>NC_062217.1:62494556-63172056 GCF_902686445.1 Sciurus carolinensis | reverse complement strand
TGAGTTATTGGAAACCTACAGGGTCACTATAAGTCAATAGGGGAAATATATAATATCTCAGAGTTTTAGTACTAGAGGGGAAGATACCTGAGCAATATGAGAAAACAAGGGAAGAAAATGTCCCAAACAAACCTAGATGCTACATCGATAAAATCCAATGAAGGCATGGTGGAAAAAAATGTAAGAAAGGGAGTTCAGAATGTGCATAATTAAAATGATCAGAGAAGCAAACAATGAGATGAGAGAGCAAATGCAGGCACTGAATGATCACACCAATCAACAGTTAAAAGAGCAAATGCAGGAAGCAAAAGATTATTTCAATAAAGAGATAGAAATTCTGAAAAAAACAAAACAAAACAAAACAGAAATCCTTGAAACAAAGTAAACAATAAACCAAGTTTAAAACTCCATAGAAAGCATAACCAATAGGATAGACACCTGGAAGACAGAACCTCAGACACTGAAGAAAATATATTTAACCTTGAAAACAAAGTTGACCAAACAGAGAAGATGGTAAGAAATCATGAACACAATCTACAAGAATTATGGAATATCATGAAAGGCCAAATTTAAGAATTATTGGGATTGAGGAAGGCTTGGAGAAACAAACCAAAGGAATGAACAATCTATTCAATGAAATAATATCAGAAAATTTTCCAAATCTAAAGAATAAAATGAAAAATCAAATACAAGAGGCTTATAGGACTCTGAATATACAAAATTACAACAGACCCACACAAAGACACATTATAATGAAAATACCTAACCAAAAAATAAAGACAGAATTTTAAAGGCTGTGAGAGAAAAAAATGAAATTACATTTAGGGGGAAACCAATACGGATATCAGATTTTTCAACCCAGACCCTAAAAGCTAGAAGGGCCTGGAATAACATTTTCAAGTTCTGAAAGAAAATGGGTACCAACCAAGAATCTTATACTCAGCAAAACTTACCTTCAGATTTGATGATGAAATAAATCCTTTCAAGATAGACAAAAGCTAAAAGAATTTACAAATAGAAAGCCGGCACTACAGAACATTTTCAGCAAAATAATTCACGAGGAAGAGATGAAAAACAACAATGTAAATCAGCAAAGGGAGGAACTACTCTAAAGGAATAGCCAAATAAAGGAGAAACCAAGTTGTGTCAAAAAACAAAAATGAGCCAAATGACCAGCAATACGAATCATATCTCAATAATAACCCTGAATGTTAATGGCCTGAACTCATCAATCAAAAGACATAGACTGGCAGGTTGGATTAAAAAGAAAGACCCAATAATATGCTTAAGAGACTCATCTCATAGAAAGAGATACCACAGACTAAAGGTGAAAGGATGGGGAAAAACATACCATGCACCTGGATTCAGCAAAAAAGCCTGAGTACCATCCTCAATTCAGATAATGTGGACTTCAAGCCAAAACTAGTCAGAAGGGATAAAGAAGGACATTACATGCTGTTTAAGGGAAGCATAAATCAGCAAGACATAACAATCATAAATATCTATGCCCCAAACAGTGGCTCATCCAAGTATGTCAAACAAATCCTTTCCAAGTCAAGGAATCAAATAGACCACAAAAAAATAATACTGGGTGACTTTAATACACTTCTCTCACCACTGGAGAGATCTTCCAAACAAAAACTGAACAAAGAAACCATAGATCTCAATAACACAATTGATAATTTAGACTTAACAGACATATATAGAATATTCCACCCAAAAAAGAGCGAATACACTTTCTTCTCAGCAGCACATGGATCCTTCTCTAAAATAGACCATATATTATGCCACAAAGCTACTGTTAGCAAATACAAAAAGATGGAGATACTACCTTGTATTCTATCAGATCATAATGGATTGAAATTAGAAATAAATGACAGAATAAAAAACAGAAAATACTCCAACACCTGGAGACTAAATAATATGCTATTGAATGATGAATGTATAACAGAAGACATCAGGGGGGGAATAAAAAAATTCTTAGATGTAAATGAGAACAAAGATACAACATATCAAAATCTCTGGGACACTATAAAAGCAGTACTTAGAGGAAAATTCATTTCATTGAGCACATTCAATAAAAGAAGAAAAATTCAACAAAAGAAGAAAAATTCAACAAATAAAGGAACTAACACTACAGCTCAAAGCCCAAGAAAAAGAAAGACAGATCAACACCAAAAGTAGTAGAAGACAGGAAATAGTTAAAATCAGAGTTGAAACCAATGAAATTGAAACAAAAGAAACAATAAAAAAAAATTGACAAAATAAATAGTTGGTTCTTTGAAAAAATAAACAAAATCGATAAACCCTTAGCCACACTAACAAAGAGAAGGAGAGAGAAAACTCAAATTGTAAAAATTGGGATGAAAAAGGAACTATCAGAACAGACACTACTGAAATACAAAACATAATTAGAAGCCATTTTGAAAATCTATACTACAACAAAATAGAAAATCTCAAGGACATAAACAGGTTTCTAGAGACATATGATTCAACCAAACTGAATCAGGAGGACATACACAATTTAAATAGATCAATTTCAAGCAATGAAATAGAAGAAGTGATCAAAAATTATCAACAAAGAAAAGTCCGGGACCACATGGATTCTCAGCTGAGTTCTACCACACCTTCAAAGAAGAGCTTTTTCCAAAACTCCTCAAAGTATTCCATGAAATAGAAAAGGAGGGAAAACTTCCAAACTCATTCTATGAAGCTAATATCACCCTGATACCAAAACCAGACAGAGACACATGGAGAAAAGAAAATTCAGACCAATATCCCTAATGAACATGGATGCAAAAATTCTCAACAAAATTTTAGCAAATCACATACAAAAACATATTAAAATGATAGTGCACCATAATCAAGTGGGTTTTATCCCAGGGATGCAAGGTTGATTCAACATCCAGAAATCAATAAATGTAATTCACAATATTAACAGACTTAAAGAATCACATGGTTATTTCAATAGATATAGCATTTGATAAAATACAGCACTCCTTCATGCTCAAAACACTAGAAAAAATAGGGAGAGTAGAAACATTGCTTAACTTTTAAAGGCTATATGTGCTAAGCACATGGCCAATATCATTCTAAATGCTGAAAAACTGAAAGCATTCCTTCTAAAAACTGGAACAAGGCAGGCATGCCCTCTTTTACCACTTCTATTCAACATTTTCCTTGAAACTCTAGCCAGAGCAATTCGACAGAAAAAAGAAATTAAATGGGTACATATAGGAAAAGAACTCAAACTTTCGCTATTTGCTAATGATATGATTCTATATTGAGAGGAGCGAGGAAATTCCACCAGAAAACTTCTAGAACTCATAAATGAATTCAGTAAAGTAGCAGGATATAAAATCAATGCTCATAAATCTAATGCATTTTTAATCACAGGGATGAATTCTCAGAAAGAGAATTTAGGAATACTACCCCATTCACAATAGACTCAGAAAAATTGACTTGGGAATCAATCTAACAAAAGAGGTGAAAGACCTCTACAATGAGAACTACAGAACACTAAAGGAAGAAATTAAAGAAAACCTTAGAAGATGGAAAGATTTCCCATGTTCTTGGATAGGCAGAACTAATATTGTCAGAATGGTCATACTACCAAAGTGTTATACAGATTGAATGCAATTCCAATTAAAATCCCAATAACGTACCTCACAGAAATAGAGCAAGTAATCATGAAATTCATTTGGAAGAATAAGAGATGCAAAATAGCTAAAGCAATCCTTAGCAGGAAGAGTGAAGCAAGGGGTATCACAATACCAGAACTCCAACTATACTACAGAGCAATAGTAACAAAAATGGCATGGTATTGGAACCAAAATAGACAGGTAGATCAATGGTACAGAATAGAGGACATGGACACAAACCCAAATAAATACAGTTTCCTCATACTAGACAAAGGTGCCAAAAACATACCCTGGAGAAAAGACAGCCTGTTCAACAAATGGTGCTGGGAAAACTGGAAATCCATATGCAACAGAAAGAAACTAAACCCCTATCTCTCACCCTGCACAAAACTCAACTCAAAATGGATCAAGGACCTTGGAATCAGATCAGAGACCCTGCATCTTATAGAAGAAAAAGTAGATCCAAATCTTCATCATGTCCGTCTTAGGATCAGACTTCCTTAATAGGACTCCCATAGCACAAGAAATAAAAGCAAGAATCAATAATTGGGATAGATTCAAACTAAAAAGCTTTCTCTCAGCAAAGGAAACTATCAGCAATGTGAAGAGATAGCCTACAGAGTGGGAGAAAAATCTCTGCCACATATACTTCAGATAGAACACTCATCTCCAGAACATATAAAGAACTTAAAAAACTCTACACTAAGAATCCAAATAACCTAATCAACAAATGGGCTAAGGAAATGAACAGACAGTTCACAGAAGAAGATCTACAAGCAATCAATAGGTATATCAAAAAAATGTTCAACATCTCTAGTAATAAGAGAAATGCAAAACAAATCTACCCTGAGACTCCATCTCACCCCAAATTTGAATGGCGATTTTCAAGAATACACACAGCAAAAGGTTTGGAGAGGATGTGGGGAAAAAGGTACTCTCATACATTGCTGGTGGGGTTGCAAATTGGTGCTGCCACTCTGGAAAGCAGTGTGGAGATTCCTTAGAAAACTTAGAAAATGGAACCTTCATTTGACCCAGCTATCCCACTCCTTGGCCTATACCCAAAGGACTTAAAATCAGCATACTACAGTGACACAGCCACATCAATGTTCATAGCTGCTCAATTCACAATAGCCAGATTGTGGAACCAACCTGGATGCCCCTCAATTGATGAATGGATAAAGAAACTGTGGTATATATATATAATGGAATATTACTGAGCCATAAAGAAGAATAAAATTATGGAATTTGCAGGTAAATGGATGAAATTGGAGAATATCATGCTAAGTGAGATAAACTAATCCCAAAAAACAAAGGACGAATGATCTTTCTGATAAGTGGATGATGATACATAATGGGTGTGGGAGGGAGGCAAGAATGGAGGAAGGATGGACAACATAGAGGAAAAATAGGGGTGAGAGGGGTGGGCAAAAGGAAAAATAAGAGAATGAATCAAACATCATTACCCTATGTTCATGTATGATTACACAAATGGTATGACCCTACTCATGTACAACTTGAGAAACAAGTTTCTCAAGTTTCTCAAGTTTCTAAATTACTTTCAAAATTAAAAAGAGTAGCCACCTCAACAAGATAGTGGAATAGCAAGCCCTAGACCTTGCTTTTTCTCAAAAACAACTCATTAACAATCTATGATGTAAAAAAGTCTTTATGTGAATGTCAAACCAGTTAGGAAATATGAGTATACTAGACAAGCTCAAACTCAGTAATAGCTGTCTTGAAAGAAAAGCCATTTAATATCAAACATGTTGGTCTATTGCTCAAGTCAGCAGAGCTGCTAATTGAGAAGGAAATTTGAATTTGTGATTTCTCCCTTGGGAGTGGTGCAAGGGAAGGGTAGGATATATTTCTATTACTCTGACTGTGTAAGAGCCTTCCTTAGGGACCAAAACCCATCGAACCTGACTTGGAATGCTGATGGTGAACCTAAGAAATTTGGATGATGAGGATCTTCTAAGAATAAAACAGAACTCAGTAGCATTCAGCAACATGGAAGAACTTGTAACAGTGTAGAAGAATACCAACATGGCTTGCCTTGATTGGAAGAAAGCACTTAGATCTTTGTAGATTCATTGGTGCATAAAACACCAATTACTTCACTTTTCCTACCTTTTATCACCTTTTCCATGCCATAAACCACCCTGTTTATCTCATAAATACCTCTAAACCCTATTCTTGGGGAAGCAGATTTGAGGCTTGTTCTCTTTTCTTTACATAATTGACACCTCATGAATAAAGTGGAACTTGTTTCTTCATTGTTTTTCATGCTGTGCAGCAGATAAAAAAAACCCTGTTCAGTTACATGAATAAATAAATAATATTGGTGATTATTCTTTCAAGAATATTTTATTTTTCTATTGCCTTTCCATACTCTGTAACAATAAATTTATAGAAATGTAACATCTTGTGATTACATAAGGTTGAAAGAACATTTTTCCGTTCACATCAATTAAGAACAGAGTTTTCACTCAAAATGTTGGTATAGCAACAACCATGCCTGGGAATACTACTACTAGCATTACGTCCTTGAATGTCACTGAGCTTAGTTCCTCACATTTAAGCCTCATGATATCAGAACTGGGTCAAGGAATAAAGGATATACTATTATATAGTTTTTGATTTAGTGCCCAATATCTAATAAGTCTTCAAAAAAGATATTATTTCTTCTTTTATAATTCACCTCATTCAGAATAGATGAAATATTATATAAGGCAAAGTTAAATTTTATGAATCCAATATTTTTGTTATACATAAAATTGTTTTTCTAATAACAAATTCTGATTTGATAATTTTGTCAGGAAATTATTGTATCAGGAAATCATTCTTGGAAATAAAAATAGTGTCTTAATGGGTGTATTTGAAAGGGTTACTGCAAAATAAAATTAAGGGGAAAATGTTTATGCTTTTCCCTTTACAAACACCATACATTCTTAATTTAAATAATATTATAAATCATGACATTCTAGACCTTATCACGTCCACTTCCCAGAGTGGATTATACAGTCCTACAAAATATTCTAGTAAAAGTGAGGATGATTGTAAGTAGCTATGGGTGAAACTTTGCACTTCATTAACCCCTTGGAGATTCACAAGGCATATGGGAAAAGCTTGGAGAAATCTTATAATAAACTATTTGGTCATCAAGAGACATTTTCCTCAAACACAAATGTTGAAATAAGTGTCACTATAGCTCATTTAGACATGCTTCACTAGAAAACTGAAAATGAAACATCATATAAAGAAATATAATAACAAAAATATTGCAACATTTAAATAAGTTGAATTTGAGTAAGTACAAATTAAACAGTTAAAATAATAAAAGGAAGCAATAAAATGACTAAATAAGCATGAAACATACTAAGCACCACCTCTTTTGCTGTTCTGACAGATTGAAATTGCCAGTACAATTTTCAAATAGAGAAATTGATGCAGAGCAACATATGCCCTTGTCATTTAATGAAGTGAAAGTGAAGAAACTCCAGAAAGAACATACCAAATGCAAAGGTTATAAAAAAAGTAAATGCACTTCAATTGATTTTGATTTTGGAAAATTTGAGAACACATTTTTGGTGTAAAATCAAGTTAGTAAATATTATGCACATGTCAAATTGGGATATGTTAAAGAAGAAAGAATGCAGACTTGAGATTCACCTGACTCACATTCCATAAGTTTAATGAAATATTTAAGAAAATATTTCATTGGGTCTAGGACAACACAATGACAAAACTTGAATATATCCAGGTGTTGGACATTGGAAGATTGTTGAAAATTTCTTATATTAAATTTATGTCATTTGTATTTCTGTTGTTTTTAATATAATATTTGCAACTATATTTTACATTAAGATATTTAAACAGCATTTATAGAAATGTAGTTGTTTTAATAGTTCAGTAATATCTCAGTAATTTATTGACAAGTTTTTAGCATGATGAAAAAGATTTATACTAATTAATGAATTAATGACCTTAAAAGTTACCACAAGATCATAGGTAAAACATATAAGAAAATCATTTGGCACATTTGCCAATTCATGAACTGGGAAAAAGACACAGAAAATTTTTAATTATTCTTTCAGTAAATTCAGAAAAGACACAGTAAATCTGCTTCACAATGAATATCCAATCTAAATGTATTGTGCTGCATAAATGCAGAACATGTGTAACATTTTCAAATATGATTTGTAGATGAAATTGGTAACAACATTTTG
The DNA here is from genome assembly GCF_902686445.1 of Sciurus carolinensis. Classification (NCBI taxonomy): domain Eukaryota; kingdom Metazoa; phylum Chordata; class Mammalia; order Rodentia; family Sciuridae; genus Sciurus; species Sciurus carolinensis. The sequence continues at coordinate 63,164,186 of NC_062217.1, read as the reverse complement.
ATATAGTAACAGTGCTCTCTTTTATGTTCTTCCTTCAAATGAAATTCAGTCCTTAACTTCACAGATGTGATTTTTTTTCTCTGTCACTTATGCTATTGAATGTTTTGTTCTTTTCAGCATGTGTAGTCAGATGATTATAATGGTATGTACTATTTCAGACTATAGTATGAAATTGGCTATGTGGCTGCATGTTAGTGCACTTAAAACAGGTGGCTCTTGTAGTTGATATCAATTATGATTATTTATAGAATTTGTGCAATATCAGTGATGTTGGGCATTGCTAGAAAGTAGCAATGAGGATTGAAGAAGTAGGAGAAATAATAACATGCATTACAGGATATGGTAAAGTTATGATTTAGTTCTAGGTTCATAGGGTCAATATTTAGTAGGCTCATGAAATTAGGCTTGGGTGGACTATGGCTCAAACTAAAGTGGGAATAGATCTGATTACTTGGGAAGAGGAATTGATAGACTGTTAGTTTGAAGTTGGTTAGAAAAGAGAAGAATCATGATTTTTCTAAATTCATCATTTGAGCTGGTGAAGGGATGGGATTCTAGTCAGAGAAATGGGGAATATGTGAGTTTGGAAAGTTAAAAATTTTTTTCAATGAATAAAAATAATTATATATTAATTAGATGACACATGGAACCTAGAGAAATAAATTTATGAATCACAGTTGTTATGGTTTGGATATGAGGTGTTCCCCCAAGGCATGCTAATGCAGTGATATTTACAGGTGAAATGATTAGATTATGAAAGCTATAACCTAATCAGTCCATCCTAGTTTGAATGGACTGACTAGGTGGTAATTGTAAGAAAGTGGAGCATGATTGCAGATGGGGTGTTGGGGTTGCACTCTAGAAGGTGCATCTTCCCTCTGTCCCCTTCCCACTGCCCTCTCCCTTTCTGCCTCTTCAGTCTGCCATGAACTGAGCAGCTTAACTACACTGGGCCCTTCCCCTGTGTTGTGCTACCACACTTTGTGCCCAGAGCAATGGAGTTGGCCATCTATGGACTGAGACCTCTGAAACCATAGCCCCAAATAAAGGTTTCTGCCTTTAAGTGGTTCTTGTCTGGCATTTTGTTCACAGTGATGCAAAAGCCAACTAAAACACAGCACTTCGTCAATCAAATAAAGTGAAGTTGGAAGCTTACCTTGGGAGAGATTAATGAGAAGAAAAGTGAATGGCATTTTATACCATGAAAAATTTCAGCCAGATGTGGTGGCATGTACCTGTATATCCCAGTTTCTTGGGAGGTTGAGTCAGAAGGATCACAGATTTGAGACCAGCCTCCACAACTTAGTAAGACCTGTCTCAAAATAGAATTTAAGGATGCAGCTGGAGATGTAGCTCAGCAGTAGAGCACATTCCTAGCATGCAGGAGTCCCTGGGTTCCATCATTAGTACCACCAAAAGTAAATCAATTAAAAGTCTGATATTTAGAGAAGGACGATTCATCTTTTAATCAATCCCAGGAGGAATTTACCACTGAGCTACATCCCTTCTTTTTTATTTCTTGAGACAGAGTCTCCCTAAATTTCTGAGGCTGGCTTCCAACTCAGCCTTCCAAGTTGCTGGAATTACAGGTGGGCACCACATTGCCACTTGAGGAGGGTGATTCTCAAGCCACAATACTGATATGGAACAATATTCCAGTTACAATTTTGAAAAAAAATAAGAATGTGGTATAAGTCACAGTTAATTTAAAATATATTTAATATATATTCAAAATTTACTTTTGAAAATATTTAAAATAAACTTATGTAAGGAAGCCTAATCAGTTAATAACTGACATAGTTTATTTCTGTGATACCATATTATTTCTCTTACATTTTCCTTTATCCATATTTTGATATGTTTTTCAAGTCTTTCTGAGAAATAATGGATTATTAAGGACTATTTTGATTTTGCCTAAGACCAAGTTCATACATATGACTTATGCATTAGAATTATTTCACTAATGTTATATATAGCTCTCAAGGTTTAGGGAAATAATAAACATATTAAGTCAATACATTGATTAGTGGTCAGTATAGTCAGATATTTTCAATCTTAAATGGTTTTCCTGTGCACTAAGAAATATTATCTTCCAAAACATGGAGAAGATTTCATAAATGGTAGTGTCACTTCCTTTCTTCTGTCTATAATGGAACCATTTTTTGTATTATTTTAAACTTCCTTTAAATATCATAGTTCTTTTATTTGAATTAATAATTACCTAAAAAACTTTCTACATTTTTAAAAATTTTAATACTGATATTTATATTTTCTCTGCTCTTGAGTGGAAGAGATATTAGGATGTTATATTTCTGAGGAGGTTGACATTCAGAAACCTCAACTGGTCACTTCTCTGACTACTGTAATTGTGAGCAATTAACCAGATGTTTCCATGGGAACATGAGCCAAACTTTGCAATGAGGCCTCCAGAAAGGCATTGATTGGAATCTTTCAGGAGTGGAATACAGGAGAAACAAAAACTAAGATGATTTTTCTGGAAAAATGTTTGAGTCTCTCCATCTACTTTGGAGGTTGATGTGGAGGTGAGTGAAGGAGTTTTGTGTGAGAAAAGATAAACATGAACCTTGAAAGTGATGAAAATGTACAACTCAAATGAAGAACAGTCAAAGGGAGAATGCTGATGAATTTGGACAAACTGTTTTTCAGTCAGACATGCTTTTAAGTCTTAGGATAAAATGACAAAGGAAGAGAGGTCCCTGTGCTTTTAATGGTGATCTTGATGATTATATAAAATATTATGGTTTTATAAATGATTAATTTTATATGTAACTTTTAAAGTTTGTTGTATCAGTTTCTGTTAACATTTTAAAATATCTCTTGCTTGGAATGTATACAAATATGAAACAAATTGCTTAGGATTTTTGAGATGACCATACAATTTATCAAAATGGAGATGCTTTTGAAATTAAAATTTTGAAGTCTTAATAATCGTGTCAAGTCAACTGGCATACATTGAAATTGCACATGCAAAGAAAGACACAAAAGAAGAAATACAAAGATATATGGTGACTTAGTTAATTGTTTGATAAGTTCTTAGATGTTTTGTGTGGTAATAGATTTCTAGATATTCCTCAACAGAGTGACCTGGATGTTCTTGTAAGTCTTGTGTATGTGTGTTGTGTGTGTTTGTGTGCTTACAGAAAAAGGACTTTAATGATTCGTCAAAAGTTATTTTGTAAAAGTGATCAACTGTCTGTAATAACTCAATTGTGAAAACTATAAATGTAAATGCTTTTTACTGTTTTTTTAGTTGTCAATGGACTTTATTTTATTTATTTGTGTGTGGTGCTGAGAATCAAACCCAGTGCTTCACACATACTAGGCAAGTGCTCTACCACTGAGTCACAACCTCAGTCTGTCAATGATCATGTATCTATAAAACACATATTGTTAAAATGTTGTAGTGATCCAGGTGTAGTGATCCAGGCTTGTAAAACCAGCAGTTTGGGAGGCTGAGGCAGGAGGATTGCAAACTCAAAGAAAGCCTCAACAATTTAGTGGGGTCCTAAAGCAACTTAGCAAGTTTCTGTCTCTAAATAAAATATAAGAAAGGGCTGGGAATGTCACTCAGTGGTTAAGAAGCACTGGGTTCAATCCCTGGTAGCAAAAATAAATAAATAAAAATGATAATAAAAATAAGTTTGCCAATTATCAAATTAAAAGCACTGCTATCAAATAATTAATTCTTACAAAATAGAGAATTTATCTGAGAGACATATATTTTCTATGTGTATAATTTAACTATACACTGATTCAATATCAGTGATATTTGGAACTCACGCAAAGTCATGTATATATTTTAAACTTTGGAGTATATGCATTTTGAACATTGAACTACAGAGAGATTTCATTTGGAAGTAAATTAAAAATACAAATGACTATTCAAATCTACACTGTTTATAGGCACCAGGTAGTTTATTGTCAGTCTCCATTACATTAAAAATGATACTTTTTGCCACACTGGCATACAGGGGAAGTCAGGGCACAAGATAATTATAAGCTTATTTCTTTGTAGCTCAGCTCCAGGGACTAAAAATGTAGTTCCTGCTCCAGTTACTTCTTTGCTTAAAAATAAGAGGAGATTGTAATCCCTGAGGTGTTTAAAGAACTGCCATTTTCACTTTGGCCCATGTGGCTGAGAGTTCTTTCACTACTTAGTGCTCCCTGTGTTTTCATTCCAAACCTCATTCCCTAAGGTCATTGTTAGAGGCCTTCCCTGGCAGGAGTAATGCTGTGTCCTGGACATTGATAGTCAGTCTACAAAAGGAACATTTCCCTTTCTGCCAGCAATCATGACCATTTTTCACAAAGAGCATCAATCTTTCTCTACCTTACTTCTGTCAAAGTAAAATTTCACTGGACACTGTTGAAGAGGCAAAGACAGCATAATTTAAGGCTACTGTAATGGGGGGGAGAGACCAGAACTCAATCTAAACTCAATTCTGCTAAAACAAAGGGTGGGACAATGAAAAAGAACAGAAGGGTAAATGGGGAGGTTATTTACTGAGTATCTGAGTTATTCCCGAGTTTGCAAACGCTGCTTTCTGTGAGTAGGCCATGGGTATTTGCTAATGGGCACCCATTAATGTCCAGCTGCCAATCTCCCTCTCATAGATGCATCATCTTTGATGTTTTCATTTCCAAGGGATGGTTCCCAAGTCCCAGAAGGATATTAGTGGGTTGTAAAACTGTCAAGAGGTATTTAAAATAATTCACATGTATCTGAAAAGGGTAAAGAAAGATTTACAAGTATTTGTTTATTTGTTTAAGCAAATACTATTAAAAAAGGAAGGTCAAGGGTCGAGAACCAGGAAGAAACCTGTCTACAATGAAGTCAATTTGAGGAGAACATTAGATCTACCATCTGGTGACTTTCATGTTATTGCAAAGTGAATGACTATCCTGGGTAGCTTAAATCAGTTTAAAGGACCTACCTGTCTTTAGCTGTTCTTCCATTTAAAGCAATTTAGTCCTAGTTTCTCTTCAGTGAACCACAAGCATTGTGATTTAAAGGAATTCTTACTTTCTGGACATCCTTATAACTGTTCTAATCTGCTCAACTCTTGCAACAAAGCAACAAAACAGAAGCCACCACCACCAACAAAGACCCATTATTTTCATCCTCATGTGCCAAGCAGTGCCTCTCTTAACACACCTTTTTTGTTCACCCTGTTAAGTTTGGATGACTTCTCATAAAGATTGCAAAGTCATATCTTACTCATTAGTAAATAATCATGGATAAAATATTGTGGAATGTAAATATTTAACTTATAATCACACGTTTTAAATACAAGCATACCTGGCAGGAGATGTCAAAGAAAAATAACTATACAATAACTGTGGGGTTTTGATACTGAATGCTGAAAATATAATATTCTAGTCCATAGAATTGGATTACCAACCCAGATTAAAATAAGCTCCTCATTATGTATTTCATTCCCTAATTAAATTATGTAAATAAGCAACCTTATTTACTTAGTGAATTATCAATATCTTAAGTGGATTGGTTTAGTTAAATTGTTCATTTCTAAGAACTACTAGGTGTTTTAACTAGAAGGATTAACAAGTGCTTAATTCATAGGGTGGTGAGATTTGGGACATTAAAACTGATCTGACTTCGTTCTTAAAAATATTAAACATACAAGTGATATAGTAAAGTTTACTTTTATAAAAAGTAATCATTCTTTCACATATAAAGCTCTTTGAAATAGCCACATCAGGAAACAAAATATCCGGGTAAGAAACTGTATGATTAAGGATAGATTCAATCTGTTTAGTCATTCTTCTCCAAAATATTTTTTGAAAGTCTGTTATGTGAATTAGTTTGAAATGAATGACATGCAGTGGATATAAAGTAAATTAAAGAAATGTAAAAGTCATTCCAAACTTAAAAATGGTTGGATTTGGACATTTTATATATATATATATATATATATATATATATATATATATATATATCTGTTTTATTTTTTAATTTGGAGAACATGGAAAGTACACTTTTGGTATTTGGCAAATAAGAGATGGATGGTAGTAGACAATTTTCATTTATTTTTATTCTTCAGGAAAGTAACACTCTCTTGGTACCCCTTCCAGGATATTCAGTGCCTGGTTACCTATGGGGAGCAGAGCATCTAGAGTCAAATTAAGACAGTAGCACCATAAAATTGCTTTTCTACCATTCTTTGCTAAAACTCTGGCTAATCAGGCATCAAGTCCAATAGGCCAAATAACACCAGAACATATTATTGGTCCCACAGAATCATCTTCACCGATTAACAGTAAGAAAGTATAATCCACATGACTGAAAAATGCAACACACACACACACACACACACACACACACTCACATGCACACAATAGGAAGAAGTGAGCGTCTTTTAAAAGGTTTTGGCACTTGTCAAAAGATTCCACAGAGGTCTTCTGAGGAGCCTGGGTGAGTTCTGTGATGGCTGCTCTTTTTCAGAGACAACTGAGAAGAGCAGAGTTGATCAAGGAGTTGGGGTTTGGCAACTTGGTGCCCCCAGGAATAGTGGAAATAACAAAGTAGATCTGAGGGCATTACTGTAGGAAAGACATAATCATTTGAAAGAGGGAAGGGCACTTTACAGGTGCCAGAAGACCCTTGGAGAAATTATATATCCTGCTCAATTTACAGGTACTTTTGCCTTAATCTCTCATTCTGATGAATGGCAGTATGTGAGAGAGAGTTTATATTCACTTTTTAATTCCTGAATGGTTTTTATTCTTTCTCTATTCTCTGCCATTGATATGAATTCATCCCAAACTTTGACTTAGGAACAAGAGAGTCATGTAGTGAGGAGGTCTATGGAGAATGGATTTTATGATAGGCCAGCGTAGCAGTGGCAGCAACACGCAGGTGGGAGATGAAGGTTGGCAGAGTCACAGTCTGTGTATTCTCTCTCCACAGCACTATTGGCAACAATTCTTGGAAAACAGATACTATACCATGATTTGGGTTATTGGAGCAGCTTCAGCCTACATTAGACATTTTCTTTCCTGTTCACATCCCAGTATGAACATTTGTCCAACATTCTGTGAATTTCATAGTGACTTTCTGACAACCGCTTCTTTTTTCTTCTGATATAATTTTACCAAGATGAAGAAGTCAAAAGGAATAGCCAAATTCTGGATAATCCAAGTTTTATGTTTGGGGAGTTTAAGGTTATTTCTATCCCTATTTGTTTAGGAATGCAAAACAAATTTAAAGTTTTCATACATTAATAATACATGATTCCGTAAAAATAGTTCTAAGATCCTTAGGGTCTTAGAAAGAACTCTAACAAGTTAGGAGGCTGGAATCTTCAGATTCACTAACTTCAAAGTAAATCTACACCTGGCCAAATTTGAAGTGATATTTAGGGGTTTGGACAAGATGCTTTATTTATTTTTGACTATCGGGCTCTTCTTCAGAGTTTATATTTGCTATGCCCTCTTTCACATTCCTTCCTTTTCATTCCCAGTATGTTCTTGTAATCAGGTTTCATCAACCCTACTACCGATTCTTTGGACTTACTTCCCTATCAGGTGGAGGAAGTCAGATATCTCTCCTTGGATTTTTTAAAAAAATTGTTCTAAATCAATGAATGAATGATGAAAATACTGTGGGAGAATGAAGACAGAAAAGAATAATGAATAAGTTACTTTGAACAATAGTGGACAAACATTATCATACAGTTTACAAGTCAAGTATTGTTGGTAATTTTATTTGCCTTTATTTCAGAAAAGATATAATATTTATTTTATTGCATAATTTCTGTCTATAATTACTTGATAAACTGCTTGAGAGTTTTTAAATACTTCCAATAACTGTATTTAATAAGGATACTTGTAACCAATTTACAAGTAGCTGTCAAAACATAAAAGAAATAGTTGTAATAAGCCTGTGCACTAAATACCTTAACTCCAGTTTCTATAAGAAATTGTCAAATTAATGTTTAAAATAGTGAACTTTTCAAAGTGCAATACACAAAGTAGTTGTAAATCTACTATGTTATCATTTGTCATAATTCTGTTGCTTTGATTAATTAGCATTAATGAAACTTCAACCTTAAGCAAACTAAATTAATAATTACATACAGAATTTAAATAACTTCAGATTTAACTGGGTCCCAGGTTTGGGTTAGTAATAAAATCCCTGTGGATTATCCCTGAGTCAAACCAGGATAGGGTGGAGAGATACATTTCCTCTTACTCTCTTTTATTTCCTCACTTCCAAGGCCTCCCCAATGGTCTTTGCTCTCCCCTATCACATTCATCATCTTTACCATGAAAATGGCCCTCTCCCCTGGGTTTACTGTGTATGTAATCATGGATTTGAGGCCTCTCATTTTAGTAAGAAGGTTATTCATGAAGTTTTATGACTCAGACTTCCTTTTGAAAAACATGGATAATATTTTCTCTTGCAAAGATTTTTTTCCTTTGGTCTATATGGGATTCATGGGTGAATACTCTTGCTAATCAGGCATCAGGGTCTACTATCTCTCCCTGCAGAATTAAAGAACTTACTTTAGTTTCCTACTTATATAGACAGAATGAAACATTAATGTACAGACATATATTCAATAGGAGAAATTGAGCACTTGTGAATATCCATGAGAATTCACATCCATCATTCATTAGCCAATAAGTTAATAGAGAAAAAAAATACTCAGTTAATTTTACAAAAGTCATTTAATCGTACAATTATATGCATAGATATTTAGCCAAGAGAAATGAAAACATATGGCCACAACAATACTGGAAACAAGCCAAATGTCCATCAACACAATTTTATAAAAAAATCTTGGTATATGTATATAACATATTAATAATCAGCAATGAAACAGGAACAAACTACTGCTGCTGATACTACATAACAATGAACCTCAAAAGTAAGTAAGATACAAAGAAAGTGTATAAATTTCATTATTTCATTATTATAAAGTCTTAGAACAAGAAAAAATAGTTTTTGGTGATAGAATTGAGACCAGTGTACACTGGGCATGAGTAGAGAAGGTTGAAAAAAATGAATATAAGAGAAGTTCTAGTTTGATAGGTATTTTCTGTAGTTTTATGTGGAGTGTTGGTTGTATAGGTAGATATATTTATCAAAAATTTAATGAACCAAAGATGCAATATGTTTGTTTTATTTAACGTGTAACTGAATAGCTCACTTGAAAAAATAACAGGCAGAAAACAGTTTGCATAAGAGATTTAGATTAATATTTTGCTAACGTGAGAGAAAATAAAGCGACAGTTATGGATGATGTTGAATAAGTTGTAGAAAATAATTATAGATTTTGAAAGACTGTAAGACTTTTAAAGCATAAGATTGTGGATAAATCTGTAAGAGTAGAGAAGACAACAGAAATCATGAAGATTGGTGTCAAAATTAAGAGGAATATACAATTTCATAAAATGTGAACATTTCATGAAAAGTTGTGCATTTTAAATAGTGCAGAGATATCACCATTTATACGACTAGGAAAAGTTGCCATGGAAAATGTATTAATGTTGTGGTGAATCAAGAATCCAAATTGTTCTTGCTTGAAGCATGAATGAGAGACTTGAACAAGATAGAGTGAAGACATCTTTTGAAGAACAGAAAGCAGCTATGTGGCTACAGAGCTGTAGATCAAAAGGAAAAAGATTGTAGATAATCAAGCTTGTTTTTATGCTACATGGAAGCACTCAATAAAATTCATGAAACCAAAGGCACAAGAGAAAGGGGTAAATGCTTCAGTACTTGAGCTAGTAACTATGGGTAATAGTAGGTTAAAATGGAAAGGGCCAATGGTATATCAAAGAAATGACAATTTATTAAATGATATAAAAATAAATAAAGAAACCATGAAAGCAAAATCATTTCATGTACTGTTGTCAATTTCAGATATGTAGGGAGAAATGTTCTACCAAAATTTTCTGTGAAATCACTTTTCTTTCAACAGTTTCTTAACTGAAAAGTTTAAAAGCAATGGGAACTATGTTTCGTTTGTGTTTTCTCCAGGTACTTATTTAGTACTATAAAGTCATCATGTAGTTTATTAATCAGAAAATAATTAATTTAATATTTCAAGTTTTTTATTGAATTCCTACATTTAAAAAAATTTTAGTTGTAAATGGACACAATACCTTTATTTTATTTATTTATGTTTATGTGGTGCTGAGGAGTGAACCCAGTGACTCACACATGCTAAGCAAGCACTTTACTATTGAGCCACAACCACAGCCCATTACTACATTCTTAAAAAGGTAGGCAACACAGTTGTGATCTCAAGAAACATAACTCTAAATACTAAATACATTGTTAATTGCATATATGGGTTAAAGTAAGGGAAAGTTGTACCAGTGGTTGTATTGTAAATTCATTATTAAGTAGAATTAAAGAGACTATAAGGAAATAAAGTGTATTGATATGATAGGTAGGATGTCAAAAGGGAGAGAGAGGATTGGGAAGATAATTCCAAGAATAATGATGTGGAGGCAGAAAACACAAGGATGTAAGAATAAAGATATAAAGTCATTGGACATGTTTTAAAGAAAACTAAGCCTGTCATGAACCTTAATGTAATGTAATGAACAAATTACCAATGTACCTTTTTGAGCATTGGGTTTACTCTGTAGAGTAAAAGTTCTAGTACCTATTATACATGTATGTTGGGACTAATGACACGTTAACTAACTCAGGCTGACTCCTTACTCCCTGGCGAGTGAGCAAAATCGAAGCTCAAAGGCGGTTTCAAAGGTTCATGACAATAAACCGGACCACCGTCAGGGATTGGTTAACAATAGTTCCCCGAACGTGATCAGCTCATGCTTGCCATATAGTCCAATGGGACTCTCGCCTGCGTGACCCCCCATGCCTTGCTGACCTTTAAGCTGATTGGTTCCCGCCTAGCCCCCATCCTACATAAAAGTTGTGTGATTTCCTCAATAAACAAGTTCCTGCTGTGACTGTTCTCCCTGACCGTCTGATTGTCCTCCACCTGGAGGGCTGGGAGCAGGTGGTCATTCGGCCCTACCTATCCCGGTCTGACCTTGTTGGGGAGTGTCCCCTTCCCTTGTTGCTGGTCGAGAAGAGCAGGGGGGCTTAAGACCCCGACACATGTAAATACTATGAGTTATTGTATATAGACACTTACCACAGTCTCTGAAACATTCTCTAGAATAGGAAATAATTATAGATAAAAAAAAAAGGCAGTTATTATGATTGCTACAAACTATATGCTGATTTCAGGAAGGAATTGGGGAATTTGTGTCTAGTGGCCAACATGATTGAATAGACTCTTGGGAAAGATTAAGTGAGCAATAAAATCATCAGTTACCCCTACCTTCTGAATAATCAATTAGTCATTAGAGTAAAATTATCTATGTTAATTGTCTCTCAAACAGTTGCTGTCTTACCAAAGGAATTCCTTGAAATTTATTCATCTTGATGTGACAAAGGATCATTATGAGTTATACCCAAATAGCACATCCCTATTGGTTGGAAATGGCACTTAGTATTGGAAGAGCCGATTAGTCATAGGAATGCAGTATTTGGCTTCTTCATTTACAGTGTTCCCTGAATTGTCAAATTATGCCATTTCTTAGAGCATCTGATTGCCTTTGAAGGTATCCCAATACCTAAATGTTACTATACTTATCAGTAAGAGGGAAAATTCATATACTACTGAATTTATTTTTAATTTAGTCAAATTAACTATTAACTGAAAATCAGATGTGTCTGAGAATTTTTGATAAGAAGACTTTTTGTAATATTATTAAGTATCCATCTTGATCTTTGAAGAAATCTTTCCCAAACCCTTAGAATAAATATTTCTCTTGCATTTTCATCCTTTTTTAATTTTATCTTTTGTATCAAAAATTAGGTTATAATAATAGCATTATTGAACACAGCAAAAGTCAAGAAAGTAGAAGAATTAAAAGTTATCATTTGAGAAATACATTGTGGAACACATATGAGAGTTAGCCTGTCTTTATGTAAGAAGTTATTTAGATATATTTATGTATCCAAGCATTTCAACAGCATAGACATAACAAAAGGAATTTTATTCATTCTTGATTTTACACCAAGATATTTTTTAGGTGGTAAAAAAAATTTTGTTAAGAAAAAATTAATAACTTTCTATTTATGTTGTGTTCATTAGAGGGAAAAATTTATCTATGCCACACAACACTCTTCCCTATCAGTCAGAGTCCTGTGGTTGCACTTATTCTCAAGAATAACTGCAGCTTAGACTGACAGGGTAGGTCAGGATATCAGTATCTTTCCCCCATTCAAATAAATCAACCAACCTGCTTCTAACAGCCAATTACAATTGCAGCTACTGATTTACAAGTGTATGTGCAAACTTTCCATTTGAATCAGGAAAGCTTCATTAAAAAGATATGGAATGAGAAAGGTTTTATTTAAACAACTTAGGAACCAATTTACAATTACATTCAGAGTCTAAAATCTCATAGCACTACTCGATCCACACTGTACTGAGAATAATAATGAAATTATTTCTTATTCCTATTATTGCATGTTAAAGTGAGGAAAAACACAAGATGGTTTGCTTTATCACAGGTTTCTCTTTATATCTGTTAATATTATTATGTTGCATATGCTGGTATTTGCCTTTTATAGTTTTGCAATGAATTATTACCAATAATAGTTTAAAAAATGACCAATACTCTATTTCTATTTACTCCCTGCATGCAACAATATGATTATAAACATGAAGAAAATGTATTAAAGATTCAATTATTTTGTATGTGTTGGAATAGGTTAATCGTTAAAGCATGATAAATGGTTATTATATTTGGAGGAACTATTTCATCACTATAGAACAGTTTCCTTGAGGAAATTAACTGTCTCCCATCATTGGACTGGAGTAATAAACAAATCTGTCCTATATTTGTTTTGTTTGTTAGTCTATCTAGCTTATAAAAAAAGTCTGTAGAAAAATTTTTATTAGTCTGTTCACATTTTGTATGATATATATCATGAATAAATTTAGATAGTTATTGGACTTACTGGGTGATAGTCTAGGAATTTTAAACTTCTGTGGTGCTATGAGTTTCAGATTGCCATCAGTAATCACAAATATTTCAGAGGCTTTTAGCCCACCATAAGTAATATTAGATTAATTTATGAATTTTATAGGATTTTGGTTTATCACTTCAATAATTTCTCTTACCTTATATATAGATGTGTCAATTAGATGAAAATTTATGTAAGTTTTTTTTTGTCCTATAAAGGAATCATTAGTTATATATCTTACTTCAGTATGTCTTTTGCATACTTCTTTGAATCTAAGACATCTATAAATGCAGAGTGTACATCTAATAATGAACTTTATCAAAGATATAAATAATATAAAAATTCTCTTCGTTCAAATAAGGGAGTGAACACACCTGAATACTACATTCAATGTGTTGGAACTGTTTTTTAAAAATATATACATATGTACAATATACATATAAAGAAAAATATATGAAGTAATTACTTTATTATGTATATTATTTTATATATATTTAAAATTAAATATACTAGTATGTGTATTTTTTCTGACAAGCTAAAATTCTCTATTAGTGATATAGTACATATATGTATATTTTATATATAAACATAAATATATATAAACATAATATACATGTAATATATTTTATATGTAAATTATATATTTTATATAATATAAATATATGAGCTATATAAAAGTATGTAATTACATATATGTAATATACATTTGATTTTATTACATAAGTAAGAACAAACTAGATGTGCACTCCAAAGGGTTTTTAATGTTGTACAACACATTTCTCTTAAGTCTCATAGTGGACATCACTGCCGATATAATAAAATTTATTTCTGAAAACTACTGTACTCATTTTGAACATATCTGAAAGTTCATATTTCAAAATTACATTATTCCTCACCAAAACTCAATATTAAGTAGCTTCCTATAACATTAGAGCAAACAGACCAACTTTTTCTCACATTCTAACCTTGACTGCCTCTAGAATCACAAGAGCAGGCTCTTGGTAAATCTTTGTTGATGGACTCATATACCCAGGAGTTTAGTAGTAAAACATTGTTCCTTATCATAATTTGTCTTTGAATTTTCAGGGTCAATAAGAAGAGGCAGAATAGGGACACATTTCATAGACACACACATGTATGTGTACTTGAATAACTACATTTGCAAACTTTGTGTTATATATAGGTATACATAAGAGCAAATGTGTACTCATAATTTACATGTATAGGCTCTGTATTTTATATTGTAAAATACAAAGAAATAAAGACAAAATATACATTTCAAAATCTTTGTGATGTTTTGAGTCTTAATGGAGGGACACATTAGAAAAAGAGAAAAATGTTGCTGAGATTGAATAAATCTGCCCCTTGAAATGAGAGCTAATGTAAACATATCTTCATAAACAAATTTTAAGTGGATTCATGTGTAAGAAGAGTGCTTTATTGAAAATTGCCAGTTTCATTTCATTCTGTGAAACAAGTGATCTTAGCTATTGAGATTTTGAGGCTAGATTCTGTTCCGCTCAGGTGAGGATTGCAGAGTGAAATAACACATTTGGATTTTCCAAAGGCAGTTGATTTCTTTTTCCTGCTCTATGGTGTTTTCTATTTCTGCCTTCTGTGATAAGACTATTTACTTTAAACTAGAACACTTATGTTTACTCTGTGCTTGTAAAGGGTCCCAAACTTCACTTTATACATTGTCACCATGGATAGTTTCCTCCTGGGATTTATTTGATCTAATATCACCTGCCAAAATATTTGCTGTACTCCTTCCTATATTACTGGCAGTGTACTCTTGTCTGCATCCCTTCAGTTCAATCCATAATTTAAGTGTTTCTTGTTTTGTGTTTGATTTTTTTCTCCACAATGCTCCTTTTCTGTTTGAATATCTTATTCATTAATGTTAAAAAATCCTCACAGTTGTAATTATTCCTTTTTAACAACTTCTACCAAGTTTCCATCTGCATAAGCAAAAAAATCTGCTTTTTTAAAATAAAAGACCAATATAGTCATAATAATTTCTGAAAGTTTTAAAATTTATTTATTTAACTTACAAAAAATTAAAATAGATGGCAAAGCAAGAAAGTAGTGCAATGGAAACAGTTAAAATATTAAGCTTATAAAAAGTGATTAAATAATTTAATATCATAGAATAACTCCTGGTCATAGAAGACTGGTCACATGATAAGGGAAAAAACAGTCATATGATATTCAAAAGATCTCAAGAATACTACTGAATTAATGAAAAAGAATTATTATTATCGTGCCTGTAAACTGTCAACATTTTTTATATTCTTTTCATTCACTGTTTGAAAATGCAGCAAAGGATAAAATATATACTACAGACTTAGCTGGGCCCGTTGGCACACACCTGTAATTCCAGCATCTCTACAGGCAGAGGCAGGAGGATCACGAGTTCAAAGCCAGCCTCAGCCAAAGCGAGGTGCTGAGCAACTCAGTGAGACCCTATCTCTACATAAAATTTAAAATAGGGCTGGGGATGTGACACAGTGGTTTAGTGCCCTTGAATTCAATTCCCAGTAACCTCCAGCTCTCCCAAAAAAGATAGACTTAAACATTTTAAAATATTTTATACTCAGTGATGTTTACTTTTGACTTTGAAAACATTTCTTGGTTAAAAAGTGATGCTCTAATAAGTAAAAGTAGTTATATTTACTGTATGTAGTTGGCACAGTATTTTGGTTAAATTGTTTCAATTACTCATTTCTTTAAATCTTTTCTCTAAATACATTCTTATTCCTCAAAATTATGGTTATATTTTATTTTTCTACTTTCTATTTTTTTCAATGTGAGTTTCCCTCATATGGGCATGAGCATGGTTAAAAAAGGATTGGAAGTGTAAAATATTATAAAGGAATTTTCTTTTTACAATGTCATGAAATAATTTAAAACTAATGAAATAAAATATGCAAAATAGTTTGTGTTATTAAATTATTTAAGAAATAAAATAGTGTGATTACTAGGTCCTCTGGTTATTCTTCCATTACTGATTTTCTCTTTGGTAGTTCCTTTTTTCCCCTCACTGTCCAATAAACGTATAAATGTCTTATTATTTTCATTGTTATATACAATAGATTATAAATTAGTGAAAACTTATCTTTTTTCTGGTTTCATGACAGTCATTATATTTCTAATATTTGATTTCCTGAAAAATATGCTTAGACATAGGAATAAATATAGCATGTAGGAAATTACTTTGCATCAATGGTCCTGTCTGGAAAATTATCTTTCTAAGAAAATGTAAACAGAAATGTCTTTATTTTGAAGCTTATATTTCTAGAGCATGATAGTGTTAAAAAAATTATATCATGAAGTAGGTCCTGGGATGGGACCTTGCTTCAGACCACATAGACATAATTCTTTCTCCACCAATTGTATTATTTCAATGTCAATTTTTTTAAGTAATATCATACAGCAACTGCTAAAAATAAAACATCCTTTTGTTTGCTCATTGACCCAAAGTCTGTTCCAAATAAAACTGGACAAATAATCATGTGGAAAGAGAGGGAAACATTTTTCTGCTACTTTATTTTTGAGAAATGACTATTACATTAATATACACATTGTAGTCTTTTTCTCCCCAGAAAATTGACTCTTCAAAGAAAAGGAAACTTATTTATAGTGATATGGAATGTCTTTCTTTTTTCTTCTGGCTTCCAATTTTTTTACTTCATTCATTAAGTTAAAAAAATTACATTGCATCCTTTCCACATACTGGATTTTGTGTTAGCCTTGATTAATAAGAGAGAAGTCACTAAATATCACTTCTAATCAAGAGAATTCACCTGGAAATATTTTCAAATTCATAAATCATTTACCTTATGCAATAAAAGTGTATTCTAGGGACTATTAGTAAATGGAAATAAATACATGAGTCTAATATTTTATTTGATCCCCCAAAACAACTAGGACACTTTAATAATGTGTTGAATTTATATAATATTAATTTAATCAAATAATTAACTTGTGTGTTAATACTCTGAATGAACCACTAACTTCTTCCCCACTGCTTTTGAGATTTATAGTGAAGTGCTAATGAGGACTGCTTATCTGCCCTTCTAAAATAATGCTAAAACGTATCAAAGTAGTGGCCAACTATCATAGTAGTTTGGGTCACTGAAATGTCATGGAAATAGTTTGCCAGAAGCTAAGCATTTATTCACAACAAACTCTGCCAGGAAAAATGACCTTGCTGCCTATTTATAATTTTCAGAAGAAATTTCACAGAACTACTTTTATTTTTATCCAAAGAAAGTGGACTAAACAATGAAATGAATGAGGTCTTAACTAAATCATTTTGGCAACGAATAAATCAAAGTTTAGAAGTAGCTGTTAAGTGATTTTAGCAGTTAAAATGCCTCTGAGGCTTTATAGCACTAGAAGAAAGAACTGCTATTCAGTCATTCTGCAACATATCAATGCATTAAATGTAAAGATGCCTCTGGAGTTTGGCTGAAACAAAATCATTGAAAAAACGAAATTACCAGTTTCCCTTTGTATATAGGAATCTGATAACAAAATTTTCACACTTTATATACAATTAAAGGATTTAATAAATTTACCAGTAAATACATATGATAGATATGTTCAGAGAGAAATGTCTTTTGAGGAAAATCCTTGATTTTTAAATTTTCAAAGGTTTAGGGAAAAAAAAAAGCAGCAAATATCCTATAAAAAGTCTAGAATTTACTTAGAATCTTGAGTAACATTTCCTGACAATACATTTTTTTACTTTTCAAAGAAGCAGTTCGATTCCAGTACAATCCAGTTGCACTGCTCGCTCTTCTCTACAGCATCTTATATTTTCTCACAAAATGTTCACACTCCCATGTTTTTAATATTTCTAGGAAAATCACGAGTTCAAAGCCAGCCTCAGCAACTTAGTGAGGTCCTAAACAGGCAACTCAGCAAGATCCTGTCTCTAAGTAAAATATAAAGAAGGGCCAGGGATGTGGTCCAGTGGTTCAGTGGTTAAGTGCGCCTGAGGTTAAAAAAAAAAAAAAAAAATCTAGGTAAAGTTAGCTACAATTCTTCAGAATTCTTAATTTTCAAGCAACTTTTAAATATTTCTCCAGCTATATTTATGATCTCAGTTCATTATTTTCCTATGGAATTCCTTTTTCATCTCAGTATTCAATACTCTCAAAAATCAAACAATCAACTTTCATCAGTGTTGGATTATACTGTGGAAAGCTCAATGGCCTAGATTTGAATTGATTGTTGCCACTTTCTAGTCTTAAACTAGAGATGTAAATACTTTGCTCTTCAAAGATTCAGGGGATTTGCACTTGATCACTTGAATCTAAAATTATACAATGTGTCCACATAATTTGTATTGGATTATGATTCATACTTGATAAATATTCATACCATGTTTAATATAACAACAGTTATATTTTTTTCAATGCTATGATGGGGGATATGGACTTGTATAGGAAACTATAATGCACAAATTCAGTCATATTTTAGGTTGGGTAAAATAGCAGTGTGTAACAACTGCTGATTGCTTTTCTTTGCTTACTGCATGTCCAGATATCTGATTTTAAGAGGTACCACCACCAGTAAACTTAACCTGGTAGGCATCTATATAATTAACTTTAGAGAAGTTATTTGAATCAGAACATTATGAAAGACAAAGGATACATTTTTTTAAAAGAATGCATAATCTTTACTAAGAATTATAGTACCCGGCTATCCCTACTTATCAAACATGATATCCACTAGGTTTAGATATGTCTCTAATTTTTACTAAAAACACTGAGAAGTCTTAATAAATTAGGTTAAAGGAATATTTATTGAAATACTCCACAGTTTCACATGAAAAACTAAATGGTTTCAAGGCTCTATATGTAGAACATATAGTGCTTTCCACGGTTGTAAAAATACAGATGTGAATTGTGAACCATAGGAATTATAGCTATAACTATTAGACCCACCTAATCTTAGAGGAAAAGTTTTCAATATTTCACTTGGAAATATGAAGTAAGATGTAGATGGTTTGTTAAGAGTATTTTATTTTTTTAGTTAGGTTTTATTTATTTATTTATTTATTTATTTATTTATTTATTTATTTTAACTCGGGAATGGGCATTCTACCCAGAGGTGTTTGTTTGTTTTTACATCCATTGTAATTGTCATATTTCCCCCCTTTATTTCAATAGCAAAATAGGTTTTTCATAGAAAATCACTAGACAAAACTTAATGTCCTTTCATGGCTTTATTCATCATTTTTTTACTATACTGATCTTTGATTATATAAGCTGAAGTTTTCCCCAAATCTTGGAAAACTTCTGACATTTTCTTTAAATATTTTCTGTGCAAATCTCCTTCTGCTTTATATCAGAGAGTCCAATTCTTTATACCCTTTGAGAGTGTCCCATGGGTCACTGAAGTTCTTAGAATTTCTCTTCAGAATTTTTCACTGTGCTTTTCTTTTGAATAATTGCTATTGATCAGTTTTCACATTCACGAACAATTTCTTCCACTATCTCCTGTTTTCTCTTAAGCTCAATGAGTGATTTTTTTTTTTCATTTCAACTATTAAAAACTTCTGTTCAACATTGGCAATTTTTGTTGTTTCCACTTCTGCTAAGATTCCCTGGTTTAGTCAGCTTTTGTATTGCTGGGACCAAAGGACTTGATAAGAACAATTTCAGCGAAAGAAAAGTTGATTTGACTCATTATTTCAGAAGTCTAATTCCATACATGACTGACTCCATTGTTCTGCACCCAAAATCAGGCATAACATCATGGCAGAAAGATGTGGAGGAGGAAAGCGGCTCAGGACTTGGCCATCAGGAAGCAGAGAGAGCTTATAAACCCCAAAGGCACAATCCCAGTGATCTATCTTCTACCACACCTACCTGCCTACAGTTTTCATCCAATTAATACATTTCAGTGGATTAATCCACCAATTAGGTCACACCTCTTGTACTGTAATCATTTCACCTCTGAAAATTCCCACTATAATCTCACACATGAATTTTTGGAGGACCCCTCATATCGAAACCATTCCATTCCCTTTCTCTTCACTTACTAAGATTCCATTTTATTTTCAGTTTTAAGCATGTTTAACATAGCTTATTTAAAGTCTTTGTCAGCTAAACATAGGTGACATACCTGGTGTTACAGTTTAGATATTAAGTATCCTCCAAAAGCACATGATTTGAAGGCTTGGTCCACAGTGCAGCAGTGCAGAAGAGGGACCTTGGGAAGTAATTAGATCATGTGGACTCTTATGACTGAACTAATCCGATTATGAATTCATAGCTTAATGGGTTTTGAGGGAAGAGATTTTTTTTCAAATAAAAGCAAACTTTCTCTTTGCTTCCTTGCTATGAGGTGAGCAGATTTGCTCTTCTATGATTTCCCTGCCATGATGTTCTGTCTCATGAGAGGCCCAAGCAACAGTGCAAAGTGACTATGAACTGAAACCTCTGAAACTGAACCAAAATCTCTTTCTTCCTTTTAATCTGTTAATCTCAGATGTTTTGTCACAGCAGCAGAAAACTGACTAACACATTTAATTTACCTCAGAGTGACTGCTGTTATTTTCATTTCATGGGTCACATTTTTCATGATCCATTTCATGTTTAATATAATTTTCTGTTTTTTACCATAAACGGTGGGTGATATACTGTTGAGATTTGAATTCTGGTAACTTTAAAATTCTAATGTCCTCTCTCACAGGCAGTTGAATTATGGGTTGGAAAACTTAAACTTGTATATGCTTGATATTATGTTTATTTGTGGGCAAATCAGTGAAAAACTTGAGGAGGTTTCTAAGTCCTCTAACGTTGTAGAACGTAAGCTTCATATTCTTTCCCTCCTTTGGATCTGGTCAGGCTATGATGGTGAGCTCAGGATGGCTCTAGAATATGATTTAGGTCAGTTGTTTAGCAAGGTTTCTGGGATATTAGTCTGAAATATTAACTGAATTTGTTTACTAGGCCATTCTGTCATATGCTTCACATAGCACATAGTCTCCTCTAGTGCATATACAATTCTGATTCAATTTCTTATTTTCTGATGCCTTGACCTGTACCTTCCAGTTACTTCAGTAACCCAGAATTCTGATTTCTACCTCTTCAGCTTACCGAGACACTAAATTCTACTAAGAGGCCCCTGTCAGCTCCCTGACAGGGCGAAAACCTAGTTGAACATGAAACTCTCCTGAAGATTTTCCTCTTTTCTAAATACTGTCCAATGCCTAAACAAGTTTTCTTATATATTCCAGACTCACTTTTACAGTTGCTTAATGAAGGAAGTTCTTTTCTAGTATTATTTACTCTTTGGAGCCTGCCAGCAAATTTTCCTGTTATCCGTTTTTACTGATGGCATTCCAAGACTGGTAAGTTATTTTGTTTAGCAACTTCGAACTCCTATGTGCCTCATCATCAGTGATGTACTCTAGCATTGACTGTCCATCTTGCTAAGTGCCTAGTCACCTCTACTGAGATGAATGCTGTTTAGACCTCAGATATTTGGCCATTCACATAAATGATGTTATCATCAAATTGATCCTTACAGAAAAAGACAGAAAGGCTGCCCCAAGAAAAGCTGAGGCAATAGGATCTGTACTCCAATGTATTCATATTGCTTTGCCCAGAAACTGCTGATGGACAATCTATCCCTATCTGTGCTTGATGAGAAGTCACTATTAGGGTGCCAATGGCCTCTTTTTTATATCATCAGATTATTATAATCTTACTTGGAATGTAGAAGACCTATTATTATACATACCGTCCCTTCTCTCTCTCTCTCTTTTGGTACTAGGGATTGAACTTGGGATGCTTAATCACTGAGCCACATCTCCAGTCCTTTTCACTTTTTTTTTGAGTCAGGGTCTTACTAAGTTTTGTAAGGGCCTCCATAACTGGCTTTGAACTTAGAATCCTTCTGCCTTAACCTCTGAGTCTCTGGGATTAAGGGTTGGCACTATCATACCAGGTTATAGTCCCTTCTTTAGCCAGGGATCCTCACCATATGTTCCAGGGGATCCACGAGGACAGGAGCAGGCACTGCAATTTTGCTTATATAGTTAAGTATTAATAGTGAGTATTAAACCTCTGTAAATGACCGGTCAACTGGAAAGTACGTACTACGTTCAAAGTTTCACTTTTGTAGTAGAGTATTAATGATACCAATTTTAACACCCCTTGATGTCCTGGGTCTCCCTATGCATCAATATTAACCTGACTACTCAGATATTTGAAAAGGTGTTTGTAAACCCAAGGTATTAGGAATAGGTCCTTCTTGAAACTACTAATGTTCCAAATGACTAAGTACTATCATTAAATACTACCAAGTAGCAACACTTTGGGTCCTACTGGCTGAATTGCATTTACCATTAAGTTTACTGAACCCCCCAAAATTTATAAACCGTTAAAAAATGAAATGCAACCGCACATTGCTATTACCACACTTTCTTACTATACTATTTAAAATTTAGGGGAAGAATCAACTGTCAAAACTTTCATTTTTTTATGCAACTGACAATGTATTTGTCTTTTCAAAGAACGAAAACAAGGGGCTGGGTTTGTGGCTCAGTAGTAGAACCCTTGTCTTGCATGTGTGAGGCACTGGGTTTGATTCTCAGCACTACATAAAAAAAAATAAATAAAATTAAATAAAAAAGAATGAAAACATATAGTATAGAAACATATTATAGCAAAGAGGACTGATCATATTTAAAGAGATGTAAACATACAAACACAAATATTTTATGAATATAGTGAAAATGTGATGGCAGGGTAGATACAAAGTGATTTAGACTCCATGAAATAGAAGAGGAGGGAACCCTACCAAACTCGTTCTATGAAGCCAATATCACCCTGATACCTAAACCAGACAGAGACACATCGAGGAACGAAAATTTCAGACCAATATCCTTAATGAACATCGATGCAAAAATTCTCAACAAAATTTTAGCAAATCGCATACAAATATATATTAAAAAGATAGTGCACCACGATCAAGTGGGTTTTATCCCAGGGATGCAAGGTTGGTTCAACATTCGGAAATCAATAAATGTCATTCACCATATCAACAGACTTAAAGTTAAGAATCACATGATTATTTCAATAGATGCAGAAAAAGCATTCGATAAAATACAGCATCCCTTCATGCTCAAAACACTAGAAAAAATTGGGGTAGTGGGAACATTCCTAAACATTATAAAGGCCATCTACGCTAAGCCCATGGCTAATATCATTCTAAATGGTGAAAAACTGAAAGCATTCCCTCTAAAAACTGGAACAAGGCAGGGATGCCCTCTTTCACCACTTCTATTCAACATCGTCCTTGAGACTCTAGCCAGAGCAATCAGACAAACCAAAGAAATTAAAGGGATACGAATAGGAAAAGAAGAACTCAAACTATCCCTGTTCGCTGATGACATGATTATATATTTAGAGGAACCTGGAAATTCCACCAGAAAACTTTTAGAACTCATAAGTGAATTCAGTAAAGTAGCAGGTTACAAGATCAATGCTCATAAATCCAATGCATTTTTATACATAAGTGATGAATCTTCAGAAAGAGAAATTAGGAAAACTACCCCATTCACAATAGCATCGAAAAAAAAATAAATACTTGGGAATCATCTCACAAAAGAGGTGAAAGACCTCTACAATGAGAACTACAGAACACTAAGAAAGAAGTTAAAGAAAACCTTAGAAGATGGAAAGATCTCCCATGTTCCTGGATAGGCAGAATTAATATTGTCAAAATGGCTATACTACCTAAAGTGCTATACAGATTCAATGCAAATTCCAATTAAAATCCCAATGATGTACCTTGCAGAAATAGAGCAAGCAATTATGAAATTCATCTGGAAGAATAAAAAACCTAGAATAGCTAAAGCAATCCTCAGGAGCAAGAGCGACAGCAGGGGGTATTGCAATACCAGATCTTCTACTCTACTACAAAGCAATAGTAACAAAAACGGCATGGTATTGGTACCAAAATAGAAAGGTGGATCAATGGTACAGAATAGAGGACATGGACACAAACCCAAATAAATACAATTTTCTCATACTAGACAAAGGTTCCAACAATATGCAATGGAGAAAAGTAGCCTCTCAACAAATGGTGCTGGGAAAACTGGAAAACTATATGCAATAGAATGAAATTAACCCCTATCTCTCACCCTACACAAAACTCAACTCAAAATGGATCAAGGACCTCGGAATCAGACCAGAGACCCTGCTCTTATAGAAGAAAAAGTAGGTCCAATCTTCAACTTGTTGGCTTAGGATCAGATTTCCTTAACAGGACTCCCATAGCACAAGAAATAAAAGCAAGAATCAACAACTGGGATAGATTCAAACTAAAAAGCTTTCTCTCAGCAAAGGAAACTATCAGAAATGTGAAGAGAGAGCCTACAGAGTGGGAGAAAATCTTTGCCAACCATACCTCAGATAGAGCGCTAATTTCCAGAATCTATAAAGAACTCAAAAAACTCTACACGAAGAATACAAATAATCCAATCAACAAATGGGCTAAGGAAATGAACAGACACTTCACAGAAGAAGATGTACAAGTAATCACCAGATATATGAAAAAATGTTCAACATCCCTAGTAATAAGGGAAATGCAAATCAAAACTACCCTAAGATTTCATCTCACCCCAATTAGAATGGCGATTATCAAGAATACAAGCAACAATAGGTGTTGGCGAGGATGTGGTGAAAAAGGAACACTCATACATTGCTGGTGGGGTTGCAAATTAGTGCAGCCACTCTGGAAGCAGTGTGGAGATTCCTCAGAAAGCTTGGAATGGAAACACCATTTGACCCAGCTATCCCACTCCTTGGCCTATACCCAAAGGACTTAAAATCAGCATACTACAGTGATGCAGCCACATCAATGTTTCATTGCTGCCTCAATTCACCATAGCCAGATTGTGGAACCAACCTAGATGCCCTTCAGTTGATGATGGATAAAGAAACTGTGGCATATTATACAATGGAATATTACTCCGCAATGAAGAATGATAAATTATGGCATTTGTAGGCAAATGGTCGAAATTGGAGAATATCATGCTAAGTGAGATAAGCCAATCTCAAAAAAACTAAAGGACGAATGATCTCGCTGGATAAGCGGATGAGGACATATAATGGGGGGTGGGACGGGCTAGCATTAGGTTTAGGGTTAGGTTTAGAGTTAGGCTAAGGAGAGCGGTAAGAATGAAGGAAAGAAGGACTGTGTAGAGGGGAAAAGAGGGGTGGGAGGGGTGGGAGGGGTGGGGGGGGAGGGGAAAAATAAATAAACATCATTACCCTATGTAAACGTAAAAAAAAAAAAAAAAAAAAAAAAAAAAAAAAAAAAAAGATTAGGTGGTCAGTGAAACCCTATCAAAGGAGTCATATTTGAAATTAAGTTTTAAGAATGCAAAAAAACAACCCATCAGAGGGGCCCAGGGAGAGATTTGCATCTAAGTCTACAGTGAAAAGGTACTGAGGCTAGAAATGGTTTATGTTGTAAATTTTATGACTGAGACACAAGAAAGGGAAAGATGTGTTTTCAGGTGAGAATGCTTAAGTTAGCAGGGATTAAAAGCCACAATGAATTATACTATTAATTTTAGAACTCTATACTTGGATGAAATTAATTAACATTTCTGTATTGCAGAAAAATGAACCCTATATTTGAGTAAATTAAAGATTTATTTCTGTATATTTGACTACTTTTTTATTTATTTCCTCATAACCCATTGTCTAGTTTACATATCATGTGATTTTGGAATGAAAATAACTGCTTCCTAAATTAACTTTTTCATTTTAGTAGGTGTATTTATCACTTAAGAAGAAATACAATTTCTATAACCATGGAAGCGTTTGTATTTTTGCTTTAAATGACAATTAGTATAATTCCCAAATTATAGTATTATCTCATATTTTTAGAACTATATTTTTATACTGAAATATTATTTCTGAAAATAACACTGTTCACCCAACATATATGCTAATATTTTAAGCTGATAATTTTATGTACTTAACTGTTCTTGATCTATTGTACACTGAGTAAAAATTTTATAATAGCATTTCCTATAGAGTTAGGCCTCATACAAACAGGATACTGACTCTATAAAAGCATTGAACTTTAAAAATTAATATATGTATATATATGTATACTAATTTTTTAAATATCATTTTAAAAGCCATTTCCTACTTATATAAAGTTCCAGCAATAGACAGGATTAAAGAAAAATTCTGGGTAATGATAAGATCAAACATGCAGATATTATTTAGTAAAATTCATGCAAACCCAGGTAAAATGATCCTCCTAGAGAAGATTAATTTCAAATTGATTATTTAAGATCTACAGAATTTTATTGGATATTAATAGTAAAACAGTGAGGTCAAAGTAGAAGTCTCTGTGTTTTTCACTTTTTACCAGTAATAGTCTAGCAGAACACTTTCTTTTTGTATTTTATATGCATTGCTGCATTGCTATACCTTTCCATATTTCTCAGTAGTATGACAGCTGTTAAAATTTTGATTAATCTTTGGTCATCTCTCCATAAAATATAAGCAGATGTGAACCAATGATTGCAACTATTATCAAATCATTCAAGCTTTTAAAAGGACAAACCTATTTAAGAGACATTTATAGTGATTTTATTATGACAGCATTTTACATTTCAGCAGTCCAAGATGTCCAAAGTAATATCATGGCCCTTCATTTTTCTTTATGAACAATATATAAATAAAGCAAAAATGTGTGTTTTAGTTCTTATTTTACTTTTGTAATTACCTAGAGAGACAAAAGCATGATTTGTTTTTTAGAGATATATTTATATTTTATCTTGAAAAATTATTTATTTTTTGCTCATCCTTATTAGTTATAATTTTAAAATCTTACTTTTTATTGATGTTTTCTCAAAAAATAGACTATATTAAGTATCCATTCAGTTTGTCTTAAATTACATATATTATTGACATCCTTACAGTTAGACTTGCATTTGTTCTTTTTAACACCAGAGATGAATGATGTCTTTTATCAAGAATTTTGAATTTCTTTTTAAAGCTTTCTAAATTCTTGGCAACATTATCATCGATGATCACATTACTCGTAAACGTTTCTTCTACTTGTTCCCAAACATTTCCTCTTGTTATTCTATCCCCTGCCTCTACTAATTACTACATATCGTCCAAGACTAGATCTCATACCCTAAAATGAGAAAATAGATGAAATTTTCTGTAATCTCGTGGTATGAATGTTTTAAATCTTGTCACGTATTAAAGATTGAAACAATGCATCATTATGTTAGATCTGTTCTGTATTAAATAGATGTTTAGAGTAGAGGCTTTTCTGTACTCCATAGTTGTAGACATTTTAAATCTAAATTCAGTATCCAATAGTTAGTTGATCGATGCTTCCCTTAAGATGTGGCAATGAGTACTGATTATGAATATTACTCCACTGAACAATGAATTTACTTCCTTTTTTCTTTAATATGTTTTATTTGAAGATAAATTTGCAATATCAAATGACACCACATTGAATTTGCATTCACTCAAGACTTTTAGGTCATAATTTGTTCCCCCCCATAAATACCCACACTCTATACTGATTAAATTTATTTTTAAGATTAAATATTATTCTTGATATAATCCTTTCTCATTCTCTTACATAAAAATGAACTTGTTTTCCCATAACATTTTGTTTCTGGTTTAATTACTCTAGGAATTCATTCTCTTATATCTTGCTCTTTCTTTTTTGAGCATTAAGTCATGTAAGCATTTACAAGCAAACCTTTTAAATGCTTACATGAATGCAAGTCAGCATTACTAATAGTTTCAAGCCTAAGACACAAACTCACTCCCTAAGTTACATTGGCCCATTAATCAACAGTTGAATGTGGGTAAAATTTTGTTCGGTTAATGATGAATCCTCCTCCTAAATACATTTTAGTCTGTTGTAGGAAAAAAGATATAAATACAACTTTGCTTTCAATTTCTTTGCCACCTATTTAAAGATATGTTGTAATGGCCCATCTTTCTTCCTACATACAGTCTGGTAAAACTTTCCTTTTTTGAAAATAAGAAACCTCTTCTGCAGGCCAGATGCATAAACTACTTGACAGATGTTGCATTTCTGCTTTAGCTTCCCAATCACTCTCTGAGATGGATTTACTGCTTTTCTATGCAAGAAGTGCTGGGTTTCAGTAAAGATGCCAATAATTTCATATGCAGTGACCTTGGCATGAAGTAACTTTTCGAAATTGTGAGACAGCAGCTGTTTGAAACTTATTATTTATCACTGTTATACACAATATGTTTACATTTTCTGCTTCTTTTCCCCCCTCTCATAAATATAACTTCAGTAGTTTGGTTACCTTGAACTTCTATATAAAGGAAAATATGTAAGTGCTCATAGTAATGAAGAATATTTAACTCATTAGAATTCTAACTGCAAGCATTTGCTTTGGTGAAATGCTAAGCATTCACTGTATAATGGACAGAAAAATCATAAAAGGCCCATTATAGTGTATTCCTTACATCCTTTCATAATGCCTTAGAGAATAGACAGCAGGTCATAAAAACATGATTTTATTTAAGGCTCTGACAGCTTTCATGTCAGAAAAATCACAAACATCAGTGTGTTTCTTCAGAAAATATTCACATAATAATCATTGAAGATCTGCTTAAGATAATGTGTTTCTGTGATTTCCAGATATGAGAAGAGTAAGGAAAGAGTAAATGATCTGAAAATAAGTAAATAATGCAAATATAATGGTAACTTATGATAAATTCCTGAAATTCTAAATGGTGGCAGTTGGATGATCTTTAATTTTAAAGATGTTTTATCTTTCCTATGGGTCTCTCTGAATTTCTCAATTCCATTTCATTGTTTCAATGATCTCTGTAACATTATCATGTACATTGAGGTTGTGTAAATTTGAAAAAGTTCTATCTTTAACTAGTTTTCTAAGAGTTCATGATCAAAATATACCAAGATAGCTTGAAATTTTCAGGAAAAATTAAGAGCACATCTCTCTCCAGAGTTAAAGGAAGAAGTCAGGTCCCATGGTATAATCTACTTTTGAGCTAGATCTTCAGGGAGACAGACTGATGATTTTCTTCTAGGAGGTGAGTTAGTCTGTAGAGTATCCTTAGTTGGAAGAACATGGCTGCTGTTACATTCTGTGCTGTATGTAAATATTCTACTATGTGAAGTTGGTGGGAGGTATCTTTTCCTGGTTGTGTTTTGTCCTGAATCTACTTCCATTTGATTCATATTTTCTTTTTCACATGCAATCACTTTTGATCTTTTTCCCCTTTGAGTCCATGTTCTGTACATTTTATCATAAATTTAACTTTGATTTGAATTATACATATGTAGCAAGTATATGGTTTTACTTCTGTCAGACATCCTATGCCCTCTACCTACTCATGTGTAATTAAAATTAATTCCCAAGCTTAGAGTTTTCTAGAAAACACTGAAAGAACTTATTGACAACTCAATACCAATTATTCAGTCCTTTAAATCAGAATTTATGATTTAACAGTGTCTTTATATAAGCATAAACAACTTATCAAGAGTTTACTTAGTTTATTTCTTATTCTTCATTAACTTTTTCAGCATTTTTTGACATTTTAAAATATATACAGAAAATTTGAATGTAAAATGAACCTCAAACATCCACATCCTACCAGGGAGATTTAACAAGTAACATTTTACTTTGCTTTATCATCTAACAATATGTATATCCATTTATTGACTTGTTATTTAAAGAATTTCAAAGTTAGGGACATTATTATACATCATACATAAACCATTGTTACCTTATTTATCACCAATGGTTATATATTTCTTGCTCTGGACTTTGTAGACCTGGAATTGAACATTTTCTACTTCTATACAAGACATGTCATTCAGCTTAATGTTTTTGAGGTTCTTCTACATGTTTGCATGAGTTTGAATTATTTTAGAAAGGAAAAATAAAATATTTTGAAAGTAAGACAAGTGATTTCTGAATAGCACAATTGTTATAGGTCTATATGTAAGGAATGAATGATATGAAGATGAAAATATTTTTAAGCAACTTAACAATGAATTCCTGGATTGTTAAGCAATTCTTTGTCTATAATACCTTGTCTTCCCCTAGTGCCACCTAAATACATTTATACATATCATTTTTGTTGATCCATGATATTGACATTTTTCCAAACATCGTTATTTGATTTTGAATCTCTGTCAAGTGCAATTTAAATGTAAATTAGATTTTTCCTAAATTGTAAGAAATGAAAATTGACCTTGATCACCATATTTTAAAGATTATAAGAGTACAAAGAGTACATTTTAACCTTTTTCTGTTTGTTTGTTTGTTTAGTTCGTCATTTTTCTGTTTTACTAGATTTAGTTTATTAACATCTGGCAAAAAAGATTGTGTAAGGGAGATGCAGAATTCAATATTTATCCCCAATTGTACTTATGGTCTCCCCCCACCCCCCACAATAATTGATACTCTAGTTTTGGTTTACAGTCACTAGCAATTTACATTTTAATTTTTCAGTTATTTTATAAGGGATTACTTAAACACTAGTAAAAGTTATTTTCTGAATTTTTGTAGAGTTGTGCTGATTTATGATTAAATTCATAATATTATTTTGAATCTCAGTGGATAATCCAAATACATTAGTAATTTTTCCAAACTTCTTTTAGCTGATGTGGGGTACTCTTTTTATTCATGAAGTAGGTACCTGTTCTGATGTGACACAGAAAATTTTAGCTGGATCAATAATGAGGTGTTTTACTCTACAAAATATAAATATCTAGGAAGCTCTCACTTATCAGGTCTAATGCTTTTACCATTAGAATAAACTTCTGTCTGCTCAGCTGCTCATCGTTTAGAGTCTGTTGTATTATATCATACTGCCTGGCATATAATAAATGCCTGCCAAGGTAAATATTTGGTGGATGAACTATTATATACTAGTATGATAGTTTTACTTCCTCATGTAACATGCAGAAGTTCAGGGAAAGCATCCATGTGACTGCCCACAGTTGGCAATTGGCAATGCATTAATGCCCTGAGAAGGACACCAGTTAAGATTATATTGTATTATTGAAATGGCTGAAAACATTGAGGATAACA
Source organism: Sciurus carolinensis (assembly GCF_902686445.1). Taxonomy (NCBI): domain Eukaryota; kingdom Metazoa; phylum Chordata; class Mammalia; order Rodentia; family Sciuridae; genus Sciurus; species Sciurus carolinensis. Next base: position 63,133,011 of record NC_062217.1, on the reverse strand, counting down.
CATTCTGAATGAGAAGGAGGAAATGACAACAAAGTAGCAAAGGAAAAGATAATCTGAAATGACAGGAAACTGTATGTAGCAATATTTAATGAGGATTTAAAGAGTCATTGCTTAACGGGCTTTATTTTTCTTCTTACGTAACCTGAATTTCATTTGTCGGTAAAGATGTCAAAGGCTTCCCTAGGCTTTATTTTGATGGTTAGGTCCACTGGGCCTCATCAAATATAACTCTTAGAAAAAAATAGATGCTGATTTTTATTATTTCCTCTTGAAATAGTCTTTTCCATAGACTTGTGGTGTATCACATTCTTTATTTCTCTGTACTTCATCCTATTTAGGTATCATTTCATTCATTTTGCTTTACCCTAGTGCAATACATTTTACTACCAGGTCTCTGTCCTTTTCTTAGCCAACAACCTCTTTCAAAAAGACTCCATTCCATACTTCATTTTCAATTATTGTTTAAAAATACAGTTCAGAACTGTCATTGGGGTATCAAGCCCATTTATCTGTCTGCTTGACAGTTCCAGCTGGATGTCTCACAGAGAAAACTCAAAGCATCATAAACAATTCATCTTGCTCTCTCTGTTCCTGACACTTAGAGCAGCAAATCTCCACTTTCCCTCAGTGTTCTTGGTGAATGGACCATCCTCTTTAGCAGTTGTGCAAGCCAGAGTCCTAGACATCATTGTTGACTTACTCTTTTTTCTCACTCCTATATTCCTTTCAAATCCTGACATTCAACACCTAAATACATCTTAAATTCACCTACCTGATGTCATCTTCAATCCATAGTTTCTGATAACCACAAAACCTTCTTATATCGACTATTACAATGAATTTTTAAAATATGGACATTTATGAAAATGAAAAGGATAATATAATTATACCAAGTCAACTTACATTTTCCTTGACAATTCAATAATTGTTTTTCACATTTGAAGTTCTTAACTTATCAGTACTTATTCCTACTCCCATCTTTTCTCCCTATTGTAAAAAGAGTTAAATTTTGAAATGCAAACTGATCAATGACTTCTTTGAGTTGCTCTTAGGATAAATCACATAATTTCTAACATAACCTACGTGACCTTGAACAATTTGGCTCTTGCCTATAGCTTCAAATATTCATATTTCTCTCAGCATTTTTCATACTGTGCTCCACCCATCATGCTTGCTTTCAGTTTCTCAAATAACTGTACATCTTTGCATTTCAAAATTTTACATGAGTTGTATCCTCCGAATGCTACAATCCCCCTCCCACTTTGCATATATAATCTCTACTCTTCATTCAAAGTTGAGCTGAAATATAACTTTCTTTTCTCAGAGAAGACTTTCTTCCCAACTTTGCTCAAACTTAATCTCTAAGAAATTCTAAGAGTAGCCTTGGCATTTCTCTTTAACCATTCTTATATGTAATATCTATTCAAGTGTGTACTTCCTGGTCCCTAAAAGAATGGTAGCTTAATATAAGGGAATTCTGAATATATACTTTATATTTAATCTTTAGTGGTTTACAAAGTTCATTGCAGAAAAAGACGTTTATTGTAAAATGTAGGCTCATATAAGGTTGTAGGAGCTACTATTTTTCCAAAAATCTTTTTACTTCAATTTGATGCTTGAATTAGGGTAATTAGTAAATTTTAATTCTGATAAGGCTGGAAAAGATAGACAAATAGCACAGAAAAGAAGATGAATCATTTTTGGGTATGTGCCTGCAATTCATATACTAAATTTCCATTACCTGTCTCTAACAAAAATACTGTCTCAAAATGGACTCCTAATTGGCAAATTCAATAGATTATCTTGAGTGATAATCCAATAGATTATCTCCAGTGATTTCTGCAGTATTGACTACTTCTTCTGTAAGGCTTCCTGTGCCCACAATTGCTGCCATCTTCTATTTTCAACCTACCCCTCTGAAAGATGACTCTTATTCTAAGACAAAAACCTCTCCCAAAGGGATTTCATCCATGCCTCCTTTCAAGATAGAACTTTCTAGTACAAATTATGATCATCTGTATTTTTAATTTCTTCAAGTTTAAAATTGTCTTACTTTTTTTCTTTTCATTTGCAGTAGCCAGCATGTTTTATATATACTGTTTTTAGTAAATACATGCTAATATGAGTTTAACATGTGAATTGAGGTTCTTAACACATATGTTTTCATGAAAAATGAAGGATCTTATTGCCCAATAAGAATATTTTTATTACCACATATATTCCTTACTAATCTTGAACTGCAATCTGTCTGCTCTAATGTTTACTTTTACTGTGATTTTGGGAAAGCAATCTCAGTTCAAATATGAGTACATGCTTATAACTCAATCCTTCATGCATCCATTTCTTTGTATATCGTGTATTAGCTTCTTATAGTTACAGACATAGCTATTGTGAAATGAAATGTATGCCTTTGTCAAAGATTTGAAAGTATTTCAAATTTTCAAGGTATATCTTACAGAAATGTGACAGTTTTACATTTTGTTTCAGATAATTTCTCGTTCTTAAAACCTTTTAAATGACTATAATAGAAATACAGTAACAATACTCCTTAAACAATGATTTCATGATAAGGAATTTTTTATTTTGTGATATCCTATACTAAATCTGGAATTTTATGCAAACTAAACTATGATAATTATTTAATAGTTTTTAATTATGCAATTACTTGTGATAATTGATACTGCCGTTTACCAGTGACGAGTTCTGCTTCTTCTAATTTTGAAGTTTGAACATTAGAGAAGCACAACAAGGCAAGCATATTAAGCAGATTTTATTTAAAAGTAGTAATTATACAGACTTCTCCCAGGAGGAAGACAGGGGCCATGGCTTTTGTTCTAGAATCCCAGGAAGTGGGCAGCCCTACATCTTTTATAGGTTAGGGTCTCTTTTGTTCTGTTCTCTCCCCCCTTATGTCTCCTCCCTGCCTTCCTGACTAGGCCCAGGAGTTGCTGGCTACATAGCAAAAAGGTGAGCAGCAAATGGCAGGGGGAGGGTCAAAGTGATTCAGGCAGGTAAGGACCCAGGGGGCATTACTTAGCAACTCCCTGCCTGCAGCTTTTGGGAGAGGTAGTTAGGCAGGTAACCTTGGTGATCAAAAGGGCTCTGGAGATACTGATATTCCAGTCTCCCAGAGGTGGTCTCCAACTTCCCAGACTCAGATGACCTCCATTCCTCGATTTGACTGGATTTCTTGTTCTATACTAACTGCCTATCCCCAATTCTGGCTTCATAATCACTGTTTAAATTATTTGATCTATTCGTTAGATTACTGAAAATAAGTAATTTGGAAGCTTAATTGCTTTATATTTAAAGGAATAATAATTTAATTTTGACAAGGTATAGTCTTGAATCAATAAATTGAATGTTTTATGTAGATAAAACATCTACAAAGGTTTTTAATTACCAAGTTAAGTTACCAAGGGCTATATACTATCAGTGACTTCAATATAAAAAAGAAATTTAGTCTTGAAATCTGTGGGAAGTAATGTGGAAGGAGAACATTATAATATTATAATTCATGATGAAGATTTCTTTTATGAAAGTATACATTAGAGGAATTTGTATAACTGTGAATTAACTGAAGATGTGACTGATGTTACAGATGTAAATATTCTCCTGTGTAATATAATTTATTGTCCATGAGCTATTATAACCTACTTTAGGAGTTTAGAGGAGACAATTAATCATTGCTGAAGACAATTAGTAACCTGAATATTGAATGTTTAAGAGGCCAAAGAGTCTTCAAAATATTTTAATTTTTTGTGAAATTATTAGTTCCTGAAATAGTTGCATATGGAAAAGATAATCATCATAATGGATTAGAACTATATTAACTACATATAAAGGTAATGAAAATATGGTATCTAATTATTGATGTTCCTGTTTTATTTAGTCAACTTTTCATTGCTGTGGCTAAAATACCAGACAAGAACAATTTAGAGGAGAAGTTTATTTTGGTTCATGGTTCAGAGGTTCAGATCATTGTCTCCAGACTACATTGCTCTGGACCTGAGTTGAGGCAGAACATCTTGGCAGAAAGATAGTACCCAGGAAGTAGAGAGAAAACCAGGAGCCAGTAGCAAAATATAAATTCCAAAAGCACACTTGAAGTGACTCACTTCCTCTATCCACACTCTGCCTACCTACAATTACCACCCACTTAATCCATATCAGTGGAATTCACTGATCAGGTTACACCTCTCATAATTAATAATTTAACTTTAGAAAATTCTTGCATTAGCTCACACGTGAACTTTTGGGGGGATACCTCATTCTAAACCATAGCATTCTACCCTAGGCCCCCAAACGCTTGTGCCCATATCACAATGAAAAATACATTAAGTTCATTTTAAAGAGTTGCCCAAGTCTTAACAGTTCCAGTAGTACCCAAAAGTCCAGGTACAAATCTCAGCTGAAATTCAAGTCACACTCTTACCTGTGAGAGTAAAGATCAAAAGTAAGTTATTTATGTTCAACATATAATGGCACAGAACAAGCATTTCCATTCCAAAGAGAGAAATAGGTACACAGAAAACAGGGATGAGACCAAAATAAAACCAAAATCCATCTGGGAAAACAAGTCCTGAAGCTCTACTTCTGGCATCTGGGGCACATGGCATTGTGATGTTCCTCCCAAGGGCTTGTGTAGATAGCTCTGGCCCCATTGCCTTGCTAGTTGCAATCCATATGGACTCTTTTGACTTTTTTTTGCTTCCTTCTTGCAACTTTCCTCAGTAAAGTCCCCCACATTACTGTTATCTCTTAATCTCAGGGGTCTCCACTGCTGTGCCAACTTCCTTCTCCTTCTTCATATATCACCCTGTCAGGGGTAGCCTGCAGGGATTCTGACACTGCTACATTTTGCCTGACCTCACAAGGATTCTTTTGAAATTATAGTGGAAGTCTCCATGACCCCATAACTCTAGCATCCTGCATCCCCAGAACCAATACCATGTGGTTGATGCCAAGTCAGCCACCCTCTTGAGCAGTAGCCAAACTTCCTGGGAAACTGCTACAGCTTTTGAGTGTTATTTCATTAACTTCCTAGATTAACCCCCCTAACCCCTGCCCTGCCAAGTACAAGTAGGATGCCTTCATGGTCTCTTCTCAAAGGAATTTTCAGTTTTACAAACTTGGACCTGAAATGGATGAGGTCTTGCCAATCCCAGAGATATCCTCAAGTCATCTTTCCTATTGTCTCTGTGCAAAGTACTTAGCATATTTGTAGTGACTGTAATGTCTTTAACAACCAGTTTTCTTAGCTCCAGTTTTCTTGCACTCTTCTGGCCAAATTTCAAGTTTTTCAAATCTTTCTTCTTTGCTTTTTACTTCTGATGATCATAGTAAACTTAGCTAAAAGCCACCATCAATATCCATGTCACTGTTTGAATGTTGTGCTGCTTTGCAATTTCCTCCACCAGATTAATTACCCATCACCATTAAATTCAGTTTCACAGAAAGTCTCAGGACGTGGGCAAACTATAGAAAATTTATTTGCCAGAATGTAACATGATCAAGTCCAGTTTCCAATACAGTCTTCCTTACTCTTCACCATCTCATGAGCCCAGACTTTACTCTCTGTAGTACTATTGGCATTCTGGTCTTTTGGGCTTCCACCACACTTACCCATTAAGCTCTGCTTACAATATTCAAAAAGTTTTCTGGTTTGTATCTCTAAATGCTAAATTTTTCAAAATTCTTCCCCTCACAAATCAGCTACAAAGGTTTTTTTTTTTTTTTTTTTTTTTGCAGTACTGGGGATTGAACCCAGAGCCTTGTGCTTGTGAGGCACTCTACCAACTAAGCTATATTCCCAGCCCAACAAAGGTTTCTGAACCACATGGTCAGGTTAGTCACAGCAACATCCCCATTCTCAGGACCAATTTCTGTGTTACTCTGATTTCTGATTTGTTTTTCCTTGTCATTATGATGAAAAGTCCCAATGAGAACAGCTTAGAGGATGAAAAGTTTATTTTGACTTATAGTGTCAGGGGTTTAGATCCATGGTTGGAAGACTCCATAGCTCTGGACCCATGGTGAGGCAGAATTTGCTGGTAGAAGGACATGTTGGAGGAAATCAGCTCAGGATGGTAACCAGGAAGAAGATGGAGAACTCAGCTCAACAGAGACGAACTATAAACCCCCAAATCACACCCCCAGTGACCTACTTTCTCTAGCCACTCCCTACCTGCCTACATATGAGTGGTTTAATCCACTGATTAGGTTACACCTCTCATAATCTAGTCATTTCACCTTTGAAAGTTCTTGCATTGTCTCACACATGATCAACTGAAATGTAGAGTTTAATAGATCCTGTTTCTCTCATATTTAAAAATAAGACTCATAGATATTATGTGATTATAGTTTTATATAACTTTAATAAGTTAGGAATCTAGAAGTTTCATGTTCCAGGAAGATCATTAAGATTATTAAATTTGCTGTTATTAAATTGTAAAAAATAGAATTTGGATCTGTTAGCCTGCCACCAAATGGGTTATCCCATCAACTGCCCATGGTAGATGAAAAAGGAATATGCTTTTTCTTAGACAAATATGAACACTTCTCCATTATAAAAAACACACCTATGAAATTAGAAAATCTACTGCAGATTTTTCCAAGCATAAGAAAAAGCAAATGAAAAACAATTTCTAGAAATAACAAAAGCAAAATACTATCTATTGCTGGAATAGACAGAAAGTAGTATAAAGTAAAATAGATCTTGGTAAGAGTTCTGTATTATATCTCATGTGCAACATTCACCCTTACAGGATGGATATAAATTTCCGTTTAAAATGTTTGCCTAATCTATGGTTTAGTTAAAACATCTCTAACATGAAGATACAATATTAGTCCTTTCATAAGGTTTCTATTACTATCTGTTGAATTAATGTATATAACAGAATTTGATGCATATGAATACTCAGTAAACATTGACAATTTATAATTTTATAATCTGGGTATAGCTCTAAGTAGATGCAGAGAACTTAATTTCCAAAAAAAAGAGAAAAATTTTAGCATAATAAAAACAAGAATTATTTACTTTGAATCAATTGCATATGAAGAGATAAAAATAGTTACATAATTTAGCAAATTTAGGAACAATGAGCAAGTAATTAAAGGTAAAAAATGTCAAATTTTAAATAAGAAAATGTCTCAACACATTCAAGGAAAAGAGTAAAAATATTTAATGAAAAAAAATATGAAGAAAGAAGTAACAATCAAATATGAACTCAAAATACATATGAATCTTTATACACAAAATGATTAAATAAATAAGATTAAGATGAAGTTTTCACAACAATTAGCAATACAGAAATATTTACAAAAATGAAATCATTCTTGGGCTGGGGATATGGCTCAGTTGGTAGAGTGCCTGCCTCACATGCACAAGGCCCTGGGTTCAATCCCCAACACCGCAAAAAATAAATAAATAAATAAAATAATATCATTATTTTAAACATTAATATTTTTAAAAAATTATTAAAAATATAGATGGAGAAACATTAATTGACATTTTATAAATTAGTGAATATTAACTTTTCAAAGGTAAGAATTATGTAGCATACGAAGTCAAAATTCATATAAAACAATTAGGAAATTTTTTGTGACTAATGTCACAGACAACATTGATTGAGCAAAAATTATTTCTCTATGAAGTATTAACATATAGTTTGATGTTTGTAAATCATATGATATATTTTAATACTGATTAGGTGCTCAAATATTTTTACTTCAATATGAAATTCTTTTTATGAATATTATTTTTCATCGAAGTGTTATGGTTTGAGTGTGAGATGTCTCCCAAAAGCTCATGTGTGAGATAATGCAAGAAGATTCAGAGGAAAAATGATTCACCAATAGGTGAATTTATTTCCTGAATTTCCTGATAGGGATTAACTGAGTGGTAACTGAAATGGTAGGGTGTGGTTGGAGGAGATGGGAACTGGGAGTGTGACTTTGGGATAAATATTTGTATCTGGCAAGTGGAGATCTCTCTCTCTGCTTTCTGATCATCACGTGAGCTACTTCTCTCCCCAACACTCTTCCACCATGATTTTTAGCCTCAACCTGAGCCCTGAAGAATGGAACCTGCTGTCTATGGATTGAGACCTATGAAATCATGAGCCCTTAAATAAACTTTTCTTCCTCTACAGTTGTTCTGGTCAGCTCCTTTAGTCACAGCAGCAAAAAAACTGACTAAAACAGAAATTAAAGTCCTTCAAATACTATGCAGAGTATAGCAAAGATCACTCATCAGCGGGGTTGTCTTTATGTAAATTTGGTTGTAATGTTTGAGTAGTTCTGTCTGAGAAAATGAAAGTCATAAAACATGCCTTTGAACACAAAGAAAAATGCAAATTAACCCTGTTAAATAAAAATTCTCTGGTTATTTCATAAAGTCCCAGTTGGGATTTTCTTTTAAACTATTTTTTTTTTAATATTTCTTTTATAATTGTAAAAATGCACACAGCAAATGTCATTCAGTTGTAATAAGTTTGACTACACTTAAGATAAAATCCAAGTTATATTTAATATATCTATATAAATATATATTTTATGACATTTATCATAGTGCAAAATTGATTTTATTTATTTATTTTTGCCTCCTTTAAGCCATTTTTTAATTTTATTTTTATTTTTTTATTTTTTATTTTTTTTTACATTTACATAGAGTAATGATGTTTGTTTTATTTTTCCCCTCCCCCCACCCCTCCCACCCCTCTTTTCTCTCTACACAGTCCTTCTTTCCTTCATTCTTGCCACTCTCCTTAGCCTAACTCTAAACCTAACCCTAAACCTAATGCTAGCCCCTCCCACCCCCCATTATATGTCCTCATCCGCTTATCAGTGAGATCATTCGTCCTTTAGTTTTTTGAGATTGACTTATCTCACTTAGCATGATATTCTCCAATTTCGACCATTTGCCTACAAATGCCATAATTTTATCATTCTTCATTGCGGAGTAATATTCCATTGTATAAATATGCCACAGTTTCTTTATCCATTCATCAACTGAAGGGCATCTAGGTTGGTTCCACAATCTGGCTATGGTGAATTGAGCAGCAATGAACATTGATGTGGCTGTATCTCTGTAGTATGCTGATTTTAAGTCCTTTGGGTATAGGCCAAGGAGTGGGATAGCTGGGTCAAATGGTGTTTCCATTCCAAGCTTTCTGAGAAATCTCCATACTGCTTTCCAGAGTGGCTGCACTAATTTGCAACCCCACCAGCAATGTATGAGTGTTCCTTTTTCACCACATCCTCGCAAAACTATTGTTGCTTGTATTCTTGATAATCACCATTCTAATTGGGGTGAGATGAAATCTTAGGGGAGTTTTGATTTGCATTTCCCTTATTACTAGGGATGTTGAACATTTTTTCATATATCTGTTGATTACTTGTACATCTTCTTCTGTGAAGTGTCTGTTCATTTCCTTAGACCATTTGTTGATTGGATTATTTGTATTCTTCGTGTAGAGTTTTTTGAGTTCTTTATAGATTCTGGAAATTAGCGCTCTATCTGAGGTATGGTTGGCAAAGATATTCTCCCACTCTGTAGGCTCTCTCTTCACATTACTGATAGTTTCCTTTGCTGAGAGAAAGCTTTTTAGTTTGAATCTATCCCAGTTGTTGATTCTTGCTTTTATTTCTTGTGCTATGGGAGTCCTGTTAAGGAAATCTGATCCTAAGCCAACAAGTTGAAGATTTGGACCTACTTTTTCTTCTATAAGATGCAGGGTCTCTGGTCTGATTCCGAGGTCCTTGATCCATTTTGAGTTGAGTTTTGTGTAGGGTGAGAGATATGGGTTTAATTTCATTCTATTGCATATGGTTTTCCAGTTTTCCCAGCACCATTTGTTGAAGAGGCTATCTTTTCTCCATTGCATATTGTTGGAACCTTTGTCTAGTATGAGAAAATTGTATTTATTTGGGTTTGTGTCCATGTCCTCTATTCTGTACCATTGATCCATCTTTCTATTTTGGTACCAATACCATGCCGTTTTTGTTACTATTGCTTTGTAGTAGAGTAGAAGATCTGGTATTGCAATACCCCCTGCTTCGCTCTTGCTCCTGAGGATTGCTTTAGCTATTCTAGGTTTTTTATTCTTCCAGATGAATTTCATAATTGCTTGCTCTATTTCTGCAAGGTACATCATTGGGATTTTAATTGGAATTGCATTGAATCTGTATAGCACTTTAGGTAGTATAGCCATTTTGACGATATTAATTCTGCCTATCCAGGAACATGGGAGATCTTTCCATCTTCTAAGGTTTTCTTGAATTTCTTTCTTTAGTGTTCTGTAGTTCTCATTGTAGAGGTCTTTCACCTCTTTTGTGAGATTGATTCCCAAGTATTTTATTTTTTTCGATGCTATTGTGAATGGGGTAGTTTTCCTAATTTCTCTTTCTGAAGATTCATCACTTATGTATAAAAATGCATTGGATTTATGAGCATTGATCTTGTAACCTGCTACTTTACTGAATTCACTTATGAGTTCTAAAAGTTTTCTGGTGGAATTTCCAGGTTCCTCTAAATATATAATCATGTCATCAGCGAACAGGGATAGTTTGAGTTCTTCTTTTCCTATTCGTATCCCTTTAATTTCTTTGGTTTGTCTGATTGCTCTGGCTAGTCTCAAGGACGATGTTGAATAGAAGCGGTGAAAGAGGGCATCCCTGCCTTGTTCCAGTTTTTAGGGGGAACGCTTTCAGTTTTTCACCATTTAGAATGATATTAGCCATGGGCTTAGCGTAGATGGCCTTTATAATGTTTAGGAATGTTCCCACTACCCCAATTTTTTCTAGTGTTTTGAGCATGAAGGGATGCTGTATTTTATCAAATGCTTTTTCTGCATCTATTGAAATAATCATGTGATTCTTAACTTTAAGTCTGTTGATATGGTGAATGACATTTATTGATTTCCGAATGTTGAACCAACCTTGCATCCCTGGGATAAAACCCACTTGATCATGGTGCACTATCTTTTTAATATATATTTGTATGCGATTTGCTAAAATTTTGTTGAGAATTTTTGCATCGATATTCATTAAGGATATTGGTCTGAAATTTTCTTTCCTCGATGTGTCTCTGTCTGGTTTAGGTATCAGGGTGATATTGGCTTCATAGAACGAGTTTGGGAGGGTTCCCTCCTCTTCTATTTCATGGAATAGTTTGAGAAGTATTGGAATGAGCTCTTCTTTAAAGGTTTTGTAGAACTCGGCTGAGAACCCATCTGGTCCTGGACTTTTCTTTGTTGGTAGGCTTTTGATGACCTCTTCTATTTCATTGCTTGAAATTGGTTTATTTAAGTTGTGTATGTCCTCCTCGTTCAGTTTAGGTAGTTCATATGTCTCTAGAAATTTGTTGATGTCTTCGAGGTTTTCTGTTTTGTTGGAGTATAGATTTTCGAAATAGCTTCTAATTATGTTTTGTATTTCACTCGTGTCTGTTGTGATGTTTCCCTGTTCATTCCGAATTTTAGTAATTTGAGTTTTCTCCCTCTTTCTCTTTGTTAGTGTGGCTAAGGGTTTATCAATTTTATTTATTTTTTCAAAGAACCAACTATTTATTTTGTTGATTTTTCCAATTGTTTCTTTTGTTTCGATTTCGTTGATTTCGGCTCTGATTTTAACTATTTCCTGTCTTCTACTGCTTTTGGTATTGGTCTGCTCTTCTTTTTCTAGCGCTTTGAGCTGTAGTGTTAAGTCGTTTATTTGTTGATTTCTACTTCTCTTTTGAATGCACCCCATGAAATAAATCTTCCTCTAAGTACTGCTTTCATAGTGTCCCAGAGATTTTGATATGATGTGTCTTTGTTCTCGTTTACTTCTAAGAATTTTTTAATTTCCCTCCTGATGTCTTCTGTTATCCATTCATCATATAATAGTGTATTATTTAATCTCCAGGTATTGGAGAAGTTTCTGTTGTTTATTCTGTCATTTATTTCTAATTTCAATCCATTATGATCTGATAGAGTACAAGGTAGTATCTCTATCTTCTTGTATTTGCTAACAGTAGCTTTGTGGCATAAAATATGGTCTATTTTAGAGAAGGATCCATGTGCTGCTGAGAAGAAAGTGTATTCGTTCTTTGTTGGATGGTATATTCTATATATGTCCGTTAAGTCTAAATTGCTGATTGTGTTGTTGAGATCTATAGTTTCTTTATTCAATTTTTGTTTGGACGATCTATCCAGTGGTGAGAAAGGTGTGTTAAAATCGCCTAGTATTATTGTGTTGTGGTCTATTTGAATTCTGTAATTGAGAAGGATTTGTTTGACGTACGTGGATGAGCCAATGTTCGGGGCATAGATATTTATGATTGTTATGTCTTGCTGATTTATGCTTCCCTTAAGCAGCATGTAATGTCCTTCTTTATCCCTTCTGATTAGTTTTGGTTTGAAGTCCACATTATCTGAGATGAGGATGGATACTCCAGCTTTTTTGCTGTGTCCGTGTGCATGGTATGTTTTTCCCCATCCTTTCACCTTTAGTCTATGGGTGTCTCTTTCTATGAGGTGAGTCTCTTGCAGGCAGCATATTGTTGGATTTTTCTTTTTAATCCAATCTGCCAGTCTGTGTCTTTTGATTGATGAATTCAGGCCATTAACATTCAGGGTTATTATTGTGATATGATTTGTATTCCAAGTCAATTGACTCATATTTGTTTTTGACATGATTTGGTTTCTCCTTTATTTGGCTATTCCTTTAGGCTAGCGCCTCCTGTTGCTGATTTGCATCGTTGTTTTTCATCTCTTCCTCATGGAATATTTTGCTGAGAATGTTCTGTAATGCTGGCTTTCTTTTTGTAAATTCCTTTAGCTTTTGTTTATCATGGAAGGATCTTATTTCATCGTCAAATTTGAAGGTAAGTTTTGCTGGGTATAAGATTCTTGGTTGGCATCCATTTTCTTTCAGGGCTTGGTATATGTTGTTCCAGGCCCTTCTAGCTTTTAGGGTCTGGATTGAAAAATCTGCTGATATTCTTATTGGTTTCCCTCTGAATGTAATTTGATTCTTTTCTCTCGCGGCCTTTAAAATTCTCTTTATTTTGTATGTTAGGTATTTTCATAATAATGTGCCTTGGTGTGGGTCTGTTGTAATTTTGTATGTTTGGAGTTCTATAAGCCTCTTGTACTTGGTTTTCCATTTCATTCTTCAGATTTGGGAAATTTTCTGTTATTATTTCATTGAATAGATTGTTCATTCCTTTGGTTTATTTCTCTAAGCCTTCCTCAATCCCAATAATTCTTAAATTTGGCCTTTTCATGATATCCCACAATTCTTGTAGATTCTGTTCATGATTTCTTACCATCTTTTCTGTTTGGCCTACTTTGCTCTCAAGATTAAATAATTTTTCTTCAATGTCTGAGGTTCTGTCTTCCAGGTGTTCTATCCTATTAGTTATGCTTTCTATGGAGTTTTTAACTTGGTTTATTGTTTCCTTCATTTCAAGTATTTCAGTTTGTTTTTTTTCAGTATCTCTAACTCTTTATTGAAATGATCTCTTGCTTCCCGTATTTGGTCTTTTAACTGTTGATTGGTGCGATCATTTAATGCCTGCATTTGCTCTTTCATCTCCTCCTTCAATGCCTGCATTTGCTCTTTCATCTCCTCATTAGCTTCCCTGATCGTTTTAATTATGTACATTCTGAACTCCCTTTCTGACATTTCTTCTGCTGTGCTGTCATTGGGTTTTATTGATGTAGTATCTAGGTTTGTTTGGGACATTTTCTTCCCTTGTTTTCTCATATTGGTCAGTTGTCAGTGGGACCCTGAGATATTGCAGTTTTCCGCTACTGGCTTATAGTGTCCCGGTAGATTTCCAGTGTATCACCTCCCAGCCTTCAGTAGCCTGATGTCTTGGAGGAATCTGATAAAGCAGCTCATCAGAAGAAAACTGCCCCTAGCCCCTCCTGGTTCCACGGTTTGGAACTGGCTCTGTGCGGAAATGCTCTCACTGTGGGCCTGCGCCATGCAGCTGGCCGTGTGGGAGGAGCCCACTGCCGGAGTGTGGAAGGCTACCTTGGGAAGACTCAAGCTGCCCTGCCCGGCTCCAATAAACCACCTCTATCTGGGCCTGCCACCCGGGCTGAGCTTTACCCAGAGGGCAGACTCACCTGTGGCTCTATTTCAGTCCGAGTCTCTCAATGCCTCCCCTTCTTAACTCCTGGGTTCTGGAGCGACTAGGGGTGCAGTCTCCCTCTAGGCCGCCATCTTGGATTGCCCCGTGAAGAGAGCCTGCAGCCGGAGTGGGCAGAGCTGCCTGAAGAGGTCTCTGGCTGCCCTGCCCTAATCCCAGAGGCTGCTTGCTGATCGTGGCTCTCCGCTGGTTCGTTGCCAGAGTACGCTGCGCTGCAGGGGCTCCGGGACTCGGAGCTTGTTCTGGTCAGAAAGGCTCTCACTAGCGGGCCAGTTCCGTTCCGAGAACCTGGAGAAGCTGGCTGTGTGGGCGGGGCCCACCGCCGGAGTGCGCAGGGCTGCCTGTGGATGACTCTAGCTGCCCTGCCCGGCTCCGATAAGCCACCTCTATCTGGGCCTGCCACCCGGGCCGAGCGTTACCCAGTGGGCAGACTCACCCGTGGCTCTATTTCAGTCCGAGTCTCTCAATGCCTCCCCTTCTTAACTCCAGGGTTCTGGAGCGACTGGGGGTGCAGTCTCCCTCTAGGCCGCCATCTTGGATCGCCCCGCAAAATTGATTTTAAATGAGAAAACTCCAGGAATTTTCTTTTGGGTAACTGTAGCTACTTGTTTATTTACAATATCAGTGTGTGATAATGTGGACTATATTTATATACCTATACACTACCACATAAAATAGGTTAGTATAACAGCTATATTTTTTTAAATTAAGTAAGATGTGAAGACATTTCACGTAAGGTCATCACATTAGGCTAAACAGAAACTATTTAATGATAATAATCTATCACCAAATGGAATTGTTGTAGTTTAATTCTAGTTTTCAGTGGAGCAAGTTTTCTAATTAAAACCATCCTGATCCTGGTGCAATGGTGCATGCCTGTAATCCCAGGGGCTCAGGAGGTTAAGGCAGGAGGATTGAAAGTTGGAGGCCAGCCTCAGCAACCTACCTAGGCCCTAAGCAACTTAGGTACAAAAAAAAAAAAAAAATTCTGAGAGTTATTTATATGGAACATTTGCAACATTTAACCTCTAAACTTCAAAATTATTTTTTTACTTCAAAGTAAATGTGAAAAGGTAAATAAATTTTATTAAATACCAATGAATAATTATGATTTCATTTATATTTTTCTCTAGGACTTTCTAAAATTAGAGTTGTTGCAAAGTGGAATAGGCAATATAAGAAACAAGACCAGATAACTGATTCCTGGTACCCAGATTATGGAATCCAAGCACTATTTTCCAATAAAAATACTCAGCTTGCTAAAAAAAGGACTGATTTAGTTTGAGAAAAATATTACTGAGGTAATTGTCTTATTGTTCAGGAAAGACTAAAAAATACTAAGGTCAAAAGGAGTCAGGCATCAACGTGAAAGGTTCTGAAGACCAAAGATTTTGAGTAACAGTGCAAATAACAATCACAATTTATTAGAACACACCAAAAAAATGTTGAAATTCATGAGCTCACAATGATACTAATAACAACACAAATAAAAAAACATGTAAGATGATCATATTTAAAAAGTGGTATCAGTAAAAAGATTCATGTGGATGTAACTTTTCAGAATTTCACCAAAGTGAAAAATGTCAATATTAGTAGTTTGTAGGTTATATATGTATGGTATAATACTGACATTAACCAGTAAGAAAATTATACCAAATAATTAATTATAAATTTAGAAAATTTAGTTCTAAAATATGTTCAAATAATCAAAATTTGTACACAAGGAATAGGAAACAGAAGGAACCAGAAAAATATACCTAATAATATGGTAGACACAAACTCTAACATAACAGTAAGATATTTAAATACTAATGAACCAAATGCACTAATTAAAACAAAGATTTGCAGGATAGATAAAATTCACACAAGTATGTGTGCACACACAATTCAACTATATGCTATTGTAGGGCAGAATGAAACAAGCAACAAGGATAATGGTAGATTTCAATGAAATTGAAACAGAAAGACAACAGAGAAAACCAAAGAATCAAGGACCTTTTCCATCAAACTATCAATGAAATTGACAAAATTCTAGAAATATTGACAAAGAAAAATGATACAAGTAACAAGTTACAATATTAGGAATGAAACTTGTGTTATCACTGTACAATCTATAGACCTCCAATGTGAATATGTTCAAACCACAGTCTCATGAATTAGGCAACTCAGAAAAATGGATCATTTCCATTAATAAGCACATACCTCAGCAGTTCACCCAGTTTTATGCAGGTAATCTGATTTGCCTTATGATTATTAATGAAATCAAACATGCAATTTTAAATTTTATAAAAAGATCTCTAGATACATATCATTTCACAAGTGAAATGATTTATTTTTGTCCTACCCTACTTCATACAGTATTTTATTAGACATTCCTAAAGGCTATGATACAATGAACTATGGATGATTTACGTTTTCTTTCATAGACCCTTCCTTACCAAATTGTTATGGCCAAATTGGACACAAGAAAATATATTGTCAATTATGATGTCCACGTCAAGTTCAATATCAGGAACCCCACCATGTTGTCGGCCACGTTTTTCCATTTACAATCATGATCCTTAAGTGTACAAATAGTTTAATTGTTGTGCCAGTGCCCAATTGTGTAATAAGCAAAATCATGTATTTGCAATAGCCTCAGTGGAGGACATCCCTGTCACCCTCCCTCTGATTCCATCTATCCCACTTACCCTCCTGCTCAGTGTTTAATATCCAGTGTGGTCACAATGATAATTCTTAACCTATATATATTTTCCTTGTGGAAAAAAATAAGTTCCATGGTTAGCCTCTGTAAATTGATTTGCTTCCTGCCATAGCAAATGGTAAACAAAACCAGAGCAACTTGGGACACTCTCAGTTTTTCAACTGTACTTTGCCATTTCTACCGTTCCTTTAAGTGCTCATGGTCTCTGAACTATGTAATGAGAAGGTCCTCCACTCCACACCCAACAGAATTGCACATCACATATTTTAATAGTCAAAAAATCATTGACTGACAAAGAATTATTCATTGTTTCATTTTCTTGGTTGAAAAAAAATGCCCAGAGAGGAAGGTAGGTGATTCATTCTACATATTTTATAGGACAAATGCTATTTCAAATATGTGTTAACAGTGCTTACTTTGAAATACAGTATCTGAAGTCCATACTTTCCCCTCTTCTCCTTCAGCTTATAAATCGAATTTGGAAGATGGTCTTGCGGTAGTTAGGTATTAAGTAATGCCTATGATTTTTATGTTCTAAATCATTGAAACAAGGTGGTTCCCAGTCATTGGGCTGTGAGAACACTCAAACTTTCTATAATGCAGTTCTTGTTAACAGATAATGTGTGCTTCAATTCTAAGTCTGATTCTATTTACATCTAATGAAGAACAAAAATTTGTTAAGAATGAACAAATCTACTATTGATGATAACCAAAGTTAAATACAACAGTTATAAAACAATGTAGCATATTTCTAGTATTAACTTATGAAAGTCTTAAATAATTCATACATTTAAAGAAATAAAGTGTCTTCTCCACCATTTCTGTAATATATTCCAGAAAATTTGTGCATGTGAAATCTGATGCTTATCTTTACGATTGATAAAACTAGAGGTTGCTTTTTAGTTTTTATTCTCAGTTGACCTATGTCATCTCGTCATTCTTGAATTTTCCTCCTGTTCATTAGCATTCCACCTTAGTATCTTCTGCTTATATTCACATTGCCATTTTAAAACTGCATTTCGCTCTTCCCTATTCTGTCCCAGTTCATTTTCTCTTTATTCTTTCTTTTCTTGATTTCTATTCTCCATGATTATCTTATTTCTTTTCCAGTTTTTTGACCAGTTTTCCCATGCTGTGTTGCTGTCTTCTCCTAATCACTTCTCTATTCCTGATTATACCCTGATCCCTGGTATTTATTTCTAACTTTTCTTGTATCTAAACTAGATATTCTATTTTTGCTGAGGACATATATCACTACAGGAAAATATGATAAAATCACTCCATAACTTAAATATGTATGAATTCTCATAAACTATGGATAAACTCGAAACTATTAGGATATACCTGTTTCTCAAAATCTTTCCTGCTTTCTGGAGGAAATTTAAGAAATGCAGTTATATGAAGTTATATACAGTTATGTGAAAAAAACTGCATTTTCAAAGCTATTACAACAGAACAATATCTTCCTTTAGGTTCTGAGACTTAGTTCATTTAAGTAGCAAACATTGCATATAGATAAAAGTAAACCTCAAAATTCCTTAAACTTAGCAGGCAGTGATATCTACTACAATGTCCAAATGCTCATTTTTAAAATTCATGTTAGGAATAGAACATGATGTGTTCTAGTGAGTGCCAGCTGAAGAGGTTGATTTGCATTTAGTAATCACTTTAGGTCTTCTATATAAAATTACATAATGAGACACAATGCTACAAAAATATTATTGAGCAATGCTGAGCATTTTACACTATTAAGTATGCAGAAATACAAGTGTTCTTCCTATTTCTTAAAACCATGTTCGATAGTGTACCAATTCTATCATCCTGATGACATTGTCTGTCCTCTCTTTGCTTCAGTATTTTATTACTAACAAGGAGTTCACAGGGGATATAGCTTAGATGGTAGTGTGCTTGCCTTGCAAGGCACAAGGGTCTGGGTTCAATCCCCAGTATTGCCAAAAAACAACAACAAACAAACAAACAAACAAGGAGTTTAGTAGAGTCTACCTTACAGGACATGGACATAGTAAGTGAGTTATCACATATGTACCATGTGATATCATGCCATATGATAAATCTTTAATATATGTTTCTTTTAAAGATAATTTTTAAACGAAACAAAATAAAATCAAACAAATGCAGATAACCTCTGGAGGCCCTGTTTCCAGTAATGGTGAAGAAATTAATTTTGTCAGATGAGCTAACTAATAGTTTTATTTAAAATAAAATCTCTTTAGAGTAAATAAAGATTTATTCATGTTTGTTTTAAGAGTTAAACTCTATAGTAGGACTGTTTGAGGTTTCTATGTGGACAAGCTTGAATTTTAGAAATGTTCTCCTGTTTCTTTCTCCTTGTGTGGTATACCTGGGTACAGGAAAATACCTGCATTTATAATTGTCCCAGAAGAAGGATGTCCTGTCTGTGGTCTCTTTCTTGGCCTTTGCTAGCTCCTCCTGAGATACCTCATTCTTTGGTTCTTTAATTTATGAATTCTTTCTTCTCTTTGCCCTTGCTGATTCAGACCACCCAAGTTTTCATGACAAAGGCAAAGCCTAGTGATTTCCATGGGTTTCCAAAGGGTTTCCATGGTGGAGTTCCTTCCTTTTAATCATTTGCCCCAAGACACAGTGACATTCAACTATATTTCTTCTATCTTTTAAAATGTAGAAATATTTTTCAAATATTTTTCTTGAAATAGAAGTTCAAAGAGTTTTAGTAATGTAGTAGAGGGACAGCTCTCAGATCTTTCCTGAGACATATTTCACTTTGGCACGTCTCCCATTACTAAGGCCTGTATTGCTTCAGGTACATGTAAGGCAGTCTTCCTAGTTCCGAGCAGGGATTTGGGATTTAGGATACTACATGATTTTGTTCACTCCTCAAATGATCTGAGTTTTCTATTTTCTCATTATCTCTCTCAGACTAGAAGCTACTCTTAATTGCCTATTTTGTGATAGAAAAAATGTCTTGTGGAATATATTCAGTTACGTCTGTTTTAGCCGTCTTTTCCACTGCTATGACTAAAAGATCTGACCACAAAAATTGTAGAGAAAGAAACGTTTATTTAGGGGCTCATGGATTCAGAGGTCTCAATTCATAGACAGCAGGCTCCATTCTTTGGGCTCCAGGTAAGACAGGACATCATGGCAGAAGAGTGTGGCAGAGGGAACCAGCTCACATGATGATCAGAATGCAGAGAGAGACTCTACTCTTCAGATGTAAAATATGTACCCCATAGCCATGCCTCCAATGAACCACTTCTTCCAGCCACATACCTCCCATCTCCAGTTATCACTCAGTTAATCCTATGAGGGACCAATTCACTAATTAGGTTAAGGCTATGACTCAATCATTTCTCCTCCAAACGTTCTTGCATTGTCTCATATATGAGTTTTTGGGGGATACCACATCCAAATTGTAACCTTCTGTCCCTGCTCCCCAAAAACTCACACTCATCTGACAATGCAAAATACATTTAGTCCATTCCCAAGGATCCCCATGGTCTCAACAGTTCCAAGGTTACTCAAAGTTTAAGTCCAAAATCTTCTCTTCTCCCATTGTAAGCTGCTATAAAATTAAAAGCAATGTACAAGTATCCAATATATATGGTACAGAGCAAATATTTCCATTCACAAAATTAGGGACATAGAAAGAAGGGATAGGACCAAAGCAAGACTAAGATCTTGGCAAACACGTTCTCTAGTTCCATGTCTGGCATCTGTGACACATGACATCATGATGTTCTCTCTAAAAGGCCTATATAGCTCCATCCCTGTGGCCTTGTTGGTTGCAGCCCAAGTGGCCTTCCTGTTGGCTTCTTTCTGCTTGATTCCTGCAGCTTTCCTGGGATGATGTCCCATGTTAGTGGCTTTTCTAAATCCCACTGCAGCTTTGGTTTCCTCTTCAAATCTCCACACCTTTTTTTCCCAGGGAGTGTTCACAGGAACTCCAAACCTATCGTACTTGGCCTGGCTTCCAAGGCCTTCCTTTGAAATCTTGGTGGAAGCCTCCAGGACCCCCTAACTCCAGCAGCCTGCATTCCTGCAGAACCAGCACCACATGGTTGATGCCAACGTCTGCCACCATCTCAAGCAGTAGCCAAGCCACCAGGGACCCTGGCTGCAGCAGCCTCTGAGTGTCTGGGTGGCTGAGCACATTGAAAAAACTTCCTAGGCCCCCTTATGCAAGAAGGATTTCCTAACTGGTTTCTTTTCAAGAGAATTTTCACTTTTACTCCCTTGAGCCTGAGATAGTTGTGGGCTTGCCAGTTCCTGAAATGCCCTTAAGCCATCTTTCTTATTGTCTCTAGGCAAAGTCTTCAAAATTTCTTTAGTGGCTGTAATGTCTTTAATAACCACAACTTCCTTAGGCCCAGTTTTACTCCTACCTTTCAAGTCCAAGTTTTTCAAGTGTTTCTGCTCTGCTTTCTGCTTCTGAATATCACAAAAAACTTGGCTAAAAGCTGTCAGCAATACCCATGCCAATTCCTGAATGCTCTGCTGCCTAGACATTTCTTCTACCACATTGAGAAGTTCATTGCTTTGAAAATCAGCTTCACAGAAAGTCTCAGGACATGGGCAAAATGCAGACAACTTCTTAACCAGAATATAAAATGAATGGCCTCTACTCCAAATCCCAATAGAGTCCTCCTCAGAACCCTCTTGAGTCCTATCTTCACTGTCCATGGTCCTAGTGGCATTCTGTTCTTCTGAGCTCCCTCCCACCAGAATCAGTCATTAAGTTCTGCTTACAGCAACCTAAAGCATTTCCAGCTTGCATTGCTAAGCATCTCGAAATTTCTCCAACCAATTAAAAAATGCTCCAAAAAATTATGAACCACATGATCAGGTTAGCCACAGCAACAACTCCACTTCTTGGTACCAATTTCTGTTTTGGTTAGCTTTTTTGCTGCTGTGACTAAAAGATCTGACCAGAACAATTGTAGAGTAATTGTATTTAGGGGCTCACAATTTCAGAAATCTCAATCCACAGGCTCCATTTGTTGGGGCTCGAGATGAGGCAGGACATCATGGTGGAAGAGTGTGGCAGAGAGAAGCAGCTCACATGATGATCAGAAAGCAGAGAGAGAGAGAGAAAGAAAGAGAGAGAGAGAAAGAGAGAGAGAGAGAGAGAGAGAGAGAGAGAGAGAGAGAGAGAGACTCTACTCTCCATATATAAAATATATACACCATAGCCCTGCCCCCAATGAACCACTTCTTCCAGCCATATTCCTCCCACCTCCAGTAACCACTCATTTAATCCCATCAGGGATCAATTCACTAATTAGGTTAAGGCTATGTCTTAATCATTTCTCCTCCAAACCTTCTTGCATTGTCTCACATGTGAGGTTTTGGGATACAAAATAGTCAAACCATAACAATATCCAATATTGTACTTAGATTTTAGGAATTTTAGCCTTTTTATTCTAGATCAATAATAGAGAGCAAGTCTTTGATGAATTTAAACAAACCATATCTTCCTTAACTTTCTATCTATGACAAATAAAAGTCTCCTGAAATTAAAGTGATTATTGTGAATTAAAACTTTAATCTAATATTTTATTTAATTTAAATTTTATAGCCATTATGAACCCTTTCTCAGAAGTAATTAATACTACTGTCTTGATGATTGAATAATTAGGTTAGTTAAAAAGTAAATGTAAGAAAAACACTCAGTTAAAAATTTTCAAGTGTTTTGCTTTCCTATGTAAAGCATGTGAGATAAATGACCTGCTAAGAGACTCATGATATGTTTTCTAAATACATTTTTTCCTATCTATTTCATTCTGTTTTTCTATAATTTTTCTCTTTTCCTGACTGATAACTCCCTACATCGTAACATAGTGGTACAATTACATGGTAGGCAATTTTATAATTCTTCATCTTTTTAACATTTTTTTCTTCATGATATCCTCCTATTTTCATTTATCATTCTAGATGCCATGACCACAAAATCACCATTCCTGACAGAGGCCAAAACTAAAATTGTACTACACTAGGTATGTTACCTATGGTTTCTAGAGAGAGCAGCTGTGCCCAGCAAATATTCAGCATAGTGTTTCTGAATATAATCCTGAAGTGAGTCACCATTGTTTCTTGTGCGTCTGAGGTATTTCCACATTCATGTTCATGTTACTGCAGTGACCAGAGTTGCCAGGTATCATCTAACCACCCTCATATAGCTTTGTATATCTTCCACCGAAACCAATTCCTGATTCCTCTTTAGGCCAAAGCTACACAGGGATTCTGCAAGTCTCTGTGATCAGATATTATCACTTTATATCTGTGAGTTGGGAAGGCAGTTCTAATGACTTAGTTGCCCAATCATACATGACTATGGTTGGCTGCCTGTAGACTGGACCTATAATAAGAACTTGGCTGATACAACAGTTTTTCTTCATATTCTTTCATCTTCTAGTGAGTTAGCCTGGTTTATTGTCAAGGTAATTTTGGGATTTTAATACTGACTAAAAGTAATCAAGAATGCTTGTTATGGTTTGAATATAAGGTATCTATAAAGAACTCAAGAGACAAGGTTCAGAGGAGAAATGATTAAATTATGAGGGCTATAACCTGATCAATGGTTTAATCCATTTGATGAATTAATAAGTTGAATGAAGTATTTGGGTACTAACTGTAGGCAGGTGGGATATGGTTGGAAGAAGTAGGTCTTTGGGGGCATGCCTTCAGGGTTTATATTTTGTCCCTAATGTCTTAATCCCTCTTCTTGCATCCTGACTGCCTTGAGCTAAACAGCTTTTCTCTGCCAGGCCCTCTCTCCATGACGTTCTGTCTCATCTCAGGCCCAGAGCAGTGGAATCAGTTGATCATGGACCGAACCTCTAAAACCATAAACCAAAATAAAGTTTTCCTTCTCTAAGTTGTTCTTGCTGAATATTTTGATCACAGTGATGGAAAGCTATCATAATGTTTAAGGCCTAAACTAGGGACTGGCACATAATTAAATTTCCTATATTCAGTCATCTAAGATAAAGACAGTGTAAAGACATATCTGATGTAAGGATCCAGAAATACATGTCAGATTTTGAAACACACAACAGGGGTCTCAAAAGACTACTCAAAGTGAAATATACTCAGATAAAGTTGTAGGACACAAAATAACCATTAGCTGAAAAGTCAACCTATAAATATCTGCCAGATCAAGAGATCTAGAATTCATTCACTAGTTTTAGAATTAAAGTAGAATATTTAACTTCTACTTACTCTTATTCCTTCCCTCTGGATGTTACACTGAGGACCTCAAAAACTGGCCAGTTACTTGGGAAAGGCAGTGGTAAAGCAAAAGGTAAAAAGTGCAAAGAATGCCAGCATAACTTCCTTTCCCACTGAAGAATCTCTGTCAGTAGCAGATTTGAAGGAAGGAAAAAAATGGACATTATCACAGGTTTGGAAGTTCATTCAATATGCGATCGGATCATTCTCATTTCTGAATGGAGATTATGCTTTGGAACTTAATTTGATCATAGGCAAGTTCTTTCCTAAGAAAAAGTAAAAGATATATGAAAACTACCAGATTGTTCATATTGGGTCAAGGGACAATAACTCTTAGGATTTTGACAAAATAGCCATTGAAGTGCGTATTATACGCACATTCATGAATTCCTGCATATGCATGTCTTTTTATTAGAGTCTTCCTGCTTTACCATTCTAGTGAGACATATGGCAATCTAGACTTAAGGCACTTTTATTTATGTCTCAACCAGCCATTCCCAAATATTGTCTGGATATCTTCTTTCATTTTCATATACTTTGTTCATCTAATAATTAAAAAAAATTTTTATTGTTTTATTAAAATAAAGCATCTCATTCTCTGAATATTTTTCCTTTCATTTTCAGCTTATCTGTTCTGTTCCTTCTATTGATATAATTCCAAGACAATTCTTCCTCTTTTCCTAACTCTCCATTCTCTCTCTCATTATCAGCTTCTTCTTAACATCACTTTCTTCTTAGATTCTAAGTAAAATACAATACCTATACTTCAGGAAATATCATCAAATTTTGTGCTTATATGTCTTTCTCATGAGTTTGCTTTCCAAAGGGGAAGAAAAAATACTGTTAGCAATTACTTACCTACTTGTGAAAACCATACTTAATTCTCCAAGAGGTGTAATGTTCTTAAGGTAAAGGTATAAGTCAAAATATAATTTCAAAATAACTCATGTTTTACATTTTCATGTCTTAAAATATGTAATTTATGTAGAGCACAGCCACTTAGGAAAACAAACAAAACCATTGTTTGTATAAGATCCTTTCACTCAAAGAAGAAGCCTAATTAGCTTCACATAACTGCTAATACCACAATGTAAAATCTTGGTTAATATAATTGTTGTTCATAACTTTTCCCTGGTAAAAATAACATAGGTAAAAGGCGAAACCTTCTCACCTATGTGAGGGGAGGTGAGGAAATTGACCAAAGTGATCTCTGTCAATTCAAGGAAAGAAAAAACACTGACTACTTGTGTCCAGTCACAAACACCCTGTGTGACTAGAGGGGTATCACTAGAACAGTACGTATCTCAAGGGACACTTATAATGATCTAACAACTCTAATACATATACCTGATGATTTTCCTTTCCCAAACACCACGGGGTCTATTTGAGACGTTGTTCTATCTCCTTAAGCCATTACTTATTCTCTGCTATGATCCTACTTTAAGCATCGTTAAGCAAATGGAAACCTTTAACTGAAGTCCTCTTTTGTCTTTCCACCTCCAAATCCTTGCTCCCCTTTCCCACAACTGTACTTTCTCTTTCTTCCATGTTTACAAGTTTATGTGTCCTTCCTTCTTTCAATAGCTAATGCTCTAACTTTGCTATAGATAAACTCTCCTTTTCCTTATCAAGGGATTGTTTTCTTCACTCTTAAGATAATAGTGTCTATTTTCTGATACTTCTAACAGATACACATTAACTCTGAAATTTCCTTTTTAAAATAACCACAACAACCAAACAAAAAAGGGTCATAATTTTTCTTGATACCTACTCCTTTTGCAAGTATTCTTTCATGCCCTATGATTTTTCTGACCCTAAATTCTCAGAACAGCTATCCTTAATTTTTCAGTACTAATTCACTGTTTACCTATTATAATCTAGTTTACATGTTGTCCAACTAGTCTGTGAAAATAGCTTTTGTAAAAGACACTAGGATTTTCTCCTTGGAAAAACTGAATGGATTTTTCTGGCCTCACTTTGTTCTACTACTTGGCAGCTTTCTACAGAATGGAACTTTACTTCCTTAAATGTTCATTTCTGTTTCTATGGTTCTTCAAGAATCTGCTAATGTGCCTTCTTTACCATTTCTTCTCAAACACTTCTTATTGACTCCAACCTTTCTGCTTTTCTTCCAAAAGGTGCATCACACCACACTAATGCATTGTATGAAAGGAACTTTTTTCTGTCTCCATTTTCCTTCTATTCTTAGGTAGTTTTATCACTTTCTATATGTCTAAATAGCATACTTAGTCTTTCAACTATCACACTGAATGCTCCTGTATAGTTTTCTCCTGCACATTTACATATCCTATTGGGCACTTAATATCTCTGCTTTGATGTTTATAGTGACCTCTAAAGTAATATGTGGGAATGCAATTGTTAACTTCTACTGGCCTATCCAAGTTTATTCCTCTCTAGTTCTAGTACAATTATCAAACTGTTCAAGCCAGTGATAATAACCCATCATATCTAAAAATTTTCTTACTCTTATATTTCAACCTATTGGCAAGTTTTGCTATTTCCACTCTTAGAATAAATCTTATAACTCTTTGCTTTTTAACTTATCCACTGCCACCAACTCAGTCCAAGTCACTACCACTTGTTTCGATTTTACTCATTACCCTCTTAATCTGTATGTCAGTTTCTACTCTTGCCTATTTCTAAATTATTCCACACATACCAGGCAGAATAATCATAACATTCTAAATTAGATTATATCTCTCCTCTGCTTATATTCCTAAGACAATAATCCATTCATTTTACTATAGCTTGCAAGAGCCCACTTTATCTGTTTATCCAGCATCAGTTCATGTCCACCTCCTTCGATCACTTTACTGTAGATGAAACTGGATTTTCTTCTGTTATGATAGTGGCAGGCAGGTCCTGTTTGTGTTAGAGCTCAGAGCCCACGTGTGTTATAGTCTTTTAGTTCCATATTAGGTAATGGCTGTTAAAGTTACTATTCAGCAACAGACTGCCAGAGATTTATTCTCTGGTCTTATCTTGAGGACTTGAAGAATAAAATCCACAGACAATGGAGGGTGAGTGTGAAAGAGGAAGGTTTATTCAAGTTAGAAGAAAAAAACAGAACTCTCAACAAGCAAGAGGGGTCCTGAGAGAGGGCTGCCACTCAAGTGCTTTAGTCTAGGGGCTTATATTGTTGCTGGGTAGGATGTTGCTCAGAAATACAAACTAATTAAGTATCAAAAGAGTGCTAAACTTATTGATGCACTAGCCTCAGAGTGTTTTGTTCCAATCAGAAAGAGGCTCCTTAAGAGCTTATTTTACATTATTATCTTTTTTCAGTGTTGTACCAAGTACTTTTAAATATCCTGCAGGTGTTTGGGTGTGGGTGTTGACTGTCAAACTGCAGGTTGCTCTTTTGTGTGATAATTTCTGAATTGTTTGAATCTCACATTTCTTGGAATTAAAGGGAGCTACTTTTGTCCTCATGATTTTAGGTCTCATCCTTATTTAGTTAAAAATTCCCTAACTCCTAATGCAGATACACTGGTAGCCCCTGCATTGTGCCAATCTCTTCTAGGAATCAAATGCATCATACCTTTCATTTCCTTATGCACGGAAATGTGTTTCCATATCATTTCAAATGTCAGGTTTCTGTTCATATTTCTGATCTTAGATAAAATACCATTCCTAAAAATACATATTATCTGAGAACCCTATCTCATTATATAATTAATTTTTATAATATATTTCTTACATTATTGCTCCTCCCATATATTCCTTATAACACATAACTGCAATATACTGTAACAGTGGTCCAGTTCCCTCTTTGAATATAGCTCTGAGGCTTATTTTTAAAAGGGACATATTTGCCTTTTCTCCTTCTCTCTCTTTCCCTCCCTGACCTGGGGGCAAGGAACAAGATTACCTTGAGTTATCTGTGCACCACAGGAAGGAGATATCTGCCAGATCATCTAGGAAGTGAATATCTCCCAGATTAACTAGTCAATTCTAACACACCATCAGAGAACCCCAGCACCCACTGTCAGGGCACATGCCTTTGAAGAGCTCCTTTAAAAGTGCCCTGTTTCTGCTGATGGACAGATTCACAGCCTCTGGGACAGGAGTCCCCTGTGCTTCTTCCTTTGCTAGCAAAGCAATAAAACTTCTTTTTCCTTTTTCTCAAAACCGTGTCCTTGTTCTTGAATAGGCAGTGGGGATAAGGACTGAGCTTTTGGTTATAATACCTCCTTACCTTTGGAAAACATTGTCTTTTGAGTATGAGAGTCAGATCTTGTTCTTTGTAACTTCCCAGGACATATCAAAATGCATGGTAAATAGATAATGTGAACCTGTTGGTTTAGATAATGGTAGCTTGTTACAAAGTAAAAGGTCCTATGGGTTGTGTCCTTTGAAGTACTACGTGTGTTTGTGTGTGTATGTGTTAGTATGCATATATGTAAGAAGCATTTAAGTGTGTTCCGATGGAAACTGGATGGTCAATATCAAAACGGAATTTTGGAAAATTATATGTAAAAGTCTATTTGTAATCATAAGGAATATAAGAATGACTAAGTCACAACTAGAATGGTCACAACTAGAAACCTGGTAAAGAAGTATGGTATGTGGTAAGAATAATGACACACACAAATTCTTGAGTTTGCTGTTGCTATCTCTTCATAAACATCATTGGAGTTGAAGGACATACAATACTTTTAAAGAATTGCTGAATTTAGTCTTCTGGTTCTTTATCTTTATAATTCATATTACCAACTATGATCTCCTTATTTGGTTTAATATGATTGACCTTTTGTTATGGTCCTGGTTCTTTATTTTTCAGTAATGCTGGAAATTCCTATAGTCCCTCTTTTCTAGCCTTGGTATTGCAGGATTCTAGTGATTATTCTTATTTCTGTATTCTTTCCAGGATTAGAAGATGTTTTCTTTGTCAATTTTTCTTTCCATAAATTTATTTAATATAATATTTTGGGAAATGTTTTGAAACACAGCAACATTGTGGACAAAGTCCATGTAAGCAGAGTGTTGGATATAGGTAGAAGGTAACAGAATAAAAGTAAAAATTAATGATGAGAAACCATTATCAAGTTGTAATATATTCTAGAGCAAAACCAAAAGAGTGACAGAAATGGCAGCTTTGTAGACTGAGTATTCAGGAGAACAAATCATGCTTAATTTGATAAGTGAATTAGAACAAGCTGCTAACCATGTAAACCTCTGAAAAAGAATACAGAAGATAGAGGGAGATGGTCACATGGAGGGAGGCAGCAGGACATAAATGAATTTGTCATTTTAAGGATTAGAACAAAGAAAGGGTTGGAGTTTAGTGATTGAGGACAAGATCTGTGAGTAGATGACATTTTTGTAATTGGAAGCAGTGATTTTATGAATGGTCTTGTGGACCAAATTAAGAAGTAGGAAGTTTATTCTAAGTGTGTACAAATTATTGCATAGTTCTGTTCAGATGTGATTCACATATTCAAAGGATATTTTGCTTGTTCTATGGAGACCTTAAATGTATATTGCATTGTATGCTGATATATGTGGCAATCAGAAAGTTATGACAACATGTAAGAACAAGGCAGGTATAGAGAGCAGAGATGGATGAATCACTCTTCATCAGAGAATTGATGAAATAAATATCCAGTCATACCTAAATGAAACACTTTGCCCTGGCAGTGCCAATGGCTCTTTTACTTTTTGTCTTTTTGATCCTCAGCATGACTATGCCCTTTCCTTTATGTCTCATGCTAATATCAGTAGAACAGTGACTTTATTCTATGAGAACATTTTATATCAATTGTAAAAATGTACTCTTTCTGAAATTATTCAAAGTAGAAAGCAAGTTATCTACTTTAACTCCATTTTCTATTTCTGTTCAACTCTTACAAGAAGGTGTGATTCACATTTTTAAATTATTCATTTTAAATAAGTCTTTTCAAAAAACCTATTGTCTTTTATTCAGGTAACAGTGTCTACTTTTATACTCTGGGCAGATCTTCTCCACTGTTTTTCGTTTCTGTCATGCTGTTATGTGAAGTATGTCTCTCCTTGCATCAGCTACTTCTAGGTGTACATGAAAGCTTGTCATGACAAGGTCTGCTCACCTTAGCAGGTGTCGTTGACCTCTGCAACATGCTTTGTAATACAATGCTTTCCTTGTATCAGCTGTTTGTAATTTTTAAAATAGACTTTATGTTCAAAGAAGTTTTCAGTTGACAGTAGAATTAACTATGGTACAGAGAATTCCCACATAGTCCTTGCTCCTACATAGGCTTAGCCTCATATTATCAACTTTGCCCACCTGTGTGGTATCTGTGTTACAATTAAAGAACCTATATGACACATCATTATGCACCTGAAGTCCATAGTTTATATTAAGTTCCACTGCTGGTTTACATTCTATGAATTTGGACAAATGTATAAAGACATGTATGTACCATTATAGTATCTACCAGCTACTTCCCTAAACCTCCTCTGTGCTCTGACATCCCTCCCTCTGCCCTAACCCCTAACAATTACTGATCTTTTTAGTGTCTCTACAGTTTGACCTTTCCAGAATGTCATATAGTTGGCATGTATATAGTATGTAGCCTTTAACTGGCTTCTTCCACTTTGTAATATCTTTTTAAACTGTTTCCATGTTTTTTCATGAGTTGATATCTCATTCTCCATTAGTACTAAATAATGATCTATTGACTGGGTTTCGAAAAGTGTATTTATTAACTTATCACCTACTAAAGGATATCTTAGTTGCTTCCAGATTTTCACAATTATGAATAAAAACTGATATAAATAACCATATGCTGATATTCACATGAATATGAGTTTTTAACTCTTTTGAATAAATATCAAGGAACCCTCTTGTATCATGTGGTATGAATATGTTTCATTTTGTAAGAAACTGTCACACTGTTGCTATATAATTTTGCATTCCTAGCAACAATAAATGAGAGCTCTTATGACCTTGCTAGGATTTGGTGTTGTCAGTGTTCTGGAATTGCCATTTTGATAGGTGTATATGGGTAGCTCCTTATTTTAAATCTGATTTCCCTGATGATACATGATGCTCAGCATCTTTTCAGATACTTTTTTTTTTTTTTTGCCATCTAGTAGTTTGAATGTTCCCTCCAAAATTCATATTGAAATTAATTGTTATCATGATTGTATTAAAGGTGGGACCTTTAAGAAATGATTAAAGTCTGGGGAGTACCATCCTCATGAATGGATTGAGGCTTTTTCTGGGAGTCAGGCAGCATTGGAGTAAGTCAGTAATCAGTTCTGATGAGTTTAGCCTTTTCTACTGTCATTTTCTCTCACACTCTGTCATGTGGTCTATGATCGCCCACCGCCCGCAGGCGGTGGGCAAACACAACGCATACGCTCTTCTTGATCACAGGAACCAAAAAGAAGGCTTTATTCCACAAGTCTCAGACTTATATTGATAACATCAGCCTATCAGAGAGTAGACTACCAGGAAAGTCAGCATATCAAGGAACAGTCTCCAGGCAGATACCAGGATTGCCTCATGTACAACAGCCAACCAGAGTTACTTCCTAAAACTTGAATATGAGTGCAGCTATGTCTGGCAAGCTGCCAGGCGCCATCTTAGAGATCAGGCCACGGTGCGGCTCTGGGGCCTTCAGAGCCCGCCCCTGACAGTGGTCTTTCATCATGTGATACCTTTCAGCCTTTCACAGACTCAAAGACCCTCACCAGAGGCACCTCCTCAATAACCTTAACTTCCAGAACCAAAACCAAGAAAACAAGCAAACTTCCATTGTTTATGATTTACTGTCTATGGCATTCTGTTAGAGTAGAATGAAACGTACTAAAGCACCGTCTGTGTGTGTGTGTGTGTGTGTGTGTGTGTGTGTATGTGTGTAGTTTTGATGTATCAAAGTTTTTGGTCTATTTCATAATTGAACTGTTTGTGTTCTCATCATTAAATTTTAAAAATTCTAAGTATGCTTTGGATAACAATCCTTTATATGATCTTTTGCAAATATCTTCTCCAGTCCCTGGCTTATCTTTTTATTATCTGAACAGTATCTTGTTGAACACAAAATATTAATTGTAATGAAGTACTGCTTAGCAATTCGTCTTTCATGGTCCACACTTTTTGTGTTACAACTGAAAAGTCATCGTCAAAACTAAAATCATTTAGATTTTATTCAATGTTATATTTTAGGAGTTTTTAAATTTAATATTTTATCTGGGATCTAATTTCAGTTAAAATTTGATAGGTATGAGGTTTGTGTCTGTATTCTTTCTTGTCTCTTTTCTTCTTTCCTTTTCTCCCTTCCCTTGCCCGTCTCTTCTCTTCTCCTTTTTCTTGTATGTAAATGTCCAGCTAGAGCACCATTTGTCCAAAAGACTATCTTGTCTGCATTGTACTGGTTTTGATCCTAGTTGTTTTGACACCATCTTCATGTGGGTCTATTTCTGAGCTCTCAATTATGTTCCATTTATCTACTTGTATATTTTTTCACAAATACCACACCGTTTTGTTACTTTAGCTTTAAAATAAACCCTGTAGTTAGGTAGCACCAGTCCTTATACTTTGTTCTCTTTCAGTGTTGCAGGGGCCATTCAAGATCTTTTTCTTTTCCCTATAACCAGTTTGTCAATATAAACAAAATAACTTGCTGGGATTTTGTTTGAGATTGCATTACATATGTAGATCAAGTTGGGATAAACAGACCTTTTGACAATATTTAGACTGCCTATCAGTGGACATGGAATATCACCCCATTTACTTAATTCTTGGATTCCATTCAACAGTATTTTATAGTTTTCCTCATACAGATCCTATATATATATTGTTAGATTTATGTTTAAGTTATTTCATTTTGGAGAATGAAAATGTAAACAGAAATTTTGTTTTTAATTTGAAAACCCACTTGTTCATTGCTGATATACACAAAAGAGGACTGACTATTGGATACTATTAACATAGTATCCTGAAAATCTGCTGTAATTGCTCATAAGTTCCAAGATTTTTTTTTTTTTTTTGGTGAAATCTTTTGGATTTTCTACATAATTAATCATTTCATCTGTGAAAAGACAATGGTTTATTTTTTTCTTCCCAATCTGTACACATTTTATTTTTTTCCAGTTTACTGAGTTACTAAGAATGTGTTCACTTCGAGTGGGGTCCAGGAAAGGAGAAGCCTCTGCCTTAGATCCAGACCATGTGCAGGCTGCTCTGCTACTTGGACCATTTGCTCCAATATACCCATAATACTTTAGCAGTCATGGCAGAAAGGGTAAATGAGAGCATACATCCTCAGGATTTCAGAGCAATTATCTGCCATCATCTGCAGACCACTACTCTCCTTTAAGAGATAGTTTAAGAGATAGCTGTTAGTCTGCTATTGACCTTAGTGAAGACTGAATGCTTGAACATAGGATACGAAGTTACCCTGTGACTTTGAGATTTCCATCATTAATTCAGTATTTTCTGACCCACCAAGCCATAAAGTCAGATGTGTACAAAGCAATCCAATATCAAATGAAAGTAGTATACATGTGATTGAATCTTAGCATGTCCTGAAGGCACAAGTAGGTAATATGAAGAAGTGACTCAAATGTCTATAGTTCCTATACTTGTGACAATGTTTTCTATCCCCCAGCATACACCTACAGGCTCATGGGGCATTTCTATAATCATTTAACAAAAATTTAACAAAGAAGAGAAGACTAGGGTCAGGTTAACAGATGTTTCTGTCCATTATGCAGATACTACACAAAAGTGAGCAGGTACAGCACTACAACCCCTTTCTGGAACTTCCTAGAAGGACAGTAGTAAAGGGAAATCATTTTTAAACTTTTTTTTTTTTTTTTTAGTTGTAGATGGACACAAAATTTTTATTTATTTTATTTATTCATGTGGTGCTGAGGATCAAACCCAGTGCCCCATGCATGTGAGGCAAGTGCTCTACCACTGAGGCACAATTCCAGCCCCAAAGGGAAATCTTTTCAGTGAAAAGAACTTTGGGCAGTGTACTTGGTTGTACATTTTACTTCAGGGGAAAAGGGAGATGTAGCTACATCCTGATTAAAGGCTGGCTGACTGGTCAACTACTTGGAAGTTCCATGATTGGAAAACTGGTGACAAAGATATTTGGGGAAGAGATATGTTAGATAGTATTGTCCAAATAGGTGAAGGATGTGAAGACATGTTTCCCATGTTAATGATTGCCAAAAGGTGACCTCAGTAGAGAAAGACTTTAAAAATCAAGTGAATAGGATGACCCCATCCATGGATAGAAGTAAGCTTCCTTCCCCAGCCACTCCTGCCATTGTGCATGACTCAAGAACAAATGGAGGTTACACATGGGCTCAACATGAACTCCCACTCACCAGTGTTGATATGGTTGTGGCCAGTGCTGAATGCCCAATCTGCTAGCATCAGAGACTTACACTGAGCCCCCCTATGGCACCATTCCATGGGGTGATCAACCAGTGACATGGTGACACATGGATAATTTCAGATCACTTCCATCATGCAAAGAACAGCACTTTATCTTTCCTGGAATAGACAATTATTATTAATTCAGACTTGCCTTTCCTGCACATAATTGTTTTGCTAAAACTGACATCTGTAGATTAACAGATATTCTTATCCATCATTATGTTATTCCATACAGCATTGCTTCTTACCAAGGAACTGACTTCACAGTCAGTCTCATTTCATCTATGAGTTCACAATCATGGAATTCACTGATCTTACTACATTCTCCACATCCTGAAAAATGGTAGGATGGCTTTTGAAGACTTAGTTATAAATCTTCCTAGGTGACAGTACCTTGTAGGGTGGCAGCTCCCTAGAAGGCTGAATGTACTCTGAATCAGCATCTAATACATGGTATCCATTTCTCCCACAGCCAGAATCCACAGGACCAGAAAATAAGGGATAAAATGGGAGTGGCACTACTTTACTTTAACCCTAGTAATGCACAATTTTCCTTCATTTTCCTATGATTTTATGCTCTGTTGACCTAGAAGTCTCAATTCCAAGGAGGAATTGCTTCTACCAGGAAGCACAACAATGTTTCCTTTGAATTAGAGATTAAGACTAGTTTATTTGCTAGCTAATTTGGGTTCCTCATGCATCTGAGTCAACAGGCTGAGAAGGGAGTTACAGAGTTGGCAGGGTGACTGGTTTAGACAACCAAGGGAAATTGGACTCTATTACTCTACAATGAAGCTAAGGAAGAGTATGGATTGAGTTCAGAAGATCCATGGGGGCATCTTTTAGTATTCCTATGTCCTATTAATAAAGTCAGTGGGTAACTTTGATAACCCCAACCTAAACAGGATAACAAGTAGTCCAGAAATTTAGGAATGAAGGTGTGGGTTGACCCTCCAATTTAAAAAATTAAGACCCATTAAGCTACTTTCTGAAGTCAGAGAGAATACAGAATGGATAGTAGAAGAAGGCAGTTATAAATACCAGCTATGATCACATGACCAGTTACAGAAATGAAGATTGTAGTTGTCATAAGAATTTCTTTCCTATCTTCTACCTTTCTGAAACAAATTATAGTGAATTAGTATAATTTCTTGTCTAAATTCTAGAATTTTCTAGTGAACCCAGTGGATCAAATGCTTTCTGCTTTGAGAGGTCATTAATTACTGATTCAATTTTTTAATATGTATAGACCTATTCAGATGCTTTATCTCTTCTCATGTGATTTTTAGCAGATGGTATTTTTCAAGAAACTTATTCATTTCATGTTGATTTTCAAGTCTGTGAACCTAAAGATTTTTCTTTCCATTTGATATTGCTTTCTGATTCTTCTAACATCCATCAGATCTGTAATATTACCCTCTTATTTCTGAAACTAGTAATTTGTGTCCTCTTATTTAACCTAAGTAGAAGTTTATTATTTTTATTCATCTCTTCAAAGAATTATATTTTGATTTCATTGTCTTCTCTTGATTTTCCATTAGCAACTTCATTGACTCTTGCTCTCGTTCCTATTATTTCTTTTCTTTTTCTTACTTTTGATTTTGTTTTCTCTTTTTCTAGTTTCCTGAAGTGGAAGATTAGGGGACTGATTTTATACTTTTCATTTCTAATATATGTTTTTAATTCTATGAGCACCATTTGTGATGCATCTCACTAATTTTAAAAGTTGCCTCTGTTTTCATTTGGTTCAAAGTATTTTCTTAATTATTTTTTAAAATTTAATTAATTAATTAATTTTTACAGACTGCATTTTGTTTTATTATTTTCTTTTATTTAGCTTCTAATTTTTTACAGACTGCATTTTCTTTCATTGTACACAAATGGGGTACATCATTTCATTTCTATGGTTGTACACGATGTAGACTCATACCATTTGTGTAATCATACATGTACATAGAGTAATGATGTCTGTCTCATTCCACCATTTTTAATAGCCCCCCTCACTCTCATTTCTCTCTACGTAATCTAAAGTATGTCTTCTTGGAAAACTTATCCCTTTATCATTGTGTAATACTCTATCCCTCATAATTTTCCTTGAAGTGTTCTTTCTTTGAAATTAATGTAGCCACTCCTGCTTTCTTTTGATTAATTCACACATTTAGACCACTGACATGCAATGAGTTTATTTCTATATTTGGATGAATCTTTTATATATTTTTTTTATCCTGCATTTTTCTTAGTAATTTTATGTCTGTTGTGGTTTTAATTGAGAACTTCATATGACTTTTTACACATTTTGAATGTTGTTATAAGTGCAAAACTTGGACTGATTTCATAATTTGCTATTGTTAATTTTGCTTCTGTAAACGTTGTTGTGCTTACCTCACTATAGTATGCTATAGTTCTTTAGATAGACCAAGAAGTAGGATATCTGGTCTAATAATGATTCCATTTCTAGTCTTTTGAGGAAAATCTATACCAATTTCCAAAATCATGGTACTAATTTACAGTCCCCCAAAAAATGTGTGAGTGAACCTTTTCCCCCACATTCTTGGCAGCATTTATATTTATATTCTTGATAATTGCCATTCGTACTGTAGTGAGGCTAAATGTCAATGAGATTTGATTTGCATTTCCCTGATTGCTAGGTATGTTAAATATTTTTTCTTTTATTTGTTGGATGTTTGTATTTATTCTTTTTGAGAAATGTCTATTTTGGTCTTTTGCTCATTTATTGATTATTTGTTTTGCCTTGTTTTGTTTTTGGTATTAAGTTTTTTTAATTCTTATGTATTCTGAATATTCATCCTTCGCCAGAGGAGTAGCTGGCAAAGATTTTCTCTCATTGTAGGTTCTCTTTTCATGTCCTTAATTGTTTCTTTTGCTGTACTGAAACTTTTTAATTTGATACTCTGCTACTTGATTCTTGCCTCTATTCCTTGAGCTTTAGGGGTCTTCTTAAGGATGTTGATACCTGTGCCAATATGTTGAGTTTCTGCTTTAATTAAGCAGTTGCAAAGTTTTGGTCCTATCCTAGGCCTTTGATCTGCTTTGAGTTGATTTTTGTGCAGGGTGAAATATAGGGATCTAGTTTCATTATCCTATGTATTTATATTAGTTTCCCAGCACCAATTGTTAAAAAGACTATCTTTTATCCAACAAAAATTTTTGGTACCTTTGTCTAGTATCACGCAACTTTATCTATGTGGATTTGTCACTGTGTCTTCTCTTTCATTGGTCTATCTGTTTTGGTGCCAGTACCATACTGTTTTTATTACTATAAGCCTGCAGTATCATTTGAGATCAGGTATTGTTATGCCTCCAGCATAGTCTTCAAACTCAGGATTGCTTTGGTAATTTTATTTTAATTTATTTGGTTATTTTATTTTGGTTCTTTTCTTTTTCCAAATGAATTTTAGGACTTTTATTTTCTAGTACTATGAAAAATGTCATTGGCGTTTGAATGAGGATCACATTGAATTTATATCACATTTTTGGTACTGTGGTCATTTTGACATTATTAATTCTTCCTATTCAAGATCACGGAAAGTCTTTGTATTTTCCAAGGTTTTCTTCAATTTCTTTCTTCAATGTTCTATAGTTTTACTGTAGATGTCTTTTATCTCCTTGGTTAAGTTTATTCCTAAGTCTTTTATTTATTTTAGTTTAGAGATTATTGTGAATGAATAGTTTTCCTGATATCTTTATAAGCAGATTCATTTTTGGAGTCCCATTTATAATTAATTAATCTAAGTCTCTACTGGGGAAAAAAACTATATTGATTCATGGATGCTGTACTTTATAATAGTAAAATAATACAAATTTCTCCCTCCCACCTCTTGTGTGATTGCTTGCATTTATTTTACTTATCAATAGTCATAAGTGAGCATATATAATACATGTATAAACTTATATAAATATAATGTCAATATTATTATTTTTAAAGAAATCATTATCTGTTAGATCAAGATCAAGATCTGTTAGGTCAAGTAAGAAAAGATAAAGCTTTTATTTTGCCTTTATTCCTTCTTTGATATTCTTTCTTTCTTCTTAGGTAGATTCAAGTGCTTGACATAGCACTTTCATTCTCTCTAAAGAACTTCTTTGAATGCTTCTTGGAAGGCAGTTCCTCTGACAACAATTAAAAAAAAATTTGTCTAAGAAAATATTTCTTCTGTTTTTGAATGGTAATGTTGCAGGATACAGAATTCTATGTGGTGATTTTCTTTTTTTCTCAACACTTTTAATATTTTACTCACTGTAATTATAACTATAAAAACTTATATACTGAATATTCAAAATATTGCAGAGATTAGTTCATAAACCAAACAGATAGATTATATTTATGAAACTAAAGATAATATTTTAAATATAATTCCTTGCTAATTATATTTATAAATTCAGTGTAGTATCAGTGAAAAGTCAAAAATCACAAAAAGCATTTTTCACTTTTCTCAATTATTTTAGTGGCAAATGGTTGGCTGATTTTAAAATTTATACAGAATTGCAGAGGACACGGAAAAATCAAGATATTATTGAAGAAAAATAAATAAAGCTGGGGTACTTCTACTAGCAGCTATCTATATTGCAAAATCACAGACATTAGAAGACTATACCATTGGTTAAGGATATAAATGCAGGCCAATGGAATTAGCAGCATATATAGCTACCTAAATTACAACAAATGTGCTATGGCAAAATATGGGCAAAAAGATGTCCTTTTGGATAATCTGTGCCTCATCGAGTGGATAAA
The DNA here is from genome assembly GCF_902686445.1 of Sciurus carolinensis. Taxonomy (NCBI): domain Eukaryota; kingdom Metazoa; phylum Chordata; class Mammalia; order Rodentia; family Sciuridae; genus Sciurus; species Sciurus carolinensis. Next base: position 63,093,782 of record NC_062217.1, on the reverse strand, counting down.
TATATAGGAGGAATGAACTTTGGGACTTAATTCATAGTATACATAAGATTTAATTTGAAAGGAATAATTGAGATAGCATAAAGAATTATATTTCTAGATTAATGAATGCAAATTATAGATTTTATCCAATATTAAACTTTACTACTAATTTGAAGAAGAGAAATATTTAGAGGTCACAGGAAAGATAGTGTCAGACCTGAGATACTGAGGGCAGGTCTCTGATTCCTTTTCACTTTATAATACATATATGATCTCTACATCAGAGTAAATGGGGGAATCAACCAGTGGTCTGAAGATTATCTCACACTGAGGAGCATCTAGCTTATAAAACATTTTAACTATATACCCTAAAATACATGCAATATGTTCAAGTCATAGCTCATGAATTCATTATTCTAATGTTAATTAACTAAAACCAATTTCAGTCAGGAAATTCATTCCAAAGAAAACTACTCTCCTTATTCTAGTGAATTTCTCTCCACCCCCTCCCCCACTGCAGGTTAGTGTTCAGATATCAGTAAAAACATTCAACTGTTGCTGTCATCTGTCATGTATAACTAAAAAGAACCAATTAAAAAAATTTGCTCCCTCAAAAAGAAAGAAAACAACTTCCCTGCTTTCAAACACATCATTCTACTTAAATGAAGAATTTCCTATTCCAATGAAGATTAGATCAGGTCACTTGGTTTTTTTCCATTTCCCCTGGAAAATTTCCTTCAGAATTGTGAGAAAAGATGGACCAGGCTGGGGGTATAGCTCAGTTGGTAGAGTGCTTGCCTCGCAAGTACAAGGCCCTGGGTTCAATCCCCAGCACCGCAAAAAAAAAAAAAAAAAAGACCACAGTTCAGCTGATTTATTTCCTTTGTTCTCCAGCATGAGCTCAAAATGAAAGATACCATTATAAAGCTAATATAGGAGAATGCTTTCATAAAATTGGCATAAGGCAATTCTTTTAACAAGACAAAAAGTCACTATGGACATTAGAAAACATGTTTATTATATCAGATTTTATTGTCATTAAAAATGGTATCAAAAGTCACCTAAACAGAGTGACTACCAAGACACATTCTGATGGAGGATATCAGCATTAATAATTATTAAGAAGAAAGATTAACAATTAATTTGATAGGCTAAGGTTGTCAAAAGGAGCTTTTGAAATTATTTTACTCAGTGGTAAAATACTAAAAATATTATTCAGAGACAAGGGTAATATTTATCATCATAAATATGAATTTTATTTAATACAAAAATAAATTTATTTCATGGGAAATAAAGCACTCAAAGGGAGAAAAAGGAGAAGAGGGAATAGAGGAACAAAGAGAAGAAAGAGAGAGAAGAAAGAAAGAGAGAGATGAATAATGGATAGGAAGAAGGAAGGAAAGAAGGCAACTGAATAGGACTTCCCAGCCCTCATTCTTTCACAGAACCATAAATGTGAGCAACTGGACACATATGAAAATATTTTCAAAAGAACTATGGTATCCCGGTAATATATTAAAATACCTGAGTGTAGCAGATACACAAGAAAAGATGTAATGTAAAGTAATATATTCAGTTTTATATTGTTATGGTTTGGATGTGTGGTGTCCCCCAAAAGCTCACGTGTGAGACAATGCAAAAAGATTCAGGGGAGTTAATCCCCTGATAGGGATTAGTTGAGTGGTAATAAGGCTGGTAGGCGTAACTGGATGAGGTGTGACATTGGGGGAGTGGCTTTGGGCTATATATTTTGTATCTGGCAAGTGGAGTTTCTCTTTCTCTTTTCTGATCATCATGTGATCTGGTTCCCTCCGCCACACTCTTGAGCCCCAAGGAATGGAATCTACAGTCCACAGATTGAGACCTCTGAAACTGTGAGCCCTCTCATAAACTTTTCCTCCCCTAAATTGTTCTGGTTTATCTGAGAACCAGGCCCGAGCCCATGGATTCGGGTTGTAATAGTCCCCTTTGGAATAAAACTCCAGGCTTGCCTTAGTGAACCCTGGCATCGGGCTGGTCACCAGAGATTCAAGACCACACCCATCCCCATGGGATCAGGCCAATCCCAGTGATAGATAAGTCTTGCATATCCAGGAGTAAGGCTCACCTTAGCACCAGGTTTGCTTATGGATCTAGACTTGAGATCAACCTTCAAAGACACCTCAGACCTCCCACAGACCAAGTTCCAGGCCCACCTCCATGGACCTAGTCAACAGGTCCAATCTAGCAGACTTGTACAGACTCAAGTTCTGTTCCTATTTTGATGAACCTAGGCTCCAGGAACTACCCTGTATGACCAGATGGCAGGTGGACTTCTGTGAACTCAAATGTCAGGCCCATTCATCTGTTAATCTGAGTGCCAGGCCAGCCTACCTATGGACTACATCATCAATCCTGACCTTGGATCTTGCCAGAGAGCCATCTCAGAATATCTGAACAGGCTAACAATTGAAGTGTTTTCTCTTCCAAAGCCAGTCTGCAAAGACTGGAAGAGATATAAAATATTTAAATATAAGGATTCCAGTGCAAGTTCATGGGGATCATAAATAATTAGGAAAATAAAGTCAATCCACAAAGAGGATATAACAATTTTTATTTATGCATCTAACATTGGAATACCTAAATATATGAAGCAAATATTACCAGAACTGAAAAGAGAAATAGTAATACAGTAGTAGAAGAGACATTAACACTTCATATTCAACAGAGGAATATCAACTAGACAGAAAACTCAATAAGGAATCAGGAGACTGGGATCACACTGTAGACCAAAAGGATCTATAGACATCTAGAACATTTCTTGCAACAGAGCAGAATACACATTCTTTTCAAGAACATGGTATTTTTCTCCAGGATAGATTAAATGTTGGGACACAGAACAGGCCAGAATAAATGCAAGAAAGTTGAAATCATACCAAGTATTTTTCCAACAAAAGTAGTATTAAAGTAGCAATCAATAACAGGAAAAAAACTGGAAAATTCACAAATACTGTTGAAAAAAAAACATGCTCATGAACAGTGGGTCAAAGAAGAAAGTAAAAAAAAAATCTTGGTGATCCTGATAAATGGTTAAAAGTCAACTTGATGGGAGTTAGTAGAAAGACTTATGGTGATTATCAGAGGGTCTTTAAGATATCCTGATGTTCCTGATTTCTTTCTTTCAATGGTCCCCAGATCCTTGATCTGATTAAAACGTGGAAATTTGTTGAGTGGCTATGACTTTATATTGTCATGAATCTAGTCAGGACTAATCTTCTAAGATCCAGACCACTGAGGTGTACACATCAAAGAAGACTTTCTTGTTGGAAGCTGAGAATGAACTGTGGGCATGTCTGAGCCATATCAAAGCGGAGGTGTGCCCCTTGGAGAACTCTGGGTGTAATCTCACTGATCTGAGACTGCTTCATTGCCTTGGCAAATATCCTGCTCAAAGAAAATTCTGTGATACTGCAGAAGTTATTGACTCAGACAGCCCTAGGTTTAAACACAACTCTCAGAGATAGAAAGAGATATCTGTGCCCCAACTAGGCTTGTGGTGCCAGCTGCCTGGAGGAGGAAGAATTATTGCACAAGTGATAAGGCTCCTGGGCAGGTCAACTTTCCCACAGCCTCTCACTTCTTATTTTCCTTGAAGAACCTCTCCCTACAATAAACTCCTTTGGTGTGTTTCACTCTAAATAAAGCATTATCAGGTTTTTTTTCCTTTGTTAGGATCAGGCCCATCAGGTCTTTTTCACCCATCAAGTCCTTGCTTTAAAATGTATTTTCTGTGCTTTTGCTTTATTTTTTGACATTATTTTTTTCAGACTTTTATTTTCAGCTGGCCCACACCTCCAAGTGTTACTTATTCTCTCCCTGTGCAGTCCATGGGTGACACTTTCTTAGGCCACCTATCTCCCTCAGTGAATGTATGTAAATGACTTTTAGGAATGACTTCAAAACTTTACAGTATGACAGTTCCAGAAACGTGTGGGAACTAATACTCATCAGAAAGCCTCTACAGAAAACTCCAACTAGCTCCAAAACACTATAGTGCCTAATGAAGTCCTCATGAGCAGTCTGAATACTGTATTCAGTATCTGGATTTCCCAAAAACTGTAGTTGGAGACTGGGTCTTCTGATTTGCCCAATCAAAATCACAACTTACAGTAAAATACTGAAAACCTTGTTTTTTGTTTTTCTGATTCTGTAATGCATACTCTAGAAATATTGAAAAAAATTAAAACAAATTCAATATACTTATTCCTAAAGAGCATAATTTATTTGATAGGGGATTTAATAGAGTTGATAAGTGAACAGAAACTTACGGCACACAAGTTTTATGCAATCTATTTATAGGAGTTTTTCTTTTTGACAGAGAAAGAAGTTAGCTATAATGGAGAATATAGGTTATGTTAAATTTAATTCTGCCTCATATTTTTGACCTGATAGTACCATATTAGAATGAGTAGGGACCTGGGCAATTAAGAAACACTAAACAAATTCACATTTAATTACAATGGATTTATGTTTAGTACAATATGTATGCAAAATACAGGTAAAATATTTCTATAACTATTAATTTTAAACTCTTTTTACAAGTTACAAATATTGTCCTGAGGGATGTTTTGGATCTTCTGATTAAATTTGTCATTATTTAGTTATATCATTTAAGCTTACTAGAATAATTTCTTCATCTATAGAATTAGCTAATTCGAATAGGAAATTTTATACATTGCATGTGAGGATGTGAGGGAAAAACATTTTATTTCATATAGGCACCTAACAAATCAATAATGAACAGACTTCAACCCTAGAAGGAATGAGTTGCATATAATAGAAAAAAGAAATACAATGGTTGGTTATTTTTAGTCATTTTATGCTTCTTAAGGCTAATTTTGTTTGACATTGAAGGAAATTAGTGTCAAACTCTAAGTCAAACTTTAAAAGCTTATATCCAAATTGACATCTGGACAGAATTTTAGTTTTAGCTAAAGGGCATACCTTGTTTCTTCATTTTCATATTGAATAAGTATTCGTAATTAATCATTTCAAAGGTATTTGTATGTTAATATTATATAAAGGTACCAAACTACTTTGGGGAAAGCAACTTTTCTGAATAAGATTGTATCAATTACCTTCCTTTTATTTATTTTAATATATGTTGTTTTGTGATCCTTATTGATTGCAAACTTAAATGTAAAATACAGTGATTCAACTAATTTACCTTGTAGTTCAAATATATCATGTCATTAACATTTGCTAAGTGCTTACATTTTTTTCAATGAATTCATTATTGAAATATTTAAATTCAGATCTCCCAAGTATTTATGTAATGATTTGGAATTATTTTAAATATTGCTCTTTTGAGTATTTATTTTAAAATTTTCCACAAACTTATTTTGCCTGCCATGAAAATTTGATAAATTGATTTCTGAATAATTTTGAATAATTTGCTTTGCCATCTATACTCAATAATATTTTATGATAAACTTCATACCCTGCAGAATGGAGATTTACTCAAAACTTTCAGTTTAAAAATAAATTTAAAATCTTTCCATTAAAGTCTGATAAACTTTTTTTAGATGAGAAAATTAATAAAAACTTGAAACTCTCTTCAGATTAATCCAAAAATCTGCAACCCATGCATTTTTTTTCAGTGCTTATGTCATTTTTAGGAAATTATTTGTGTGATCCTTTGTTAAATAACTTCTCTGTTTTACTGTTGGTTCTTCAAGTATAGGATTCATGTTATTAATAGTTATCATTATAGGTTCTACTTAGAATGCGTCAGACATAGTCCTATTTTAGCAAATATTTGAAAGGAAATGTATACATAATTAATGAGTATATGAATCAGAATCCCTTTGTATTTAGAACTCAAATTGCAAATGTGGATGTGAGTGTGTCAGCCAATTTTCCATGCGAGCAGATCCTGTCATAAGATATCTAGAAATTTGTTTGGGAAACCTCAAGAGTTTTGTTTTGGACTTCAAATTGTAACAATAATAAAGTTTATATGGGCAAGGTTGATGTCACTCAATTGAGTGCAACTTGCCGGGGTGATATATTTAAGCCATTGGATCCCTAATTCCAGGTACTTAAGTCAATATTATATTGAGTATCACATATCTTCTTCCCTTTTATTCTGTCTTGAATAACATTCAGGGTCACAAAGGGAGTGTTATGGGATGAACTTCTGTGAAAATCCATAGGCTACTGGCAATTTCTCTCAGGCTTTCAATTTGGATTTGGTTTGTTGATTAGATATCACTGTTATGTATTTCAGAGCTGCTGAGTAGAGATTCAAAACCAGTGCCATAGCCGACTATATCAAAGTATAAAATGAAGTAGGTTCTTATAGTACTGGAATTGTCTTCACAAATTGGAGAAGAGGGAAACAAAATCAATGCAAGTGTGACTAATAGAGACTAAGCAGAAAGTGTAAACAGCCTACCCTGAAAACTTCCTTATTCTAGGAATCATTTTGTTCAGAACTAGAAGAAAATGGTAGGAAGAAGTAAGAATGACTCACAGATTATTATGTTAACCACAGACAGAGTTTGGGGAATTCCAAAAGAAATGCCAGCATTTTTGTGGAAGAATATGATCAGTTTAAAGACACTTTATCTCTTAGAAAAGTCAATTTTTTAAAAAGACAAATGTTTAAATTCTGCAAGCAGCAATCATCCTTAATATGTTATAGAGTGAGTAGGCTAATGCTTAAAACAATTCATCTTACACCTGAAAGATGGGAGAAGGAAAATAGAAAGGAAAATGGAATGTAATAGGAATTCAAGTCAGGTTGTATTATGGCATGGAGAGAGAGGTGGCATTTTTATCACAATAGAAGAGGTCAAAGCTATACATGGCTTAAAAAAATAAAAGCCTAAGGCTGCGAGAGATTTGAAAAAGAACAAACATTGGATCATACAGGCTAAAGAAACATCAACAAAAACAATTTTAGTTTTGCAATCTCTTTGAGGACATTTTCCAATCACAAGAAATGGAAGGAAAGATATTTGAGTCCTGTACCTGGGTTACAAGAGAGTAACTGATGGAGTCTCTCTCTTAACACTGAAGATTCTTATCTAATTCAGTATTGAAGTACCAGAAACATTTTCTTATTTTGTAAGAAAATAAATACACAAACAGATAAGCCAATAGGAAGGAAGAGAGGCCCAGACAATTTCTAAAGCATAAATATGCTCCACAAACCACAGTGTGAAAGAGAATTCCCATTTTCCTCAGGCAATGCAAGACAGTACTCCAATTAATCACTAGTTATAAGATTCCCACCAATAGAAAGTTTTGTTCATAGATTTTGGATTTTAAATCATGCAACAAAGAAACAACTTCTTTATGATTATGAATATAAAAATTCCAGTCTTGTCTACATTTATACTTCACTCGCTTCCATGAAATAATTAACTTTTTGTATAGTTTGTGGCTGACAAGTGTAAGTCAGTACTTCTCAATAGGAGAAACACATCTAGGAATTTCTTGCAATTAAAAAATATATATATTTATTTTTTCTGGTGCTGGGGGTTGAGCCCAGGCCCTCATGTGTGCTCTTTACCACTGAGCTGCATCCCTGACTCACTTGTGGAGTATTGTGCAGTACTTCCACCATGATGTTCTGTCTTACCTTGGACCCAAAGCAATAGACTCAACAGACCATGGAACAAATCTCTGCAATCATAAGCCAAAATAAACTTTGCTTTTTCTAGGTTGGTTTTGTTGTGTATTTTTGGTCACAGTGTTGAAAACTTCCCTAACAAGTGGAGCTTTTAAAAAATACAAAATATCAAGTTCAACTACTGACCGTCAGTCAGACATATGGAATCAAATGTTGGAATAAGGTGCATGCATACATGTGTTTTAAATAGCTACCACTGTGATTTCTATGTCATCTCCTGACTTCATATCTTAAAATGAGATTGTTATATACATTGCTTTTTAGCAATTGAATTTCATATAAGAAATAATATTTTCTAGGGAAATTTGTGTTTAGATTATAAAAATTAGTATCTATTTACATTTGTTTCTAGAGAATTGATCAATTGCATAAATTACACTGGTACTGACAACAAAGAAGTAGAGACACAAGACTGGCTGAAATTTGGCTAACAAACTTTGTAGATTCCAAATGAAGATTTTAGTCTAATTACTACCGAGAATGACTCAAGTGACTACATCTGTAGGAAAAAAAAAAAAAATCCATACTGTCTCTAGGCATATGAGTGTGGCATTATAACTGTATTTAGTTGAATGAAGACTGGAGAGGAGAAATTACTATCAAAAAATAATGTTAGAGAGAAGAATTTTATGAAGGAGACTTTAAATCCTCTGTAGGAATAAGAGGTTGACTTAGGAAAGTATTTTTAAGTTTACCTTTTTGCACATTGGTTAATTGCTGAGAAGACAACATAGTAGAATCTTTAAAATTTACTTCCACATGACATGTTAACCAATGTTTCATATTCTTCCCAATAGCCATGACTATTGGGTTATCTTTCATTTGTATACTTACAAGAATTAGTTGTACTATTCCCATGACTGGTTGTGCTAGTTTCAGCATGTGTTTTATTTATGTGATTTAATTAAGTAATATGCAAAAGGATGATGCATGAGTATAGGGAAAATAGATTTATTTTGTTCTGTATGCACTAAGTGGAATACTTTCCAGATACTCCCTTAAGGCAAATCATTAAAAAGAAATTGCTGTCAAATTGGTTTTAATAAAAAGAGCTTTAAAGATTCAGGGGTGGAGTGAGAGTAAAGTAAATTATATAGAAGGATTCTTTATTCAGAATCATATTTCAGTTATCTTTAACTTCTCTTTATTTAAAAAAAAACTAGAAAACTAAAAATAGAGAATTCAGAATATTCTGGGAGTAGTATTCAAGAATGTTTCTTAATTACACAATTATCATTGATGAACTGATTGTCATTTGTTGAAGCTAAAATATATAAATTACACGTGTATCTTTTTTTCTGAGCTACTGAATTTGTTCAATTACTTCATCACCATTCATCAAATCATACACGTTCTATTTTCTCTGTGTTTGCTCCCCTACAGGTTTTAATTTCTAGGGGGTATCTGATCAGCAGTGCTGGACAATATAGCTGGGTATGATTCAATGTGAGAAATAACATAGGAAAAGCATTTTTGGATGTTATTTCAAGGACATTAATTTCATCCCCTCAAACACTGATTTTCTAGAGGAAATGTTAGAGGGGTATTGATAGAATCCTTTGATCATTATGATGTACTAATTATCTCAGTGGGCCCAGGAGGATCACCAGAAGCCACAGGAAGAGTAGAGAAATCACCTCACCAGAGTGCTTGCAGAAATTCTGATTCTATGCTTGTCTCTTGCTTAAAGTGGAGTAATACTCCTATTTGTCAGCAGTTTACAAGGATCAGAAGAAAAACTGAAATAAAATGTGGCCTGAGGTATGAGAAAGAATATTTATGTGTAGCATCTTACTTCTACAAAAGTCGAAATCTGGCAGCTCATGTCTAATACACCGAGAGCATGCATTTACTTTATAGCAAAATTTAGAGTTCTGAAAGCTTGAGTACGACTCCTTCTTTCTCTCCTTTCTGTTGAAAGAGTGAATGGGCCCTAGAGAACACTCCCATACTGGTAATTTGGGGCCACCAAAATTTCTGTGATGCAACCATGGTACTCAAAGTTCTGAAGCTACTTGGGAATGTGCCTTGATATCATCCAGGCTTGGCCCTTGTTATCCTCAAAGACATTTTGGTACTAAATACCATTTTATATGAAAAAAACTTTTAATAAATAGTGAATGAATAATTTGGAAAGATCATCATTAAAATGTTTTTTAATCAAAAACTGTCTATAGCTCTTTATTCGTAATACCTGACATAAAATCATGTTTATTGGAACAAACCCTTTTCTTATCAACATTCTTGAAGAGAAATTTTGGTCAGCATTTGATATCGTACCTATCTTACTTTACTTAATACATAATTTAATATCCCAAAATATAATAAATATAATTATTTTAAAACTCAAACTTCATATGTGTCACAAAATCCTCCCCAGCATATGCATATCGTATTTACTACAACTCGTCCCCACCTAAACTCATATCGAGGATTGATTCCCCATGTCTTGGTGTTGAGACCTTTTCGAGGCATTGGGTTCATGATGCATCTACCCTCATGAAGGGATTGCTGCTGTACCTTGGGAATGAGTTCATGTCTTGATGAATCTGGGTTACTTCCTGATATAAATAAAGATCACCCTTGTGTTCACTGTCACATGTACCCTTTTGTCCTTTTGCTTTTGTGCATGTTAAGTCTCTCACAGATGTGGTTGCCTTATTTAAGATTTCAACCTCCCAAACTACAAGCTAAGTAAATTTCTCTTCTTTATCACCCAGTCTCAGGTATTCAGTTACAGCAACAGAAAATGAGCAAAGATAACACAATTGTGTTTTATGTGTGCCATACTGCTAAAATGATTAGGGACTCAAGACTAAGGGGAAGTTATGCTCAAGAATCTTAGCATGAGAAGTTCTAATGTGAAACAAGATCGCATAGATTCCAGAACAGAAGAATGGAACTTGTCCTTGGAGTAGTAAAAGCTAGGAATTTCCTGTGATAATTCTATCTTATTATTTTCTGGCTCTTCCTTCATTTTCTTCCTCCGTATGGTAACAGGGGCATGTATGAATCTACCAGTTGAGAAGTGTATCAAGTCATATAAACTAATAAGATTGAATGAAGCCTAGAAAATTTGAAACATGTATTGATCACTCAATTTTGTTGTTCACTTGAACAAAACTAATTTCTTTACTGTAATTACAGTGTTACAGATATAAACCATGAAAAAATTCACAAAGCATATCACTCATCTTGTTTTTCCTTTCTGATTTAAGTATCACAATGAATTCCACTTTTACACATAACTATAAGGCATCAATTAATAACAAATTAAGAGAAGGAAGACCAATAGAGTAGAACTTCTACCTCTACTCTAGAGGTTCAGGGGAAGTTAGGAGGGGAGAGAAGGGGATAGTACTAGAGATTGAAATGAGCAAATTATGTTATAAGGATTCATGAATAAATAAAAATGGGCTTCATGATTATGTAAAACTATTATGCACTAATAAAATAATAAGCATCTTCCAAAATTTTGGAGGCTATTTCCTAAGCTGCCCAGACTCTGGATTTTAGTAGTTTATAGACTTCAATGATGATATGCTTTTACTTCTTTAGGAATCCTTCTAGAATAGAACTGTATACACTTGAAATCCTAGAGGAATCCGAAAGATGTAAGATAATGGTAATGTAAAACTCGTACTGCAATTAGAGTGCCCCTCTTCTCACATAGCTGGTTTCAATTCTTGCACCATGTTTATATGCCCAATATTTTCTTTTATTAGAGAGAACTAAGTCCCTCAGACTCATAGGTCCTCAGTGGATTCACTATGAGAATTCTCTAAGTGGATTCACTATGAGAATTTGTTAATAATTTATATAATTCAAGATATAAAAATTTTATTGGTGGCTTCTGCAACCCCCAATATCTTATCAGTAGATTTGTGTGACTTCTAATTTTTATGCTAATTTATACTCAGTATTCTCATTTTACTTAAAATATAAAGATCTTAAGCTAAAAATTTATAAAGTATATTTTTATGAATATATGGCATTATGAAATAAATTTCCATTGAAATTAGTTTTTATGGAAACCCACAGAAATTACTTTGCCAGAGATTCTAAGGAATATTTAATAGTATGTTTAATTCTCACTGGTTATGAGAATTGAAACATATAATGGCCACTCAAGTCAACTTTATTACAGGTACCTTTAAAGAGAGCTTACCACATATTTTTGAAGTTGTTTGTTATTTGACTGAAGATTTTCTAAGCTATTTTCTATTTGTAAAGCATAAAGCTTTACAAATCTCTAATGTACAAACAAAACTCATTTACATTTGGGACAGATGTTCACATATTGGGAACTTTATGACAGAAACTAATGCAGAAGCCACAAAATATGTCTCTGCTGCTGTATTGATAGGATGAGAGAAATACCTTCCCAATACTCTGATTATTTGAATTACATACAGATCACTAAGTCATAAGTATTTAAAATCCTCTTCTATTATAATGAATTGTTTCATTATTCACTTTTTCATTTTGTTTCAGGACACTCCACATTTACATCATTTGAAATACTTGAGAAGTTATCTTTTGGGGATTCAAGAGTGATTGAATAATGTTTGAAGGGCAGGAAATCTGGAGAAGGATATTATTCCATGTTTAAAATAATGTCTTATCACAATTTTACAGAGATAATGGAGAGGTATCACGATTCTCAAACTCCCAATCCTCCTGCAAAGCAGAATGAAGTAGGAGTTCCTTAAAAGACCTTTGGAAAACAGGTTATATAAAATTAGCATTAATTTTAGAATGGCTGAGGACATTCACATTAGGTCATAAAATATTGTCTAATGAACAAAGGAGTTTATCTCTTCAGACATATTTAAGATTCTTAAGCATGCTGAATGTATTTATATGCAGTTAGTCTTAATAATATGCAAACTAGAAAGACTCAAAAAAGGTACAATATTTATAGACTCATGGAAGTTTCTGTGTACCCCACATGCCCAAAATTACAGGGGAAAGAGGATAAAAAGGGTAAGTAGTCATAAATAAATAAACAAATAGAGGAAAAGAAGTAAGGAAAATTATCTTGAATGCTGTGAGCACTCCCAATGCATTAGCATCTCTTTTTGTTAATTATTTTTTTTATTTTTACAGACTGCATTTTGATTCATTGTACACAAATGGGGTACATCTTTTCATTTCTATGGTTGTGCACAATGTAGATTCATATGCATTAACATTTCTTTAGCATAAGAAGTTGAACATTTTTTATTACATTGCTCAAATTAATAATTACAATTTATTATTATTGTGAGTCAGAACACTGTTGAAAGTGTTTTATCAGATTTTAAATCTGGAGTACATTCTGAATATGAAGTCTTAGGTGAGGAAGAATATTATGATTCTGCATCATTATAGAAATTTGGATACCAAGGAGAAAAGAGGTATAAATCTTGTTCACCTTACATGTCTGATCATTATTGATGCCATAAATGTATTTATGTAGTATTAATATTTTTAACTTTGAGTTTTATTATTGGTTTATTACTTTTAATAAGAAACCTAAGTAGGTATATTTGGTATGATAGGTTAGCGATATCTAGTCAAAATGAGTTTTTACACTATATTTTACACAAGATATTAGAAACTTGTATTAGTTGATGATTTATCAATTACTATAATCAGAAAACAAATGAATTAAATTACCTCTTATGAAGCATCTGTTCTCATAGCATTGTGCTTTTTTGGGGTTTGATTTTGTTAGCATCACTGATAAAATGTAAATTTTGAAATATATGTTATCTAGGAAATATTTGTATATACAAAATATATTCCAAGTTATTTTAAAAAGAACATTAAAAGTAGTATTGAATATGAGTAGGAAAATATGGGGAAAATTCAAGAAACATCACTAATCTTAAATACTTTATAGAAACCCAAGGACATTATTAAAAAAGTCATTAAGCTGCTAGATCCAGGAGGGGGCAGTGTTGTACTATTCATTGAGTTGTGCAACCGACTTGGTATTTCTCTTTTATTCCTTCCTCTCTCTATATACACACACACATACACACACACTTAGATCAACACATATTTACAAGAAGAAACACAAAAAAAACTGCATGAATTTATACAATGAGTACTTGTTTTCATGGCAATGTTATAATGCAATTTTTATATTTATCAATTTAACTTTATCGGGCATGTGGAGTTAATGATTTATTTCAGTAATTATTTTGGAACACTTTCTTAGATATAGTAAATAGTTGTTTGTTGTAAAATTAATACATGAATGCACTATTGAATAATTATATTAATTTTAATCAATTACTCAATATAGTATTAAAGCAAAATATTTAGTCATAGAAAACTCATGTTTAAAATTGAAAGAAAATCCTATCCGTATACACCAATTTTTTTAATGGTTTTGTTTGCATTGTGTATCATGGTGCACAAACACATTAGGAAGGATAGAAGTCAATTGTGAAACTTCAAATTCCTTTTTTAATTTATTTAAACATGAAGTTTAACATATATAGTAAAATGCAATTTTAGATCAAGGAAGAAGCAATGTGGGCACATCAATTCCATCAGACTTTAATAACCAGATAACTGATTCCTTGTTAGAGAAATGTAACAAATGATGTGTCCAGCAAATGTGCAACATAACGTGAAAAATAGTTGGTTAGGAAGGAAAAAAATCCAAAACCATAAAATAGCAACAGACAAATATGTAGTTTGATAAATAAAGAATATAGAAATGCAATACCAATAGACTCTCAAGTAAAGTTTAAATATATAAATGAAATATGAAAAGTTCTTCTACAGATGTGGAAACAATGTATTTGTGACAAAGCAAAAATCTATTTTTTTTCTTAAGTTACAAAGCCTATTTCATTCATTCATGAACCAATTCTGTAAAATTTTTTCCTTATGTACATGGAGGCAACATGATATATTCCATAGAGTATGGGGCTTTAATGTGAAAACAAGTCTGATGTATGCTCATTCCTTCCATGTACTAGCGAGGTGACCTTGAGCAAGTTACTTAACCTGTCTGAGAAACTTGCAGCCTCTGGGGGAAATAAGGGCAATGCTACTTAGCTTAGAGCTGTTTTGACAGACTTGTTCTATTTTCAAGTTTTGTTCTTGAGGTAGGATTTATAATGCTAGGTAGGAAATTCAGAAACCACTTTATATTCTTGCTTTTATAATGCTTTTTGAAACCTGATTACAATAAAGAAGTCTTTTCCAAGTGCCTCCTGTTTTATTTTTCCCAAGAAAACATGTAAATTCATGCACTTATTGTAAAATTCTATTTCTTGAAACATCAGCTTTTACAAAAAGTGAAGCATTTTTCTTTCTTCCTGTATAAAATGGTTAGAATTGTCTTTTTTCTTCTTAGTAACTGCTAAAGAAATCTGACATAATTTACATTTGTATTCCTATGGAAAGTATTTGAAATTGGGTTGACAATAATGTTTTATGGCCTGATTACTTTCTAGAAACTATGGTTACATTTGTATGGCTTTAAAAAAAGATTTAATACGTGCCCAAATTGCTATCTGTAATCTAGGGTAAGTGATACATTTCAAAAACTGTATTAGACATAAATCCCCTTAAACTAAGTGGTGTCATTGTTATAAATAGGCTTCTAGCATTAATAATCTAATCAATTGGGAGATTAAATTGCTCAGAATCAAAACCTGAGGAAAGAAAAAGTGAGAGTGATAAAAGAACTATGAGAGATAGGCATTTAAAATAGTAAGGTATCCCTCATTTTCTAAAATTTCTCTGATAAGGGAAAAAAATGAAGCTAAACATGTGATTGTGTGTTCTATGCTATGAAATAGCATAGAAATTTTAAATTACTTTCAAATAAATTAAATTGTGCTACTGTACTTTGAAGTTTAAATGACAACCTTAACTTTAAGCAACTATTCCAAACAAAATTGCATGAGAACTACACACATTTGATACATTTGATAAGGCAATATTTTTTCTTTATTTTTATTTTTAATTTTTTTTTGCTGTTGTTACACTCTATTGCAAGTGAAGAACTAAGACGAGATCATATATATACATATATATATTAATTATTAATCACCAGGGTCCACCCCAATGAAACTCTTTATTTTGTTTTTTTAATGTCAGTGCCTTTTCATTACACCCACACACACCCACACCCACACACACACACTTTATTCTAAATAGCATGAATTTGAAATGTTTTTTTAAAATCTTAATTTGATATATCATAATTAGTAAATATTTACTGTAACAACCTGTATCAAGCTTTGTTAGCCATAAAATGAAGCACTATAGTACAGTCTCTAGATGGGAAAATATAGTATTTATGTTTAATACTTTCTTAAACTATTGTTTATTCTTAATATAACTGAACTAGTATGAAGGGAATTTTTGATCAGTTGATTTTAACTGTTTCCTTTAAGAAATACGCTCAACATATTAACTTGGGAAGAGTAAAATAAAACATGAAAACACAGTTTTTAATATTTTACTAAACCAGAATGTACACGAACATGAACTTTGGCAGTGTCTTTGAAAGTGCTGCTGGCTTAAAAATATACTATACTTTGGTAAAATAATGCAACGCCTAGGTTAGATTCCTAAAGTAATAAGAACATGCTTACATAATACAGATAATTTGCAGCATTATTTCTAATTACAAATAATTAGAAATGCCAATCAACAATATTAAAATGATGTGTAATATGGTGGAATCAGGTAAGAACTTAGTAGAAAGTCATTCAAAATCATAATTTTGAAAAATGTTTGGTTTTGCAAAAAATACTTGTAGTAAACTTTTAATCATCATTTCACAAATGTTATTAAAGATCCCAGTGGGCTGTGCTTTCTACTAAACTTTGGTGTCTTGCACATAACTGAAACAGTAATGTGAAAGAACAAGAGTTCCCCTTAGGAAATTTGTTTTAGTCAGTTTTTTTGCTGCTGTGAATAAAAGACCTGACCAGAACAATTGTAGAGGAAGAAAAGTTTATTTGAAGGCTCACAGTTTCATAGAAGGTTAGCTCCATTCCAGGGCTCAAAGTGAGGCAAAACATTATGGCGGAAAAGTATGGTGGAGGGAAGCAGCTCACAGGATTATCAGAAAGTAGAGAGAAATTCCACTTACCAGATACAACTATATACCCTACAGTCATGAACTCAGTGAACCACTTCCTCCAGCCACACCCCACCTGCCTCCAGTTACCACTCAGTTAATCCCATCAGGGATTAATTCACAAATTAGGTTAAGGCTATAGCCCAATCATTTCTCCTTCAAACCTTCTTGCATTGTCTCACAGGTGAGGTTTTGGGGGACACCACATCTAAACCATAACAAAGATTTTCCTTTCTGTATGGGTGACAAAAAAGACACATAATTCCATCCACATAATCCACATATTGGTGTGGTGAATTTGATTGAATTTAATACTTTTATTTACAAATATCTGAAAGTCACAGCCTTAGGCATTTATTCATTACATTGCTAAACAGAAGAAAATTGAGATAGTTAGGTAAACACACTATTTTTTTTTGAGTGTCCAAGTTTATTTTTTTCATTTTATTAATTAATTGATTAATTAATTTTTACAGACTGCATTTTGATTCATTGTACACAAATGGGGTACAACCTTTCATTTCTATGGTTGTACATGATGTAGATTCATACCATTCATGTAATCATACATGTACATAGGGAAATGATATCTGCCTCATTCCATCATCTTTCCTCATCCAGCCCCCTCCCTCCTCTCATTTCCCTCTACATGATCCAAAGTACCTCCATTCTTCTTTTACCCCCCATCTCCCTACACCCATTATGTATCATCATCCACTTATCAATAAACACACTATTAAACATACAAACATACACATACACAGGACCATTGACACCATACCTGGATTTTATCAGAATTGATTTTAAATAAGAAAATTCAATAATCCTATTACATTGGTAGTGTACTCTGCAACATCATAGAAAAAGAATTAAAGATGCACATACAAGCCCAACTACAAAATTGCTTTAATGTTAGTCTAATGTTAGCAAAATAAATAAAAAAATCAAATAACCCTGTTTGCTTAAGTACTTCTTATCACTTTATATTTTAATCTTCCTTTATCTTGAAAACTTTCTCTCCTGTTTGAATTGATATTGATACATTCTTTAATCAAGTCCCGTTTCATTCTCCATTAAAATCTCTGCTGTATTACAATCTAAAAATATTTGGATTTCTAGTTTGAATGAATACAGATAATTTTACATCACCTCTTTCAATATTGTTCTTTTTAAATATTGTTATATGTATATCATTTGTTTGGCAAAAGATTTTGTTAAATAACACTGTTAAACAAACTAACACAAAAAGGATGCTCATTATGTTTTATGCTATTTTCTGCTCTCTACAATCAATTTGTTAAATGTCATGATAGCCATTAAGTGTGACTTCTACTTATTAGGTTTATTCAGTTTTTTCTTTAAACTACTTAATTTTTGAACTTTTATTTTGCCAATTTCAAACTGACCTTCCATATTCCTTGCAGAATAAAACATAAAAGCATCTTTAAAAAAATTTCACCCAATTTTCAATACAATTTTTATGATCAAGTTGAAAAGCATATTTAGTAACAATTTTTAATGTGGTCTGATAGAATGTCACATTCTAGTCCATTCAAATCAAAGATGAAAAAGAAATAAAATACAGAGGATCACAAGTTCATAATCTAAGATATGTGTTTGAAATTGCTTTGTTTTTTTTCATTCAGACATGATTTTTACTGCCTTTCAGATCCATTGAATTAATGTTAATAATAGTACAATACTGAATTCTAACCATGAGGTTTTAAAATCCACAATCTTCCACTTAGAGAGGAAATGGCTCAGAATTCTTCAATCAGATGTTGCTCTCAACTGTACTGGCATATAACATAATCATTGAAGGACTCCTACCATCACTATTTTCTATCATGTTATTATTATCATTACTATTGCTTATTATTCAAATATTAAGTTGTTCTGAATGAGTGTCACCAATTCTAGCAGATGCATTCTCATGATCCTCCTGGAAATTATAGCAAAGAGAAAAATATGCTTGTAACATTTGAATTTGTAAGGTATTCAAAAGGTATTGATGTAAACATAATAATTTATAATATATTTGATACATATATATTTTAGAAGGCTTATAATGTATACACTTCACAGAAAAGTCAGTTTTCATTGTAGTGTACTTCATAAAAACTAGTGATAATTAACCTTAGTATATGTTGACTACTGTCATTCATTTTGTGATTGAGATTATTAGCTGACATGAAAACTTCATAACAATTGACTCTCTTTTGGTGCAGTTATATCAAACTATGTTTGACTGCATTTTTTGTTTTTAAATTCAACTCTCCTTCCTTTGTCTTACTCTGCCTTCAATATTTATTCATTTATTCATATATTTAATATTTTTGTATGTATGTACATCTTCTGGTATAGGAAATATAGCTATGAACAAACTATACCCAAGTTCTCAATTCATGTAAAAAGATTACATTTTACTAGGGAAAGACAAATGCAAAGCAAATTGAACTAGGTATATAATATTTGGAAGGCCATGAGGGATACAGGAAGAGAAAATCATAAAAATGAGAAAATAGATGCAGAAGGAGTGGTAGTCAGGGGAACCATCTATGAAAAAATAATATTCCTTCAGAGACCCAAAGGAGATCAGAGAGTGGACCTTTTGGTTGTGGGGAGGAGCATATTCTTTGGAGAGTGAACAGGAGGGCAAAGTTTGATGCCCAGTTTATTGATTCTACAATAAGAACTTCAAAGTAATAAGTAAGAAAAATGTATAGAAATGTGCCTTTATTTATGTGAATTACAATCTGAAAAACTGAAGTAATTTTCTAGATTCTTAAGGTATCAACAAATTCCTGTACTTTACATGTTTTGCTGAACTTGTCTTGTAAAGCACAGTATATATTAAGATTTTGTTATGATACGTTAACATTTCATAACTATAGCAAATGGTTACCGACAGTCTTCATTTTTCCAGTAATCCTGTTGGATCCCAAAGTTCATAGATAAATAGATAAATAAGGGCTAGATTTTGTCTTCTGAAGAGTTGAGAAACATGTATACAAGTTGTGCTGTTATAATTTGGTAAATATCATTACAAAAATGTACACAAAATATGTTGGAAGAGCAATAAATAGTTGATTTGATTTTAAGAAGGACTCAAAAATGCTTCAGAAAGGAATGTGTGTTCCCCTGTGACCTTGTAAAAGACCAAACATAGCCAATGTCAAATAAGGGAGAAATCAGAGAATCCATAATGCAAACAAACTAAAAACATGGTTCAACATAGTGGCAGCATAGATCGTCTTGGGAGAGTGGTTAAAAAGAGTCTTTAAGAGCTGATTACTCATGTAGTGAGAGGTCTTGTTTCTATGTCAGTTAATAATGACAATCATCATAATAAATAACAACAGGCAACAATGACTACTTCATTTTTGATTTATTATAACAGTTACTCCTCAGAGAAACTCTAGGAAATAGGCAGTATTTTGTATTTGTATTTTAGGAAACAAAGTTTAAATCAAGGAATCACTTGAAGGACAGGAGACAACCTGATTGAATGAGGAGGTGATGGTCTGAAAGGATATCACTGATGTCCTATTCATTTTGTAAATGAATAAAATAAAGAAAAATGAATTGGTGACTTCTCCATTGTCACAAATTCAAAGATTATATAAGTGAACTACTCTAGTCTCTGAAATTTTGTATTTAGTGGGATTTCCTAAATTAGTATTAGACCGGATTTGAAACAGGTCTTGTCCCTTTCCTTTCCATAAGCACGTATTCAGAATTTACTTTCTTAGAAAATCATGATGAGAGAAGAGTTTTCTTTTCTTTTCTTTTTTTTCTTCTTTTTAAATATAGACACTATTCAAGAGACTTTCCCCAGATCTTTAAGTCTGATATTTGGGAGACCTTGGATACACTTATATCTGTGGAAATGAGTTCATCTTTGTAAAATAAAATATTGAATTTTGCACAGTATGCTGTATTTCCTTATACCTTTCAAAAATCCATGGTATCTTCTGCTATTTTTCATTCCCCCTATTGTGCCCTTGGGTATTGTTGAACTGTTCATTACCATTGAAAATAATATTTTACCTCTACAACTGGAGGAGTCATTCAAATTAACACACTCACTCCTTATAAGGAATCTGCAGATGGAGTTATTTTTAAATTCCCTGCACAGTGGAGAAGG
The DNA here is from genome assembly GCF_902686445.1 of Sciurus carolinensis. Classification (NCBI taxonomy): domain Eukaryota; kingdom Metazoa; phylum Chordata; class Mammalia; order Rodentia; family Sciuridae; genus Sciurus; species Sciurus carolinensis. The sequence continues at coordinate 63,072,878 of NC_062217.1, read as the reverse complement.
CAGATATTCAAGAGGTCAGTTTCAACACCACTTATCTAGTGGTAAAATGGTAAGTGGTAAAATGGAAAATCACCCACAGTTCTTCTGGTTCAGTGTTCACTAACTACCCCACTAAGTTCAGTGGTCTTTGGAATAGAGCACACTTTTACAATGTATGGTGCAACATTTCTCATTTAAGAAATCATAGCAGTGAAATATGAACAAAATCAAAAAGAGCAGAATCTGCAATCAATATGAGAAAAAAATTAAAGTAAAATAACTACTGATGGAAGAATCTGAAATTACTTGGAAAAAGAGGAAGTTAGCACTTTTTAATCAGTCTTGAGATAGTTGGACACTTGATTTAAAAGTGATTGACTTCAGAATTTGGAAAGCTGTCGGTGAAATTTAGTCATTAGAGTGTTATTATTTCATTCAAGGTTATTAATTCACCTTTTAACATAACTTTAATGCTTTCTCTTCATTTGTCAGTTATTAGCTTTTGCCCTAGGTTGGATTTTAATTACATTCACTCTCTTTGTCATTAGATGTGATTTGCTAGGTCATTCTGCCACTTCAAAAATCAGTTGATGAGACAGCTGATGTACTTAATGAAACTTACTCATGATTTTGTGTAAATTATCCTTGTGTTGTTATTACATTAAAATATTTTATAATTTCTTTCTTATCATACCTCACATATAGTAACTAAAATACAATGAAATTTGTATTTTTTTTGCAATGTACCTCAATACTATTGAGAAACCCTTTTAACTCAAATAAGTAGTAGTAGGCAATTTAATTTGCAGTCAATATGTATTCTCTCCTATTTTTTTGAATTTTAAAGTATTTGTCCAGTTCTGACTTCAGCCATCTGATAGGTATGAACATCATACAAATGTACATAATACATATGTACATATTCAATGGTACTTAGGAATTTATCATTTTGATTCTAATGCAATTTTTATGGATGCATGGATGGAAGTTTGTATAATAGTAAAATAAAATTTAAAAAAATATGAAAGTGTTGTAAAATGCAGTAGAGTGTAGCATCAAATTTAAAGTGTACTTTCCAATGTCACCAACTATATAAATGGCTAGAAAACATGGGAAAATGTGGCACAGTGGTACTATAAGACAATGGCATTGACTCTTGAACCGATATATCTGATCAACTTCAAACATTAAAACTTGAATCAGAATGAACTGGTGGAATTCTTTCCTGGTATCTTAGGGATTATTTTACAGAATAAGGGATATTTTTATGAACCTAACAAGAATATAATCTTGTTCATATGTAGGTATATGACTTATAACAGTTTCTGGAAAAAGTAATCACTCCATAAATGTTAGCTATTATTGTCTTTATTGTATAGCATCACTTTTAATTTTTTTGACCTATTTTTTCTCAGTAGAGTAAACATAAACCAAAACATAAATGCGTAAACTAAAACTAAGTTTGCTCACTGAATTGCCTGAAAATCTTGAAACTTCTTTTTTCTGATTATGTCTCAGCCTCCTATTTCCAGTCTACTTAGGTTGCTCTTACCCATGTAGTAGTGACACCTTTGAGGTTACTGACAGCTCTCATCTCTCATAATCTGTGAGAGGCACCAAAGGGAGTGAGGGTCATTATGATCTAACTCTAAGTCCTGCATATATATATTTTTCATTAGCAAAGCTGTGAGACAAAAATATGTGAATAAGATAATTAAGTTGAAATTGGTAATTATTCACTCAGTTCACGTAGGTATGAAGAAATGCTCTTTAATTTATAATCTTCACTTCATCTTTTCATCAGTTTCTGTTTGAATTTGTAAACTCCAGCTCTCAGAGAGTGGGAGATGAATTCTCAGCTGGAGTCAGTCTTCTGCCTAGTACCTGGATATTGATACTCATAAGGTCATTGACGGGCATTAAAATAGTATTTTTTTCCTTTTTGGCTCTGGGTCAGCTCCTCAAATGATCATGAATTTATACTGAGCCAGAAGTGCTGAAGGAAGCTTCATTACTGGTGGATAAAATGCAACACCATCATTCATTTTTTAATTTAGGCTCTGCTTAAAGTGTTGGAGGTTGCAATCAATTACATTAACACATGATGCAATTTGACTCATTTGAGCAATTTCAATCAGGATTTCATCCTCATCATAGTGCTGAGACTGCTGTATTGAAAGAAAATAACGACCTTTTGATTACAACAAGGGATGTTGTCTTTCATGATTTTGTTGGACCTTTTGGCGCATTTGATGCAGTTAATCATGACATTTTATTGGCTGGTTTATAGATTCTCGTAGGATTTTCTCAAAAAAAAGTAAAACCAATTCAAAGTGTTATCTCTTAGTGATCTATTTAAATGTCTGTTCAGTAAGGTCATTTGAGTGCTACTGTAGAATCCTTTCAAATTGAGAGTGCCTTTTTTCCTTCTTTCCTGTTTACATTTTGTACAGATGTGCCTTTTTATAAATGAATATTTTGTGGTTTTTTGATACTATAGAATACCTTGGATGTTTTTTAACATTTCAGGTTGAAAAATTAGGAACTGCCTGCTCCTGAAATACATTGCACTGTGGACCAGTTATTATATTCCATCTCTAGGGTTTATCCATTTATATGTCTCTAGCTTTTTTAATTCTGATATTTATAAGGAGACCAACATTACACATTATATGCATGCAAAAAATCTTAATAAATTAGAAAATAGAAAAACAAGTATCCTCTCTCAAGCATTTTTTAAAAGGGATGTCGCAGGTAAAAAGTGACCCAACTGTCAGTAAGTTGATTTTTCACACCATCTAAGACTCTATTTAGTGCAGAAGCCTAACTGTATTGGTGTAATATTTGCAAATACAGAAAGCAGCTGGAAACTACTTGATATTATTATTATTTGATGTATTTGATAAATTATTAGTTGACTAAGAGGCACAGCTAAATTACTGATGTATTTACATTTCATACTTCTCTTCATGAGGTGTAAATTCAAATGAATCTGAAGAATCACAATTCTTAAATAAAAAAGTAAGATTCAGGAAAAAAAAAAGTGTAACAGCAGGTCTACAGGTGACATTCTCATGTCACAGGCGGAGTGTCCCCTGGAAACCAGGAAGATAGCTTAGTCAAAGATTCCACTAAATAGTCGAATGGGAAGCCTTTCATCGGCATATTTTTGGTACTTTTTGGTGGTGAGGCTTAGGCTCTTACCTGGAGAATGCTCTGCACATGATGAACCTGTTTGAATTGAATAGCACAAGCAAACCTAAACTATATGGATTTAAGAGCATGGCCCTCTGGTGAATGTGCAGTATGCCTTGAAAACATCAGTATATAAAACAGAGATGCAGGATGACAGTAACAACTCCATGTGACTGCAAATTTCTTAAGCTACCTGGATTAAAACATGCCTTTAATGTAGCAAAACAAAACAAAACAAACACAGTAGCCACAGTGGCAATCCTAAATTTCTTTCTCTTCGCTTGTTCATTGTGATTATTTCTAAACTTTTCATAAAGCTGTCTCTGAGTGAGTCTGATTTGACAGTGCAATTCCTTGTGTTATTGCCATTTCCAAGAGATTGCCTAAGAAACCACGTCTTTACTCATTTTGTACACCTTTTCTGGAAATAATGAAGAGTGTATTCTTCAAGAACATAAATACTTTATGTGATTAATGGGTATTTATTATATTTTAAATGATTCCAAGTGTGAATTTTATGTGAACAAAGTTCTAACATAAATTAGTTCATTTAGTTATAGTAGCACTAAACTGCTATAAATATTAACATACTATGTATTATACCTGTGTATTAATTTAACATTTGATAAAATTTCTTGACATTTACCTAGAAATTTGTAAGTTTTGGAACATATTTTCTTTTGTGTTTTTTGCAATCTCTTTATGACAGCAATTTCTTTGCATTTTTTTTAATTTACATTCTTTTTTACTTAAATATTCATCACTACTTCCTATTAGTCTGCCTTTTTAGTTCTCTAAACCTGAATAGTATTTAAACCAACCTTCTTATTCTTCCCATTTTACCTCTGAATGTAATCGGACAGAAGTGATATGACCATGAGCTCTAAACTCACAGTTTCTCAATCCCAAACAGCAGTTCTTCTAGTCCTTTCCTCAATCCCCTCCTTGATTCTGAGGGTTCTTCCTCCTCAGAATCCTTATCACATGACAGTCTTATTTCCTAATTCAAAAAGTAATAGAATTAATTGAGATTCAAATTTCATCAATATGTTACTCTCTCAACTTAGGAAGTTCTCTATATTGTAATACCACCTCCCTTTTAACCTTCCATCTGAGATCACAGTTTTTTTGATATCCCAGAATAGTGTAAGTTTTCTGAATATTTTGCTCTGGAACACATACATACCTACTGCCTTCTAGGGTCCTATTCCTTCAGGTTTCTTCTCTTCAGCTTTGCTGCCATTCCTTTCTTTTCTTATTAACATACCTGCCTTGCACATGATTCTCCTTTAAATAAAAATGAAAAGAGAAATGAACATAACATATCTTGTGTACCTACTGAAGCATTCCTTTTCTCCAAGTAGCATACATTCTTCAAAGAATAGAGTTTTTGCTATCATTCTGATAGCCGTCTCATTTGTTTACTTACTCTCAAGTGTTCTTTTTCTTTTTAATACCTTGCTTTCCACTGCACATGTGTTGTTCCCTTCAGTGTTTCCAAAGACATCCTGGTTTCCAGAGTCAGGAGTGTTGTTTTGGGTGTTCTTGCAGTTGTTTTTAAATCTCAGATTTCCCTGAAGCACTTGATGTTGCCCATGAGGCATGTTTCATCTCCTTTTCATAATAAAACCATTGGTCTTTCCTCTATATATTTATTGCTGGAGTTTTCTTATAGAACCTCATCAAAATCTGCCGCCCAGTGTTTCCTGGGTTCTTTCACAAACATGCTTCCATTCAATTAATTTACCTCATTGTCCTAAGCATACCCATGGCATTTTACCAAAGCTTAAAGGGTAAAATCCTCAGATCTTTCTCTGTTCCTATTACTCTTTGCTAAAATGCACACAAAATTTCTAATTAACTTCTGGGTATCTGCATTTTGATTTGCTCGTTTTGTTCAAAACTCTACTCATCAGTTATTATTACCCTCAAAGCCTGTATATGAAGGTATTGTCTTCAATTTGCTCAGTTATATAAGTAGAAATCCAGATGTAATCTAGAATAGTGTGTCACAAATTGGATACAGGTGTGGATGGATATCATTTATCTGTTTCTCTGTCAGGCTATTATTGTTAGTTAACAGTAAGATTATATGTGTCTCCCAAAAGTACTGTGAAATTTTTCATTTTTTATGATATAAAATGGCCTTGGTTCCTAATATATTCTCATTTCTGATATCCTAACAAGTCATTAAATTTGGTGACATCAATATCTTAAATGACTTTCAAAACTGCTTCCTATTTCTTATGTTCCCCTCCCCCAACTCATTCACTAAAAGCTTTTTCACATCTACCATGGATTATGGTCAGAGCCATTTAATTAGCCTTCACGAATGAAATGTATGTCCAAATCTAATCCAATCTCTCTAGTGCTGCCAGAGAGCTCTTCAAAACCTAGCATTCAGTTTATTTGTTTTAAGATAGCCCAAACATCATTATCAATTTTTGAAAGACCAAATCATTAGGCCAGATGTGAAATGCCTTCATTTTGTGGTACCTAGCTGTATTTGTTTTCTGATTTCAATACCCTAATATTCTATCAATATTTGATTTATAACATTTTTCGAAGAAGCCATCACTGATTTAGGCAAATGTGAAAAGGCACCATAGCATCCTTATCTAAATCCTATTACAATAATATCAATCTTGTAATATTTCTTTATATTTTAACTACAATACAAATTAACAGTGGTTCTCTCAGAAACTATACACCTATATGAATACAAAAGCATTAAAATCATCATTTATTTATAAATTAGCAAATTATCTAAATTATCTTAATTTATATATTAGCAAATAGTGAAAGCATTTGTTTTAGAGTTTTAGTTTTTTTTCTTCCAATTGATTACGTAATCCTCTATGGCAATTTATTCTCCTTTAAGTTAAGCCAGAGGATGCTCATTTCTATTAACATCTATCAACATGCATATATCTGTTTTTGTCTGTTTTGCTTCACAGTCCATGATAGCTATAATCATATTTCTTAGTAAGTAGATGCATAATTTTGAAAGTAAGATTAGAGTATACAGTTTGAACCTTGAAGCTGAGATGGGTTTTTGTTGGGCAGCAGAGAAATCAATACAGGTCATATGAAATAACTTGTCTCAGAAGAGGGGGAACGTGGGGATGGGCATAAATAAAGAAGAAATTCATTTCACTAGAAGAAAAGAGTCTAGAACAATTACAGAAACCATAATTAAGATGAGATATATCAAAAACAGTAAAATGATAAGCCATAGATTTCAATTACCTATCAAATGGAAAAAAATTAACAAATCTTCATTTCATACATTATTTCTGTCAGATGAGTCAATTTTATTTTTTAACTAGACTTATTTATATGTTGTTCCTAAACCTATAAATCAAAATCCTTCATTTTTTTCAATTTTCTTATTCATCTTAGAATTATATCCATGTACTCATTTAATTATAAAACAGAATGATTTATTATTTTCCATATATTAATGAACTTAAATATTTTCAAGATTAGTTGATTTTTCTTATTAAATTAGGAAGTTCTCAATATAGAAAATTGAGAAAATGTAAAAAATAAGAAGGAAAAAAAATCATATGTAATTTCTTTGTTTTGTTCTTATTTTTTTTGGTATAAGGTATTAAACACAGGGGCACTAACCACTGAGCAACACTCCCAGCACTTTTTATATTTTATTTTGAGACAGGGTCTCACTAAATTGCTTAGGACCTCACTTTGCTGAGGATGGCTTTGAACTTGCAATCCTTCTGCCTTAGCCTCCCAAATTACTGGGATTACAGATGTTTGCCACCATACCTGGTTCATATGTAATTACCTCAAATATGCACTGTTGATAGTTCATGCATTTCCTTTCAGTCTTTCTAAGTAACTTTTTAAGTTAGTAGACTATATGTTTTACAATTTATTTGAGCCTTTGCTGAACTACTTTGTTTAATTTTATAAGCTGTAAATTTCAAAGTATAAAAATTAGGTAGAAAAGGAACTAATTTTATTCAGACTTGTATGATTAAAAAATGAGATAATTTACCTTTCTTAGAAATTATGAATAAGGAAAGGAAAAAATAAATTTCTCAAAACTATAAATGGTTTGACAATATAAAATACTTATTAATTATTTACTAATTATTTACTAATATTTTAATGTGTTCTTATTATATTCTAAAACCTTGGAGAAAATAAGTGTACATATAATGTCAAAAGCCTCAAATAAAATTTGAATGATAATTTATTTAATAATACTTCTTTTTGAAATAAGAATCCATTAACTCTAAAGGAATTACTGTTTGTATTTATTTGAGATTTTGATACTCAGATGTCAATTAAGATAGTAGTTTGTTACATAAACTATTATTTAAAATTAAAAATTTGAATTTTTCCAGTAGCCATTTGATATTTAAAAGTATTTTCTAAATATTTAAAGTATTTTCTAAATACTTAATATGTAATTTAAGCATTCTTTACACAATCATAGAATGATCTGTGTAGCTCAATGCCATCAAATGTGAATGCTTTGAAAAACCCTAGGTTTATATTTTCTTCTATCACCTCATGCTATCTTGGTAAGTACTTAAAACTTTAAGCATCAATATTTAGTATATTTACCCATAAAATGAAAACATTTGTTAAATTTATATAATAATAAAATCAGTGAAAGATTATAAAGCTTTATCACTAGGGTAATATCAAAAGGTAGGAATATCTTTGTTGTGGTTTGGATGTGTGGTGTCCTACAAAGCAGGAAAGAACTGAGGTAAAATGGTTAGATTATGAGAACTGTAACCGAACCTGTGGATCAATCCATGTGATGAATAAATAATTTTAAAGGACTACTGTACTGGGTAATAACAGCAGAAAGTTGGGCTATGCCCTAGAAGGGTTCATCTTCTCCATGATCCCTTTCCCTCTTTCTCTCTGCTTCCCAGCCAGTAGATTCCTTTGGCCTTATCTGAGGTCCAGAGCAATGGCACCTGTCAACCGTGGACTGAACCTCTGAAATAATGATCCAAAAATAAACTCTTCCTTCAATAAGTTGTGCATGTTGTGTATTTTAGTCACATCAATGAAAATCTGGTTAACATAGAATTATAAACACATTTTATCACACCCTGAAAAAATTAATAAGGAAGTTTTCGAGTTCTATCAGAGGTAAAAGGTTCAATGAACAAAATTGGAGGGACTAATGATGCCTCAAAACCAGCCCTGGGTCAAAGTTCTTAATGTCATAAAAATAATGTTAATAGTGTCTCTATTGGATTCTGAATGACCACCAATTCTAAAGATCCCTAAGTATGGGTCATATTATGGGTAGATACTTAAAATAAGGGGTGGGAGTGAGAGTAAATCTTGCATAGTTGATTATCTTTACAGAAAAAGGGCAACTAACATCTATGGCATCTTTATATGAATGAATACCAGGCACTACATGAAGGTATGATAAGCCAAGCTAAAGATCCTGGGAAGAATTAAGCAATACTCTACTGAGGATGTACTCTTGAATATATTTCTCCCTTTTCAACACCATAGTTGTCTCTGATTTTTCTTCTTTTGTGACTGTTTTTTGCTTTTGCATTGTTATTAATTTCACTTCTGTCACACCCAAGTGAAGAAACAATTTTTCCATTTATATTTGCTGCATTTCTTGTGTCTATGTTGCTGCAAAATCGTAACATGTAAGTTTCTACACTTGAATGACTTATGTTGTTTAAAAATACACTGAAGTGTTACTAACTTCTAATATTTCCCAAATAACTACTAAAATATATGTTAGTCACCTATCTATCATCTATCAATTATCAGGAGAATTTTTAGTCTGAAAATTTTTTTTTTTTTGTGGTAATGGGACTAGAATCCAGATATCCCCTGTCATGAGATATTTAGGGTTCAGCTAAAATCATGTTTTTTTCTTTCTTTTGATATATTTTGATAGCTTATTTTCTTGTAGGAAGCATCCATTTAGGAAGTCCAACTTGATTGTGAAGCAAGCAGATATGAAGAATAATTGGGTAAAGTAATAACAAAATAATAAACAACAATTACAACAAAGTTAAACTATTTCCAGAGAATTTATTATATCCATAAGAAAAAAAATCAAGTATCATAACTTAGCTTTGGGACACTACTCAGTAGCTGAGTACAAACTACTTTTTAGTATCACTTTCTTGCACTTTAGCAGAAAAAGTACAGTCACTCTTCTGAACTACATAGTATATAGGTCCAGTTTCATATGCCCATAGTCCCTTTGAGTTGCAGAAGTCTACTTCTTCTCCAGCTTACCTAAATTACTCAATAGGCCCACCGTAGGTTGCTTTTCATTGCCGGTTTGTTTTAATGCTTTTGCTTAATCCCACTGCTAATAGATAGCAGGTAAATTTACATAATAGATAATTAAGAAATGTAGGTAATTTTATTTCATAAACTTAAAACTAAGGAAGCAGTACAGTGATGTAAGGAAAAGCTATATGGTATTTATGAGTCATTTAGAGTTCCACATATCTTGTAAAAATCCAATAATTTCTCTCCTTTTATTTATTTATTTATTTTAATTTCTTTTAGTTGTTGATGGACCTTTTTTTTAAATTTATTTATATGCAGTGCTGAGAATTGAACCCGTGGCTCACACATACTAGGTGAGTGTTCTACCACTGAGTCACAACCCCAGCCCCCTCTCATTTTTATTTTTGAAAGTACTGCTACATAGACCCAAATATTTTACCAAGGATATAACTATGTATGTCATATTTAATATATTTAACACAGTTGTGATATACTATGTTGGTTTTACAATGAATAAGTACATTTGAATATACAATAAGGCTGTACTGGAAGTAAGTTATAATTTAACTTGAAAACAAACAGGTAGCTAGCTCCTAGAATGAAATATCCTTTTATCAACACCTAGAACAGGTGAAATCATACCAAAAACTATGACTGATAAACCATCACAGAAGATATTAGAAAAAAACCAAAACAAAACAAAACACTAATTCACACTGTGACCATAAGGAGTGGAACAATGTAGTCTTTTAAATAAAGCCTTTTCATGTAATGTAATTTTATGTTATACAGATAATATTATATATTTCTATTTAACAATATCTCATAGATTCAAAGGTTTACAATAGATTGAGATTGGTTTAAGTAAACCAATAAAGAGGTCATAGAATCATTTAAATAAAATTTTCTGAAAATCTTTGTGCAGTTTTTATTATTTCTATTGTTCTTAATTAAACATTTAAATAATTAATCAGTAATTCCAACATAGTATTTAAAAAATTTTTAGAATCACTTTATAGAGAGCTTCTCCAAGTTCTCGGAACGGAACTGGCCCGCTAGTGAGAGCCTTTCTGACCAGAACAAGCTCCGAGTCCTGGAGCCAGTGCAGCGCAGCGTACTCCGGCACGCAAGCAGCTTCAGGGACCAGGATAGGGCAGCCAGAGACTTCCCCAAGTAGCCTGGACCCCTGCGGTGGGAGGTGCCTTTCAAGGCTAGCTTCTCGGAGCAGACCACCCAGTGACAGGTTTTCTACATAGAACCAGCCACAAGCCCCCGAAGCAACGGAGAGCTTCAATCCGCAAGCAGCCTCTGGGATCAGGGCAGGGCAGCCAGAGACCTCTTCAGGCGGCTCTGCCCACTCCGGCTGCAGGCTCTCTTCACGGGGCAATCCAAGATGGCGGCCTAGAGGGTGACTGCACCCCCAGTCACTCCAGAACCCAGGAGTTAAGAAGGGGAGGCATTGAGAGACTCAGACTGAAATAGAGCCACGGGAGAGTCTGCCCACTGGGTAAAGCTCGGCCCGGGTGGCAGGCCCAGATAGAGGTGGCTTATCTGAGTCGGGCAGGGCAGCTAGAGTCTTCCACAGGCAGTCCTGCGCACTTCGGCAGTGGGCCCCGCCCACACAGCCAGCTTCTCCAGGTTCCCGGAGCGGGCCCGCTAGTGAGAGCCTTTCTGACCAGAACAAGCTCCAAGTCCTGGAGCCAGCGCAGCACAGCGTACTCTGGCACACAAGCAGCTTCAGGGACCAGGATAGGGCAGCCAGAGACCTCCCCAAGTAGCCTGGACTCCTGCGGTGGGAGGTGCCTTTCAAGGCTAGCTTCTCAGACCAGACCGCCCAGTGAGAGGTTTTCTACATAGAACCAGCCACAAGCCCCCGAACCAACGGAGAGCTTCAATCCGCAAGCAGCCTCTGGGATCAGGGTAGGGCAGCCAGAGACCTCTTCAGGTGGCTCTGCCCACTCCAGCCTCAGACTCTCTTCACGGGGCAATCCAAGATGGCGGCCTAGAGGGTGACTGCACCCCCAGTCGCTCCAGAACCCAGGAGTTAAGAAGGGGAGGCATTGAGAGACTCGGACCGAAATAGAGCCACGGGTGAGTCTGCCCACTGGGTAAAGCTCGGCCCAGGCGGCAGGCCCAGATAGAGGTGGCTTATCTGAGCCGGGCAGGGCACCTAGAGTCTTCCCAAGGTAGCCTTCCACACTCCGGCACTGGGCTCCTCCCACAAGGCCAGCTGCACGGTGCAGGCCCAAAGTGAGAGACTTTCGGCACAGAGCCAGTTCCAAACCGTGGAACCAGTAGGGGGCTAGGGGCAGTTTTCTTCGGATGTGCTGCATTATCAGATTCCTCCAAGACATCAGGCTGCTGAAGGCTGGGAGGTGATACACTGGAAATCTACCGGGACACTATAAGCCAGTAGCGGAAAACTGCAATATCTCAGGGTCCCACTGACAACTGACCAATATGAGAAAACAAGGGAAGAAAATGTCCCAAACAAACCTAGATACTACATCAATAAAACCCAATGACAGCACAGCAGAAGAAATGTCAGAAAGGGAGTTCAGAATGTACGTAATTAAAACGATCAGGGAAGCTAATGAGGAGATGAAAGAGCAAATGCAGGTTTTGAAGGAGGAGATGAAAGAGAAAATGCAGGCATTAAATGATCGCACCAATCAACAGTTAAAAGACCAAATACGGGAAGCAAGAGATCATTTCAATAAAGAGTTAGAGATACTGAAAAAAAAAACAAACTGAAATACTTGAAATGAAGGAAACAATAAACCAAGTTAAAAACTCCATAGAAAGCATAACCAATAGGATAGAACACCTGGAAGACAGAACCTCAGACATTGAAGACAAATTATTTAATCTTGAAAACAAAGTTGACCAAACAGAAAAGATGGTAAGAAATCATGAACAGAATCTACAAGAATTATGGGATATCATGAAAAGGCCTAATTTAAGAATTATTCGATTGAGGAAGGCTTAGAGAAACAAACCAAAGGAATGAACAATCTATTCAATGAAATAATATCAGAAAATTTCCCAAATCTGAAGAATGAAATGGAAAACCAAGTACAAGAGGCTTATAGAACTCCAAATATACAAAATTACAATAGACCCACACCAAGGCACATTATTATGAAAATACCTAACATACAAAATAAAGACAGAATTTTAAAGGCCATGAGAGAAAAGAATCAAATTACATTCAGAGGGAAACCAATAAGAATATCAGCAGATTTTTCAATCCAGACCCTAAAAGCTAGAAGGGTCTGGAACAACATATACCAAGCCCTGAAAGAAAACAGATGCCAACCAAGAATCTTATACCCAGCAAAACTTACCTTCAAATTTGACGATGAAATAAGATCCTTCCATGATAAACAAAAGCTAAAGGAATTTACAAAAAGAAAGCCAGCATTACAGAACATTCTCAGCAAAATATTCCATGAGGAAGAGATGAAAAACAACGATGCAAATCAGCAACTGGAGGCGCTAGCCTAAAGGAATAGCCAAATAAAGGAGAAACCAAATCATGTCAAAAACAAATATGAGTCAATTGACTGGGAATACAAATCATATCACAATAATAACCCTGAATGTTAATGGCCTGAATTCATCAATCAAAAGACACAGACTGGCAGATTGGATTAAAAAGAAAAATCCAACAATATGCTGCCTGCAAGAGACTCATCTCATAGAAAGAGACACCCATAGACTAAAGGTGAAAGGATGGGGAAAAACATACCATGCACACGGACACAGCAAAAACGCTGGAGTATCCATCCTCATTTCAGATAATGTGGACTTCAAACCAAAACTAGTCAGAAGGGATAAAGAAGGACATTACATGCTGCTTAAGGGAAGCATAAATCAGCAAGACATAACAATCATAAATATCTATGCCCTGAACATTGGCTCAGCCACGTACGTCAAACAAATCCTTCTCAATTCCAGAAATCAGATAGACCACAACACAATAATACTAGGCGATTTTAACACACCTTTCTCACCACTGGATAGATCGTCCAAACAAAAATTGAATAAAGAAACTATAGATCTCAACAACACAATCAACAATTTAGACTTAACAGACATAAAGAATATACCATGCAACAAAGAACGAATACACTTTCTTCTCAGCAGCACATGGATCCTTCTCTAAAATAGACCATATTTTATGCCACAAAGCTACTGTTAGCAAATACAAGAAGATAGAGATACTACCTTGTACTCTATCAGATCATAATGGATTGAAATTAGAAATAAATGACAGAATAAAAAACAGAAACTTCTCCAATACCTGGAGATTAAATAATACACTATTATATGATGAATGGATAACAGAAGACATCAGGAGGGAAATAAAAAATTCTTAGAAGTAAACGAGAACAAAGACACATCATATCAAAATCTCTGGGACACTATGAAAGCAGTACTTAGAGGAAGATTTATTTCATGGGGCGCATTCAAAAAAGAAGTAGAAATCAACAAATAAACGACTTAACACTACAGCTCAAAGCGCTAGAAAAAGAAGAGCAGACCAATACCAAAAGTAGTAGAAGACAGGAAATAGTTAAAATCAGAGCCGAAATCAACGAAATCGAAACAAAAGAAACAATTGGAAAAATTAACAAATTAAATAGTTGGTTCTTTGAAAAAATAAATAAAATTGATAAACCCTTAGCCACACTAACAAAGAGAAAGAGGGAGAAAACTAAAATTACTAAAATTCGAAATGAACAAGGAAACATCACAACAGACACGAATGAAATATAAAACATAATTAGAAGCTATTTCGAAAATCTATACTCCAACAAAACAGAAAACCTCGAAGACATCAACAAATTTCTAGAGACATATGAACTACCTAAACTGAACGAGGAGGACATACACAACTTAAATAAACCAATTTCAAGCGATGAAATAGAAGAGGTCATCAAAAGCCTACCAACAAAGAAAAGTCCAGGACCAGATGGGTTCTCAGCCGAGTTCTACAAAACCTTTAAAGAAGAGCTCATTCCAATACTTCTCAAACTATTCCATGAAATAGAAGAGGAGGGAACCCTCCCAAACTCGTTCTATGAAGCCAATATCGCCCTGATACCTAAACCAGACAGAGACACATCGAGGAAAGAAAATTTCAGACCAATATCCTTAATGAACATCGACGCAAAAATTCTCAACAAAATTTTAGCAAATCACATACAAAAATATATTAAAAAGATAGTGCACCACGATCAAGTGGGTTTTATCCCAGGGATGCAAGGTTGGTTCGACATTCGGAAATCAATAAATGGCATTCACCATATCAACAGACTTAAAGTTAAGAATCACATGATTATTTCAATAGATGCAGAAAAAGCATTCGATAAAATACAGCATGCCTTCATGCTCAAAACACTAGAAAAAATTGGAGTAGTGGGAACATTCCTTAACATTATAAAGGCAATCTACGCTAAGCCCATGGCTAATGTCATTCTAAATGGTGAAAAATTGAAAGCGTTCCCCCTAAAAACTGGAACAAGGCAGGGATGCCCTCTTTCACCGCTTCTATTCAACATTGTCCTTGAGACTCTAGCCAGAGCAATCAGACAAACCAAAGAAATTAAAGGGATACGAATAGGAAAAGAAGAACTCAAACTATCCCTGTTCGCTGATGACATGATTATATATTTAGAGGAACCTGTAAATTCCACCAGAAAACTTTTAGAACTCATAAGTGAATTCAGTAAAGTAGCAGGTTACAAGATCAATGCTCATAAATCCAATGCATTTTTATACATAAGTGATGAATCTTCAGAAAGAGAAATTAGGAAAACTACCCCATTCACAATAGCATCAAAAAAATAAAATACTTGGGAATCAATCTCACAAAAGAGGTGAAAGACCTCTACAATGAGAACTACAGAACACTAAAGAAAGAAATTAAAGAAAACCTTAGAAAATGGAAAGATCTCCCATGTTCCTGGATAGGCAGAATTAATATTGTCAAAATGGCTATACTACCTAAAGTGCTATACAGATTCAATGCAATTCCAATTAAAATCCCAATGATGTACCTTGCAGAAATAGAGCAAGCAATTATGAAATTCATCTGGAAGAATAAAAAACCTAGAATAGCTAAAGCAATCCTCAGTAGCAAGAGCGAAGCAGGGGGTATTGCAATACCAGATCTTCAACTCTACTACAAAGCAATAGTAACAAAAACGGCATGGTATTGGTACCAAAATAGACAGGTAGATCAATGGTACAGAATAGAGGACATGGACACAAACCCAAATAAATACAATTTTCTCATACTAGACAAAGGTTCCAAAAATATGCAATGGAGAAAAGATAGCCTCTTCAACAAATGGTGCTGGGAAAACTGGAAAACCATATGCAATAGAATGAAATGAAACCCCTATCTCTCACCCTACACAAAACTCAACTCAAAATGGATCAAGGACCTCGGAATCAGACCAGAGACCCTGCATCTTATAGAAGAAAAAGTAGGTCCAAATCTTCAACTTGTTGGCTTAGGATTAGACTTCCTTAACAGGATTCCCATAGCACAAGAAATAAAAGCAAGAATCAACAACTGGGATAGATTCAAACTAAAAAGCTTTCTCTCAGCAAAGGAAACTATCAGCAATGTGAAGAGCGAGCCTACAGAGTGGGAGAATATCTTTGCCAACCATACCTCAGATAGAGCGCTAATTTCCAGAATCTATAAAGAACTCAAAAAACTCTACACGTAGAATACAAATAATCCAATCAACAAATGGGCTAAGGAAATGAACAGACACTTCACAGAAGAAGATGTACAAGTAATCAACAGATATATGAAAAAATGTTCAACATCCCTAGTAATAAGGGAAATGCAATCAAAACTACCCTAAGATTTCATCTCACCCCAATTAGAATGGCGATTATCAAGAATACAAGCAACAATAGGTGTTGGCGAGGATGTGGTGAAAAAGGAACACTCATACATTGCTGGTGGGGTTGCAAATTAGTGCAGCCACTCTGGAAAGCAGTGTGGAGATTCCTCAGAAAGCTTGGAATGGAAACACCATTTGACCCAGCTATCCCACTCCTTGGCCTATACCCAAAGGACTTAAAATCAGCATACTACAGTGATACAGCCACATCAATGTTCATAGCTGCTCAATTCACCATAGCCAGATTGTGGAACCAACCTAGATGCCCTTCAGTTGATGAATGGATAAAGAAACTGTGGCATATATATACAATGGAATATTACTCTGCAATGAAGAATGATAAAATTATGGCATTTGTAGGCAAATGGACGAAATTGGAGAATATCATGCTAAGTGAGATAAGCCAATCTCAAAAAACTAAAGGACGAATGATCTCGCTGATAAGCGGATGAGGACATATAATGGGGGGTGGGAGGGGTTAGCATTAGGTTTAGGGTTAGGTTTAGGGTTAGGGATAAGGAGAGCAGTAAGAATGAAGGAAAGAAGGACTGTATAGAGGGAAAAGGGGGGTGGGAGGGGTGGGGGGGAAGGAAAAAAAAATAAACATCATTGCCCTATGTAAACGTATGATTACACAAATGGTATGCCTTGACTCTATGTACAAATAGAGAAACAACATGTATCCCATTTGTATACAATAAAAAAAAAAGAATCACTTTATAGAAATAGATGTTATTCCTTCAAGGAGGTATTATTGTCTTTAGTATTTTCATAAAAATAGTTGACTTTGGCAGAACATATTTCTAATAAGACTAAGATTAAAGGTTTTATTTAGCTATGCCTAGCTAATTTAAATGTTTTTTACAGTTAAACACATATGCCTTTATGTGTCTTGTTTGATAGGCTGGTGGTGACAAGCCAGATACTCTACTGAGCGCTACTACTAATACACATGTATCTATAAACAGGGAGTGTGTGCTCTAACTCCTAATATAGTTGTTCTCCAAATTACACATTTGACTGATATTCCTTAAACAAACAAGGTGATAATAAAGCATCCTCAGTAAATTCTACAACAAATTTGCTCATTTTGTTTTATGAATGTCATACTAAGAATGCTAAGGCAACCTGTATTTGGACACAAATTTAGAAAAGAAAAGCAATAAACAGAGTAGTACTGCTAAAATTATTTTGAAAATTTAGTTTTAGGGTTAATTTTTTAAAAAAATTATAATGATTTTGAGATTCCAAAGTACATTTCACCTAGAAAGCTTGTTTCTCCCTCAACTGCATAAATCAATAAAGGTTCATGATGTTGTTACCTAGGAAAAATTAAACATTACCAATGCCCTGGGGACATAGGCTAAGTAATTCCACTAACTAAGCCAAGAGATAGTTTATATTTTAGGAAATAAGTATGCACTCTTTACAATTCATATCAACATGGTTTTCTGCCATCACAGAATTCCCCAGAAGATGTCAATACTAGGCCATAAGAAATTACATTCCAAAAGGAAAACTAAACTAAATCATTGAAAATTTCTGGGAATACCCATGGTACAGTTGCAATATCAATGACAAATAACATGTTAGTCAATATATGAATAGAAGCTTTATTAGTTAAAACAATAATTTTTAAAATTAGTTACATATTAAAAGACATTGACAAAAAAGACATCAGTATATAACTAAAATGTAATATACATAAATGTCTGGTAAAAATTCCATAATAACTTTTCCTTTCAAGTATACCAGTGACTTTAAAATTTAAAAAGAAATAAGAAAATATCCAGGAAAATTATTTAGAAAATAGGTGAATAGGAATAATTTCTATTTCCAAATATAACTACTATGAGAATTTTAATCATACATATGATCTTATATTATACATATTATATATGTGTGTGTGTGTGTGTGTGTGTTTAAAAAAACAAAGGTTCCATTTTCTAACAGTATAATGCAGCGTCACATTTGCACAGACTAGTAATTTATATAGCCACTAACACCCTCACAGGGCCATTTCTACAAGCTCTCATTCACAAGAAATGTTACTATGTTTAATACTTGTCATTCTCTGCCCTCCTAAAAATCTTCCAGACCTTCCTTATTTATTTACTGTCTCAAAATTAATTGAAGCATAAAAAAATGTGACTCTGGAATATTTTGTCTATAAAGAAAGTCATGCTGTAGACATAACCAATGGCAAGTTTATAATTAGATGATATATAAAATATAAGCAAAAGAAAGAATGAAAAAGAATATCTTGGATATGCACTTTTTGGGAAAGCTCCAAAATAAGATTACAAATGAACAAATAAAGTCAGGAAGGGAACAGTAGTAAAAAAGTCTCTTAAATAGAACTTCAGGATATGCAACATTTGAGAAATGGAACCATGAAATCCTCTGTAAATGGTGTAGTTTACATGGTGTGTACGAATGTATAATAAAAAGTCATTTTAATTTTTTTCAGTAAAATATGAATTTTAACTCAATAATTTACATTTCATATTCCAGAGTATGTCTGAGATTGAGGTCATATTTCTGAGTCATTGATATCATTAGGATTATCAACATGTTTTTACATCATCTAAAAGTACATTAAAAGTGTAGCACTTGATACTACATGCACATGATTATTGCTAAAACAAAAATCAGCAGAGAAGGATATTTGGTCACTGCAAATGTGTAAATATTTTGATTACTGATTAATACTGTTAATGCAATTATAAAATCACAAAGAATAAAGAATCTTACTTGGAAAAATCATTAAATTTATGCCAGCAAATTTTTTCTTCTGAAACTGCGTGACTTCCAATTTATTATTTCTTTCAATATTACTCAGGACCTTGGTTAGTGGTTTAATTTTATGAGTATGTTAGGTTTATTATATCTTTGGAACCTTAACAATATCTGGGGCATACTCATAAAAACCAAAAAATATTTATTGAAGGCACTATCAAAGTGTTAACTACATGAAACATGGTTTAGACATCTTTACCTATTTATAATAAAATTATGACATCAAGACTTGTGGATTTTGATAATCATTGCAGATATTGCATTTAAAGTTATGTTTGTGAAAATTTTTACATGTTTTATTTCAGGAAAAATTATTTAATGAAACTTTAGTATTTCTTACAGTTCATCTTATTTGAGGTAGTGATGAATGTTTAAAAGCTGTGTTTTATACTCTAGTGTATCTTATATACATCACCCAGCTTCTGAGATGATCTGAACGTCCAGTATTTTTTATCTTGAGAAACATCTTCTTGGTATCAAAAATATGTGATGACAAATACATTGTATTGACTTTTTGGAAAACCAAGGTCTTCAAGGCCAGATAATATATTGTTAATAGACAAACTCCACTAAAACCTTGTCCAGTTAGGGATAATTCACAGTGAAATATATCTTCATAAAAGCAATGAAATACACTCCTAAATAATGATGAAATTGCCATGTATTTTCAAAGAGTTCACTGTTCCGATATTTCTTTTTTCAAATATTTATGATTTTGTTCACCACATAGTTGTCTAGAAAAATTCATCCACATATGTATTTAAATCAGAATTAAAATTGCTAATGAAGAAAGCTAATTCAAATGAATTGCAGTGCTTTTATGGCAGTTTACTTATGGAAGAAAATTTTTGTCATCATGGTCAACTTTCCCCACATCTTTCTTTTTCATCTCATTTTTGAGCAGGTTTTGGTAACAATATACATTTATTAATGCTGCATATGTTCTTATAAAATAATATCATGCTGTTTACATTAACATGGTATACTACAACCAAACATTAAAAAGAAGCCAATTATTGATTGATCCATTGTTTTGCATTAAGTGATATGTACAAATTATTTTATTTAATTATAAAAATAGAATAAAGGAAGGAAGAAAGGAAGGAAGAAAACATTGTGAAATTGTTCTATTCAGAAAAGGAGAATCATGGCAGTTTAGGTAATTTGCTCAATCATAAAGTGTCAAGGTCCATTCAAATGCAGAGTTCTATAATGTGAAATCTTATGCACTTATCACTGTATCATAATCTGTCAAACAAGTAAAGTTAAAAATCAAATGCTATAAATGTAGGGAAAAGAAGAAATCCAGCTGGGATCTGCTAGTAATAAAATGCAAAATTTAGTTCTGTATATCTGAGAATCTAAAACAAGTCTCAAAATCAAAATTGATTGAATAGTAATCACTTTCAATAATCTCTAAATTTAGTTACCATACATTTACCTTGTGAATATTCATTTTCTCAGCTAAACTTTTGATAAGAGAAGCTTCTTACACACTTAAGTTGAAAACTTTGACCCAATATATATTTTGTTAATTTTAGATAAAGACATCTACATATTCTTAATACCATCTGTATAAACAATAGAAGTGATATTTTATTAAAAAGGAAGGTACATTTGTACTATATTCTGATCTTAAAGGAGATTGGAAAATGACTGAGATTCATATGCTTAGGAATTTTAGAAATATGAATCTGACCCCTTTTCTTTTTAAATAGAAACCCAATAAGCTTAAGTGCCCAAATGAGTGACGGGTTAACATCCTGTGTCATGAGACTTTTGCCTGGCATCCCCTAAGGGGTGTACTGTGATGGTGTTTTAGAATGTTTCTTTTTATATTTGATGTTTAAGGGATCAGAAAGAGAGTTTCAAAGAGCAACATGAAAGTAATATAAGGTGTTCAATTCAAAGGTTATGAAACATGATTTTATGAAGAGAATCAAAGGTGCTCTATTTCCACCTTTGATTCTTATATATAACTGGAATAACCAGAATACCAGTTACAGGTAAAATCCAATTAAATCAAATATTGCAACAAAAACAGGTAAAACGTAAAATTTCATTAGAATATAATGTTTTACAGTTGCAAAGAAAATTTTCTGCACAAGATGCAATTCAACATAAAAGTCACTTGCAAGTACTTTAAAACAATAAAATCGGTCAAAGATGGGGAAAAGTTATACAACTTTAGATTGGTAGATTGTGTTTTCAAACTTTCTCACAGACACTGTTTGAGATTTACAAAGTATGACTTGCCATAAATTATAAGGAGATAAATTGTCACTCATTGAAATTTAAGTCACCAATTTCCATCTCTAAAACCTACTGTGACTAATCCTAAGAACTAAATATAAATGCCTTTAAATATACATTCAGTAATTTAATGTTCATAATAGTCTTTTGAGTCTAATATTATTAACAACCTACTTTATAGATAAAGAAACAAAAGTTCAAAGAAGTTAAATATCCTATTCAATACTATTTGCCAAAATCAACTCTGAAATCCATGCCTTTTTGACTTGAGATCACACATTCTGTCTCTTATACCAGATACCTGAAATCTAGTCAATTAATCAAATCATTCCATTAATTCCAGCATAATAAAGCTAATTTACAGATTCCTTGAAGGTCTTTGTATTAAATTTGATGGGAATAGCACATGGGAATTAAACATTTCAAAATTAAACAAAGTTCTTTTAGTAACCAAAGAGTTCAAAATAATCAAGCAAAAAAGTATCTTTCTCCATCCATTCACAACCCCAAATGGTCAATCCTTAATCTTTTTTCATGGTGTTTACTTCCACACATGCCCTGCCTCTTACCCTACTGGTGGATTAAAAGAGCTTCTTGTCAGTTTCCAACACCCTCAAAAATATCAAATATAATGACCTTACCTCAGTTTTTATTTACTTGACCTCTCTGGAGTATTTTCAATGCTGCTCACAATCTGTATTTTTTGAATTATTCTTTCTTTACTTCTGATCCGACCAGCTGTTGTTTCACTTTTAGAACAGGTTTTGTCTAACTTGTTAGGTAGTTCCTTTTATTTTGCCTCTGGTCTGTCTGCCTTCTACCTGCCAAGCCAAACCTTCATTAGTTTAGTGGATGTTTCTGTAAGCTCATGACCCACAAATGACAGAGGCAAGAGATGGGAAGCAAACCTCGGATCAGCAGGCTTTCCTTCATTCCACAGTGAGATCCATTGATCATGCACAGGAGAGCTCATTTTCTGGATATAGAGATGGCCCTGTGTTACAGAAGGAGTCTGGGTTTTCACTGGAGACCGTGGACATGAAGTTTGGACAGTCAGAGACGAGTCGCACAGGTTAAAACTTTGACTTAGGAAGGCAGTTGTAAAAAGGTTGAAACTCATTGTTATCTGGGGAGTTAGGAGTCCAGATCCTAAGGGATGAGTAATTAAATCTTGTCCATTGCTTTTCTTTCTGTGGGATCCATTGTTTCCCAGAGTTTCCATATTCCCTGTGCCTCCATGTAGGACTAATTCACAGCGGGGGAAGGTCAAAGTCCAGAGCCCAGCATTCTTTATTGGATTCTTTCCTTCAGGGCCCATTGTTATTAGGAAAGGTTAATGCTTGGCTAGTTTCTCCTCCCTCCTCCCAAGCCACACTGTCCCTCCATTTTTCTTGGGGAACTGTTTTGTGGGAATATCATTTTCCATGACCCTTCAGTTTCTCTGTAATTTTCTTCAGAAATCTCAAATCTGTCTAAAATCTCACCAAAATTTTACCTACGGAGGAGGGATCTACTTCTGGTTCAACATCTGGAAGACACTATTAACCTCCTAGAAACGACTTTTGACATTTCTCCACTCTCCATCTGAGGTCTCACAACTCTCCTGCTAATTCACTCTGTTTCATTCAAATAGTAATTTTGTACTTAACTTTCCTTCTGCCTGGAATGTTTTTCCCCAGGAATTTGCATGACTTCTCTTGATTTCAGGTCTCCCTAAAGCCTTTCATTCAAAATTCCTACTAATCTTTCGGCCCCTTCTAATTTCCTTCATACTACTTACCATAATTTCATTTTTGCCACACTGTTTAATGCCTGTTTTTCTGCCAGAAATAAAATACCATACAATCAAGGATTCCTTCAGTTTTGTTCATTGCTCTAGCTGTATCTAGCATTTTTCCTGGTACATTCAACTAATTATTTGATGTTAATCAAACTATTTAACTCTTCTTTCACATACTTCCCACGTAAAAAGCTAAGTATTATTTGAACTCTATTATTTTCCAGCATGTCTTAATTTAGACCCACAGCATTGTGGTTTGTTTCTCGGCATTGTCCCTAAGTTCTATCATTGACTCTTCCCTCTTTATTCTCAGATCCAGCATCATATAACACAGCACACAGCATTGTCTTTCTGAAACATGGACTTGACCCTTTAAATTTCTCTTACTGAAAGCATTTGCTAAAGCATAAAAATTAAGTCATCATTTTTTAACAGGTTCTTCAGTCTTAACCTCATTACACAATTTCATCTCTTCACATTCTCCTGAATTATTTCCACAGTGTAATCATACAACACTAATTATTGTTACTAGAACAGAGACTTATTTGTCATGTATTTGAGAGTTTTCCCTTACAGCAAACTAAGCTTTTCCTCTCAACCCAACTAGACAATATCCCTATCAAGCCTGACTTCTTCAGATATAACTATACTGTATTACTGTATTGTTCTTTCCTAAAATATCATTCTTATCCCCATAATTACCCTCATAATATTGCACTCATACAATTTCTTGATAATTCTGTTATATTAAGGGGGACATTCAGGTGTTAATAGAAAGATAGGGAAACTGGGAAATTAAAAAAAGTTGAAAGTACATATAGTAATTGAGGAAAGACAAACCAGGAAAACCTGAAAGTGGATAAAGCATAGAAGATAATTATTTATGCTGTCAAAATTTTTAACAATATGCAACAAGATAAAAACTAGTACTTGCCAGATTTAATTTGTTTTATCTCAGCAATTTCATTAGGAAACATTGGGCATTTATGCTTTGGTATATTCTAGGGCTATAAACAAAAGTAAGAAAGACAAACCTGTCTTCAGTGAGTTCCCTGGTTGGCAAGGAAGGGACTCCTAACTGGGAGATTGGTAAATTGCTATGGTGTACCTGTCAAAGGTCAAGGTAAGGAGGCAAATCTAGTACACTAGCAAGGGAAAGGGTTAGGAGAGCTTTTGCAGAAGTTTGGGGTACAAGGCAGATTATTGGCACGGGAACTCATTAAGTAGAAGTCTCAGTCAATACCTTAAATACTCAGAAGAACTGGAATTCAGGAGCGACTTGTGAGTTTACTCACTCAAATTGGACTGCTAGGTTCAAATCTGACTAGTAGTGAGGGTACTATCACAAAGAACAACAGCATTCAAGCCTTTAGTGAGTTAAACGCCCTCTGGAATACTTCTAAGAACAAACTTACTGCAGGGAGTTATCCAAGGGCTTGGTGATGAAGGAAAAGATGAATGAAAATGTCAAGAAGTACAGCCCATTTTTCTCTCCTTCAAACTGTGACTTCCTCTGTGTTAGAAACAATGTCTTATTTATTTTTGTACCCAGATTTAACAACGGGTTGTACATATTAAGTGCATAATAAATACTTGCCTACTGAAATGATTAAAAAGAATTAGAACCGCAGTTACTGTGTTTTCTTGATTTGCTTTAGAGAAATGGTGCTGAGCTATCAAACACCACAGTAGAGGTTGTAGAGAAAGTATCATAAAATAATAAATGGAAAGAATAGGTAAATGTTATATTTTCTTGCCTGCGTGGGATGCACCTTCAATCTTAATTTTTGATTACATAATTGCAATATGACAAAGATTCTAGATTATGTGAGGGGACAATGAGGAAGGAAGCAAAAAACAAATCTGAGAATAACATATGGAAGAAATTAACATATAATTTAATCATATAATATTTTGTAGATTATATTTTAAAAATAAGAAGAGTAAAAGAATGACAGTACTCAGTGAAAAGGTAGAATACACTTAATCATATGATGTGCTTGTATTTACCACTTTTACAATTATGGTGTTGCACTGAAATTTAACTACTTAAAAATTATCTTCAGAAAAATTTTGACTTTAAAAAGAAATTCCTTTCTTTGTGAAGAATTTTAGCCTCTAAAATAGATGAATTTTCAAAGTTACTATTTCAAATATTAATGATCACTGACTACATTTAAAATAATCATTTAAATTCTGAGCTAAATTTATACATTTAGTCTCTATTTTGTAGAGGT
Source organism: Sciurus carolinensis (assembly GCF_902686445.1). Taxonomy (NCBI): domain Eukaryota; kingdom Metazoa; phylum Chordata; class Mammalia; order Rodentia; family Sciuridae; genus Sciurus; species Sciurus carolinensis. The sequence continues at coordinate 63,047,439 of NC_062217.1, read as the reverse complement.
AGATTTTCTTTGCAGTTGTATATTCCTACATTCTTTCTCTTTATTTGGACTCTCTTCCTGTGATTCCTGATTATATCTTTTATAAAATAAGTTAAGTTGTATATTCCATTTCTTTTGTGAGTGATTCACACTTTCAATCACACAGCAAGACATCTGCTTTGACAGATTAATGTCAATACTTAACATTTTTCCTGCCAAGTCATGTAGGCTGTATTATAATCTAACACTAAGAAACAACATTAACATCATATATTTAGTTTGTTCAGGTAATAAAGAGCATTACAAAACATAGCAGTGAGTTGGGAGCACTGATACACAGCTGTGCACACCAGTGGTGCGCACCAGAGACTTGGGAGACTGAGACAGGAGGATCACAAGTTTGAGACCAGCCTGAGCAACTTAGCAAGACCCTCTAATACATATACATGTACATATATATATTAAAAGAAATAAAGTAAAAGGACTGGGGATATAGCTCAGGTGGAACACTCCTCAGTACCAAAAATGAAAAACAAAAAACAAACAACCCAGAGGTGGAATATGATTTTGGTCATGTGAGTTAGGCCAGATTACAAAAGGCTAGGTAGGAAATTAAAACCAGTTCATATGATAGCTTACAACAGAGGTTTACCACAGAACCAGCTGGGCAAATATCATATTCCAAAGGTCTTACTTGGAAGAATTCTGTGAAAACAAAATAGCTACATGAAAAAGTAGTTCAATGTTGGAATACCTGAATGCAAGAATCCAGGTGCAGCTCTAAAACTAATCCCCTTCTTCAAGAATAGTGGCTGAAAGAATACAAGGTGTAAGTGTGATAGAGGAGACCTAAATGAACCCACCAAACAAATGAAGAGAAAAAGAGAAAGCACACAGAAAGCACCAATAGCATATTTCCAAGGCACTAGTTCAGAAAGATGTTTTTAACCTCCTGCCCCCTCTCTCACCTCAACCCCAAAACAACAACCAGAATTAGCATAGTGATCTGGAGGAAAAGATAGAGGAACAGTGCTATGTGGGGAGTGTGGAGGTTGGAAGAGAAAGAAAAAGGAGGGAGGGGAGAAGCAAGAGAAAGACCTGGAAAGTGAAGGAAAGAAAGAGAGGTTGAAACAGTGGAAGAGGAGGGGAAATGCTAGGCCACTGGGTAGCATGTTTACCATGAATTTAACTTATTTCTCACTGTTGTAATTGTGACAAATAGTTCGTATAAGAAATGGCCACTCAAAACCTGAAGCCTGTTGTTTTCTCTTTTCTACAGTTAGGTAAAAATTAGCGGACCATTAGGATCTGCTTACTTAATATTTACTATAGCAAACGTTTTTAGGATCTGCTTACTAATATTTAATATAGGAAACATTTTAAATCATATATATCAAGATTGTGATTAAACACTTTTTCATATATTATAAGAAATGTGAGTCCCGGGGAATAATCATAACCAAGCTTTTTTGTTGAGGAATATACAATTTATCCATTATGGAATAGAAGGTAATCTGTAAGATTTAATAATGATATTCTTTCACTGGAAAAAAAAGAAGTAATCTAAATTGCTCAAAAATAATATTTCTTCTTAACTTTGAGTCAGGGATCATGGAGATGGGTGTACATAATAATAACATCCTAAAAGAATAATCTTATAAGGGAATGTTATTAGAAAAATATTCTTGTCAAATATACACTATGTGCTAAAAATTTTTCATTGATTAAAGAAAATGAATGTGCCAATTATAAGTTCCAAAAAAGGGAGTTTATAGTTTTTGGTGAACCTAAAAAAAAATTTGTTCACTTTTTCTTTCACCATTTATGGATGTTTATAAAAGCAACAACATCAACAAACAAAAAAGAAGTAATGGTTTCCAGAATGTGATGGTCATTTTCTATTGTATCACTTGTCAGAGTACAGAATAAAATCACTTTAAACTATTCATTTCCACCAAAGAAATTGAAATGCCTACAATAAAAGCATCTTCAGAATGTTGACAGTCAGGTTTGAGAACAAACAACAAGAAAAGTGAAATAAAAAAGCAGTATAGAGTGTACACAGTAATTTATTCAAGTAATTAGAAAGAAAATTATGTTCAACTGAGTACTATAATTGTTTTGAGGTCAGTAACTAAAATTTGTAATTAAGCACACTGACTTTAGTACATGAATAATCATGGCTTTTCTACTGGACTCAGAAAAATACAGTGAAGTTAAAGTAAATCATCAAATAAATTTTTGTTTTGAAAATAAAACTCAAAATTTCTTAAAATTTAACAAATATTAGAAGTTCAGATTTTATAATTTAGCTAATTATATGGCACTGACTTATTTAAACCATTGAAATTAAGAAAGGCAGTTTGTCTAAACCATTCTCTGAAGTCATGGAATTGATTCAAATATTAATAATTTGCAATATCTTTTCAAGATACTGAGAAACGCCTAGCGTCTGGAAATTTGTAAGAAAATTTAACAAATATTATTGTTGATTATGAACAAAATCCTGTGGAAGAATAGCTAAAAGGTTGAGGTGTATATAGGGAAAGCCAATATGTTATTTATGGGAAGATAATTCCTAATCCAATATACTGATTGGGAAAGTGAATATAGGTACAATAAGCAGGCAAGCAAGTGAGAAAATCAAGAGGCTGCCATGTGTTAAGGTCACAGCATGAATCATTAAATGACTAGAGCCCCAAGTGTAGGTCATGAAAAAGAAAATAATAAGGAAGAATAAATAAAAGGGGAGAAGAAAAAAATCTCTTCCACCACGCTAGGAGGGTCTACTAAATTTGAACTTGATTTCAAATACTTTCTGTAGACATTGAAGAAAATCAGTAATGGGAGTGATCAGTTGTATTTATGTTTTACAAATATCTTTTAGGTTGAAATAGCAAAAACATATTAGAGGAATCAAAAGCGACTGAAGGAAGAGTTTGTCAAACAGGACAAAGCAATTTCTGGGACAAGTAAGCCATCAGCAGCAGCGAAGAAAAGAAATGTATATTTCTGTTAAATATCAGGAGGTAGAGTAAACAAAATTCAGTACCCAACTGATACTTATATTGTTAGGGAACTGTTGATAAATTTCCTGATATTCATTGCTAAGAGAATGGTGGTGTTGTTCATTTACAATGATGTACGTATGGATGTGAGGACTTGCAGATATTTAATAGATTTCATTTTTAACATTGTGTGGAGCAGTTTCACTATACATGCAGATTATTTGTACACCAAAGCAATTTGATGGATGAATTTGACACTTACCAACTGGAGAAGTAACTTTAACCATCGCTTACAAGTCACAAGGTAAATATTCGATGGCATACCTATGGCATGGGCAGAACCCAGGGAAAAACATGAAACATGAGATGAAAATCTATGAACGATGAAAGAGAACCAGCAAAATAGATGGAGGGTTTTTCTTGTCATCATTGTTGTTGTTAGAAACCACAGAAGAAATTTGCAAAGCAAAGAACTGGGCCCTGAGACCAACAGCTATAATAACACATGCACTGCAATTAGCAAAACACAAATAAAATTTGGTAATTGGAGAACTTTATTTCAAAAGTAGTTTTAATCTAGTAGTAGATGTGAATATTAAATTCAACTGATGAGGGGAATAAAAATGAGCAGTGAGAAAGCAGAGAACAGGAGTAAACTAGTGAAACTTTCAATAAGTACATCCAAATGACAATAGAGAGGAAGGTGATGAACTGGTTTACTGGGTCAAATATTTATTTCTAAGGTGCAAGAAAATTCAAAGTATCTGTATATAGATAGGAGCCTACAAAGGAGCAAAAGATTTATGTGATTATATGGCAGTGGATAATCAGATAAATGGATGATGTGAGGTTCCTGAAGGAAAAAGATTATGAGATACAGAACAGGGTTGATGGGATTCGTTTTAGAACAGAGAACATACTTTTATAAGAACATTCTAAAAAGGTAAGAGCTTCGCTCCCTGAATGATTGTTTTGTGTTTCTGTTTACTTTGGCTCAGTAGTTAAGAATATCTGTTGAGATGCAAGGGGTGGGGATAGGCAGATGTATAGGAGACTTTGGAATTTGCTAAAATTCTGGAAATAGTGAAAATCAAACCACCATATGTTTAGACAAGCTTGCACATGAAATTGTGAAAATCGAGTTTCTGTAAAAACAAACAAAACAAAACATGTGCTTTATTCATGATCATAAAGTACCTATATTTTAATATCACACATTATTGTCTATTGTTGTACCTGTTATGTGACTGTTGATTCTCAGCTAACTTCCTGCTCCTTTAGACTTACCTCTGTATCGCACATGGAAGAAATTTTGAATGTTACATTTTCTAACTCCCTGAGCACCTGGAGCATTTTAGTGGGAACGTGGTAGTATTATAGGAACTGAATGCAGGAGAAACCAGTCAGTGCCGCACCCTGAACAGGGTCTTCTTTACACTCCTGGCAGCAACCATGACATGGGTTTCAATATGAAGCTGCAGCTGCAAGACTCTCATCCCTTCTCTCCCAGGGCTGAATGACCTCCTAACTGCTGTAAATCCATTTCCCTTTTGCTTCTGCAACCCATCTAGGAACTTTTACCTGATTGCCACGATTAAACTTCTCCCTATTGTAAAGCTCTTGAGTGATTTCTGTATCCTGGACAGGACACTGACTGAAACAATTGCCAAGAAACAAATTATTATTGTATAAGATGTATTAATGATTAATCATCTGAAAGTAGTATAAAATCAAGAATAATTATTTCTACTTTTTTGTTTAGTAATATAGCAATCACCAAAAAAAAAAAAAAAATCATATCTATGTTCAATGTTCTGTTAGTTTAACTCAATCAAATATAGACATGAAGTGAACACAACTGGTCTTATGAACGGAACTATAGGAATTGCATTCTTTTTGCAAAAACAAAACAAAACAAAACCCATTATAATGTTAATGAGTCCCAGAAAATAAAATACTCATCTAAATTTAATGAAAGATTACTCACATATGTTAATGTTTTACTTTATCTGAAGTTGTGTTAGTCAACCAATTTGTCATCTATGCTGTTAACTGTATTGACAATTTACTAACAATCCCACCTACTTTTTAAGATTGGATATTTCTAAGTTTAACTCTAAGTTTTTAATACAAATTTTATTATATTAGCATATTAATAGGTCAGTAGTCAAATATGCAGTATCTCAATTTAATTAACTTGGCTGTTTAAAGCACTGGGACTGGGATAGTGTTGGGTATAGGATACCAAATTTCAATTAGCTAGGAATAATGAGTTCTGGAGATCTACTGTAAAGCATGATTACTGTAGTTAAAAGAAATATATTGTATATTTAAAAATTGCTAGGAGATTAGATTTTAAGTGTACTTGTCACACAAAAAATAAATTTGTGATGTCGTATATGTTAATTAGCTTGATTTAGCCATTCCACTGTGTATTATATACTACAGCATGTCATATATCATAAATATATATAATTTTTGTTCAATACTTAATAAATAAATTAATTAATGTGATTTATGGAATTAGCGTAGAAAATCCGATTCTAGTTATAATTTTCCATATGGATTAAGTACAGTCCTACATAGAAAACTCCATTGTTTCAACCTGTACTCTTCATCCCAGGCTGCTATTTAGTAAAACCTGACTATAACAGTTTTATATAGTACTGAGTTATAAAATTCCCCAAGTAGATATTTGTTATCTTATGTAGTGTCTAATTGTCAGGGATCTGGGAGTGACTCATTTATGTAGTCACATAAATGACAGTTCAGCATCTGTCAAGATGTACTACTTAAGTTGCTGACAGGAGGTGGTGTCTCTGAAAGTTGGTTGGAGCTGAAGTTCCTGTTCCTGGCTCCTTAGTGTGACTTCTGGTGGGGTGGGGGCAGCACACATTGGTTCCCCGCCTCTCTCTGGGCCTATATAAGACTTTTCAATACATGGCTTTCCTCACCATGAGAGAGTTGAGCCAATGAGATTCCATGCCAAAGAAACAGATAGGTTTTTATAGTTGCAGTTTCTCCAAAGTGGAAGTTGCAGAGTTTTGTTAACTATTATTAGAAGTCACAATCACTTCTTATATGTACCAACAATGTTACAATGTAGGAGGAGATTACAAGAGTATAAATCCTTGGAGGAAGGAATGAAGCAAATCTTCCCAGAGTCTGGCTTCTACAATGGCCCTTAACATTGGGTAATGAGGAAGAAATGACTTTGGGAAATGAGAATTAAATATAAACTTTTGGGAACAAATGAACATTTCATTTTAAATAGCCTAATTCAATTTTAACTTTAGCATCATCTTTGCATAAGAAAGTCAGAGTATTATGTATGCAACAAAAATATTCTCAAAGTAAAAAACAATCTTTTAAAGTGAAAGATATATTTCAAAAATTTTAAAAATAAAAATTGTAAAATAAATAGCTCTTTTTTTTTAACATTTTAGAACACAAATCAGTAGTATTGTATGCTTACATTCAAAATTTTCTTCCTCTAGCTGTTATGCTTTATACTCAGAAGCTCATTTAATTCAGTAAAACAAAAATATACTGTGAAATAAATGAAATCTAATATTTTATAAATATTTTATTAAGTAATGCATCTAGAATTTACATAGGGATTTTTGTTTGAATTTCTTAATATTTATTTTAAATAAAGTTTGAACTGAAGATAACATGTTTTATCAATCATCTATAAAAAACATCAACATTACTTATTTTTCCAGTGGCTCTGTAAAGAATACATACTTATTTTTCTCTATTCTTTCTCTATTCATAATATAGAATTCTATTGAGAATGTAGGGAAAAAGGTACACTCATACATTATTTGTGAGATTACAAATTAGTTCAATCACTCTGAAAAGTAGTATGAAAATTCCTCAATAAATTAGAAATGGAATCACCATATGACCCAACTATCCCACCCCTTGGTATTTATTACCAAGAACTTAAAAAAGCATACTATAGTGATATAGTCACATAGATGTTTATGGCACCATGATTCATAATAGCCAAGTTATGGAGTCAGCTCAGGTGCTTTTCAAGAGAAGAATGGATTAAGAAGTCATGGTATATATATGATATATATATATATATAAAATCATGATATATACATATATGTTTATATTCTATATATTACTTTATATTACTATATATATGTATGTGTATACACACACACACACACACACACACACACACACCACACAGAGACACCCAGTGGAATTTCACTTAACCATAAAGAAGAATGAAATTATGGCATTTTCCAGTAAATGGATGGAACTAGAGAATAACATGTTAAGTGAAATTAGGCCAGACTCAGAAAATCAAGGGTTGAATATTTTTTTCTCACATGCAGAAGCTAGAACAAAGTAAAAGGAAAATTCATGGTCATATATCAAAGATAGAGGGAAGATCAGTGGAGTAAAAGGAGATTGATAGGGAAGGAGGAGGAACAAGAAAGAAGAAAAAATGTGGTGAATTTGACAAAATTATGGTATGAGCATATATAAATATACCACAGGAAACTCCACCTTTATGTATATCTATGAACACCAATTAAAAATAGAAATAGCATATAGAAAGGAGAATAGGGAATGTGAGGGTACCAGGGATGGAACAAAATAAATCCCATGAATATATAATTATGTCAAAATGATCCCAACTATTATGTATAATTACAGTGCACTAATAAAAGCATAAAATGTATTGCATTTGATTGTAGGTGACTGGGAGAAAAAAGTTACATGATATATAAACAAACATTCATATCAAGATAAAGAATAAATACAAAAAACGATTAGAGTCTTTGATTCTGGAGCTACTATTCATCATTGATATTTATACAATTTTTTTTTTTTTTTTTTTTGCTACCTGTACTATGTTTCCTTGTGTATAAACAAGCTTCTTAGCTCTTCATGGTTCTTTGCCTGGTGGGTCGATTCAGACTTCGAATCTGCAGAAATTTCAGTTGCAAGTAATTTAAAGACTAGACTTCAAGAGTAACTGATTTATGAATTTCCTTTACTGTATTTCCAATAAATCAGGCTTATAAATCCAGGGAATGCACTACCTCTTGAGAGAGTCCATCAAATTATCAAGACATCAAAAATCCAAGAATATGTTTTATATATATATATATTTATATATTATATATATATATATTTTTTTTTAAACCTCAAGTGACATAAACTATCACCTTGTTCAGATAAGGCATATTATTCATGTGTATGTTCCACGACATGTATAAAGTATAACATAATCTTGGCATGTCTTTTCTATCTCTACTGGTTTGGGTGATAAATCCCCAGATCAAAATGTCCTGTACCATTAAAGCATGAACATGGGCGAGGTAAGAACTGCTAGGCAGTATCACACAGGTAGATGTCCCTCACCATCTGGAAGTTGTACTTGTAAATACTGGTCTCCTTTCAAAGTCAAATTCACGCTTCACATAATTATAAATTCAGTGCCATGTGTATTTTCAAATAGTTAAAACTAAATTTTATGCATAGTATTTACAAAATCAACAAATAAATCTAGTCTGTTCAGTGTTAAAGACGTTAAGGAAAAAAGACAGGGGAGCTGAGAGTTTCAGAGCAGTCGTTCTCCCTAATAAGTAGATACAACTCTACTGTTCTGGCATGTGCTGCTTGTACTCAGACTCTTCTCTGCCAAATATCATTCTTTGCAGGCAATCCTTTTTTCTCCTCCTTTAGGATTTTTCTCTTTTTCTTTGTGTTTCTAATTATTATATGTTTGACATTTTTTTTTTGTTGCTGTTGTTGGTATTTGGCCCATGATTTGGGGGCATGAATTCTCTGGAAATTCAAAGTAATGATTTCTGTAACTCTATCTTTCTTTTCTTCCAGAAATAATGATCTGTGTTGAGATCTATCTAGACAGATACCATTATTCCTTCCTCTTCTCTTGAACTGTCTCATAAAAGGATAAGCCTTTACTTATGTGCCTTAAACTTACATTTACATGCACTTAGAGACATTTTCTACAGGTCTATGTGACTAATCTCTGTACATGTAATTGTTAAGATTAATATATATTATAGTTGATGACAGCTTCGTATTTACGTCTTTTCTGAGTAGAAATGAAAGCAGAGTACCTTTGGGGAAAAATAGAAAGTTTTAAATGTTTTGGCTAATAGCATGGTATATCAAATGGAGCACAGAGAATAGTGAAAATCATAAATATTAAAAACAACATCCCTTGGTCAAATCCTAACCATATTCTCTCCAAGGAGTTAAACTCAAAGTAAAAAAAAAAAAAAAAAAAAAAAAAAAAAAATTAAAAAAATCAAAGCAAATTCTGTTTTGAACAATTAAGTAGCTAATGACAGAATTATATAAACATAAATTTAAAAAAAATCAAAAATAGATTCAAGAAGTGAAGCAAAACAGAAAGACCTGTAAAAAATTAATTCCCAGGACAAGAATGTTCAAACATGATAATAGTATTAGGCAGGCAAAGAGAAATGTGTGTCATCCTGGACAAGAAAAGAAATATGCAAATGTAATCTTCACTCAAGGGTCTGCATGTTAACAAGCACAGCCCTGCAACTAATCAGTCTCCAATAGCCAAATGCATTGTCTCCTGCTGTAGTAGTAATGACCTACATTGCACTGTTTTCCTGAGATATACATATGCAAATGGAAAAATTTTGGACAATTGTATTAGGACACTTGTTTTTTATTTTAAAGGTATAAAATACTAAATAATGGATAATAATGGGTCTGGGTTCTAATCTTTTTTGTTTTGTTTTGTCCTTAAGAAAGTAATGATATCCTTGTCTTAATCTGCAGTTTGCCATCACCCCCCTACCACAGAAAATAATGTGTTTTTAGGAAATTCATCTCTATAGGGAGAGGTAAAAGCAAACAACAACAAAAAAATAAGAATATATCTGTTCAGTTACATATCATACCCACTCAGATGGAAGATAAAAATTGCAACCTTTTCCCTATAAACCAGAAAAACATATACTCTAAATTTCCTTGAAAAGAAAATAAAGTGAACACTAGATTAGATAAGTTGACAAATATGCATTATTTTGTTTAACCAGACATTTGATATAAATTAGAAAGCAAAATCACTCTAGATGTCTTTGTTCAGGAAACTTACATTTTGGTAAGTGAGAGCAAAAAATTAATAATAATCATAAGTGCTGTATGTTACATACATTATATTTTAGAAGATGTTATGAACAATGAGAAAATAAACAAGCATTTCGAGCAGATTGACAGTGCTTGGATAGATTGCAATTGTAAAGAAGATGTTAATGTTAGTCTAACTAAGAAGATGGCAACTGAAAAAAGATTTGAAGAAGATGAGACTTGGGCACTTAAATAGCTGAATAGAAAGAGTTACAAGAAAAGGCAAAAACTGAACACCAGAGTGTTTCTATGTGTTGAGGAAAGAGAAGAACCCAGGGTGACTGCATGGAGTGAATAAGTGGTAGAATTATAAAATTAGTTGAAAAAACTATGAGAAGTAATGTCATCCATATCATTTGGACAAGGTTTCTCAGACTTGACACTATTGGACTGGATCACTCTATTGTGGGCAGGATGTCCTATACATTATAATTTGGTTTTTCCTGGACTCTACTTACTGAATGCCACCAGAATACTCCTGCCCATGGAGTAACCTTCAAATTTTCCTTTAAACATTGCAGATATCCCTGGGTTTTAGGATCCTCACTTGAATCTGTATGGAGATGGGGGCTTGTGAACTTTATAAGTACATTAGAAACATTTTCTTTCAAAAGAAAATGGAAATTTTTGAGTTCAAGGTTTACATTTTAAAAGGTCACCATGGCTACTAACTTGAAAATGGATTGTAGCATAGAAAGGAAGGTGCAGAATGTCATTTAGAAAGCTAGTGTAGACATCCAGGCAAGAGATGCTAATGGCGATCACAGAGTTCTGAGCAGTGGAGTGGTGAGGATGGGTGGAGACAACATGGTCTCCTAATAGACTAGACGTGCGATGTGGGAGAAATTGGGTAGTAAACAATAACTAATGTTGACCTAAATATTTAGAAAGCTACAAATGCCATCAAGTAGTATAAGCAAATAAAATATATTGGAGAATTTTAATATTTTAGTTCCTTTTCTTCTATAAATTTGAGTTAGTATTACCTAGATGTGAGGCTAGGAACTGCTACAATTTTAATATATTACAAAATGCAAGTCATCTCTTTCTAGTTACCTTTTTGTCACTTGAAATATTCATTTTCTTTTCTTTCTTTTTTTTTTTTGCAAAATGAAAATATAATACAGGCCAATGTACAAATGAAAGTAATTTCCTATTACATAGTTTTTCATGTTGTCCTATATATCAACTCTAAAGATTAATAACTACATTAATAAAAGCAGTATTTACTTTAAACCTTAGAGTAAATGTTGAGTAAATTGAACTTGTGTAGAAACCAACCAAACTTCTCATTGGAACCTAAAAATCAACCACAAAATTCTCTATAAATATCCTTTAATCAGACTTTCTCAATTACTAAAGTAGAGAAAAATACTGCTTGAGAAGTTAAAAATTACTGCTTGAGAAGTTAAAAATTATATACTTTTTCTTTCTAATATAACTTTTTCTCTCAAATATCAACTTTCAATCCCTTTCCATACTCTGTTGACACACATGATTAAAAGGGCATTAGGCTTAGAGTCTTTTTTTCTTCACATTTTATCTATTCTTTAATTCTACAGTTTTTGAAGTAGATAATATGCTATAAAAGAGAAAAGGGTTCTTTTGTCACATGAATTTTGAGATACTACATTTAAAGAAAAATTTCATGCAGTTTCTTTAGGAATTTCTCAAAGTATACTCAAGACAAGAATAAATGTGGTAAATTGTACAAATAATTTTCTAACTTATTTGAATATGGATATTTTTTCTTCTTGATGAGTGTGTAATATATTTGGATTCTAATATCTTAAAGAACATCCTTTGAAGAAAATTATTTCAATGCTCCAACAAATCTAGTATGATTTTGAATTAGGGAATCTAAATTTGAATTAAGAAATTCAATTTTTTTTTGCCATATGATTTGCCCTTTTGCTAAAAACAAGCTTTTTTTTTTTTTTGCCTTTTAAAATCCATGCTCTTTCCTTTTGAGTGCTATAATTGTGTTCTTGCTAATTTAATCATATGTTCCTAAATAGGTCTTTTGCATAATTGACCCTTAAATATAAGAATTTTATATTCTGATTCAACATCTTTTAAAGGTACTTTACATAATATCATACTTCATTCATATGACCACCATAATCTTTTCTACATACATGGCTGCTGTGTGTCTGGTTTTATCTGCCCTCCTGATTTTTTATTTTAATAAATTTGGGCCTGTTTTCATATCTTTATCTATAGTTCAAATTGCTGTCTTGAAAATTGTAATTTTTTCTATTCCTATCCAAATATTTTCTTCTCTTGTCTCTAGTATAATCAAAATACTTTCAGTCTTATAGACTAAAAATATCTGAACCTAGTTTTAGTTTCCATTTTCATTTGTGTGTAATATTCAACTGCACTCCAAATTTTGCTGGGCTTCACTTTAAGTCTTGAAATTTTTATTTTTTGTTTAGTCTTATTTTTCTTAATCACCCCTCACATGAGCTAGGAACAGACTTTTAACTACAGATTATATTTCAAACTTTCTCTGAATGATTCCTTCAGTAATATTTAGAAATATCAACATTTATTTTCTTTATATCCTACTTAACAATTTCTATTATAGTATTTTACTTTCAAGAAAGATTCTACACTTTTGTTAAGAGTATTAAAATTCCATGTTTGTACTATACATATATGTAAATATATATGCATGATATGTGTATATATAAAAATTCATTTTTAAATTTTTTCTTTCTTTCTATACACATACCAGAGACTTCAAGCATACTGAACTGCTATCCTCTGAAGAGTCTAGCAAAGTCATATACATCACCACTGTTCCAGGTTTTAAATTGTGTCTCACCCATATTCCTATATTGACATTTAAGCACCAGAACATCAGAATGTGACTGTATTCTAGGTAGTATTTAATATGTATTAATTAAGTTAAAATTGGTTATTATGATGGGTCCTGTTCAAATATGAGTGATGTCCTCATAAGAAAAAGAAATTTAGACACAGATGAATACAGAGGAGAAAGCATGTGAAGACCCAGAGAGAAGATGGTCATCTACAAACCAAAAAAGAGGACCTGAGGAGTAACCAATCCTACTGACACTTTGAATCCAGACTTCTATATTCCAGTATTGTGAGAAAATAAATTTGTTTTTCAAGCCTCCTCATTTGTAGTGCTTTGTTATGACCGCCTTAAAAATATAATAAAACGCATGTTACACAAATTTCTACATGCATTTATTTCCTTCATTTTTTTCATTTTCTTCTACTGGAACATTACATTGTTAAAATACTCAGTAGGTTTTCAAAAGGGTACTGGTCTTCTGCTTTCTGCTCTGATTCTCTGAGTCTGTTCTAAATGCTTATAGGATAGGGTTGCTGGCCTGTCTGTTGCTCTTCTATGACTTGGTGAACTTTTGAGGCAATTGTGGCATTTCCCACAAACAAATGTCTGGATTGCTTAAACTAAGTACCTCACTGAATGGGTCCTTGTAGGGAGCTTGGTGCAGATGGGTGATATGGCATATTGCATAATATACACAAATCATATCGATGAAACTACATTCAGTTTAAGGTGTCATTTGGTGGAATATATCAACTCAGCAATTTACTCACCAGAAGATGAAGGTTTTATTCTAGAACCTAAGGAAAAAGTAATTTTTGTATGCTTGACAGTTGATGATGGACTTGTGCATCACTATTATTGGTAATCATCTTGAAATGAACAGTATGATCATCTGGGTATAGCTTCACAGACAACCATTTTTTTAACCTATGTCCAGGATGTCATCCTAAATCATGTAGTCAGTGACTACTCACTTGTTAACACACCATTCAACCTGAACTCCTACTAGTACTAGCCATATTAGTAATAACCATAGATAGCACAGGCATGGAAACAGGGTAAAGTTAGAAACCCATATCCCACTAGAATGGCCATCTGTAATGATTAAGCAACTGAATCCTCCAGTCACATCACCATCCTTTAGTCCTGTAGACAAGATTTAAGAGTTCCTGATCCTCTAATTAGCACTATAAATATATCATTTTGTATTTGCACATGTGATCCTGTAAGTCACCATTCCCTTTCAAGTTGTTCACATTTCTGCCTATTATTGTGTATGTATAGTATTATATATATACATATATATATACTTGTATATAACATAAAATACATGGATTTTGGATTTTTAGATAAAATACATAATTATGTGACTTTGTCAATGTAGTTTTTGAGTTTTCACTTCTTCATTTGTAAAATAGGAAAATATCCCTTAATTTGAATAACTTAGATGGGGTTTAATAGTAAAGTGGAAATCTCACTGTATTTAAATTCCAAAAACATCTCCTGTCCTTTTTACATATATTTGTCAGAACATTCACAAATACAGGGCACATACTCCATTATACTTGGTACTTAAATGGTATTTTTAACAAAAAAGTGAGGTTTAATTTTTTTCTTCCCATTCTGTTTTCATGAGAATGGAGACCAGTATTTATTCCATATGATTGTTTAGTACAACATCCTATGAAGAATAGACATTCAGAAATCGTCTCTTGAGTCAAAAATAAAAAAAAAGTTTCCACAGTGAAAGTAACAAATTCAGTTGATTTTTCCAATCACTTATTCCAAAATGACTTTCTTTTTTTAAAATCATTTTAAAGGATTCTGTTCATAGCTGTAAGGCCAGATAACAATCATTAGCATTTATTGACCTTTTGCAGTAGTAGTTTAATCTTTTGGGGAATAAAGTTGATTAATCACAGCTTGACATATTGAAATTTGGCATAATTCTTTCCCAAAAGTACTTATACGGCAGCAAGTTCTAGGACATTTTGTGTAATAACTAAGGCACATATTACAAATAAAGTGTGCTCAAAAAAGTTTTCCAGAAATTTAAGGTTATCAATTTTCATAGTCTTTTAATTCTAGAATGGTCTTGCAAGAAACCAGCAAATTGATTACATGTATTAATCTCACTTCCATTCAAAAATGCAGAAAAATTGTGGTTAAAATATAAATTGAATATAAAGAATAAATGTATAATAAGGAAAAGAACTCAAGGGACACTCATTGGATGTGAGATTTTAAAATATGACTGACTATCTCACTTAACAATCATGCCACATCATCTCCTAACATGAAGAAACTGGAGAACTTAGAAAATACATGTTTCAGGTCTCAATTAGAGAATCTTATAAATTTTATCAACAAAATATTATTACAGTGAACTTAATTTGGAACTGAGACAAGTGGGAGGCAGGGACACAACTCAATATCAATTCTGCAGATTGTACCAGAGGTGATAAGGTTCTGACAGTTTTCCAATTTTACAAAATGGCTGACTGTCTTTTTTCCTATTGTTATGAAGGCTGGGAAGTCCAAACTCAAGGTGCCAGCATTCATTGTCTGGTGAGAGCCTTCTTCTATATTCTTTTATGATAGAACAGGAAGGGCAAAAATGGCCCTATTAGTTCTTTCCAGTCTTTTTATAAAGTCACCATTTTCATTCATGAGGATTGTGTCTTCTGAAAGGACACACCTCTTAATACTATCATATAAGGATCTGAATTCCAACATGAATTTTGGAGGGGACACAAAGATTAAAATCATAGTACAACCATGGATATAAAAAAAGCATTTGTATTAGAAATCTCCAGATTTCTTAGGTTGTTAGATTCCATAGTTGCTGTTTGTGACAGGGAACACCTTCTAAGGAAGTCCATGCCAGTAAATCAGACTAAGAAATCAGACTGAGTGAATTTTTCAATTACCTGAATGGTTCAGTAAACTACCTAACACGATGAGATAGCATTTCCATCCTTATGCTAGCTGAAATTCATTTTGTTTCACTGTATTTCATACAACAAAATAATCATATCAGGAATTCCTTTAACAGTACTTATTAACATGGGAATGTAGGTTTCATTATCTGGATAGGTAGATTGGAAGACAAGTGTGTATTCACTTTTTGGATATGATATTGCCTATTGTTGTAGTGTCAAGACAAATTATTCTCTTTATAACTTAATTAGGTTAAAATTAGATTCCTTTTGAAGGCAAGGTTTTGACAGATCTGGCAATGGCTGTGATAAAAACTTATAATGGAAACAAAACTTACACTGTAGGTTATTAAGTTACAAAAGTCACTCTTATCCATGATTTCACATTCCACAGTTTGTTACCCACGTTCAATAGCAGTGTGAAGATATTAAATGGAAAATTCCATAAACAATTGATATATTTCAAACTGAAGGCCATTCTGAATAGTGTGACTAACTCTCATGTGTACTGGACCTTCTGGCCTAAGAATTGAATCATACTTTTGTGCACCGTATCCACAATGTATATGCTATTTAACCACTGGTCACTTAGTGGCCATTTCAGATAGTAGGTAGACAATCTCAATATTGTAGTAGCTGTAGTGTTCAATACAGTGTATGGTTTCAGGCATTCAGCAGGGATCTTAGAACATACCTCCCACAAATAAGGGTGAGAGGAATAATATGTAGTGAATTTTCAGATTGGTTTACCTGGTTGCTCATCTGAAAGTTAGATGGGAAGAACTGAACCCCAGAACGTGTAATAAGGGCATTTGGCTGGAACTGAAGAGCAATTAATATCACAGTCTTTGAAAAGTCTGTCTTGGGTAACTGTTGCCAGCAAAAAAAACTTCTTGTCTTTGCTTTTGAAGGCTGTTCGTGCTTAATGACCTTAATTAAGTTCAGGACTTCCCTAGACACTCACAAGGAATGCTAGTTCTATTATCTCCCCTTTCCATTATTTCTCATTGCTTCCAAATTTCAAACTACCACTTGATGGCCAAGAAAATATCTGACCAGAACAAAAATAATCTTTACATAGTAAATGACACAATATTTTTCTTATCAGAGGCATGGAATATATATGTAGCAATGGATTTATAAAGCTAATTAATAAAACAATATTACATTGAGCTACTGTATATAATTGAGAATTTGAGAGAAATTGACAGATATGATGGATTGCATAATACTAGGTTATGCAACTGAGAATGGTTCCATCTCTTTGCTTTGTTAGTAGATTAAGCCAATGACCACACTTAATTTATGATTATTGAAATTGAGATTTCAGAAATCCTTTATATCATAAAGTAGAATGAATTCCAAAATGCAAGATGATATCCATCTCAAAAATTTCATTGTATGTGACTTTTTTTTACTATCTCCTATGTATGTACAAAGTGGGTCAAGAAATTGTTTAATTCATAATGACATTGAAAAGTAGAAAATAGTACTATCATGGAAATACTTCAGTGGTTATTTCTTAGAAGAAAAGAATATATGGGAGAGCTTGAAATTATCTAATTAATTTCAGAGGGTATGATGGACTCCTGGAGTGTCAGAAACAAAGAAATTTTACCTAACATCTAGAGGTAATGTAATTACCTAATGCTGACATAATTACACAGTAGGCAATAGGGTCATAACTCCATGGTTGGCATAGCAATATATTGGTGGTAATTGTTGTTCAGGACAGAAAGAGATAACCAACCATCTAACACCACCATGCTTTTTTGAAAGTTAATATATAAGTCTATGTCTAATGCAAAGTAAAAGACATAGGAATCATCATAATGGAGAGTCATGACCTTTTATTCATGTCTTAGACCTGGTTAAGTTTGCAAACTCAGTGTCACCTGAAGGAAGACAGAGAAGCCTAGAATATTAAATTTAGGGAAACATCCTCTATTAATATTAATTATGTGCTGTAAAACTTTATTATCATTCTACCCAAAAAGTGTTGGTCATTTACTACCATAAATATTAATTCAGGGAAGAAGCATTTCCAGCTTTTTGATTAGTTATTAGACACTTCGAGCCTTCCTTTGTGATCTAGAAGTGACTATTCATAGTCAACTAGTCAAAGTGGATTTTGGAACTAATTCTATTTCCCCGTAAGTTTTCTATATTAATCAATCCAACCAATAAGTGCTTTCCCAGATACTTATTCAACTACACACATTTACCAGTTAAAAGAGTGAATTAAATCTTAGTTCCCTGACGTTAGAAGTAATCATTTTTTAGGATAGAATGGGAGAAATGACACCTCCAAAAACAAACTTTCTTAACAAAATAGCACAGTGATAATAATACAATAAGTAAGTGTTACTATTAAACATTTGAAAACTGTAGATAGCGTATCTACAGTTAGCTTACCTGAGTGGTCTGTAGAGGAGAAAAATGCATCTAGAAAAATTTTAGTGAAGAAAATTAATGCGTCCCTTGGTACGAAACTATCCATCTGCTAAAGGCATTTTCTTTGTTCTTTAAGGGAAGATACCAGATGCAATTTGATTCACTCCATCAAGAAACAGCAGCACATTCCCTCATTTTCCTACCTCTGTATTAAATCAACTCTTCTGTTAAAGATTCTGATTAATCCACAGGGCCCTTGATCATTTCACTACCTCATAATGTTAACATATTGGTCTATGACATTTATAAAGTCAAGATCTGGTGGGAAGAAAGCAGATTTCTTGAACGAGTTGGTGAGACACATGAATCTGGAAGTTGAGCAAGAAACCTCATGAAAATTCAGGAATCTGGCTCATGAAAATTCAGTAGTATGTGTGTGTGTGTGTGTGTGTGTGTGTGTATGCGCACCATGTCAAGATTTTTTTTCAAAAGTGAAACAGGGGTTGTACCTCTATTATCCACTACTAAAGAAGAAAGACGATAATTGTTGGGACACTCTCAGTTTCGGAACAAAGTATTCCATATAATTGTATTGTCTGGCCCATTTCACTTGGTAACTTGAAAGACTTATCAGTTCTATAAGAACCTAAAACAAGAGGATGCTCTCCACTTCATCTAGAATTTACTTCAAGCAGCTTAATCAATAGGACCACACGACCCAAATGATCATATTAGAGGATAAGAAGTAAACATCACAAGAATTGAATGGGTTTCAAAGTAAATGCACAAGTTTACTAATTCACAGTACAACTTCAATATTCTGTACTTGATATGGAAAATGAATTAAAAATTCATTTTGGCAATATTAGAAATATTGGCAAAATTAGAAATGTAAATATAGATAAAATAAAATACAGAAATGGTACATAATGTATATCAGTGTAAACCTCATAGATTTATAGTGAATAAA
Organism: Sciurus carolinensis; assembly: GCF_902686445.1. NCBI lineage: Eukaryota > Metazoa > Chordata > Mammalia > Rodentia > Sciuridae > Sciurus > Sciurus carolinensis. The sequence continues at coordinate 63,028,158 of NC_062217.1, read as the reverse complement.
TATTGATAAATTGTGAGATGAGAAGTATTAAATGAAGAAGCATATAGTAAATTAAAAATACTGTAGAGATCATCCACAACATTTTCAAATACTTGTTTACAGAGTGGTATGTAATACTTAACTTTATACTTAAAGTTCGATTCACAATTCTTGTTTGTACTTGCATTTATCAACATCTTATTGAAGTCTCACTTGCTAGAGAAGATTTTTCCTTCTTACTTTACTGTTTGTAGCTCTGTTTGTAGCTTAGCCCAATATGTACAGAATTTTCTCACCACTGTACTGATGGGAGAGACGAAGTTTCTCCACTGTCCTTGAAAGATGATTCAGATATATTTTCTTATTATATGCACATAGCAACAGACCATAAATGTCGTCACATACTAAACAATAATTCTTACTTCCACAGAAAGATTGGGAATTTTACTCTTGCAGGCCCTTGGCAGAAGTAATAAAAAGTTTTTATTCAGGCAGAGTCCAGGTGTTTGGCTGGTGTGAATTCTGAGCCACCACAAACCTTGTGCTTTGAATCATAACCTCTGGAATGGGCTTCCCCTGACCAGATAACTCAACGTGGCTTTCAAAGCCTTACTCTCAGGTCTTCCTTTCATCTTAGAGCTTCACTCTATACCAGTCTCACTTCTTTCTATCCTGCCTTGCAACTCTCTGTCATTTTATTCACAATAGTTTTGGAAGGCAAATGTTGTTTGCAAAAAGCAGATTTCTTATTTTAACTACAAGCCTCCACATTAAAGAAAAATGATTTTGTCTTACATAAAAGGAGGTAAGTTTTATTCTTCATAGAAAAAAATCATCTAGTTCTCAATCCCTGGAGATACTTCTTCTATTCAGGTAATATGGTTTAATCCATCAGAAACACACACACAATGCCTCCTAATGTATCGAAGTAAACATTACAATCGTTTCTCTCACAAAATAGTTGGAAGAGTCACATTCTGTCACATAGTTACTTTTTTTTTGTTTTAGAAAAATCTGTGGAATTTTCTTAAACTTAAGGAAAAAAATTCCTTTAAAATTACTATATCACTATTATATATATATCTATATATCTATCTATAGATATATATATAGATAGATATATAGATATAGATATATAGATATAGATATATAGATATATATATAGATATAGATATATATATATTTTGGGGGGGCGACTGGGATGGAGGTACCAGGGATTGAACCCAGAGTGCTTAACCACTGAGCAACATTCCCAGCCCTTTCTGTTTTTTTTTTTTTTTTTAATTTATTTTGAGATAGCATCTTGCTAAATTGCTTAGGACCTAGATAAGTTGCTGAGTCTGACTTTGAACTTTTGATCCTCCTGCTTCAGCCTCCTAGGCTGCTGGGAGTGTGTGTGCCACTGTGCCTGACAATAAGATAGCTATTCTTCTTGTAATTTGAGGAGAGTGAAGAATGTTGTGATGATTACAAGTATGTTTGTGTATATGATATATTATTCACATGAACTGGAATATTTTTGATCCAAGGAATATATGAGTGGTACAAAACTTGGGTTTTTTTCAGTTAAATATTAAGATAGAGGCAAGAGACATTCTTCAGTTATTTAAATTTTTTTCAATAGATGAAGGCCAAGTGGTTATAGTTATCTGTGAGTGAAATATTCAACAATTTGAAACAGGAACAGGGCATAACTTGCAGTACATTGTTGAAATAGTTTGTTTTAGGACAAGTGATGGCAAATCAAGTGCAATAATTGCTAAAGCTATTCTGAGTTGTGGAAAATAAGGGAGCGTGTTAATAAAGTTAAATTTATTTTGTATTAATAGAAACTCATAAAGCTCATTTTATAAAACCAAAGTATAAAAATTGAAATATTCCTTTCATTTTAACATAAGACAAACTTAGGAAGGAATCAAACATGTAGATATCTTTGTACTTTAAGTCAGCTAAATATTTCAAGTTATACAAAGGAACGAAGCAATGGGAAAGGTCGATTGATGGGTATTAATCTACAGTTACTTAGGTGAGAGTAGGTTATTGTAGATTACAATTACATACTGTGTATTTCAAAAAGTTAGTAGAAACATTTATCATTTCTCTGTGGTGAAATGATAAATGTTTGAGGAGATAGGTATGTTTAAACATTACACACTTTGTACATGTATAAAATATGACACCTCATTATTATGTACACATTAATGTTTTTATGTATCAGTTAAATATTTTAAAAATAATGCATATGATATTATGCAATCTATCTAGGTATGTGCCCGTGTATGTCTCTGGATGCACATATACTTGTATGTATTTACACAGAGACACACATACATGAAGTGAGACAAATTGATTACACAATTTGTTGGCATAATTTCTCAGCATTCATATTTTGAAGCAGACTTTTATGTGCTATGAGAGGACTTATTGTTTCTTGACTTAATAGTCAAGGTTGTGTCATATGATTTTACTTCAGACAATGTAGTAATCAAATCCTTTTAGGTGAAGTCTCTAATTAGTCATTGACTTTGAATAGAGCATTTATGAAATGCCCATGAAGGGAAGAGGACCAGGCCTTAGAGATATATAATTAGTGGTAGTAATATTCAGATTGTTTACTGATATCTTTATTTTGATTTTGGTGACTATGACATTATTTTGAAATTATTGAACTGTACCCTTAAAAAAATCTTGTTCCATATGTTTATGAATCACTGTCTCCTTCATGACATTTGTCTTTGAGCATTGATAATAGGTACTTCTTTTGTTATTTTGTTATGTGCATTTAATGAAGGAGAAATACAACTTTATCATTTCTCTTGTCTCCAAATTACTTCTTTACCTTTGTAATTAATGTATGTCACTCGATGTATTTTGATAAGGCATAAAAAACTGTTCAAAACATTTTCTGTTTTATGTATGAAAACCTATTTTATTTTGTTGTTTGAAAGTAATTTTTTTCTAATTTTATAAGAGAAAAAAAATCTATCTTTCCTTTTTTTCCTTCATCTCATTTCTCCCTAAATATATCTCCCTATACGTAGAGAATGAGAAATACAGTGAGAAAATATTATACATATAAATATCTGAAAGAGGGCATCAAGTGTGGATGAGAAATTAACAGTTTCACTAAATAACTTGGTCAATTGATGGTAACCAAATACTATTATGGAACATTTCTTGAGTGTTACGGTTTAGATCCGAAGTATCTCATAACAGGTCATATGTGAGACAATGAAAGAAATTTTAGAGGTGAAAAGATTGGGTTATAAGAACTTTCACCTAATCAGTGCATTAATCCTCACATAGGGATTAACTGGGTGGTACTGTAGACAGGTAGGGTGTGACTGGAGGAGGTAGGTCATTGGGGGCATGCCTTTGGAGCATATATCTTGTGAATTGAGCTGCTTCCTGGTGGCCATGTCCTAAGCCACTTTTCTTCACCATACTCTTCCACCATGTTTTGTCACACCTTGGGTGCAGAGCAATGGATCAAGCTATGGACTGCGACCTCTGAATCTGTGAGCTCCCAATAAACTTTTCCTCCTCTAAAATAGTTTTTGTCAGGTCTTATATTTACAGTCATGAAAATGCTGACTAAAACACTGAATTAGCACAGGAAGTATCAGACTGAAGAATCTGTGAAAGCAGGAATGACAGAAAAATAGTGTCTTAAAAGGATTAAGTCCTATCTTCTGAGATTGGCAAAGCTATTATCAACTTTGATGTTAATCCTTCCAGGAAGGAAATCACATACTGAAGGCTCTCTCTCTTTGCACTCTTTATTATTTGTTTTTGCTATACAAAGTTTTTTATTTGAAGCCATCCTACCTATTGATTGTTGGCTTTATTTCTTGGGCTTTAGGAGTCTTATGAAGGAAGTCAGTGCTTGGGTCAATATGTTCGAGTGTGGACCCTGTGGTTTTCTTCAGCATTTTGTGTTTCTGTTTTAATTCTGCTTTCATTACCAAAGTGGTCTTTGATTCACTTTGAGTTGATTTTTCTGCCAAGTGAGAGAGAGGAATCTAGTTTCATATCTTTTTTAAATACAGGAATATTCAGTTTTCCAAGCCCAATTGGTTAAAAATACTGTCTTTTCCTCAACATAAGATTTTGGTACCTTTGTCAAGGAGCAGATGAGGACTTATGTGAGTTTATCTTGGTCTTCTTTCTATTCTGTTGGTCTTCATGTCTGTTTTCATGCCATTACCATAGATCTGTATATGTTGAACCAAACTTGCATTTCTGGAATAAAACCTACTTGATCATGGTGTACAATCTCCTTAATGTGTTTTTGAATGTGAATTGGTAATATATTATTAAGAATTTTTGCATCTATTTTCATCAAGTATATTAGTCTGTGTTTCTTTCCTTGGTGTGTCATTATGTAGGAAATGCTCTTGGGATTAATATCAGTGAAAATGACGATAATGAAGTATGATTGAATAGAAGGAAAATCTGCATTGTTTTACACAATAAGCAATCGTTCAACTGGCTCAATGGAAAAATTCTTCAAGACTTTTCCCCCTTGGGGTATGGAAAGCAGTAGACTAACTAGGGAGGGAGGCATGATGCTTGCCTAGGCATTGCAAAGATTCATTTGTGAGTCATAGATGCGTTTCTCTGTGATAGCTGCTTTTGTGAGTTTAAAGTTTCTGCATCCCAGAAGGAAAGCATTTCCATTGTGGGATAAAACGAAGATCTTCATTGAATATGGAATATTGCTGTTGCCCATGCACTTCATGCAAACTTGGTACTCCTTTGCCTCATTTGATGATTGATGGGTAAATTCAGCAGTTCTGAGCTAAGAAAATCACAAGATGGATATTTCAGGTTTCTCAGGGAGAGGATCCAGATCATATCATCAGTTAGTACTAAGACTATCAAAAGTTCTGGGTGAGCATAAGAAGAATCCACAGTACATAGAAGAGGCAGCTATGATTACTAATTATAGGTTGAATATCAGCTGCAAAGTCAGGGACTCTATATCAACACCTAACTTGACTCTTTTCAGTTTTACTGAAAGAAGTGGTTCATCAGAAGGCTGAAGGTGATGTTCCTGGAATGGAATGTGTATTTCAGCAGCACAAGTGTGGAAAGTGGAGAAAGTTATGCTATACTTATGAATTCTTCAACTGAGAGTACTGTCAGAAAATTACTCTCAGTCCTCCTTTGGACTTCTTTGCCTGATGAAAATCTATTTCACACAAGGTCTGTCTCCTTCCTTGAGGAGCCTGCATTCAACAACTGTTCAATGTAGATTTGCCCCCTCATCCCCAATAACAACATTTCTGAAAGAAGTTCCCCATTGGGCCAGTCACGTTACTGAGCATGAATCATAACTCTGCCCAATTGTTCTTTACTTTCTACTTTCACAGATAAAAACATATAATAAAACTCTTGGATGCTAATTGCCATCTCAGTGTCTGCTTCCTATGTAATCCATCTTAAAAATAAGGAAATCATTATGTACCCAACAATATTCTAAATATATATTTTATGATATATATACATATATAAGTATATATGTTCATTTTGATAAGAGATATGTATATGAACATATTTAATAGATATTACTTAGAAAAGATAATGACATTTCAACTGGGTGTGGTGGTACATGCCTTTAATCCCAGTAACTCAGGAGGCTGAAGCAGGAAGACTGAAAGCTCAAAGCCAGCCTCAGCAATTTAGCAAGGCCCTAAGCAACTTAGCAAGATCCTGTCTCAAAATAAAAAATAAGGATTGCAGAAGTGACTTAGTGGTTAAATGCCCCTGGGTTCAATCCCTTGTACTAAAAAAGAAAGAAAGAAAGAAATTACACGTTAGAAGATCAGTTAATCAAATATGAATAAAATAACATTTGAAAATATTAGAAAAAGTTTGTTATAAAAATACAGATTGATAATATATTTTATAATTTACATTTTGAAAGTTACTGAGTATTCTTTGATACACTTCTCTTTAGTCATAAGTATGTGATATAGCAAAACTTTGTAAAGATAAATTTACCAGGAAATCAGTTTTGTTGAATTGACAGTATATATCAACCCAAGATAATCTTTCAGCTCCTAAAATATTTTTTTTTGCATGAGTAGGGGTTATTGGTTGTAATATCAGTTCTATTGCAAGAATCTACAATAGGAAAATAATGTATTCCAGACTCACCAGCTCTGACCAGGATTTGCTCTTTCATAATTGCTAATACTTACTCTGTCAAGGAAACTATTGTTTTAAGTAAATGAATACATTTTAATGAAGTGTTAATTTATACTAACATGAAAGTGAAAATAGGCTATGACAGAAACTCAGTACGGATTCTTCTGGGAGGACAAAGAAACTGAGGAAACTAGCACAGTTTATTTTAAAATTGAAATGCATTCAATTTTTAAAGAGTTTAGAAAAATTACTCTGTTTCAGTAGCAAGTTTCTCAGAATTAAGTGTTCCAATTTACAATTTTCTTTTGTTATGACAGCAAGTAGAGAAAAATGCCAAGGGTGATAAAATGCATGAACCTTAGATAAAGATCACTGCTTTGCTATTTAACCTTTTCTCCTTTATCCAAGGTGATGTACAATGGTTGATTTTACTTATAAAATTGTAGGCAAAAATAGCTCCTATGCATGGAAAATATATCTGATTATTATGACTTTTATTCCTTTGCGCTGATACAAATTTGTTCCTTTTTATTTTATTTTTTTACTTATAAACCAATATACTTATACTTTTCAATTCTTTGGAAAAATAAGTGATAGATAAAGGTATATAAATAAGAATGGAGTAAATAAATAACATAATTTGTATTGAAAAATATCATACTTCTTTTGTTAATTTGCTGAAAACTTCAGAATATGAATGTGTTCTTAAAGTATTCTTCTTTATGGTATAGAGCCTCAAAAAGTAAAGACTAAACTCTTCTATTATTTAGTTTGAACATATAAAATTATTTATAATCAGGCATGAAGACTTCTTATTGCTCACTGACATACAGATGTATAGAAATTTTCCTTAATTTAAGTGTTACCCCTGGGATGAAAATACTTTTGGACAAGATATGGTAAAAGCCCTGTCATTCAGCAATCAATATGAAATTATAAACCTGGGAGATACTTATGCAGTAGTACAATATACCAAGGTATATTGCATATCTTCCTTTGTGTACTCAAACATTTAGCCCAGAATCTTATACAGTAGGTAATTAAAAAATGGCATGTACCTCTTTCAGTATACTTTTACCTCTTTCAATATAATTGCTATCCTATATTGTATTATTTATTTTTACCTTAAAATCTCAGTGAATGAAATAAAAGTATAATATACTCACATTTTATTCTAGTGAAACTCAAGTACTATTGCTATATAATAACTTATAAAATATATAATTAGAATAAATGTAAAATCAATTTTTTAATGTAAACACATTTATAAAACATTATTATATCATTGCATTAATTATATCTTTACAGTCATATAGAATTTTATTTATAAGCATGTATGAACAATATATGTCTAGAATTTGTAAACAAAATTATCTCAGCAAAAGTTTTCAAAAGTTGATAATTATTCAGAGATTGCAGCTATTGCTCCTATTAAACAAGAAATATATTTATATAGAACAATTAGAGAAACAATTCATTGATTATTTATTAGGTATTCTTTAGCCCACATTTATACCATGAGCTATTAGGAAACCAAATAAATTGAATGAGATATTACAACAAATGAAAATGATATTTAATCAATTTGGAAGTCTTGTTTTCACATCTGTGGGATTTAAAATTATAGGTTGTCAACATTTTCTAAAATGTGTCCTATTAACAAGAGCTATTTGGTCACAGAATGTGAAAGCATCAAGTAATTCCATTATCCACATAGAAAAAATAAATCCAAAGGAGCAACAGCCAAGCTTATTGTTCCCTGTATTATGTAAGAAAATTACCTTGGGCATTGAATTCAAATATATACTATCTACAAAAACATTTATCTATTATTAGTTTATTGTATTGTTCACAAATAATATTAAAATTGTATAAAAATAGTATTCATATAACATTTTTAAAACTAGGTTTTTATGTTATAGCTTTCTTGACTTTTTGTTTTCTGAATGGAAATACACAAAATGTCAATTATTCCAAATTAATCCAGTATTTTAATTCAATTTAAAAAAATTTATTTTGCATCCAAAAGGATTATTTTCAAGTGTATTAGAAAGTTAATATGGTCAGGAATAGCCAATACAGTGGGAAAAACAGTTCTAAGAAGCAACTTGTCCATTTAATATCAAAACATCTCTAGCAATAAAAATTGAAATAAAGTGAGATTTAAGAGGGAATTATCTTATAGGTCAATGATACAAAAGGTTGTTTAGAAACAGGCTTATTTTATGATTAAGTGTATTTTCAATCAGTTTATACTAAATATTATGCTCATTAGAGAAGCGACTTTAAAAATAGTAATATAATGTAGATAGGTACATAACATCACTCAGAAATAAATAAAAATATTTCAAAAGCAAAAGTAGAAATAACTTTAAAAATGTAATAAGTAACTATTGCACAGTTTAAAAAAGTCACTAGCCAACAAAGTTTACACATCCACTAATCAGACAGAGACAGTAATTATTAGGCACAGCCACTGCCACTGCATAACATACATTGCCAGTCAGGTGTTATTCTGATTCCTGTGTTGACATGTATATACATATATGTGTGTGTGTGTACACATGTGTGTATATGTGTATATATATGTATGCATATATATGCATCATAAGGATATATATATTCTTATGAAAACTTACTGAGCCTCTCCTCAGCTTTGTCATTCAAGAATATCTTTCTTGAAGATTTTGATTTCAGAGTGATTTTCTTACAACATAAATATTAAAGAAGATAAGACACATATCAGTTCTTTTTCATTGTTGTTGTTGTTCTAATTAGTTATACATGACAGTGGAATGCATTTTGACACATTATACATGAATGGAGTAAAACTTCTTATTCTTCTGGTTGAACGTGATGTAGAGTTACACCGGTCATGTAAACATATATGCACAAAGGGTAATAATGGCCAATTCATTCTACTATTCTTTCTACCCCCATATACCCTCCCCTCTCTTCACTCCCCTCTGTCTAATACAAAGCACATCTATTCTTCCCTTGTGCTCCCCCATTGTGAACTAGCATCTGCATACCAGAGAAAATATTTGGCCTTTGTTTCTTTGGGATTGGCTTATTTCACTTAGCACGATATTCTAGAGTTCCATGCATTTACTGGCAAACGCCATATTTTCATTCTTCATTAAGGCTGAGTAATATTCCATTCCATTGTGTATATATTTTCTTGACCATGTCCCACATGGGCAAGGGAGTAGGTAACCATCAGAGGTATGGGCTGGCTGTGAAGTAAAAGCTATGAAAGTTGTATATTAAAAAATAAAAAGGCAAGAAATATATACATATATTTTCAAAGCAGGGGTTTGACAGATTGAGCAGACTAGATGAGTCCACTTCTAAAAAAGAAAGAGTCTACACTTGCTTTATTTACAGTGATACAGACCAAAAGGGATCAATAGGGGTTTCCTTGAAGAGAGGAAGGATAAGAGTGAAGGTAAACAGGTTGTTTGTGCTTGGCAGGCTATGCTCATCTCCAGGCAGCAGCGTTTGATCCTAAGAGTGTGAGCTAAAGTAGGGTGCCCTCCCCCATCCTCATTTCTCTCTATACAATTCAAAGTTCCTTCATTCTTCTCTTACCCCCACTCCCCCTTATATATCAGCATTAGTTTATCAGAGAAAACATTTGACCTTTGGTTTTTTGAGATTGGCTTATTTCACTTAGCATGATTCTCCTACTCCATTCATTTACTACGCAAATGCCATAATTTTATTCTTCATTATGACTGAATAATATTCCATTGTGTATACATACTACAATTTCTTTATCCATTCATATATTGAAGGTCATCTTGGTTGGTTCCACAATCCAGTTATGGTGAATTGAGCTGCTATAAATATTGATGTGGTTGCATCACTGTAGTATCCTGATTTTAAGTCCTTTGGGTATAAAATGAGTGGGAAAGCTGGGTCAAATGACAGATCCATTCTAAGTTTTCTTAGGAATCTCCATACTGCTTTTCAGAGTGTCTGCACCAATTTGCAATCCCACCAGCAATGTATGAGTGTGACTTTTCCCCACATCTTTCCCAACACCTATTGTTTGTATTCTTGATAATAGTCATTCTAATTGAAGTGAGATGAAATCTTAGGGTAGTATTGATTTGTGTATTTCTAGAGAAGATGAACATTTTTTCATATATTTGTTCATAGATTATATATCTTCTTCTGTGAAGTGTCTGCTCCTTAGCCTATTTATTGATTGGATTATTTTGTATGTTTGGTGTTAAGTTATTTGAATTCTTTATAAATTCTGGAGATTAGTGCTCTATCTGAAATGCATGTAGTAAAGATTTTCCTCCACTCGGTAGACTCTTTCTTCATGTTATGTTGATTGTTTCCTTTGCTGAGAAAAAGTCTCTTAGTTTGAATCCATTCATTTATTGGTCATTGTTTATTTTATTGTGCTTTGGGTGTCTTGTTAAGGAAATCTGGTCCTAAGCCAACATGATGAAGATTTGGACTGACTTTTCCTTCTATTTGGTGAAAGGTCTTTGGTCTAATTCCTAGGTCCTTGAGCCATTTTGAGTTGAGTTTTATGCAGGGTGAAAGAGAGGGGCTTAATTTCATTTTATTACATGGGGATTTCCAAGTTTCCCAGCACCATTTGTTGAAGAGGCTATATTTTCTCCAGTGAATGTTTCTGGTGACTTTGTTTGGTATGAGATAACTGTATTTATGTGGGTTTGTCTCTGTGTTTTCTATTCTGTACCATTGGTCTACCTATTTTGGTGCCAATAACTTGCCATTTTTGTTACTATTGCTCTGTAGCATAATTTAAGTTCTGGTTTTGTGCTGTCTCCTGCTTTACTTTTCTTTTTAGGGATTGCTTTGACTATTCTGGGTCTCTTATTTTCTAAATGAATTTCTTGATTGCTTTTTCTATTTTTTTGAAGAATGTTATTGGAATTTTAATAGGAATTGCATTAAATCAGTATAACACTTTTGGTAGTATGGTCATTTTGACAATGTTACTTTTGCCTGTCCAGCATCATGGGAAATCTTCTCTTTATTGTAAGGTCTTCTTCAATTTCTTTTTTTAGTGTTCTGCAAGTTTCATTGTAGAGTTCTTTCACCTCTTTTGTTAGATTTATTCCCAGTTATTTTATTTTATTTTTGAGACTATTGTAAATGGGGTAGTTTTCCTAATTTCTCTTTCAGTGGATTCATCATTAATGGATAGGTATGCATTTGATTTATGACTGTTGATTTTATATCCTGTTACTTTGCTGAATTCATTTATTAGTTCTTGAAGTTTTCTAGTGGAATTCTTTGGATTTTCTAAATATAGAATCGTGTTGCTGCAAACAATGATGGTTTGAGTACTTCTTTTCCTATTCATATCCCTTTAATTTCTTTCTTCTGTGTAATTGTTCTGGCTAGAGTTTCAAGGAAGATATTGAATAAAATTGGGGAAAGAGGGCATTATTACCTTGCCTTATTCCAATTCTTAGAGGGAATGTTTTCAATTTTTCTCTATTTAGAATGATGCTGACCTTGGGTTTACCATTTATAGCCTTTGCAATGTTGAAGTATAGTCCTTATTTTTTCCAGTGTTTTAGAATGAAGGGGTGCTGTATTTGGTCAAATATATTTTCTGTATTGAGGTGATCATGTGATTCTTGTCCTTGGGTTTATTTATATGATGAATTACATTAATTAATTAATTCATTGCTTCTTGAAATTGATCTGTTTAAATGTTATATGTCCTCAGGATTCAGTTTGTGTAGGTCATATGCCTCCAGAAATTTGTCAACCTCTTGAAGATTTTATATTTTTTGGAGTATAGATTTTCTAAGTAGCTTTTGATTATTGTCTGTATTTCAGTAATGTCCATCATGATAGTTCCTTTTTCATCACAAATTTTAGTAATTTGAATTTTCTCTATCTCTTCATTAGCATAGCTAAGGGTTTATCAATATTATTTTTTTTTCTAAGAACCAACTTTTTGTTTTGTCAATTTTTTGAATTATTTCTTTTATTTGCATTTGTTTCATTCCTATTGATTTCAGCTCTGATTTTAATTATGTCCTGTCTTCTACTGGTTTGGGTGTTGATTTGTTCTTCTTTTTCAAGAACTTTGAGATGCAATGTTATGTCATTTATTTGTTAACTTTATATTCTTTTAATGAATGAGCTCAATGCAATGAAGTTTCCTCTTAACACTGTCTTTATAGTGTCCCAAGATTTCAATATGTTGTATCACTATTCTCATTTACTTCTAAGTATTTTTTAAAAATTTCATCCCCAATTTCTTCTGTTATCCATATATTATTCAATAATATATTATTTAGTCTCCAGGTGTTAGAGTAGCTTCTTTGTTTTATTTTATTGTTGATTTCTAATTTCATTCCATTATAGTCTCATAGAATGCAGGGTATTATCTGTATTTTTTTGTATTTGCTAAGAGCTGCTTTGTGGCATATGATATGCTTTATTTTAGACTAAGTTTCATATACTGCTGAGAAGAAAGTGTATTCTCTCATTGATGGATGAAATATTCTATATATGTGTGTTAAGTCTAAATTACTGATTGTATTATTTATTTCTATAGTTTCTTTGTTTAGTTTGTGTTTGGAAGATCTATCCAGTAGTGAAAAAAGTGTGTTAAATTCACCTAATATTATTGTGTTGTGGTCTATTTGTTCTTGAAATTGAGAAGGGTTTGTTCGATGTATATAGATGCTCCATTGTTTGGAGCATGACTATTTATGATTGTTATGTCTTGTTAATGTATAATTCCCTTAAGCAGTATTAAATGTTCTTCTTTGTCCCTTCTGATTAACTTTGGCTTGAAGTCCATTTTATCTGATACAAGGATAGAAACCCTTGCTTGTTTACACAGTCCATGTGAGTGATATGTTTTTTCTCATCCTTTTACCTTCGGTCTGTATATGTCTTTGCCTTTGAGGTGAGTCTTTTGGAGACAACATGTTGTTGGGTCTTATTTTTTAATCCAATCCGTTATTCTATGTCTTTTGATTGATGAGTTTATGACATTAATGTTCAGGGTATTATTGAGCTATGATTTGTATTCCTAGTCATTTTGGTCTTTTTATGTTTTTAAATTTGAATTGGTTTCTCCTTTGATAGACTATTCCTTTAGTGTAGTTCCTCACTTTGCTGGTTTTGACTTTTTTTTTTTTTTTCATTCCATTTTCATGGAATATTTTGTTGAGACTATTATATAGTATAGGCTTTTTAGTTGTGAATTCTTGTAACTTTTTTTTAATCTTGTAAGGTTTTTATTTCATCTTCAAATCTGAAGCTTAATTTTGCTAGATATAGAATTCTTGGTTGGCATCCATTTTCTTTCAGAGCTTGGTATATGTTGTTCCAGGACTTCCGAGCTTTGAGCGTCTGGGTTGAGAAATATGGTGAGTTCTGAATTGGTTTCCCCTCTGTATTTAATGTGATATTTTTCTCACAACCTTTAAAATTCTATCCCTAATCTGTATGTTAGGCATTTTTATTTTAGTATGCCTTGGTGTGGATCTGCAGTAAATTTGTACGTTTGGGATCTTGTAAGCCTCTTCTGTTTGATTTTCCATTTCATTCTTTATGTTTGAGAAATTTTCTGATAGTATTTCATCAAATACTGTGCATTCCAAATACAAACCAAAGAATTTGTATCTCCATTCCTTCATCTATACCAATAAATCTTAGATTTGGTCTTTTTTCGTTATCCCATACTTCTTGGAAGTTCTGTTAATGGTTCCTTAACATTTTCTCCTGTGGTCAACTTTATTTTCAAGATTATATATTTTTTCTTCATTGCCTAAGGTTCTGTCTTTCAAGTGGTCTAGTCTGTTGGTGATGAGTTTTCCACTGAATTTTTAATTTGCTTTATTGATTCCTTCATTTTGAGGATTTCTGCTTGATTTCTTTTCAGAATCTCTATCTCTTTATTAAAGTGATCTTATACTTCCTGAAATTTATCTCTGGTTTCACTCCTTACATTGGCCTTTACATCAGGGATCAGTTTAACTGTGTACATTCTAAACTTTTCTGACATTTCTTCTACCATGTTGTCAATGAATTCTATTACTAGAGCGTCTTGGTTTCTTTGGGGTGCTTTGTTCTTTTGTTTTTTCATGTTGTTTGTATGTAGATCTAAGATAGTACAGTTTCTGCCCTATAGTTTTATAATGTCCCCGAAGATTTCCAGGACCTTACCTTTAAGGGGGAAACAAATAATAACAACACACAATGCAAAAAAATATACAGCCTTAAACCAAATAGCTTCTATTAAGACATCTACACTTTTGTTGCATTAAACAGAAATGATGTGTTCAATTTTTGTCTAGAGTATAAACAGTTAGTTTGCAAAAGGGGTTACAATTTCGTATGGTGGACAGAGAGAGAACAGAAATGTTGTAGAATGTGATGTTTATGAGAAAGGAGGATAGAAGATAAAAGTAAAATTACAGGAAGAGTGAAAAAGGGATTAATAGAGATTGGCTGTTAGCAGGAGAAAAGGGAGAAAGAGAATCCAGGGAAACAGACAAGTGAAAGAAAAAAATATGTAAAGTAAAATTAAGAAAAGAAAGAAAAATAAAAGAGGAAAAAGAAAAAAATACACAACCAAACAGTAATATATTATTCTGACATTCCAGTCATCAATAAACTGATGCATGAAAAATACTTGGTTTCACAAAATGGTAGCAATGTGAGAGAATAAAAAAAGAAAAAAAAAAAAAAGGATATCAATGAAAAATTGAACAATTGTTTTCATTGGAGTTCAAAACTTTCTCAGCTTTCCTTCTTAGCAGTTAGGTGGGGTTGTCTGGAGTTTGATGCTAGCTCAATCTTCGGGATGCTTGGGGTTGCTAGGATGAGAGGGTTAGTTCCGGAGCTGGAACTCCTGGAAGCATGGTGTAGGCTTA
Organism: Sciurus carolinensis; assembly: GCF_902686445.1. Taxonomy (NCBI): domain Eukaryota; kingdom Metazoa; phylum Chordata; class Mammalia; order Rodentia; family Sciuridae; genus Sciurus; species Sciurus carolinensis. The sequence goes on along the minus strand of NC_062217.1, from coordinate 63,013,129 downwards.
GGTATGCTCCAGTCTTTTTGTGGGTGCTTATTTTTCTGGAGGTTTTTAAGTTAGTGCACCTCCAAGGCTCAGAAATAGCTGGTCCATGTTGGAAGACTACACCCCAGGAATCTTCTTTGGCTTACATTCATGGGGTGTAGGAACCTATTCTCATCCCACTACTTTGCTTGTAGACCCCATGATTCCTGGTCTCTGATTTAGTCTCTAAACTTGATCTCTTCTACCCTGGCTCTTTTGAATTCCTGGTCAGGTATGTCTCTCCCAGCCAGACTTGGAAGCAGTTGGATTGGATGGGGACAGGGGAGGCCAGGTGGATTTCTGTGGCCAGCATTCCCCTGTGTATACTTTATCCACACTTGGTTTTCTCCAGGTCACTTAGGCACACTCCCTGGCATGCAGTGTGGGTTTGCTTAGCTCATTTTTCAGGCCAGACTCAGTTCTGCGGATAATTGACTGGCAGCACCTGGCCCCTGCACTGGGCTACAAAATTGTTCCTTTCACTGTCCTCCATGCACACCTGCTGAGAGAGATAGTGAGTTCCCTCCCATACATGGATATGGATACACTGCTTACTGTTTTTTTTTTTTTTTTTTTTTTTTAATAGTGATTCTGATCCCTAAGCTCTCTGTACCCTAACATGCCTCAGTCTTGCCAAGAATGGGGATTCCTTTAATTCCTTTATTGTTTTAATGTATTCATGTCGGGATTGTTCTGGCTTGTACCTCTAGCTGCTCTCATGACAGTTGAAGTGGGGATCTTCCACCCTCCCCTCTTATTTTTTTATATAAGAACTCCTGAGTCCCCAGTCTGTTTGAGTGTCCAGTATTGAATTGCAGTAAAGTCCTCCCTAATTCTTGATCATTCACCGACCTTGTTGGACTTACCGGTTCTTGTAGGAAGGTAGAAGATTAATTTTTGTGACACATTGATCCATGTTGAAAAAATACTTTCTGTCATAACGATATGAAACTTTGCTTTTTCTTTGGATAAAGTCAATTAACTAACACAGGTATTATTCCAATTGCCAGGTGAATTTAGGATGAACTATGCATGAACTATTACTGCTTTTGGATCTCTTTCTTCAGTGCTAGTGATTATCTAGTTAGAAAAATGTATTTTTAGAAAACACATAGAAAGTATTGCCTCCACAGGCATTTTTTAGCTCACAAATTTTCATGTATCATAGTTATTTTAATATTGTGATGTATTTTTGGTTGGGTATATTTTTTAAATTTATGTTTAATAAAAATACACGTTCAGGGCTGGGGAGATAGCTCAGTCGGTAGGGTGCTTGCCTTGCAAGCACAAGGCCCTGGGTTCGATCCCCAGCACTGCAAAAAAAAAAAGAATACACGTTCATGTTTTATGACCCCACTTGTGATTAGAATTTGTGAACTCAACCCATATACATTAGGGTAATATCTATTTTATTAAAAACTTTTTCATTTTTATTACACTTTTATGTTTACTAAACTGTATATTCTTGTCTTCATCACTTCTGTTTCCTTCTCTGCTTTCTGGTATATTGAGTTATCACCTGCATGATTAAATGTTATACATTGTTTCTTTGTCTAAAAGGATAATCCTTAAATTAAATCCATGCCATTGTTAACATCTTATGCTTAAATATATACATCTTTTCCAGACTAAACCATATTTTAGCAAACTCATGACACTTTATCTTCTTCACATTAGAGTCAACTAATGTTAATGTAGTTTAGTCTATTTTTTAATAGTAGCTTAGATATATAGTTTCTCAGGTATTTTGTTTATTTGTTCACACGTTTCTGTTCTGTGTGTATGGGTATTCAAAGAAATAAAATTTAAGATCACATGTAGTTTCTGTTATTGCCTCTATCTTTCATAGTGTCTTCCTGAATTTTTTCATTTCTTAAGTGAGAACTTAATAAAAATTTCATATTTAGCATATGAAAGGTTGTATGTGTCTGAATTTATTTAAAATATTTAAATTAAATATAGAAGAATGTGAAGTTCTAATTTCAAATTATTGTACTAAGATTAAAATTATAACATTATTTCTATACCATTTCTTACTTCATTAAAAAGTCTGAATCTAATTAGATGTTTTTCTCTCTTTAATAACCATTTCTTTTCCTCTGAATGAATTAAAAATGTTTTAGTTGAATTATAATTTGTAAAGTTTATATTAACAACTCTAGAGAATGTTTTTCCCAATTCTCCTTTGGAATTTCACATGTAAATAAGAATATTCTTCTTTTTTATTTCTTGATTTAATTTTCAAATTTTCTATTCACCCACTAAAAAATATGTTTGAGATTTCAGTAATCTGATATTAGAAATATTTTTTCTCCTGCTTTCATTAATCATCAGAAAAGCATATTTTCTATAAATTTATTATTAATTATTATTATTATTTTTTTATTGTAAACAAATGGGATACAAGTTGTTTCTCTGTACATGGAGAAAAGGCATACCATTTGTGTAATCATAAATTTACATAGGGTAATGTTGTTTGATTCATTGTTATTTTTCCTTTCCCTCCACCCCTCCCACTCCTCTTTTCCCTCTATACAGTCCTTCCTTCCTCCATTCTTGCCCCTCTCCCAACCTCCATTATGTGTCATCATCCGCTTATCAGTAAGATCATTCGTCCTTTGGTTTTTTTGAGATTGGCTTATCTCACTTAGCATGATATTCTCCAATTTCATCCATTTGCCTGCAAATGCCATAATTTTATTATTCTTTATGGCTGAGTAATATTCCATTATATATATATATATACCAGAGTTTCTTTATCCATTCAACAATTGAAGGACATCTAGGTTGATTTCACAATCTGGCTATTGTGAATTGAGCAGCTATGAATATTGATGTGGCTGCATCTCTGTAGTATGCTGATTTTAAGTCCTTTGGGTATAGGCTGAGGAGTGGGAGAGCTGGGTATTAATTATTATTTTTGGTACTGTGAATTAAAGGCAGGATTGCTCTACCATTGAGCCACATTATCAGACTCTTTTACCTTTTGGAGATAATGTATCACTAAGTTGACTAGAGCCTTGCTATGTTACTGAGGCTGGTCTCTAATTTTCAGTCTCCCCCCCCCAAGTTCCCCAAGTCTCTGGGATTAAAGGTGGGAGCACTGCCTCTGGCTGAAATTTATTATTTTTATTCATTTTATTCATTCCTTTAGATTTTCCAATTCAGAATAATTTCTTCATCTTTTTTTCATGGTGTTACTTATCATATCTATTTATTTCTTTATCTTATTTGTATGTTTTACAATTGTATTTTATCTACCTTCCTTTTTATGACTCTTTATTCTTGCATCATATTGTTAATAATTAATTTCCTTAAAAATATGTACCATTTTTATTTTCAGTCTATCTGCTCAGACAATCTCACTTCAAATAGCACATGCCATTGATTATTCATATTTTTCATATGAAGACATTTTATTATTTTGGACTTAAAGTTCATATTCTAGTGGAGGCATTAGCTCTTCCTGTGGTGAAGGCTAATGGAGAAAAAATGAAGGGCAGTCCCTAAAATGTTTCACTTTCCAGAGGTGTAAATACTTTTATATGCACCATAGGTAACTAGCTCACCATTTAATTTCTTTAGAAGAAATTGCATTTGAGAAATATATTGCCTTTCATACTCATTCATCTGCCTTGCATATTTTGAGTGTTAAATATTAAAGAAGTAAAATCTAAAAATAAACTTATTAACTGGCATGTAGTTTCATCACTCTTCATTTAAACAGGAACTTCTGTGAATACTCTAACCTATGCTGTCTAGCATGTTTTGCACCAATTCTTTTGATAATAAAAAACATGGGAAGACAAAGGCAAGAGATTAAATATTTTATATAAAAATCTTCACACTGCTCCTTCTTGAAGCCATCTGCTAAAAGCTCAAACCTACTTCCACAGGCTCAGATTGACTATACACATGAGAGTGATAAGAATAAAATTCAAATTCCTTCTGCAACTTCTCACATATGTTGTTGTTGTGTCGTTATTGTTATTGTTGTTATTACTGTTGTTAATTATACAAAACCAAGCCCTCCTCACTTTTCGTATTTTTTTCAAATAAAGTTACATATATTTAAGGCATAAAGTTTTAAGATACTTAAACATAATGAAATGATTTCTATACCCAAGCTAATTTATATATCACCTCACATTTGTTAAGAGCATCTGAAGTACACTATCTTAGAAAATTTCTAGTATATAGCACAGTATTATTGCCCGTATTTATATCAACATTGTTCACAACAGACATGATGTGAAAATAAACTGTTTCATTTTTTATTTAAATTGATGAAAGTTTATTTGTTTTAAAAAACTGTATATTTTCCAGTCTTCTCATTCAATTTCTCCTGAACTTATCCACCTTTTTAAAATATGAAGGTTTGGAAATAAAAGCTATCTAATGCTAGAGATAACAGAGCAAATTACAATAAAACAAATTGCTAGTTCTAGATTTCCACCATCATTTGACAACCCCTTAATAATTTAAGATAGCTATTACTTTAGCTTTGCATTTGTAATTGAACTCCACTGTTATGAGAATTACATGAAATTAAGCACCAGTGGTACACAGTTTTTGACTCACATACTTCTAAATTAAATGGAAAATGAATTAATGTTAGCTTGATTTTATAGGTGTATTTTGTAGTTCCTAGTATAAAAAGGAGATGTGAAAATTATGAAATCATTCATTAAGTAGGATTTAAATACATCATCCTTAGAAGAAAAGAGCACTTGCCTATACTCACAATGAAATTTAAAGTGAATGTAATATATATGCATATGCTAATAAATACAGTATAACTAAGACTTATATTACATAAGAGTTTAAGAAAAATCAAAACAATGTCATTAGGAAAATTAATATTATAAGATTGGTAGAAAGAGGAACATTATAGGTAAAAATAACATTTGATGATTTTTACTTAGATTTAGAACCTCATCTTTTATTATGCAAAATAATTATTTGAGGATTCTGTAACTCACAAAAATAAGCACATGCATTGCATGGAAAGATCAAATCATTTTGGCTTATTTGGGTAGTTTAAAGTAAATCATACTTAAGATGTGTCACAAATAATGATATTGTGTTAGTATCATTGTATTATTGTGACTACGATACCTGGCAAAAACAACTTAGAGTAGGAAAAAGAGGAGCCACAAAAGTTTCTGAACCACCTGGTCATATTAGTCATAGCAACAACCCCAATTTTTGTTACACATATCTGTTACCCAAGAAGAACATCTTAGAGGCTGGAAAGTTTATTTTGTGTCATAGTTTCAAAGGATTAGTCTATGGTCAGCAGAATCCATTGCTCTGGGCTGAATGTGAGACAGAACATTAAGGCAAAAAGGTGTGGTAGAGGGAAGCTGCTCCCCTTATGGAAGTCAGGAAACAGAGGGGGAAGGGGTCACCAGGAGGATGAACAAGTACACAGTGACCCTCTTCCTTAAATAATGCCTCGTCTACCTACAGTTACCACCTCCTAATCCATTCATATTTGGAGGGACTCATTAGGTTACAACTCTCACAGTCTAATCATTTCACCTTTGAACATTCCTGAATTAACACGGGTGCTTTTGGGAGATACCAATTCACAATAGATATATGGAACAATTTTTTCCAAACTGCAAACAAAAAGCAAGAAGTTAAAAATGCTAATTTTATCACATACAGAGCACTAACAAGTGAACAGAAAAAGAACTGCTAAAATTGATGAGAAAAACAGTCTTGTAATTGAAAGATCTTTGAAATTTATAAGCCATTAGTTCTCAGCAAATCAATGTAAATGACTATGTAGAAAACTGATCAGTATTGCTAATGATAATAGAATGCATATATACAATTCATGAAAATATAACTTTCTATTACCAATTCAAAGTTTGGCAGCATAACCTGTGGATATTATTATGGGAAACAAGAACTCTTTTATACTGTTTCTACATATACAAAATATGAAGAATTTATACAATTTTTATAAATTTTAAAGAATTTTTGTGTATATATATATATATATATATAATATGACCCAGAAAAAAAATAAGACATCCAAAAATAATAAATATACACAGGAGTTTCTGTGCTTAAAATCATTTCCAGGAGCCAGGTGAGATGGTGCAGATATGTGATACCAGCTATTCTGGTGCCTGAAGCAGGGGAATTGCAAATTTCGGTCCAGGTTCAGCAACTTAGCAAGAACCTGTGTCAAAATAAAATATGTATGGGGTCGAGGGATGCAGCTTAGCGGTAGTGAACTCCAAAGTACTACTAAACCAAACCAAACCAAATCAAACTACACAAAACCAATCAAAACAAATACATACACACACTTACATACACATGTTTTTCTGGAACTGTTTATTAAATAAACATGCGGAAACAATAATACTACTATTAATAAAAGTCAATTATACTAATGAATTGTTGTGGCATCAAAATTTTGACATCTAAATCTTTTTGCCTACTAGAAGAAAATAGATACTTGTAAAGATAGATAATTGTATGTTAAGAGCAAAACAAAATATACAGGAAAATGCAAGTATTTTGTTTTGCTCTACAACAAAAGTACTATTTAACATATTGGGAACATATCAAATGACAAGAATATTTTTGTAAAAAGATTAATTATAGCTAAAGATTGATGAAGAATAACGAATCTTTTTATACACACAGACATATACTCTGCCACATAGCCATCCATCTAACCACTATCCATATCTACTCCTTGTTCTATTATTGATCTACCTGTGCACTGTTGGTAGATCTCAGGGTTCCAAATCATCACTGTAAACCTTGATCAATAAAAATTAAAAAATCAATAATATGAATGACATTTTTAAACCATATTTTACAGTAACTAAAGACTCAATGATTAAAATTTTACATAAGATTCTGGTTGTATTATGTTCCTAGGACAGCTACAACAAATTGCCACAAACTGGGTGACTCAAAACAATACACATTTTTATAACTCTGGAAGTTAGAAGTGTAAGATCAAGGTGCTGTTGTGCACAGTTTCTGCTGCCTCTAGGTGAAGATTCTTTCTTGCCTCATCCTCTATTCTGGTGGTTGCTGGCAGCTCTTGGCATTCTTGGGCTTACAGTTTTTTATTCCAATCTTTGCTTGTGTTGTTATACATTTTTCTTCCCTTCTTGTCTTTCTCTGTGTATTTGTTTTCTTATAAGAATTCTAGTCAGTAGATTAAGATCTATCTTAATTAAGTTTAGCTTCATTTTAGCTTAATTATATCTGCAAATGACTTTTTATGAAAGGGTAACATGAACATATTTGTGTACTATGTGAATGCTCACCAAAAGGTCACCACAGCACAAGAGGATTTTAGTAACGAGGCCAATAACATGTATAGAAAAATAAAGTTTTGTGAGATATATTTGTGTTTATAGGTATAATCTTTAATTAATTTTCATGTTACTCTACTGATATTTTTAAATTCCTAACTTTATATGTAACTTATTTGTTCAACTTTAGCTCTTTCTACTATGGTATTTAGTGTACTATTTTTCCCCACATTAATAATTATGTTCTATTTACATTTTTGTGTATGATTTTTGTATTGTTGCAGGTACTAGGAATTGAATTCAGGGGTGCTTTATCATTGAGCTACATAATCAGTCCTTCGTTTTTCTTTTTTTTTTTTGTCTGTAGTTCTTTTTTTTATTATTATTATTGTATATAAATGGGATACATGTTGTTTCTCTATTTGTACATGGAGTCAAGGCATACCATTTGTGTAATCATACGTTTACATAGGGCTATGATGTTTGATTCACAATTTTTTCCCTTCCCCCCCACCCTTCCCACCCCTCTTTTCCCTCTATACAGTCCTTCTTTCCTTCATTCTTACCACACTCCTTATCCCTAACCCTAAACCTAACCCTAAACCTTATGCTAACCCCTCCCACCCCCCAATATATGTCCTCATCCGCTTATCAGCGAGATCATTCGTCCTTTAGTTTTTTGAGATTGGCTTATCTCACTTAGCATGATATTCTCCAATTTCATCCATTTGCCTGCAAATGCCATAATTTTATCATTCTTCATAGTGGAGTAATATTCCATTGTATATATATGCCATAGTTTCTTTATTCATTCATCAACTGAAGGGCATCTAGGTTGGTTCCACAATCTGGCTATGGTGAATTGAGCAGTAATGAACATTGATGTGGCTGTATCTCTGTAGTATGCTGATTTTAAGTCCTTTGGGTATAGGCCAAGGAGTGGGATAGCTAGGTCAAATGGTGGTGCCATTCCAAGCTTTCTGAGGAATCTCCACACTGCTTTCCAGAGTGACTGCACTAATTTGCAACCCCACCAGCAATGTATGAGTGTTCCTTTTTCATCACATCCTCACCAACACCTATTGTTGCTTGTGTTCTTGATAATCGCCATTCTAATTGGGGTGAGATGAAATCTTAGGGTAGTTTTGATTTGCATTTCCCTTATTACTAGAGATGTTGAACATTTTTTCATATATCTGTTGATTGCTTGTACATCTTCTTCTGTGAAGTGTTTGTTCATTTCCTTAGCCCATTTGTTGATTGGATTATTTGTATTCTTGGTGTAGAGTTTTTTGTTTTTCATTTTTTATTTTGAGACAAGATAAGTTGCTGAAGGTCTCACTGCGTTTTCCAGGCTGACCTTGAACTTGAGATCCTCCTGCTTCAACTTCCACAATGGCTGGGATTACAGTTGTGTGCCACCATACCCAGCAGGTATATCTTAATTATATTCTGTATCAGATATTTTCCAAGATGATTCCCTTTGGTTATGGGCTTCTGTTGCTTCCTCTGAGAGCATCTCTTTTGTTTTTGCATTTGGTAAATTTATAGTAATTTATGGTTTCAAAAATATATGCTTTTGCTATTCAGTGAGTGAAGTTTGGTTCTTCTTTCACTGATGAGGAAATACTAATAGAGATATAGGAACCAGCTAGAATGATGACTACTTCAACTCCTATTTGCTGCCTTGGTTTAATTTTTTTTTACAATTAAGGTGCTTAGGTTTAGAACTTATTTTTAAACCTTAAATGGAAGTAAATACATATATATGTATATATATACACATGATGTATGTAAAAGTACATAAAATATATATTCATATAGAAAAACATAAATATGTACAATTAATAACTTCTGTTGGTTTTTTTCCCACTGACTTTATTCTCAGGCAATACAGAGGAAACTCAAAGGGCTGTTATTCACTTAAAATTGAGTTAGAATGAATATTGAAAATTTCTGTATTTCTCTATAAGCAAAATATCATGATTCTATTCATAGTTTTAATACAATTCTGGTAGAAAATTTTGGAGAATAACATTAAAATTGCTACATAATCCACAGGGACATTTATCAATCATAAAAGCTGGTTATTGCTCTATGGGAAAAAAATTCCAGGTCAAATACATATGTCCTTTTCATTAAAAGTAGAAAGATTCTCAGATTTGATTTTCTTCAATGACAAAATTATAAATTTAAGAAATGTTGAAGGTCTTTTTTTCCCTCCTAATCAAGCAAACACTTGATTAATTCAATAATTGGTAAGACATATCTAATAAAGTGGTTTTGATGTAACTGGACTGAATCATCAACTACAAAAATAAGTCTTTATAGAGACATACATACACAGCAACTTATGATCTCCCTTATTTTACAGTATTAATTTCATAACAAATTTTCCATGGAAAAAAGATTGAAAAGAACAACAGCAAAAACAGAGTTCTACCTGAGTCAAGACAATCTGGAAAGCAGGATAGGGGTTAGATTAAAGAAGGATGCAAGATAGTCATTGATCTGTTACCCATATTCTAGTGTCCCTGGAAAGTTTAGAAATGATTAGGTGTGCTTACCTTTAAAATTGTTTGTATTCTTGATTTCTTTTTAGAGGATCCAACAAGTTACTTTTTAAGTGTTTGACTGCAGTTATGGACACATCATGTGGGCAATAAAGGATTTTTTTCCCCTAGTAATCACAGCTGCTACAGGAAAAGGTGGCAGGCACAAGCAGCAGGGCAGGCAGCAGGAACTCCATCTGCTTCACAGACAGCAAGATGTAATTCTTTGAGATTGTTTATTAAATAAATTGATTAAACACTTTAAAAGAAAAATCTGAGGTCTCCAATTCAGTTAATAGTTCATTATCAAGAAAAGACTACCTTTATTTTAATTTTACATTTCTTCAATTATTGTTACCTCTCTCTATGGTAACCTCTCACCTTATTGAGTTTATAGACTGTGTTCTTATTTTGACAGGAGCAATGCAATCAATAATAGACAATGCATGCCATAGTTTCATTCTCTGTATGTAGAAAATTAGCTACAATTTATTAGAAGATGTTGCAACATACAAAACAATACTAAAAGCCATGGAGTTAATTATCAATTATTCTTATTTGTTGCATTTTGTTTCTGGTTATATCACTGGTGCATCAAGAAGAGCATAAAAAAATAGTTATATTCACACTGGTCACCTTGGTTGGAAACTAGATTAAAGACTTAAATAAAATACTTGTGAATGTTTTCTGTAAAGTGCCCTCCCCTGTAACAAAGGAAGATAACGAAGCTGGCAGCTTAATACTTCCTCTTTAAAAATTATCTCAATTTGACTATTTTTAAAAATGGGACAAAGAATGGCATGAATGATTGAAACACAACCTCAAACCTGAGGCTAGTCAAAGGATTCATTTCCCCATTCCAAATATAATTCACAAGAGTAACAAGCAAGTAACTTGACTGGAATTTGATTAATTCTTCTACTCATTTCAGTTCTTTTTATTTTGCCCAAAGCAGGGGTAATTAATTAAGATAAAAATAATATGAGATCAGAAGCAATTAAAATAGTATAAATTTTCCTTAATTAAGTCTCTCAACTTGGCAGTTTGTCATTTTGGCACTATTTTCAGATACAGCTGAACAATTTGTCACATTTCTTAAGAAAGTATTTCTTAGATTTATCTGATATATTTGTACATATACTGCAGATATACACCTTTGTCACTGCAGAATAACTTCAACTCTTTGAAAAAAAAATTGTTGTTAGCTAATTATAAGAGAACACAAGCAAAAAAGAAAGTGTTATTTTCTCAAAAAGAAAACAAATATGAATCCAGTTTTGCCTGGAGTGTTAAAGCCCCCAATGTTTGCGATTATTTGCATCCTCATCCAAACAGATGGCATGCTTAAATTCTCCAAGTGTTAACACCTCTCTGCCTTTCCCAGTTCTCTGTCAAAGCAAACAACAGTTACTCTTGGTAGAAAAGAATTTTTAAAAAAAGGAGAATGAACAATACAAAGTAAATGATAAATGTAACATTGTATCAAAAACAATCATTAGCAATTAAGTTATTAAAAGATTAAATTCTCCATTTTAGTGAATTAACAATTGACAAAGTTATATGAATTAATAATAAAAAATAATGGATATTGAACTTGGGCCAACGATTTGACCAGCTTTGTCTCTTATCTCATTTTGGAAAATATTAACTGGAATGTATTCAGTAGTTCTTAATCTGAATTGGGTTTTGGATTTCATCAGGATTTGGATGAAATAAGATACACCAGAATGCCAGTTTATACACTTTAGCAACTCTCTTCTCTCTTTTCCTCTTTTTCACCTTCATCCCCTTCTTTACTCCCTTCCCCTCGTCTCCTTTTGCCCTTCATCTCCATTTGTCAGTCTGTACCCTTACACCCATGAACAAACACACATGTTCCACCAACACGTAGACACACACAGATGCTTACAAGCTTAGGGAATTTCCTTGACCTTCAGATTTTATGTTTAGATGCTGACTTTGGAATTAGCAGGTAGGTAATGGTTATTGGTTTAAATACTGCTTTTTCAGACACCTTACCCCATCATGTTACATCTCACCACTGCATTTACGTCATCCCATGTTTTTGTGATTTTCAACATGTAAGTCTTAGACAAAGGACCATCAACTCAGAGTCCAAATCTCTAGTTACTGAAGCAGAGTAGCCAAATAATAATCTCACACTTTATTTTCTGTTTCTATTGTACTTTTTTGATATTTATTTTCATTTGGAGTTATCTTTCTCATATATTGGAACACATATTTTTTCCTACTTTCCCTCATCCAATTGTCAATTGCATGAGAACATTAATGATGTTTCTTTTGTTAATTGCTACATCAAGGGCCTTGCTAATAAAACCAAACTCAAGGAAGTGGTCAATAGATTCATATTAAAAGAAAATAAATAAGTGAATGAATATATTTTAAAAAACATTAATGAAGATTACTGTGATGATTAAATTTTAAATTCTTTCCTGAAAATAATCTTATCTTTAAAAATTGAAGATTTTTTAAATGAAGATTTTAAAATATCTTCACCAGTTCAATCTATTTTATTTGTATTTGCATAGGAGTTCAGTGTTCTTTCAACTAAGTTGATTTACCAATATAATTTCAATATTCCAGGCAACTGTGTTCATTATCATGGAATAGTGGCCTTTTCAAAACAAAAGTCAATTGATAGATAGAAAGCACCTATTATAATGAATTCAAAATATTTCAGTGTTATAAAGAAAAATATTAAATACACAACTTCAATGACTGAATAATCATTACTTTGGGGTCTCTTAAAACTTTAAAAAAACTTAAAACAAATCTACTATTTGCTCAACACTTAGAGTTCTTAGGCACTTCACACAGCAAAATGTCAATTAAAGCCCATAAAAATGAATTAATAAAGCTGGAAATGAATGTCAATACAGACATTTTCATGTTTTCACAATTATAGGTGTGAAATTAGATTTCAATATTGATGGCTCCAAATAATCCAAGTAAGTATTACTATTAGTAAATTTTCATCCTCAAAAATTCTTCTTATTTAATATATAATATGTGACAGTATAATTTTGTTTGCTTAATTTTTATAATACATTTTAATGTACTTAAAATTCTTGAACATATGCTATATGATTTTATTCGATGGAATCTTTTGAAGAAATCAGTGAAAATTTTTCATATGTCACAGTTTCCCTCATTTCTGCATCTTGAATGTTATTAAATCAAGAATTTTTTTGAGGGGGGATACTGCAGATTGAACTCAGGGGCACTGGACTACTGAGTCACATCCCCATCCCTATTTTGTATTTTATTTAGAGACAGGGTCTCACTGAGTTGCTTAGCACCTCACTTTTGCTGAGGCTGGCTTTGAACTCATGGTCTTCCTGCCTCAGCCTCCTGAGCTGCTGGGATTACAGGCCTACATCACTGTGCCTGGCTAAATCAAGAAATTTTTAATAACACTTTATGCATAGCTCATGTATTGGTATAGTATTTTGCCACCCAAAGGAAATATACTACAAAATTAAATTGTACATAAGGTAACTGATTTCTCCTTACTGAATTTATTTAAAATATTTAAGTTTATAAACTGGGCGTGGTGGCATATGCTTACACTTCCAGTGACTCAGGGGGTGAGGCAGGAGAATAGCATTTTTGAGGCCAGCCTCAGCAACTTAGTGAGATCCTGTCTCAAACAAAAAATAAAGATGTTAGGGATATATCTCAGTGATAGAGTGTATAGCACCCCTGATTTCAGTTTTCAATCCCTGGTATGAAAAAAAAGGTGGAGGGAAAGAAGAAAAAACTGAGAAGAAGTTATCATAATCTGGTATATTTTGAAGATCAAATATTAAAACTGATTCCTGGATACAATTTGTGACCAGTATAAAATGGTACTGTTTACTAATTTTTTTTTTATCTAACCATTAGAATTTGGTTCATTAAAATCTATTTTCATGAATGGGAAACTTATATATGTTTAGAAGAGTTAATACAATTTGGGCGTCTTATTCTAAATCAAAGGAACAGAATTTTGCAATTTATCTAAGAAGCATACTGCTACAATATGCATATGACCAAATAAAATTGAAAAATACCTGAACAATTACTATTCCTACTCTGCTACCATTACCACTATGACTATTACTAAACACAATGCTAATAAAAAATTACATTTATTTAACAATTTCTGTCAGCTGGGAATTGCTCTTGCCTTTTCAGTTCTTGCAATAAACCTGTACGTTCACTTTTATTACCTCTTTTTTATTATGAAGTATCCTAGTTCAGAGAATAAGGTAATTAATTCAAAGGCATATGTTAAAGAGTCAGACATTTAATCAGGAGTTTTAGTAAACTCATATCTGCATACAATATTAAATATGTATATTTACAAAAATATATTAATTTTTTTCTCACTAGTTATTAATTTTCTCAAGAATTTGTTTTGATTTGTATAATTTATTTGAAACTTTTTGGATCCTATAGGCAACAAATGCTAAGATCCAAACTTTCAATACTCCCTTCACACCAAAGTATGTATCACAGGTCCCCAGTCCCAGCTGCTCTGCAATTAAGCAAGTGTTTGCCTTCTGTCTATCAACTAAACAAAACCATAGAGCAGTAAACTGCTCCTTCTTATTTTCTTAGTATAAGTTTGAGTTCTCTGCTTTATATATAAGAAATATTAGTATTAAAGTTGGGGTTCCCATGAAAAGTGAAAGGACACTAAGAGAAGAGGAAATGAATCAGAGGAGGAGAGGAGGGGAAGAAAAGGGAAACATTCTGGGTAGTGATATTGACCAAATACATTGGTACCTCATGTGCACTTATGAAAATGCAACAATGAATCTCATTATTATGTGTAACTATAATGCACCAATAAAAATATGGAAAATTGTATCAAAGAAAAAAGTAAGAAGTTCTAGTATTCATTGAACAAAAAGTAGGGACTGAAGCCTTAAAATATAAGTAAAAATACCTTTTGGGTTTATGGTTTATATGGTCATAAGTCAACACAGAATACCACAGAATCTTCATTTGAATAGCTACAAGTTTGTACAGGGAAGCATATTTTGTGTTTTGCTTCCTTTCATTATTTGTTCTTCTTTTCTTCCAGTCATTTCTATTGCATATAGTAGATGATGATGTTATAAGAGAGAAAGGAGATTGGGAAAATGCAAAATACTTTGGATGATGGGGCATATTTTAATGGCTAAGCCATTCACAACAAAAAGCACATATATTTTCTTACATATGTGCAAGCCAGAGAGAAAAAAGGAATAAAAAAGGATCTTATAAAAATAGCAGTGAGACCAGCGGAACAGAGGAAAGTTACCTGGAGAAGATAGAAGGAGTGGGAAAGGAGAGTACTGTGAAATGAAATCCGCCAATTTATGTTATGCCCATGTAGAAATACATCACAATAAATGTCACTATAATGTCTAATTATATTGCACAAATAAACAAAACACCAAAAACAGGTTTATTATTGCCAATATTACTGAAAGTTTATTTATTATATGACGATAAAATCTCAGATCAGTTAGAATATTCTTTTACAGTTATCCCATTTCACCAATTAGAAAGAAGATAGAAAACCATTGTCCAATTTTTAGTGGTTCAATTTTCTTAAATTATCAATTTTATCCAGGTAGATTCATAAGAAATGAAAATAGGAACTCACTGTTTTTCAGTTCATTATTATCTACCCTTACATGGATGTAATGTATTACTTGGATCATACCATATGCTATAAAATCTTATCACCTCTGTATTCGTGTGAACACAAATAGGTTTTCTTACAAATCTAAAAGAGAACAACTGTGATTTCCCTGCTCAGAGGATGATGGCATTTGGTCTATGAGTCACTAAAACACCAAAGTTAACCAGAAAGAGAACAGGAGATCATCAGAAGGTGAAAGCCTAGAAAAGAGATGGCAAGAGGCATCCAAGGGCCATGGTGGGAGGCACGCTGCATCTGCAGTGCTCAGGTGCTTCCTTCATGTGGGGCTGAGACACACAGTTAGCACTCACAAGCTTGGAGAGAAGAAAAGGTGTGGATCCAGGAGGAGGAAACCCACATTTTGTTAAGTGGCTAGCATTCTCTCCTGGAGGTTTCACTTACACCTATTTTATTAATTTCATTTCTATCTCTAAAGTGAATTTGAAAATAAGCTTTATGGCTCAATCTTTTCTCCTGTAAGAATGAGAATAATCAACATTGTTATACCTTTTTATAGGGTTTATAAATATTTTAAAAATATATGTTTACTCTATTACCAACCCATTGGTACAGAAAAATGTTTTGTCCATTATTGATTTAGATTTGTTAAAAATATTATTAGATGTACAACAGTGAATTACTTGTATTTCATTTTATAAGATGTGATTTGACAAAATTTCTTATGGATTCTAGCCATTAATTTTGAAATAGAACTTAAACATTAGTATTACTTAGAATTTTTAAATAACAATAGTAACATTATAGTATAGGTGGCTATTTGGTGGAATAAATATTATATAAATACTATAATTTGAAATTTAATATTAAATAAAATGTGTTTTTATATAAATACATATTGTCTTTCTCTGCTAGCTTATCATTGCAATCATGGGAAAGTTATATTACTAAAATTCTGATTGATTTAAAAGGACATCAGAACATAAGTCACCAAAAGTTTAATAATTCAGTTTTAAAATTAAAATGTTTTACTTTTCCTATATGTATGTGTTTTATTTGCCATATATTCTCAAAGTGCTGAATGCATTCCCGCACTATTTTGAAAATTATCTATCAAAAAGACAGCAAACTTTCCTATATCTAGTGTGAATTACTAATAAATAATCTTCAATAGTATATTAATGCTATTTACCAATGTTTCAATTTGAGCTCTTCAATAGCTGCAGAAGAATCCGTGTTTTTTTTTTTTGTTTCTATAAGTTTTTTTGAGGTTAAATATTACAAAGTGTTTGTTGCAGAATTGGTTTTAAATGTTTTTTTCATACTGAAATTTCTTAAAATATGGTACATTTCCCCCAAAATACTATAAACGCAATTTAGAAAGAAATAATTGGAACATCTAAATATGTCACAAATATTTCCTTAATTATAAATTAAAATGTTATCATTTTAAAAGACATATTATGACATATTCTCAGAAATAAAATGACACTATGCTTTTTTTTTTTTTTTCGTGTTCTTAAACATTGTTTGCATTATTTGACACTGAACTGTCAATGCATACCTGTCTTCTGGAGCAAAGAGTCTAAGTTAGCTTAATTGCTTATGATCATTTCAAACAGAATTGAAATCCTAAAAACATAAAGAAATTTACACACTTTTATAACCTGAATAGAAACGGTTCAATACTGCATTTTAGAAAATGGAGTGGGAGATGGTGAAGGAATATTCTTTGAACGGTTTGCAAAATAACATTTTAAAATTATTTTCACAGAATGCACACGGATATTTGAATTTTATATATTGATAATACTGACATATACAACATTTGTATGCTGTTGGTTTAGAGTATTAGAATAACATGAATTTCAAATAATCTCTGACACAGGGTACAATGTTAAATGATCTAGCTGCCATCAGAATGAGAAAAGCAGCAAACATGTGAACATGCTGATAGTGACTTTCTGCGTCTGATCCTTTATGGATGAGCCAGTTCTTTTCCGGACTGATTACTCTGTCATTCACTAGAGCCTATCTTGTCTGGGACTGTCATGCTTGGTCTTTGACATTAACAATAAGATTAGGACCAGCACTGACTGTCACAACAGCAGCGGGAGCCCAGAAAGATAGTGGTGAGCTTGCCCTGATACAACTACATTTAAAAGGAGACCACTAAATCTGCGCTTCTAAAAACACATTCTCCTGCTCTATCGATAGGGAAAAAAATTGCTGAAATTTTATACACTTTAAGTTCACAGAATAAAAGAGGTAAACAATTTAGTCTGATAATTATTAGATTATTAATTGATATAGTTAATGCTTCTTTGTTTAGATGATTACAATCTGCAGAGAATTTTGCATAGTCCCCTAATAGGTAAATGATAATTTAATAAGCTTAAATCTTCCTTTTGCGCTTGGCAACACATAATTTCTGAGTGCGAGGTGGTACCAGTTTGGACAACGCTTCCTCGTTCTTACATCCATTTCTCTTATGTCTACATGAGAGAAGCAATCATTTTAAGAACATCATCAATATGAAAGATAATTGCCTTTAAGCAAGTTTATTTTCTTTGTTTTTTAATCACAAAACCCACATAAGATATGCAGTTATTATTATACTTCATATCCATAATTTATACTTTATGTAAATTAGCATTACAGAAAATAATAGTATTTTTCTTCTTCATTGTAACAAATTACTATACACTTAGTGTCTTAAGCCAACACACATTTGTTATTTCATAAAGACTGGATCAGGAGCCCAGATGTAACTTAGCTGGTTTCTTTGCCAGTGTACCTTGATAATTGTTAGATTATTTTGACTGAAGCTCACGAGACTTCAATCAACATGTTGACTGGGCTACACTCTTACCTGCAGGACTTACTGGCAATAATCTTCTCCCAATAACATTCAAGCAGTTGAGAGAATTTGTCACCTTGAAACAATCGGAGAATTTTCTTGCTGGGCATAGGCTGGGGGTCACTCTCATCTCCTCAAGGTCAACCATAGTTCCTTGTAATGTGATACTTTTACAGGCCTCATCCATGTGGCAGCATAGCATCTCAGTCAGCAAGAACACTTTTCTCTCTCCAGTCTGCTAATCCTGAGCCCTATGTTATATAACCTGATCAAGGGGATAATACCCCATCACCTATGCTGTGTTTTGTCTGTTCAGAAAAATTCACAGGTTTCATCCTCATTCAGCAGTAAGACACACTGAGAATCACCTGAGGCTGTGTGTTGCATAATAATTATGAAGAAGTTTAGTTTGCTGACATTGACCTTGTTTCCTGTTAGGACCATGAAAAAGGTCTCTGAATTCAACTATTCATTACCAATAAAGCATCTAAATCTGTTTCCTACTCCCCAATTTCCCATGCTAAATTATTAAGAGCCTAATGTTCATGCATTCCTGTAGTAATATTGTAACACAAATAAGGAACTCTGAGATTATGAAATAGACTTTGTAAAATTGTGACTGAGTGCACGCACCTATCCTCCTCTTAGGAGAGAGATCTTTACGGTACGATGAAAGCAAATAACCTCTTGGGAAGAAAGGTGACTGTCAGTCACCTAAAAATAAAAGCAAATGAGGCTGAGTACAGTGACACATGCCAGCAGCTCAGGAAGCTGAGGTAGGAGGATCCCAAGTTCAAAGTCAGCTTCAGCAAAAGTGAGGCACTAAGCAACTCAGGGAGACCCTGTCTCTAAATAAAATACAAAATAGGGCTGGGGATGTGACTCAGTGGCCAAGTGACTTGAGTTCAATCCATGGTATTCCCCCACCCCAAAAAGCAAATGACTCTTAGAGAGACGAATATGCAAATATTTATAAAGTGGTACCAGATGTTCAATTTACAAGATAGGTTAGCCAGTGCTCTTATAAGAGTAATTTTGAAGACCCGTGTCCTAATACTCTATATTCAATATAGTATTTATCTCAGCATATTTCCTGCTGGAATCTTGCCTGGAACATCTTGTATGTAGTGAAACTGACTTTTGAACCCAAGCAAACTAGTTCCCAAAGATGTTTTAATAATCATTATGGTATATAATTTCTGAATTTATGAGCATCATTCTACTGTCTGCAACAAAGGAAATACTCAATGAATAATCTCATTGCTATACTAGCAAGATTCTATAATTAATGTATTCAGCATTCTTACAAAAATATCCCCAAAATATCAGAACTGTAAGAGAGAAGTAAATAAATTTGAACAACGGTACATCTCTTCACTTAGAGTGATATTCAGTGAGTTCATTATTTCTCTAGAATTCTAAAACATTTGCTCTGAACCATGAACAAAGACAATTTATTTTTCTCTGATCTTCTAATAATTTTGTTCTAGGTGACATTTTTAGTTCAGTATCCTCTACTTCCTCCTAGACTATAATACAAATATAGAAATTTTATTTTTGCAGTAAAACATTTTGAGATTTATGTACTTGTAAGTATTGAAGCCAAAATTAAAGACAGGCAGTTAGGATAGATAGGCAATTGGGTGAGATCCAGAAAATGAAGGTCAGTTTGGATCCTGGAAGTTGGATACTGCCTCTGGGAGATTGGAATGTCAATGTCTCCAGAGCCCTTTGATTACCAAGATTATCTGCTATACTATCCCTCCCAAAAGGCTGCAGACAGGGAATTGCTAATTAAGGACCCCTGGGCTGCTACCTGCCTGGATCACTCCTTTTGGCTCTTCCCCCTGCCCATCTGCTTCTCACCTTTTGTCCATTCTACAGGCCTCTCCTGGGCCTAGTCACATAGGCAGGAAGGAGAGACATAAGTGAGGAGAACAAAGGAAACTTTAATTTATAAAAAGGGCAGAGCACTCTCACTTCTTCTGGGATACCAGAATACCAGTCACGGCCCCTTCTCCCTCCTGGGAGAAGTTTGTGTTACTTCCTTTAAATAAACTTGCTTTATATGCTTGCCTGGGTGTGCTTCTCTCATGTTCAAACTTCAACATTTGAGGAAGCAGAATTCACCACCTATAACTGGCAGTATCAGTATTAGATATGAAAGTATAAATTAATGGTAATAAAAGTAGCATGACCTATTTCTCAGCTCTTTGGGAATTTCTGGCTAGATTATTTTCCTCTCTCTTTCCAAGTACACAAAACAAGAACATATTCCAGCCTCATTTTATTTATGTTGGGATCTTATAATTGGGCTTGCTGCAGTGTAAAGTGATGGTAACTGATGTGAGCCACTTGTAGACGTGCTCCATAAATACACTTCCTTCTATCCTCCAGTGTTCTTTCAGTCATGGCAATGTCAAAGATAGAGGTTGATAAATTCCTAGATCAATACTTGAAGGAGATCTTCCAGGGCAAGTTTTCTTAACAGTATTGAATTATGATGGGAGTAAGAAAGAAAATTTTATACTGTGTACCACTGAGACAAGGGTTTTTTTGTTTTTTTTTTTTAGCAAGAACTGACATACATTACTCTAACTAAACATTAAACTTCCTTACACTACCCTTCATTTTCTAAAACAAATTTATTCATAAAAGTCATAAAGCAATTATAGATACTGACAAATTAAGTAGGTCAGGTTATTTCTTCAGTTTCAAAAATATAATCATCATTATCATCACCTCCATTCTGGATCTC
Organism: Sciurus carolinensis; assembly: GCF_902686445.1. NCBI lineage: Eukaryota > Metazoa > Chordata > Mammalia > Rodentia > Sciuridae > Sciurus > Sciurus carolinensis. Next base: position 62,991,990 of record NC_062217.1, on the reverse strand, counting down.
TCAAATAGCCCAATACTCTACATAATATAAAATTAATTCTCAATAAACTGAAAAGACTGGACAATCCAGAGGTATCTCTTGTATCATTCTCGAAAAGTATATTGAGGTCTCTTGAGATGAATAGTTCAAACTGAACATTAATAATTCCTCTTGGGCTACAGAATTAGTCACTTTAAATATGGGTTACATTTGAGGTTTCCTCCTAAGTTGATGAATTTCTCTCAACTTTCCTTTGCATGCTCTTCTATTTGATGTTTCTTTTAGTTCTTAACATTAAAATTGAGCCATCAGAAATACAGCAAGAATAAATATAAATTTTATTTTCCTTTCATAAATAAATTTCCCATTACATGTGAAAGATTAAACTAGCACTTGAAATTTTCTTAGCAAATGAAATAATCACACTTTTTTCCCCTGAGGTAGTTATTATCTACCAATTCTGAAACACATGAAATTACAGTGTTCTCTGATGTTGCTACTATCTGTAGATGAAGATGGCATGCATCTTAAGAATCATATAGTGGATTTTTAAATTTGTTTTTCCTTTATTAATAAACTTAAAGTCCTAATCACAAACAAGTGATTATAGGAATTCAGTGAACCGTTTGCTCTAATGACAAGAAAAGGAAGTAGACATGGGTCTTATGGCAGATATGTAAAATGTCATCAGAATTGAACACTGAATGCTTATTAATGGAAATAAAATATGTTAACTGGGTTAATGAGCAAGGATGATACACAAACTAGTGAAAATAAAATGAAAGAAAATGTAAGAAGTTTTAGAGAAAAACTATTCCATGCCAAGGTGCTTTTTAGACTATGGAGGAGTTTTTTGAAACACATGCAAATTCACTATTTTAAACCTTTGGAGAAAGGCAAGAAAACTCCTCTAAATAGTTCTCTAAAATTGAGCTCATTCCAAATTTCATTATTCTGTTTAATACTCTGACAAAATGCTCTGAATTTTCTTATTCGCCATTTTTTTGAGATATTATTCATATCTTACCCACTTTGCACATACAATTAATTGTCCCTCCAAATAAATGAGATTGTGTTTTTGTTTAAATTATTGTTCTTAATATCTTTCCCAACGAATGTGCAAGGTTTAGGAAGAAAGTTTTGAGGAAAATAAAATTACAACATTTAATGAAAAAAATGCTTGATAAAATCTCTGATATTTATGTACAATTTTAAATATACACTTTTGTCCAGAGATCGTGAAGATCAGTTATCACTCCACTCTTGCAACATTTGTTAGATCTAACCTTTTTATGTTTCCGATGAGGTAAAGAATCTCTGATAGATATCTGAGCAGAGGTATGTGCCAAACTATCTGTGGAAAGTACATTCCAAATGGAAGCAACAGTAACTTGAGGTCTCCAATAGATGTTTGAGGTAACTGCTTAACCTTTTCAAGGAACTGGAAAAACTTATCAGTGATTAGAATGGAGTGAGTTACTGAGTCAGAAAACAGAGTCAGCTCAGTTACCAATTTCTGAATCTTGATTAAGATCTTGGACTTAATCCAAGTTCTGAAATAGAAATATTTGTACGACTTGAGCAAGGAGATTTTAGTTTCTATATGCAGAGACTGTAGAAAAACTAGAGCATACCCAAGGAGGGCAGATAATTTACATCATCCATAAGAGGAATGATGTTCCTTGGGACTAAAGTGGTTGTAGTGAAGATGGAGTGAGAAATGGTCAGATGCTGGATATGTGTATACATACACACACACACACTAAAAGAAGACAATAGAATTTCCTAATAGATTAAACATGGATATGAGAAAAAGGGATATTGGTAAAGAATAATTCCATGATTTGTGGCCAGAGAACTCTGCGAATTGAATTAAATGTAACAGAGTGAGAACCTGAAGTAAAGACAGGTGAAGTAGAACAGATATGAAAGGAAATAAGAAGTCTTCTTTGGACACATTGATTTTTATCAGACATTCAAATGGAAATGTTTAGTAGGAAGTTAGATATATGTGTCTGGAATTTGGGAAATGGTCAAGTCTGTAGACATAAAATCTGTAATTAATGTCATGTAAATGCTATTTGGGTATAGATAATATTAGTTAGAAAGCACAGATAATGCAGAGAAGTCAGAATAAATCCTCATTTTGAGGTATGAAGATGAAAAGGAAAATCCAGTGGTGCATGAGTCAATCTAACAAAATGCATTTTCTCTGATTACTTCTATTTCCTCAGTAAATTGAGAAACAAGCAAGCAGCAGAAAGTGTGTATTAGGGAAGGGGACTAAAAGTTTAGCATAATCTAAAAGATATGAATATTAGAGTAGAGACAAGTGTAATGACTAAAAACTGTAAAGGATTGGCAGTCAGCATTGAGATTCTACCTGAGGTTTGTGAAATGAGTTTAAAGAAAGCATTGTTGTGTGTCTTCGACTAGCTTTGCATAACCACTTTGTAAAAGATAAATAAAAAGTAAGAAGTTGAATTTTAATCATTGTTGTGTTTTCCCCAAATGTTTGACAGAAAATAGAGGATAAGATTGTTGCTTTCATATGTAAATGAGTATTCATAATGATAATGGGGGAAGTAAGAAAATGGGAGACTGGCAGGAAGACAAGTGGTAAACAGAATAAATTTGAAGTCCCCTGGAATTCAAAACTGTCATACTGAGGTTCTTTAGTGAGTGAGTTGGCAAGTTACCACATGGTATTCTGAATGTCAGAGGCTTGAAAATCAAAATTCTGAAGAGCTTACAGATATCAAGATCTTCCAGTATTTGTGGAAGTGGATCGATGAATAGTTTGAAAGAGGAGACATTTGGAGGAAAAGACAACTCAGATATAGAAAATAAAAATAGGGAATGGAATTGTTCTTAGTGGGAACAGGAAGGATATTTCAATAATAATGACAGAATAAATGGATGGGATAGAAATGTGATCCGGGTCCTAAAAAATCTTCAATAAAAGCAATGGTAGATGGTCGAAACAATGGGGGATGACAGGCAGAATAGTTTGGTATCATGCATGTCAAAATGGGCAGACGAAAAGGTAAGAACTCAAGTGAAACACATGCTGTAATGTCGGTAAGCAGTTAAGAAGAACATTGATTCATTTCCAAATTGTCATGTGTGAAATTCAGAGAAAAGAAGAAATAATAACGAGACCACTTATGAAGATCGTGGAGGGTAGAGCAACTTTAAATGACAACCAGATTTTGGTTAGGGAAAGAAAGTGACAAGAATGTAAACGAATGTGTTGAAGGTATAAGAAACTTTGCCCCTGCAGAGCTTCAGAGGGATGAGTGGAAGGTATTGTATTAACTTTGTGGAATGAAACATTGAACCAGATAATAGATGTACAAAGCTATGTAGAAATAAGAGGAGCTTGAATCCTGAATTTCTTATGGAAATCAAGGTGGTTAGAAGATATAAGGCATATTGAGGTTCATCCTGATTGACTCTAGGAGGGACATGGATAATGGGTTGATATTAGGTAGTTATGGGGTGGATCAGTTATGAAGAAATGGGAAGTGTGTTGTTGGGGGCAGCTGAGCTCTGAGAGCCTATTCTTCAATACTGTATGATGCTAAAGTTGAGGTTGCTTTCAAAATCAAATTTTGAAAGAATATTAAAATAGTTAAATTAGCAAGGCAATTAGGAGATGAGAAAAGCTACACATCCAAATTTAATGTATAGTTGATAAAATTCATATCAGCTCTTAAGCTGCTACTAGGTTCCAGGTCTGTTGCAAGGGCAATTAAAGAAATGACATAAAAGTTTTTCAGATTTTGTTTTAAAAGAAATTACTCCCTTGGTGAAGAGAGAGTTCTGTGAACACAACCTTTATTTCAGATAGCTTACAGCACATGGCAAATTGAAATGCTGTATTTCTTATGGAAGGGAGAAGGTGGATCCAATATTAATTTGGTTTCCAAATTGGTTTAACTTGGGTGTTTTGAGACTGTAGAGGTTAAGTTGAAGCAAATGAGAGAAGGAAAAGTAATTTGTCTAGTTTTGCTGTAGCTAAACACATTTGTAGAATTTTTTGTAGAATTTTGTCTTTAAGAAATAGATTTGCAGAAAATGTAATCTTTCCCTTGATGATTTTTATTTCTCATGGACTAGTGGGCTTAAAAAATGGGCCTTTTCAAACCTGTTGCTATAACTTATTCTGTAATATTCTCAAAGTTTTAATGAAGACTGAGAAAGAGGAAAAGAAGACTAATCTCTTCCCTCCTTCTACGCAGGACAATGTGGATCGGTGTATTGTTAGGAAGAAAACAAAAAACTTAACACTCCTCTTGTACATTGATTTTAAAATCTAAAATTCACTGAGAACCATTGTATCTGTCCTTTTCATTTTGGTGGCAAGGAAATTGAGGCTCCGTAGCATTAAGCTAATCATCTATGTGGGCACAATTTTTCAGCACACAGTTGTAGGATGATTATAAAACGTAACATTTGTTAAGGGATTACTAAATTCTAGTCTCAGGACTCTGTATGATAGTTACTGTTTAGAAGTTCAATGTATCTTCCTTTATATTATACTAACAAACAAAATGTATCCATTTTTTGTATGTTTTAATAAAATAGAAATGTATTAAATATCACCTACTTAAAAGCAATTTTAAAATATAAAAAAAACCTTAAAAAGGCAAGGGGTAGAAATCTGTCTTTTAAATGTATTATATAAGAGCAATTGATTTTAAAAGCTTGATAAGAATTCTGTAAATTTAGAAAGGTCAACATAAAGGCCATAAACATTCTATCTTAAATATAAGTCATAATTTTGTTGATCATGTTAGTATTAGGGTACCCTTTCCATCGTATAATTCCTGGAAAATTCCATTTTCCACAATTCCAAATTATAATTAAGAAGAAAGAAAGAAAATCTAAACTAAGGTTTCAATATCAAAATTCCTCTTGAAAAATAATTTTACCCCTCAAACACTGAAAGCAGATTTAACGTATCTTTGTTAAAATTCCTTTAATTCCAGTTACTTCTAATTTGCATTTATTATTTTTATCTTTTCTAAGCAGAGGCCAAGTAACCAGTCCAAATCAATGCAAATGCCCTTTTATATTACATTTATTTTGTAACTTGCTCTCTTGGCTAAATCATATTTCTGCATAAAATAAGAACTGCCAACAATTTTCTCAGCTGTTCTCAAGTTCTAAGGTTCAATAATCTGAAATAAGGCGAGCTGGAAGTCATTGCCTTTAGCAGAGTTAAAATATTTTTTCTATATGGAACAAACAAACACTAAAAGTCAAGGTAAACTTATTTAACAGGACAAAAGAACAAATTAAAATGTTTTGGAAAACTTTATTTGTATAGCATGTACTTTAAAAAGACTTATAGACATTGAAAATGCCTTTTAATACCACATAATTAAATAGGAATCAAAAATTTTAGCATATGATTTGGAAAATAATTAGGAAATAGCAGAAACTAAGGTAATTGAAGATGTCGTTGTGAGGGAAAAATCTTTAGGAAATTTTGCAGAAGGAATTGATGTTGGTGAGTTTTTATCTTATTTTAATTTCTTTGTTTTTAGGCAATTTATGGTTTTTACATTGTCTTGTTCCAAATTTGGCATGTTCTAATTTTTCCAGAAATGTACATTTCATTCTTTTTCCTCAAATTTATCAACATGATCTGTGAATATTTTATTATTTAAAAAGTGTCTACTTCATATCTAGTTGTTTTTTTCCCTGATCTGTATAAACTGTGCTTTTAATCTTAATCATGTGTTAGAAGTCATCTATTTTTGAAGAATCAGATTTTTGTTTTGTTAAAATAATTTACATTTTCTTGCTCCCTTCTTAAGATATTTTTGTGGTATTTTTACCATTCCCTTTCACCTTTAGCTTAATTGTATTGCTTAAACTTCCTGTATTGAATGCTTATCACATCAGAAATTTTTCTGGATTTGTGAAAATTTTATTTTCAATTGGCATATAATAATTATACATGTCTATAGGGTACAGTGTTATGTTTGCATAAATATACATACACATTATATAATAATCAGATTGTGGAATTAGCATATCTGTCCCCTCAAACTTTTATCATGTCATTATTTCTGATACGTATAACTTGAGTTTTAAAGAAGTAACAAGTGTCACAGAAATTTTTTTGTAATATTTTAATTTCTCTTAAATTTTAATGATTTAGTGATTTTTTTCTCTACCCTTACTTATCAAAAGAGTTTTTGTATTATACTTTTAGTTTTTAGATGCTTTTGAAATAACAATTAACTTACTTCTAATTGAATTTGATTCAATGTTAAAGACCAAATGTTAAAGACCAATGTTAAAATCATCTGTAGATTTTGTTGAGGCTTCCTTCAGGACCTAACGCTCAGTTTATTTTTTAAAGTATTCCATTTGTAATTCAAGACATATATAGTCTCAGCTGAATAATATATTTTATATTTAATTTTGTGTTTCATTAGAGTTACATACTACAGCATGTCTGTCATGCTAAACATTATTGAGTGAATCAACTATTAAACAAAATAGCTTAGAAAAACAATTTCACGTAAATTTAAATACACTTTTATAAATGTCCACAGTAAATGTATAAGAAATAGATACTTATTTCTGGAGAAACATACCACGGAAATGTCTGGAATAAGAATGTGATTCTTACATATATAAGTTTGGGAGGACTAAATTGTCTCTCTCTCTCTTCCTAAAAGTACAATAAAAATAATGGGGCTAGGGATATGGCTCAGTTGGTAGAGTGCCTGCCTTGCATGCACAAGGCCCTGAGTTCAATCCCCAGCACCGCAAAAAAAAAATAAAAAAAAAAAAATGATAAAAGCAGGGTACAGGCAGGATCTGTTCAGAGCTTCACCTGTATCATTTACAAAAAACGGATCAAAAATTCAGAGATGTACAAATGAATTTAAAGCTAGTATTCAAATCAGCATTTCAATGTCCATACATTTTACTTTATGTAATATTTTAGAGGATTCATTAATATTTTAACAACATTCTAATCCATATTCTGTTTATAAAAGACTTGGTTACTGCTCAATATATTTGCAGAAATATCTGTATAAATCACTGCTCAGAAATTTTTAACTAAATTTTTCGCAGTGGGGATTCATTCAATTTTCTACTGAAAAAAATTTTGTCACTATACATTGTTAAAGTGAAAGAACCCTTAAGATATTGTGAGCCTGGAACAGCAGAACTAATTGACAACCAAAGTCAATATTCATTTCACCAAAATATCCGATGATCTAGGCTCCTCATTTTAATGCAAGATAAAGGATAACAGGTATCATGATCTTGGGAACAGTGTAGTTCACAATATTTTGAACTTTTTATAATGATTATTTCCCTTAGAAGTTTTAGAACTAGTTATTGTTCACATGTAATTATGTATAGCAAAAATTTAAAAACCTGACTGTATCAGCTACTCTTTCCATCTTCTTCCAGAAGAAGAAACTGAAGACTAGGAAAACTTTCTAATTTTCCAATATCTTAAGACTGGTGAGTGGCAGGGTAATTGAAAAAAATCTTTTTATGGCACACAGGCCAGTGTTAAGAGCCTATTTATGAAAATACTCTGCTATACAAGTAATGATTATTTATGCAAATTTTGGAAATCTTTCTAACAGAGCTCAGTTCCTAACTCTTATTAAATGTCATATAATAGCAATATGCATTATACCCAAATTTCAAATATATACTCAGCATCCATATTTGCATGTGGAATCAGAAAAATATATTCTCTTATAATCATGGGATTTCATTTATTCTTTCTTTTTGTCATTTTTGGAAAGTGAAATTAAAAAGAGAGTCTTTGATCCTGGCTCACAATATCTCAAGTTTTTTTCAATTAACTGTGTATAATGCTAAAACCAATTTTCAATAAAAAAATGAATCATTTCTGCACCAATTTGGACTTAAAATTTTGAAAAAAAAATTACCATAGTACAACCACTTCATTAACTATAGATACTTTATTTGCAAATATTTAAGTTTTATTTGCATGTTGATATGAATAAATTACTAGTGAATAACCACTGCTTCTTTCCCTTTCCACAAAGATTTTGTTGAATATGATGAGATAGATATCTTTGTCAAGGAAATACAGGAAATGCTAACTTTTCAAGGAAATCCCCAATTTAATCATTACGGTCAAGGAAACTTTCCATTCCTTTGTTTTTGCTGGGTTCCCTTTTTCCTTGCACAGACACATCATTTTCTTGTTCATTTCACATAGCCAGAAGTTTCTTAAAATTATCAAGTTGACATGAGTCCTAATTTAATAGTTGTGTGGGTTGAGTTTGTTTTATAGACACAAGCTTTGAAACTTTGGAGGGAATGAGGCTGGAAAGAAGATTAAGGATGTGCTGATTACAGAGTCAGAGAAGTGTGAAGGAATGGTGGCTATAAATTATGAGATCTTAAGATTTGAACAAACAGGAAAAGAAAAAGAGAAAGAACAAAAGATGCACTTCATCACTTCTTCTACATCATTGCTATTGCAATGATTGCTGTCTCATTTTGTATTCTTTTTTAATTCAGGGAAGTGCCAGGGGGTAGTAAATACTCCTTATAATATCTTTATATTAATCTCCCATTATCCGAAAAGTATAATTGAATTTTTCATAACTTAAGTCAAATGTAATGCAAAAAACATTACAATTTTTCCCTGAGCTTCTCCTTTCCCATCCCTACTTTTAAAATATTTGCTAATTTTAAACTTTTCTATTGCTGAAATCTGCATGTAAAAGGCTAACTTCAGAATGCCAGGTGGTCAATTTGAAGCCACACAATCTGCTACTTGATCTTTTGGTCCAATACATCAATGTTCATATATTCTAATTAAGTAAATTATATTATTTCCATGTTATATAGCATGCCTTATGCTCCTATTGCTTTTACTGTCCTAACTGCCCAACATGATGCTGAACTAAACTGCTTTTTCTGAGGAGAACATGAACTTTTATGGAGACTGGTGCAGACAGCTCAACAGACTGCAGAATAAGAAATCTATCAACAAAGTTTTAATTCACACTCAAGTCCTTTTCTTTCAAGTAATACATTACTGCAAAGTAGTGGTATTTGCCTTCAATAAATAAAACTTTATCTTTCATTCCTTAATCTAGCTTTCTATTCTTACTTTTTCTTTTGCTGAGGTCTGTTTGGTAAACTCAACAACTTAAACACAATGTATTAAAATCTAATTTGTAATTCCAAAAATAGTCTTCTGGTATCAAGAAATGAGTATGTGCAAATTTTTGTCTTGAGAATATTTTGTCAGTGCTGTGCACCAATTTAAAAAGACACATGTAATCTTTGTTTTCTAATAGTTTCATAATGATTTGCTGTGTGTGAAAGCCATACTTGATGTTTTAGGATTATCTGAAATTCCAAATTTTATTCCATGGGTAACTACAGTCAGTAGATACACATATAATTGCTCAATTGATTCAATCAAGAAATTGAAATAATCTCGATATTAAATAATAGCAATAAATGCAGCAATCATAATAAATAATAAAGCAAATAGTATCACAGTGCTTACTCTTTTTTTTTTTTATTTGGTAGTAGGGATTGAACCCAGGAGTGCTTAACCACTGAGTCACATTCAAAGTCCTTTTTAAAATTTTTTATTTTGAGACAAATTCTTGCTAAGTTGTTCAGAGTCTCCCTAAGTTGCTGAGGCTAGTTCTGAACTTGCGGTCCTCCTGCCTCAGCCTCAGGCACATAATGCTGGTTTTACAAGCAGGTGCCAATACGCCTGGCAGTGCTTATTCTTCATCAGGGACTCATCTGTGTATATTATATGTCAGTCAACTTTGTATAAAAATACATTTACATATCTATGTCTATCTATATGTCTACATAGATGGGTTGGTAAAAATTAGCTCATGATCTAAAACCAACATGTAACTCATCAAAACAATGTATTTGGGTTTTAAGCAAGCAAAAAAAAATTTTAAATAGTTAAATTCTATAGTTTCTATTTTTTAAAAATATTTTAATATACTGGATAGGGAGTTTGTTTCTCAAAGAAGAGTTATGGTTAAACAAACAGAAATATTTATGCTTCCATGTGTTTGTATATTTTCTATGTTCATTCCATATCCATATCTGACCAAATCCACTTAGAATTTCCACAGCCATCCTGTGACCGACCATATGCAGGACACAGGAGAAAGAACATTCTAAGTTGGAGAAGGCGCTGCAATTACACATGGTTTCAGCAAGGATGGTTCCATTTCAAAATAAAACTTTCTCTTGTTCTGGGAGAAAGGTTTCCTACCAGCTTCCAACCTCAGCTGAGCAAAGCCTCAGGTAGGTGTTCAGAGTCCTCAGAGGAAACTTTGAGGAATTCTAGGCTAACATTCCACTGTAAACTAAAGGAGTTGATGGTTCTTCACTCCTTCCCTTCCCTTGCTACCAAAAACTTTTAGAATGAATTATTTCATTTTTTTGGTTATCTCAGTTTCTCCCACAAAGTCAAGTTCTCTAGATAATCCTGTGTCATCCAGAACTCTGTTACTGTACTGCTTCATACTGTTTAATCTGTTCCAGTTTCCTTACTTTCTTTTCCCTACACTAAGATTTAGAGTTAAAAATGTCTGCTTTTAAACATTAAATGTTTCTATTTTTTAATTCACACATTCTTCATGATTCCTTTGAATGTATGTAGTGGAAACCTGAGATCACCTAGTTTCCAGTAAACAACTCTAGTGGGACATTTCCCTCATTCAAGTTTTAAACTCCAGGGTTTGCAGGTTAGATATGTATCTTCCTTGCTTTCATTGCCCCTTTTACATGATTGACCTCAATATTTTTTTTCAAAAGAAAAAAATTCAACTCTTTTGAGCTTCAATCCTGAGATTTATAACCTTTATCACTGAGTTCAGTCTTCTCTGATGACATCCCAGTATCTCATCTTCAGTTTTTGATGGAATTAACTGGTCCTTTTCCATGGCTACCATTTTTAAAATAAAGAATATACATACTGCAGCTCACACTGTGGTCTCACACTCTTGACCTTACCTACAGAAGCACTCAATCCTATTTCAGCCCCTATTTCACAGTCAGATCCTTCTGTTCATCCTATTTTAGGATCACAGACTCTCTTATCCTTCCTTACCTAATGAATTAGTTCACTCCTGCCAATATTCTACCTCGTCTGGACCTCCAACACTTTCTTACCATCAGTAAACTGCCTCACATCCTGTCTTTCCTCTTTACTCAGGATTGAATATATGGTTTTCATTAAATTTCTCTTTTGGAAATACCCTGGGCTTATTGTACTATTCTGTTTCAGCTCAACTTTCTACTTGTTAAACATCTATACCAGTATATCTAAAATTTGTTTATAAAAATATTTACAACTCTGCTTATGAGTCTACTTTTAATTTCAGGGGTACAGATCTCAAACACTCTCCACCAATTTGTTTAAAACTGACATCCAAATTACTTTATTACATATTTTCTCTCTTTAAAGTGTTTCTTTTATTATCCCCCACCAAGAAAAAAAAGAAAAAGAAGAAAAATATGCCCAAGATCAAAAATATTTTCCAGAATCTTGTAAGAAGATATTTTAGTAAAAAAAATTGAAAATAGAATCAACTGACAAAATTTTCCTCATTTTCACAGCATCAATATGCCAACTGCTTAATCTTTGCTTTGTCTCTAGTTACAACTGAAGATGAACCTTAGATCAATTACTGAATTGTTTTAACCTGAAATGATATGTGAAACATCTTCAGACACTGACCTCAGAAAAGTATGTAGAATGTGCTAAGGGCAGCGCAAAGCTTTGGTACTAACAGAATAAGTTATATGACTCATGAAAAATGAGTAGTAGTTTATCAATCAGGCAAAGGAAAAAGGGCATTCTAAGCATAAAATCCAAAGTTCTAAAAATGAAAGGACATATTCTTTAGCAAAGTTAGTTTTATTGTTGTTAGATTAAAAGGTGTGTGTGTGGGGGGGGTGGTTTGTGTGTGCACGTGCACAGAGAGAAAAGTAGAAATTCACAATTGAATTTTATCTGCTTCCAATTAAAGTGTGCTATAAATTGCCTACACATTTTAAATGCACTATTTCACCAGTGTAAGAAATCCATTCCAGGAGGTGAGTTGCTATCTTTGTGCAGAACTAGTCCTTCCTTCTCTAGCCCTATATTGTTGAAGGTGTTAAGTTCGAGTGACCAGTGCAAATACTCTATCATCTTAGGTGACGATAACCTTCTTAGGCCCTCTGTTTTTCTTCTATACTAACTGATGCTTTTTACAATATCCACAGAAAAACAGTTAGAAGGCCATTTTTATTCCACAAGGAGACTCCTTGGTCATTATGCAAAGTTTTATGCATTTGCTTCTTGAGGGTAGAAAGATGATTGGTCTCTGATGGGAGAAAAGAAAAATTCTATTTTAAGGAGAAAAAAAAATATAAAATGATGGAGAATGCTAAAATACTTTCAAATGAAATATTACAGTTAATATTGAATTTTTACATTTATTTACCTAATACTATGCTAATGAGTTTGTCTATTATAGCATTTAATTTGTACCACAGAACATTGCATAGAAATTATTTTTATCCATATATTTTATTGTGGCTGTCCAAAATAAAATGACTGAGCTTAGATTTAGTATTTAACTTAGTTAAGAACAAAGAAGAGAGTTTTCAGCCTAAGCAACTCTCACTGAAGACAACACAGCAGGGCAACTACATATCCCCTTCCCTAGATAAAGAACTGATTAAGGACATTTAAATGAAAGTTTTTCCCATTAGGAAACCTACATAAATGCCTACTTTACTAAATATTCTACTATATCCATATGCTTTTAAACAAAACTTATTTGCACATGATTCTAAAACAATTTTAAATGTCTCACTCTAATTATTCAATACAAACTGAGTTCCAATTGATATAATTACTTAATATAACTCTAAATAATAATTCAAAAATTAGGTTATTACTGACCATGTAACTAATCAATGGAAAGAGAGGACACTATAAAATTAGGTTTGGTTGTTTCATGCATTCGTGATGACAAATAATCAACAAATTTAATTTAGCTATTATTTAATAAATGTCCTCCTCTGAAATGCAAAATACACAACTTTTTTTCTATTTCTTTATACAACATTCAACTTGTCTTTACTGGGGATTGTGGAAATTATGAAGAGTATTATGTTTAAATATTACAATACTTACATGTCTTGCTTATAAATGTAAGCTGTGCCTAAAAAATTGCTTCAGAATTATCAATGTATTTGATTCAAAGCACACACATATACACATATAGGCAGACACCCAATTATTTCAGGTATCTATTTCCTGTAACATATCACCCCCCAATTTTTTAATGTCTATTTTTATTATATATTTTTACTTGTTCTTATTAGTTATACATGATAGTAGCATGTATTTTGACATATTATACATATACGGAGTACAACTTCTCAGTCTTCTGGTTGTACATGATGTAGAATTACATTGGTTATGTAATCACATGCACACAGGATAGTAATGTCCAATTCATTCTTCTAACTTTCCTATTCCCATTCCCCTTCCTTACCCCAAAATTTGTGACTCAAAAACCTTTTTTTATGATGATTATGACTTGTGGATGGAGGATTCCAGCCTAGTTTGATGGGCCATTTTTCTTCATGTGCTTCACTGAGCTAACTTGATGGTATTCACATGGCATCTTGGCTGGGCTGGAAGTTTCCAAGAGACTCTACTCACATGTCTGGGACATTGGTGTGAATGACTGGAAGATTGGTCTCTGTGAAGTTGTTCTTCCTCTCAGTTTTGTGCTGGATATCTCCAGCAGCGGAGTTGTCCTTCTTATAAAACAGATTGGACAGTAAGAGGAAGTGTTCCATGAGAAAGAAAGTTGAAGATGTCCATTCCTGGAAGCTGTAACAGCAGCACCTGGTATGGGTAAAGCAGCTAGATTCAGGAGAAGGTGAAAGATCCACCTCTTCATATGTGATATAAAAGAATTTAGATCCATCCTTAATCTACCAAAATAAACAAGAAATTGAATAACACATTTGCAACAAGATGAAATATATATTGTATGTTTTGATTCAATATATTTCTGCTGTGATTTTTAAAAACAACCTGAGCATTTGGAATGTATATAATTCTATGCAATATACAATTTTCTTAATTATATTGAATATTCTTATTTTACTGAAAAAGTGTGACTTTTAAATATTTCTTTGTAGATTTGAGTTATTTCAATATTATAATTAAAGGCATGAATTTTATTTAAAATTATTAATTTTACACATGGTCTCAAATGTATTCATATAAAGTATCACATTATTCATTTTAATGGAATTTTATTTAAACCAATTTTTGTATCCATATTTTAATAAATTCAAAATTTTTAAAAAGATTGGTATATGCATCATATAACTTTTGGCTGCAATAAAGATGGTTAACTTTGCATTATTTAAAAAATTTTCCTAAGATCTTTAGTGAAATCATATGTAATAGCTTCAAAAACTACAATTATATCTTTCTTCCTCTAATTTTCTAAAGGAAGGAAATTATTTGGTTATCAACTAAAAGCAATGGCAGCTTCTATGAATCACTTCAATTTATAGGCATCTTTTGACATTATAAAGCAAAACATATCTGCTAACAGCAGACCGGAACTACTTTATCCTGAGTGGTAAAATTAACATGCAGACCAATAAATGGAAATTTTAGTTACAATTCATTAATACGTTGTTAAGCATTTTTTTTTAAACTATCCATGTACAAGAGAGACAGCATCAGCTCCTGACAGCTGTCCCCTATAAGCTTTCCGTAAACAGAAAATGAAGCAACATCCCACTCATTCTCTCCAGAAAGACAGCTTTCAGAGCTTTATGCAAATAACATGACCCTCTAGCTGTGGCACATTCTTCAAAAAGACACCTACCTTCAAAAGTGACAGCAAGTAATAATGTGACAAACGAGCATGCAGCCTGCACATGTGCCACATATTTCACCTAGAATCCTTGGATGTGATAAAATTAACGTGACCTCTATTGCCAAGGACATTATAATCAATGCGAGAGTGACACAAAGGAGAGGCAGAGGGAATGGGGGTTATGTTCTTATTTAGTAGACTTTTAGTTAAAGCTTTTTCAAAATCAACTTGCCTTTTTATTTTTATTTCGTTTGGCTTAAGATACACTCACTGAGATAATTTCTATTGTCTTCCTTATGAGAAAAAGTCAGCATATTTGCCGAGAGTCAGGAAGAAAGAGAGGTCAAATATGATATACTTGACTAATTAGATTGTAGGTAAGTAATATAAAACTTTAATGGATATTGATATTGGAATTAAAGGTCTTGGCTTATTGTTAGTATAGCCTAAGATATATTTTACAAACTGTAAAATTAATTTTATAGTTAATTTTTTCTCCTTTAAAGAGAGAAGACAATGCATATTTTTATTGATGAGTGATTTATGTAAAAAACTGTAATTGACTTTCCAAAATAGGTACCATATAAATGTATTGTTTTTAGTGTACCCACACACATGAATGTGAGAAGCATCCTATCAGAGCTTTATTGTATCTTAAATTGTAGCAATCACGTTAAAAGAAACAACAGGACATTCATTTGTCTTGACAGATTTTGGCAAAAATTAAAAAGGCTTAAACAAAAATAATCTTTTCATCTAGCTGAGATCTATGCCACCAACTGACAACTGACATGGGCATCTATATGCAGTTATAGTACATTTAGGTGTTTGCTTATAATTATTTTGAAGACACTAAACTGTATCTTTAATAATTTATATTTGGTGTTAATAATTATTTAAGATATGTGGAAAATAAATAAGAACTAACAATAGGATATTTTTAGTAATGGGGTTGGGAAAAAAGGAAATTGAATTTATCATAACATAAAAATACATTCAAAACACAATGCCCAAATTATGTGACCTCAGGTTCAAAAGTTTTCATATTTGTTGAATATGTACATATAGTCATTGTATATATATATATATATATATATATGTATGTATGGAATATACATATATGTATATGTTTTTACAGAAAGAGACATGGATTTTAAACTATTCAAATAACAACATCATCATGTAACATCTTAGATAATAGCTATACACTCCAAGAAAATAAATTTTCAGTATTACATCAAAAGTTCAATTATTCTTTGAAGTTACAAATAAAAAATAAATAAAAGGAAATGTAAACCTATTCTTTATGTTACAAAGAAGCTAAATCTGTTCATGTATTCCTAATCACACATAAAAATGGAATGGACATAGTCAGAAATTTGCCTATTTTATAATCCTACAGATGTTTGTAAAATACGAGTTTTTTTCAATCATTTAGAAGCATCAGTATTTATAGATACTTGCTCATTATTAATATGATAGACATGAATCTGATATATTCGGTTATGATTAAATTTATTTTTTATCAAACTTATTCATACAAAATAATTAAGACCCCACTAATTCTTTATAACTTACATGAAAAAAAGTACTTCTCTGTTTTCTTCCTGTCATGTACTCTGCATCCCAGAGGCAAATGCTTTTGTTGCATTAGTTTTTTATTTGGAGATTAAACTTTTGGTTCTAAATAATATTTTTATATTTCTACTTCTTGATCTTTCAATTTTAGGCAATTTTTAATTATTTGAAGTTGTAAAAATAGTAAGTCCCCTTTTCACATCAATCCTGAATTATGTGCAAAAATCTCTGCCATATCTTCCCAGGAAATTTGCATTATATTTTGTACAGTAAATATGTGGTTATTATGTCTATGTAGACACTAGTCACAGCTAATTCACTATGATTCACTACATAATCATTGTTCTACAACAAATTTCTCATCTTAATATGTTTTCTAATATGCAGTTGTAGTCTTTGAGTCAATTCTATTTTTATTTTAATGCATATTTAGTTTGCTATGTATTCATTTTTAAATATGTATGTGCTAGCTTTGGCAGAGGTAAAACATGCAAATCTGTATCCAGAAAAATCTCTAGGACAAAATGTTACCCTATCCATCATGGAAGTGATTCAATATAATCATCCTGCCACCAGATGACTGGCCGACTACCCAGGACAATGATGCTACATTGTGTCTCAGCGTTGATATTTGTTACTGACAGATTAGACGGTAGCCTTATTGAGTATCATTCTATATAATTGAGACTATGCATAAGCTTTATTTATGCAATCATTACCATTTTACTGGAGTCCTTTGTTATTTGGGCAAAGACAAAGGAGTTTCAGGAAAGAGACAGACTAGTAGTCCCAGAATAGATTGTTCTTCCATCATGCTGATATTCCACACTGCATTACTTTAACCAAGGAACCCTCTTCATAGTCAAGGAAGTACAGTAATGGGCACATGTTCATGGAATCATTGTTCTTATCATTTTCCCCACTATCCTGAAGTAGATTAACAGTGGAATGGTTCTTTCAAGAGTCAGTAGCAGCAATATATTGGTGACACTATCTTGGAGGATTAAAGCAAGATTCTCCAGGAGAATGTATGTGCTCTGAATTAGCATTCAATAAATATCCTTATTTCTATGAGAACCATGATTCATGAGTCCAGAAGCTAAGGGGAAGAAATCAAAGTGGCACTACTTACCATTACCCTTTTGACTCACTGGAAAAATTTTTGTTTCTCATTTATGTGACTCTATGCTTTGCTGGCCTATGGAGTCTTAGTTTTTGAGAGATGAGTGCTTCCACCAGGAAATACAGCAGTGACTCCATTGAAATGGAAGTTAAAGACTTCACCTTGATTACTTTGGTTTCCTTATATGACTGAACCAACAGGCCAAGAAGACAGTAACTGTGCAACAAAAGATGTATTAACTTTATGTCAGTATATAAGTATTAATTTTGCATCATGGTATTTAAGTCATGGGGCATAAGAGGTGGAAAAAAGACTCAAGGGATTTTCCTCCTCTTCTCAAGAAGAGATTCACACATTTTTTTGGTTGTTTACAGGATATTGTATCTTTAGGTAGGACTATGACCTTGTTTCTTCCTTATTTTGTATTTCCTCTTTCAAATGCCAATTTCTCACAAGGAAAATATATACCTTTTAAATTTCTGAGTTCATTTTAAATACTTTATATCTATAACTATTTTCCCTTATAAACTATATTGTTCTACTTTTTTCCCTTTGTTTACTTTATTATATTTTTATTGGTTCTTATTAGTTATATACATGATGGTAGAGTGTATTTTGACATATTACACATACATGGATTATAACTTCTCATTCTTCTGGTTGTACATAATGTAGAATTACATTGGTCATGTAATCATACATGAACATAGGATAGTAATGTCCAATTCATTCTACTATCTTTCCTATTCCTATTTCCCCTCCCTTCCCTTGATTCATCTTTGTCTAATACAATTGTTCTGCTCATAATGCTTAAGTATAATGGATTTTAAGTATGTATGAGATTATCTCTTTAAAAGAAAACAATTTCCAATGTAGCTTTTTTTTTATTGTATTTGTTTTAATATTAACCCACACATTAAGGAACAGTTTACACTTTACATATTTTATATGTGATTTTTTTCTTTGATTCTTATCAACAGATTAGTATTTTTCTTCAAATTTGCCAAGTTTTTAGCCATTATTTTTTCTTGTATTTTTCTGCTTCCTTCTCTCCACTCTTTCTGGGAATCATATTATGCATCTGTTTTTAACAAGTAAGAGGTATTTGTGTGTCTTCCAAGGTTCTGTTCCTTTTTCATCATTTATTCTCTCCTTTCGCAGAATGAACAACTCAACTGGCCGATTTTTAACTTCACTAATTCTTCTGTCAACTCAAATTTGTTGTTGAACGCTTATAGTAAATTTAATTCACTTATAATTTAAAATTCCAAAATTTCTGTTTTTGTATTTTTTGATATTCCCTATTTAATGAGATATTGTTACCATACTTTTTATTTAATTATTTGGACATGGTTTCCTTTAATGATTTAATGTATTTGTAAAATTACTTTAAAATCTATGTGATGTAAATCTTTCATCCAAGTTCCATGGGACAATTATGTTGATTTGTTTTCTATGTCATGGCAATACTTTCATGTTATTTTTCAGAATTTGCATTTTTTAAAAATACTGGATGTTTTCCTTAATATAAAGAATCATCTCTGAATATAAGATTACCATCCTCTTTAGGATTCGTTGTTATTGCTGGGTGTTTTGTTTTTGTTGATGGTGTCGTAACTGATATTTTAGTAGTTTTTTTTTTTTTTTTTGTAAATTTCTTGGAATAATTCTTTAAAATTTTCTTTCACTATAGCTTTTGGTCATTGAAGGTACTGCTTGGTTAGCTAAGTGACCAACTAATGGTCTTAAATGTCTTAAACATTAAGTTTTCCACCTTTTGCCAAAGGACTCAGAGCATAACTTCAACTCTTTGCAATTGACAGCTGTGTTTTAGTTGTCCTTTCTTCCTTGTGAAGGGCCTCAAGATTAGCCACAAGTGATAAATTTGGACCCATTCAGATCTTTCCTGTGCATGTTTACACCCATGCGTGGGAGTATGGCTTTCTAAAACCCTCAGGAAATTGTCAGAACTTTTCAAACTTTTTATGTGGATATCTCTTTTCCTGGAACTTCCTTTTAAGTTTTTGACCATCTCTTAATTATGTCATGATATATCAACACAAGCATTGGCAATGTTAAACAAATGACTCTGGTTTTTCCAGTAAAAAATTTGGGGACAATATTTCCCCCCAAATTGCTAACAGTTCACACAAGTGACAATGTTCTGTGAATAGGTATTTCTCGTGGAGCTGTAAGACAGGCCAGATAGTGACAATATTCTGAAGTTGAGAACTTTTATTAATTCCATCATTAGTTTGGCCCTCTTGGTGGTTTCAAGGTTTCTGGTTCATAACCACTGTATTTGTAATGTTGGTGGTTTTCAAGGATACTATTAAATGGGAAAGAAAGAGGGCTGGGGTTAGGAGATTGATTTGTAACATAGCAAACACTGCTGCTTTTCCTTTCATTGTGGTCTTTTCAAACTTGGCTTTATGAACCTTTTTCAAGCAGGTTTCCTGTTTGATAGCAACCATAAATAAGGGTTGCTTACGTAATAAGGGAGTCCTTAAAAGGTGGACTCCTTGTATATGTTAAGGTTTCTCCTCCTCTCTAGATCTAAATTTGAGGTAAAGTATTGGTTTTCTTCCACATCCAACGTGGGTGAGGGAAAGGGTTTCTGTCCGAGGGATGAGCCAGCTGTAGATTAATCACTAAGAAACTTATTTAACAGAATAACCACAGGAGAAAATTATCTTTTTTAAATCAAAGGGGCATGACGATTGAGCCATGCTAAGATCTGGCTCTAATGAGAAAATGGAGCCTGCCTTTCTTTTATTTATAGTCCTACAGGTAAAAGTGAGACCAGGAGGAGCTTCTTCTGTGAGAAATAGGATGGAGTGGAGTTAAGGAAGCCATTTTGCTCTAGTGAGTCATGTGACACATCCAGGACATGCAAATTCTAGCGGTGAGCCTCTCTG
Organism: Sciurus carolinensis; assembly: GCF_902686445.1. Classification (NCBI taxonomy): domain Eukaryota; kingdom Metazoa; phylum Chordata; class Mammalia; order Rodentia; family Sciuridae; genus Sciurus; species Sciurus carolinensis. The sequence continues at coordinate 62,971,468 of NC_062217.1, read as the reverse complement.
CAAGGACAGCACATACTCTCAGGTGATCTGGAAATCTCTTAATTATTGCCAGTTCCTGTGAGCCAGATATCCGTGTCTGACAGCTCACCAAGGCTGGTTTTGGCTAGTCATAGATGACTCCTCACAGTAAAGACAAAGTTTCTTGGCACCACCCTGAAATCCTCTCTCTCTTTCCTCATCTCTCTCTCTCTCTCTGTCACACACACACACACACACACACACACACACACAAGCCTGTACTTGTGGTGGAAACAAATCTTCTTGATACTCTTCTGAAATCATGGGTGGTAATTACTTTAGTTTTATTCACTCAGGGGCCTGCCTTTTTATAGGAAGCTCATCCCAAACTTACTGTTTGTAGATCAAAAGTATTGAAACTGTCCACTCAGACCATAACCTTTGGCATTTTATAAAATATTCAATGGGAATACTGCTTCTAAATTTTGGTTATCCTTGCTGTAACTATCTCTCTTTGAGCTGAGACACATATTGGAATTATTATTGATATCTTTATATGTACCCCGCAATAGAGAATGTAGCACGGTATCTGTATAGTCTTTGTCCTTGTGTTTCAGGCTTCCTTTTAAATCCAAACTTTGATTTTTATTTTCCCACTCTATTATATTTCATTATCCGCCCAGTCTTGTTATATTTTCAATTAGGTTTACCTGTGGTAACATTTATCTGTTAATGACTTGACAACCTTTTCACTTTAATATTTTGGCACCCTTTCACATATACTTTGCAGTTCTCTTTCTTTATGTCAGGGTTACATATTGTTATCTCTTTGAATTTCAAGAAACTTCTTGCTTTTCCCTCTTTCTTTATCCTTTCAAATCCCAAGCCTTTATGAATATTGACAAGCTAGATATAATGCCTTTAATTTTTCCAAATATAAAGGTTCCAGTATCTTATTAAGTACAGGGTTTTAAAATTTTATTTTAATTTTTATTTGTAAATTTGTATTTTTATTTTCAGTGTGCCTCAATTTCTGGTTTATTTCACACACTGAATATATATATATATTTGTTGAATTATCAAATCAACATGTGGTAAAGTTTATGATTCAGAAAACTGAATACACTGAGAAAATCAAGCACAAAATACCTATTGCTTGTTTTCATTATATATTGTAAAAATTTATTTTTTCCATTGAGTTCTTTTTGCTTATAATTCATTGCCTTTATACAGAACAGATGCAAACATTCCAGATACTATTCATGAAAGCAACAAAAAAAATTTTATAAGTGGCCAAAAGACATTCTGTACATATTTTGACTTCTTTTAAGAAGTCTTGATGTCATATATACAATGAATGACCAAATGCATTCAAGAATCAATTTTAATATGATTATTAAATAGTTGGGGAAAGAATGATTGAGAGAGCAAAAACAAATTTTCACATGAGGTATATAGTTTGAAGTAACAACTAACTTTCTAATCAATTTAGAGCCAGGTAAATCATTTGCAATAAGACTAGACTTAAGAGTTATAATCTATACATGCAGAAAAAGTGTATCTATTTTTTTGGCACAAAATGTATTTAATAACATTCAAATTTTATTAATGATATTTTTTAAACCTAAGAGTAATTTTAATGAACTAGGAAGACAAGGAAATTTTCTTTGTCTGATAAGGATTAAAGTGGCAAAGTAATACTGAGTATCAATTATCTGCTAGGTATCATACTAAAGGTGTCCTGTATATTATCTCATTTAATTTTCACATCAGTCTCATCAGGTAACTGCTCAAAAAAATGTTACAATCATAGTTAATGAACCAGGATTTAAATCTAGCTGTGAAGCTGTTGTGGAGGCACAGAGAAGGCAAAAGTTGAAGTGGCTGTCAATTCCTGCAGAATTGTTGCTCTCTTCAGGTGAAAAATGTCTGATGTAATCAACTTGTTGCCACTCAGGGGACAGAATAGTCCCCTGAAGGGTTGGAGTAACACTAGAGGCTCAACATTGGTCTCAGCTATGGGCAGTGTAGACATTTGGCTGTAGCAGTAACTACATCAGCCTTAGTGAGAAGGAACTCAGGCACAGTTGCCATTTCTGTCATCAGGGTCTCCCGTGACTGTCCCCACTGTAACACCACTGTGGTGATGAAAGAAAGAAGCTGGCTGACTTTACTACAGCCAGTCCATCTTGGTTGTTGAGCTCGTCCTCTATGGGTGTCTGTGGCTAGCAGACAATATTGGACTCGTTGGTCCATCTCTGGTTCTTCCCTAGACTTTTTTGTCTCTGCTCTTCCAAACTTCTCTTTTCCAGGCCCCAGGTTACTAAACCATTTGCCATTGCCTAAGTGATCATATTTATCCATCTTAAGCCTTTTATCTCCTGACAAAAGATGGACTGATTGTAAAACAGTCAGCTAGGAAATTTGCCTTGACCACTGTCCTCATAATTACAGAGAAGCTTCAGAGTGACAAGAGTGCATTGTCCGCTGGCACAAACACTGGGCCAAGCTACGTTTCTCTTCCTGTGTTGATTGGGAAGCTAGGAGCAGATCTTAGTTCAAACACATTTGGTGAAGCTCCTATATCTGGTGCAGGATTTGCAGGATCCACAGGCAAGAAGACCACTCTGGGGAGCAGGGCAGAACCTGTTTCTTCTGGTGTTCAGGAAATCTGGAGTTCAAGGAGATATGTCTGCCCTTTGGAATAATCTATTCCATGTCTCAGGGTCTACTGTGTCTTTTCTGGACCCCGTTACTGACATTGGAGACCTGGTGCGGCTGTTTTTGTTCTTCTTGGTAACTGTACTGCACTCAAAATTAAACCCTGGCAGTGAGTTCCAGCAACTTTCCTGTGGCAGAGGCTGGAGGCAGATTACTACACTTGTGTGGAAACTTTCAACATTCTTTGTGATTGATAGTTGACTAACCTAAGCCTGCCATTTCCTTTCCCTTCTACAAGACTTCCAAAGACAATAAACCAAAAAGTCAGCTATTTCTATGCTCTTTAAAATTAACCACATATTTCTTATGTCCACTGTTAGCATGTTAGCCAATGCTTCATCTTCCACTTTTATCATTTCACACTAGCAAAAAGTCCATTATTTGTGAGGCTGCTGCATGCTACCGTGAGTAACCCACATACTTACCAAGAGTGGCATCATCATTGTCCTATCAGTCCAGTACCAGAATCCATCTGAAACTTCTATCGTAGGATTGTGTGTGGTTCCAAGGATCTTAGCCAATGAAGCAGGGTGAGAAAAGTGCTTGCATGCAAAAGCTTATTTTGGAATATGGTCCCAGTGAAAAATGGTGACTGGAAAGAGTAAGAGAGGGAAAGAGGACTCTCCAATTGATCTCATTCATGGCTGAGAGGAATCTATGCTGGGTACTCTGTGTTCTGTATAACTGAAAAATTATTTGTAGAAATAATAGGCAGTATAATAGATGTTTGCTGCTTCTGCTAGATACCTGGTGGTGCTTACCAAACTCAAGATTTTCTGTGTCCTTGGCCATCCATGGGACATGAAATCTGGCTAAGAAAAGTGATGACTTTTATTTCTGTTTCTCTCTTGTTCTTAGGATATTAACCTTTGAGTCCCAACCCAAAGTGCAATGATTTGCTGGGAGAATACCCACCTTGAACTTTGTCTTCTGTACCTGTAGACTCCAAAATGCCAGGAATATGCAGTGTGGACATTTCACTTCTTCTTTTAGCTTGGCAAATACTCATTACTGACATCTTTTGCATCATCATAAAAGCAGAAGTTATAATACTTAGAGCATAATGGTTAAACATGTTTTCCAATGTGGTAACGCTAAGCATCTTCCACATACGCCACTCTTTGTGTTGATAGTTCCTAGTTCATGGGTCTTCATACTCATGCAGAAGTTCCTCTACCCATGTATCACCTGACAGCATGCTGAACCATGCTATGTGGTTCATTTTTTAAAGATTAGAAAAATGGAATTTAAGAAGTGGGATATGGGCTCCCAGCTGCTGTGATCCCATTCTGATGTTCTTCCTATTCTACCATTTAACTTGCTTAGTTTGGGCAAATCAGTTTAAGGAAACCTCTTCTCCTCAACTCAACTTTCTTCAAGTACAATGAGAAGTCAAGGCAGAGCAAAGTTGATGATTCTTCCTTCAGCTTTGACAGTTTTCCCTTCTGAAAATAATTGGGCCTGGTTAGCTGCTAGCCATGTAGCAGTTATATAGGAAGTCATAGGGAGGATCCTGGGTTGGCAGCTCCCTTGCAGCGAGTGGATTTGTAAGCCTTCTTTGCTGTATGGAGAACAGCATATCCTCAAATCAGAATGGGTACCAATGATCCAACCACAGACAAGTATTCCCCATGCTCATTGTGGGGTCTTCAAGTTGCACAGTGGCATCTGCACATTTAGATAATTAACTTAGGATGAGGACAGGCTTGCAAGTACCTAAATCATTTCGTGCCTTATAAAAAAAAGCTTTTCTCAAGAGAAGAAACATACAAAATACTTTGGTAGAGTGAAGTCTGCTTCCAAATTCTTAGTGAAAAGAAAAAAAAAAAAAAATCACAGGTTCCCACTGAGATCAGGAATTCCAAATTTACTTAAAAGTCCTTTGTTAATTAGCTGTGTGACCTTGGATAAGTCATAAACCTAACTGGATTTTAACTTCTCTTTTGTAAAATGAGGATAAGTGATACATCATAAATTCTTTGTGAAATCTCAAATTGCCACTCAAATGTAAACTGACCTCTTTCAAGAACATCAGTCTGGGCATTGAATAGAGTACTGAAGGGGTCGTGGGGAAGCTGGTTTGTTGTTGTACTCCAAAGGGAAAAGAACCAGAGAGCTAGAGGAGAGGGAGTTAACATCCTGGAGCACTTCTCTGTTTCCTGTTACATTCTCTCCTCTATTAGCAGTTTTCCCACTGCACTGTCTTTGGAACACAGTCGCATAGTGGAAAGAACAGAGACTTAAGTGTTAAGTCTTAGCTGTGCCACATGCTGAGTGGGTGGGAAGATTGCGTCCCCTCTCCAGGACTGGTTTTTCACCCGTTCAACAGCAATCATGAAGGCTTCCTGAGGTACAGCTTGACAAATACCTAGCAGTGTTTTGGATATGGCAGATGCTCAACAAATGCAAGTTCCATTTTTTTTTCTTATACAGGGGAATTTCTGCAGTTATGAATTTAATTGTCTATATTTTTTAAATTGGGGGTTTATTGAACCCCATCAATGGAATCACCTACAAAAGGGAAAACCTTAAGAAGCAGTGTTCTGTGATAATCATAGGGAAGTACAATGTGCCATGTAAGCTATAAGCTAAAGGAAGCTTGAACATGATCTAAAAGTGACTTTGAAAAGTGGGCTATACAATAAAATAAATGTTAAGCCGTACTGCTTCCTTCTTGTTCCACTCTTCATCTCATTGATGCTCCCTCCTGTGGCGCTCAAATGCACAACACTCTTCCTCCCAAGCGTGTGGCTTTCTTACCAGCAGGGCCTTTGACTCCAGTTTCCTGGTTCATTTTGGAAGTCTGGTCAGAAGGATAGGATCTAGTTCTGCTTAAAAGTCATTACTTCAGAAACAAGTCTTTATTTCACATTTTTATTTAATTATGAGTTTCTCATAATAAGTAGTCATCTTCCATAGAAGCAGCTCCAAATGTGAATTCTAATTCTGGAGATAGGCACCCACAAGAACTTAGACACCTGTCATGCTTCTGGAGTAATGTGAGCTTTTCACATGATTCTGGTTTTGTAGCTGTTGTTTTGCTTTGTACCTGGCCCTGCCGGCTGTTGTTGGACGAGGGCCAAGGTTGCCTGGAGGCCTTAGACCCACTACCAATGCTGCGGTGCCCACTCTCCCAAGCCCCCTAATTTTTAAATTTTATTTTTCTATGATTTAAAAATAAAATTTACCACAAACTATTTTTAAAAACAAATTAAAAATTTCTAAATTGATTATATACAGCATCATGCCATGTAATTGTTACTATTTTGGAGTATATGTATTTTGTTTGCAAAGTGTAATATATAGCTATTTTCTAATTAGCTTTCAACATTGCAAGTATTTAAAATCTTATTTTAAAATATTAATGTTTGTGCAAATGATTTTAATGATTCCACATCAATACTATATTTTGTTTATTTTTATTATTGGATAATGTGGTTGTAATAATTGTTCTTAATACCATTTAATATCATTTGATTGTTAATTAATACACATAATTCCGTGCTACACAGATGTATGTGTACATTGTGTGTCTGCTTATCTCTTCAGAAATTTGAAACTTATTGAAATGTGTAGTATGTAGTCTATATTCCACATATCTGCAATTATAATATATTTTTATTAATATATTTCTTTTGTAAGTAAATTTGCCAGAAATATAACACTTTCATTGCAGGTTTCAAAAACACTCATTCTGTTGATCAATCTTACTATTTTATTCTACAGTATGTTGCTTTAATTCTAATTTATTATATTTTACTTTCAACCAACTAATCAGGCGATAGCAGATGATTTTTACACCACAAACATATTTCAGACATAGTGACTTGTCTTTGTTTTGTGTTTATTAAATAATACATACTGATATTTGTAAACAAGGAATTCAGTTTTACAGTAATTATAAAATCTTTTACTGTGTTATTTAGAGAAGAAGATAAATCAATCTGGGTGTGGTGTTGCATGCCTGTAATCCCAGTGGCTCAGGAGGCTGAGGCAGGAAGATTGAAGATTGGAAACTAGCCTCAGCAATTTAGCGAGTGTAACCAACCTAGTGAGACCCTGTCTCAAAATAAAAAACAAAAAAGGCTGGGGATGTGTCTCAGTGATTAAGTACCCTTGGTACCAAAGGGAAAAACAAGAGGAAGATAAATCATTTGAAGATTAGAATGAAAGATCAAAGATCAAATAAAGCACTATGTAAAATATTCTTTATATACTACCAAGTTAAAAGGAAAATTTGAAGACATAAATTTTAATGTAATAGTTTTTATTTATTATAATTTTTAACATGTAATAATTTTTATAATTGGTTAACATATATTCAAATATGCAGATTTAATATAACAAAAATGACATTTCAACTGATACATTTGAATTATGTAAGACTGAAGAGTTCAATTTATACAAAAATAGCAGAGAAAGTCTAATTGTATGTAAGATGAGTAATTTGCATTTAATATGCCATTCCACCAAAGCACACAGGAAATACGTAAAAATGTATCATTATGATTTTTCTAGTTACTTTTGGAATAATTGATAGGTATCCCTGGTTACACACATACACACGCATGCAACACACACACACTTTCTCTCTCTCTGTCTCAACAGAAAGGGAGAGTTAAAGTAAATTGAGAAACATTTTGTTAAAAAAAAAAAAAAAAAAAGGAAAGCACATTATCACTATCCATTAGGTACAAATTTACTAATCCAGAAGTAACCCCTCTGGGGACTGGGGATGCAGCTGAGTGGTAGAGTACCTGTCTAGCATGCCGGGTTCCATTCCCAGCACTGCCACAAAAAAAAAGAGGTAATCATTTTGATTAGGATCTAATATTTTCTCCCAAATTTCTGGTGATCATTTGTGCATTTGTAAATATGTTACTATGTGGGCAAGGAAGAGGATACATGGGTGTGTGACTGATAGTGTGGTAAATTCACATTTTATTTTTTCCTTCCTCTACTTGACTGCTATTTTTTAATTAGCTGTGATTAACTGATAGACTATGAAGGCTTATGTTCTATTAAATCATGAGTATTTTAACTTTATATTGGAATAATTTATTATATCTAAAAGTTCTAAATAGCTATATTTTTGAAATATTTATCAGACAATGCTCATTTTAAAACATATTTTTTACTATCTGTGTTTATATATGAGATAAAGTTTTGTACACAACACAAGCAAGCATTTTTTCAGTAAACGCTGAAAAAAATAAAACTAAATTAAATTTTCCTAAGATATTTAATACATTTTACTGTCACCAGAAATTCATAACAGCTATTTTTATATTATCACCAACAGAATGTTCTTAAATCCTTAAAATTTTATTTTTTGCCAATGAAATGAATTAAATCTAAATTATCATAATTTTAATTTGCATATTTTAAATTATGAATTTGGGAATGTTTTCAAATGAGTAAGACAGCGAGTCATTTAATTACTTTTCTATCCTAATTATACAAACAAAATACTTATGATTATTTCTTTACATAAAATATACGCACACTTATTTATATATATAAATAGGGTAATATGCACATATAATCTGCAAGCTAGCAAAATTTATATTGACAATAATTTGAAAAATTTGGAATAAATGCATTGGTTGTAAAAATTTCACCAGTTAATTACAATTAAAATTATAGATGCATTATTGCCAAGACCTACTCTTTATTTTTTGGGAACAGGGTCTCAGTATGTTGCTTGAGCAGACTATAAACTCTTATACTCCTATCTCAGCCTCCAGTAGCTGCAATGACCACACAAGCCACCATACCCAGCCAAACCTATTTCTTAAAATATATTTTAAATTGTTTGAACTTTTATAATAATTTTTACAAATATCTAATGTTAAAGTAAAGTCTTGTTTCCTCATAACCTATAGTTTTAGCTAAAGGTAAAACTTATTTCCGATGCAATAAATTTCATTTTTAACATTAACACAGATACATTTTTAAATTAATTAAATAATCTAATTGACAAAGATGATTATATTTGTGCAACAAATTAAAAAAAGAATGCCATTATTTTTTCCATAGTCAAGGTTTGACTTTTCACAAATTTATATTTTCACACAAGTAGATAATACTCTGGCAAAAAGGATAAAAACAGAAATAGGTAACTATGTATTTCACTTGGTCCCAGAGTCATATGTTTATAATTTTTAAAAAGTATCTCTAACACAAGAAAAGACTTCATAAGTTGAAATTGTTTGTGCAAAACATCCAGAAGACCTATGTTACTAACATTAATTTGTGTTTTATGATAACTCTGAATTAACAATTTAGCCATTTTTGCCATTTGTTAGTTGTACTGAATTATTCACATTCTATCTAGTTCCATTTTAAGATATATCATATGATTTATTTTGGGTTTTGAAGTTAAAATAATGTAAATGACTATCATTGGGGAATTTTTATACAGTGCTAATTTGCCTATGGGATGATACCATTATCATAGATAATGCCAAGGAGCTGTTATAGTAGGTGCAGATTACCACCTAGATTTGACGATATAACGTGAAAAATTGAAATGCTCCTTTGATGTGTTCAGTTGCATTTTTATTACATAGTACTTCACTTAAAGAAAATTTTCATTCTAACAAGTTACTCAGTTAAAAATAATTTTTATGACAGTTTAATCTTACTACAATTTGTGACAAAATGAATATAGCACATTCACTATAACCCAACTTCTCAGGAATTTTACTAATGGTCCATTTAATGTTCCATTGAGGTGAACATTTGTACTGCAGGGAAGCTGGCGGCCACAATTAACAAAGCAAGCTGTCAAAGTTGACAGTAGCTACTTTATTTCAAGAAAGCATTCAAGCAGATTTCTTCTATTTGTAAATTGGACATAAAAATTCCACAAAATTATATAGCAACACAACTAAGGATGAAATTCCCTATTATAATATAGATGGTAGAAGCAATGTCATTCATTCCTGAAGTTTTAATGATACAATTTAATAGAATGACTTAAGATAGAGGTGTAAAGAGGTAAATTTGTAGGACCTTTGTTATTTTAGCAAGAAAGTGGATACAAACAGCATCTTGTTTTCTGTTTGCCCATTAAATTAACTATTTCTTTCTCAGGCATTTCTTGGTGATGTCATTAGCTTGTGGAATCATTGACTATTATAGTAATAAAATAAAAAATGGCAATGGTATCATAAAATGATTGCTTCTCCACCAGCCTCAGTAGATGCTGATTCAGTGTCACTTGGTTTTCATAATTTAACATTTGTGAGGCTTTTAATTTAACATTTGTGAGATTTTTGTTTTCATTGAAACCCATGCTGAAACACTTTCCTCAACCTCATCATGTTCTTTTTAATAAGTTGATTTAATATTTAAAACTATTTGGAGAGGACTTTGAAGTTTACATAACATCTATACTGTGAAAATAAATAAAAGCATTTTAATATATTTTGTTTTCCTAAGATTTTTCTCATACTGTTAGAGATAAATAGTTTGTGGAGTTAAGTGGATTAGTGTCTATATTCATTAATTAATACCCATCATGTTACAAATTTAAATAAGAAATTACAATAGCTTTCCCAAGACTTATTCAAGTTGTGAAAGTCAATATTTGAATGAGATTTGACTTTATAAAGTTCGAAGAAATAAAACACAAGTTTGCATCTCAATTTGGAATTTAGGATGCTCTTTTTACTGGAAGGTTAAGGATTTTTAGTACTATAATGTAACAGCAACTATCACTATGTGTCTTTCTTTTTCTTGCTTTCCTTTTTTAAATCATCTTAGGGATTGAACCCTCATGCACTCTGTCACTGAGCTAAATCCCAGTCCTCTAGCACTATCTTTCTAACATTCTGCAACACTTAGAAACAAAAACCTGAGTTTTGTCTCCTTATCTAAAAACCAGTTTTGCAATAATTTTATATTTATATTTTATATTTCATATTATGACATAGAATTTGTATTTATGTATTTAAATTTTTAATTTATCTTTTGTAGAATTTATTCTTTTCTGCAACATATTTCTTTACTTGTAAAATTACACATAGATTAAGAGTGAAATTATAAAATGCATTCAATAGGTGCAGTCCACACACATAGTATATAGAAAATATAATTTTTCAGAGTATTTATTTCTAATTTTTTATGAATATTCTTTCTTCTTCTTCTTCTTCTTCTTCTTCTTCTTCTTCTTCTTCTTCTTCTTCTTCTTCTTCTTCTTCTTCTTCTTCTCCTCCTTCTCCTTTTTTCTCATAGTGCTGGTGATTAAATCTACAATTTAGTGCATGTGAGGCAAGCACTCTATTAGTGAGCCACATCCCCAAAAGTGGAGGAAACTTTTCACCTTATGGCAGCCCCAAACAAATTTAATATGTTATCCTGGTCAAATTAGTCACCTATATTAGTCAATGAGGAGAAACAAAAACAAAAGTGTTTCTCAGCTTCCATTTATTTTGTAGTATATAAGTGATTCATAGATTAGTAGTGACCTATGAATTAGAAATTCAACTTAACTTTGTACCAAAGTAAGTTAATATTCAGTTTTAGTGGATAATATCACTGTTTTTTTTTATGTGACAAATCTTTGCTGAGAAGCTACTGTCATGGTTTGGCTATGAGGTGTCCTCCCCCCAAACTCATGTGTTAATATAGGAATATTATAACTTGAAAAGAGTAGATTATGAGAGTTGTAGCCTAAGACTACAGTTCTGAGTGCTAACTATAAGCAAGTAAGGTATGACTGGGGGAAGTATAATATTGGGAGCATGCCTTTGGAGATTACATATTTTGGCCCTGGTGCCTCCCTTTCCCTCTCTGCTTCCTCTTGTCTGTCATGGCAGCTTTCTTCTGCCTTGTCTTTCCACCATGGTGTTTAGCTTCATCTCAGGCACAGCACTGAAATCAGTTGACCATGGACTGAGACCTCTGAACCACGATTCCCAAATAAACATTTTCCCCTCTAAGTTGTCCTTGTCAGGAATTTAGGTCACAGAGACATAAAGCTAACTGATACACATTTTTTTCCTCCCTAAATCATGTATATGCCTTTGTGTTTAGTTTTTATTTTGTGTTTAGTGTTTATTTGGTTTCTTCTTTTGTATGTGTGTGCTGTCCATAAAGTATATTCCTTAGTCAGTAAAAAGAATATGTGATACTTCTGAAAAATTCGTAAGAACTGAACAACTTAGTATATCTATGTAGTCTTTAAATATTTTATTGAAAATGGATATGTCAATATTTAATGTTCATCTGCATATACAGAATGAACATTCTACCACAGTAAAGTTAATTAAACTGTCACTTTACGTAGTTATCATTTGTGTATGTGTGTGTGTGTGTGTGTGTGTGTGTGTGTAGGGTGAACATTTAAGGCCTACTCTCTTAGTAAACTTCAAGTACAATGCAAAACTATTAACTGTAGCCTTCATGCTGTACATTAGAGGTCTGGAATTTATCCATTCTAGCTTTGTACACTTTGATCAACATCTGCCATTCCTTTCAAACTGCAGCTCCTGGTAACCACTGTTGTATTTTCTACTTCCATGTGTTTCACTTTTTAAAATTCTACAAATAAGTAGTATCATAGAGTACTACAGTAATTTATTTCTATGTCTGGCTTCTTCATTCAGCCTCTAGTTTCATCCATGTTGTTGCAAATACATATATATATATATATATATATATATATATAATATATGTATATATATACACACATATATATTTAGATCTCAATATTTATATATATTTATATATACCTAGGTAGATTTATTGATATTTCTCTCATTTTCTTTTATCCATTCATCTGTCAATGAATACTAAGTTAATCTCCAAGTCATGGTCATTGTGAATAATGTTGCTATGAACATGGAACAGCAGCTATATTTCAAAAATAGTGTATTCATTTCATTTGGAAAATTCATATACGTTTAATGTCCATTAACTTTAGGATTAATTAGAAAAGTAAAATAAGGGAGATCTTGTTCGGTTCATGATATATTGTGCTTATCAGAGAGATAACTTTTTTTTTTACTTGGTTGTCAGTTTAAAGTTACAGAATTACCAAAATATGTACATGTATATATGTATACTGTTATGTTTGCATTATGGATGTGATATGTATATTTTAAATGTCTTTAGATGATATCATAATTATAGAATACAACTAATGTTGGCAACTCAGGAAATGTGGTTTTGTTGTGTGTTTTTAAATTTCAGAGACCAGCTGTGATAAGTAAAAAATGAATTAAAATAGAAATCAGAAATGAGACAATATTTTTGATGATTAAATAAATTTAAAGTATGTATATAAAATTTTTTAGGACAAAGAAATATGTTCCTCTATTGGAAAAATGATACTGTAGTGAAATGAAATTTTTAAGAAAATCAATAAATCAGGAAAATGTTAATACCCTTTTTTGAGCCTTTATCATGCCAGAATGTTTTGAGAATTTAAATATCATGCTATTTTAAGTGAGATATCCTTAACACACTGCAAACATACTGGCATTTTAATGTTACGTACTGTAGAATAGGATTCTTATTATAATGAAAATTGTATTTACTGCTTTTAAGTTCTCAGAAATATAGTAATTAGAAATAAATCATTCCAAATTATGCATCATCTTACACTTTTGTGCTTGATTACTTTTTAATATGTGATAGCATTCTTTAGCAGTTCTTTGCTTTCTCATTAGTATATTCAGATTTAACATTTCCTTTATAGAGCATATGTACAATTTATTTAATACTAGGTTATAAATTTTAGAAAATTAGGTTCTATGTTCATTAAGTTTTAACATAATGATAAATGAAAGTATGAGTTTTGAGTTGTTAAATGATATATGAACTGAACAACAAAGAGCTCATTTTCAAGTTTTCTTTCTGTAAAATATATTAAAGTAGAAATTATTGTCATTGTCTTCATGGTTTTCTTTCTCTTGCACTCAGTCTTCCTTTGTAAAGAAGACTACCTATGTATATGTGTGTGTTATGATATAGTAATATGTATTAGATATCATATCATGGTATCACAATTATTAACATAAGTTTTTTGAGTTAGCATGTTCTTTATGAGATTACATAACACCAAAAAAATCTTATTTAAACTAGGTAGTTAGAGGATGGTTTTGAGAAAGTTTAATTGAAATAGGATTGAGGAATGGGAAATCATGCATTTTGATTTTCTTGTTGACCATGAGACATTTTCATGAATTTTCAAGTAAGTATAATAAGTTGAATATATGCTCCTGAATATTATAAAAGGAATTTTATTTGTGATATAAATTTGAAATATTGGAATTTTTATGACGTTTAAAGATTTGAATAGTTTATGGTCACTTGATTCCATTGGTTTTGGGTCCATGGTGAGGCAGTACATCTTGGCAGGGAATGCATAGTGGAGGAAACTTTTCACCTTATGGCAGCCAGGAAGAAAATGAAGGGTAGGAGTAGGCTGGGCCCTGAATATTACCTGCAAAGGTATGTCCTAATTTCTTTCCATTAGGGCTCACCTCCTAAGGGTTGTGCCCCTGGTTCCAGTAGTGTCACAGACTGATGACTGAGCCTTCAACTTGTGGTCTTTGGAGGGCATATAATGTCTAAAACACAATAGAAAGTAAGAGAGAAAATTGCGATACTAACTAAAGGAATAATTTTTAAGACAGAGAAAATAACACAAAGACTTTGAGGGAGGAGTGCATTTCTACAAACAAAAGGTTATTAAGACCGTAGTTAAGCAAACTAGAGGTAGAATAGAGATAAAGGTAATTAAGGTCGTGGGTACAAAATCACACAATTCCTTTAAGGCCATGTTAAAGAGTATATAGTTGATTCTGAGTGACCTAGAATTCAAAGAAAAATCTGGGCAGAAGAGACCAAATAAAGCAACTTATTTTTTAAAAGAATTATATTTCTGCTGAATTGACAAGACTGTAGTGAGCCAGACGAGGCAACAAATACACCCTTTAAAAGATCTTTCTTTCACCTGATGTGGCCAGCATCAATAACTATGGAGATGGACTCCATGTATATTTTAAAGTGGTACTAAAGGATTTCCTGAAGATTCTATTCCCTAAGGTAGTGATTGATACTTTTTACACAGGCGCAGTTATACAACTTAATCTAATTTGTGGTCAGGCTAAGGGCTATATCAGTAAGGATATAATAGTGCAAACAAATGAAAAGAACAGGTTGGTGAAAATTTGGATTGAATAACTTTTGAAGAATAATTGATTCAATTCAGGAAGAAAAGAGATAAAAATAAATATACACCACCTATTAAATATTAGTATATTCAACAAAATTCTTTTGCTTTATATAGAGGGGCAGTGGCAAGAATTAATTAAGAACTTATATTCAAGACCATTCATTATACATTCTCTAGACTAATTACTCCACTTACAACTCAATTTACTTAATACACTTACTCATTACATTGACTACACTAATTCTTCCATGGGTTAAAACCTGGGGACAAACTGATCCCAACATTTCAATCCTATATTTGCAAGTGCTAGTGCAATGCTAGAGTGGAGAGTGGTTGCATTATCTTGCTTGACAATGCTGTCTAAACCTAATTTTACACCCAAATCTATCAAGCAAGCATATGTTATATCTTAAATTGATTTTGGAAACTTGCTTGACAATAATGTACAAGGATAACAAAATGATAAGGTATATATTTGACAGAGTAAAGTGTTTGGGATAACTGATATAATGAAATTAGATAAAAAGGAAAGAAAATGTCTTTTAGAACACAACACAAAAACAATGAAATGTTGTGAACAATCATATTCCAATTAATATATATGGATAAGCAAGGTGACATTATGTCCCATGTTATTTGCTCATTATAATATTTTTGAACAAACATATATAAATTAAATAATCTACTTAAAATGTGATGAAATAAAATGCACCTTCAAAAAAAAGTAAAAAAAAATGTTTAATTCTTTCTATTCCTGAGAAACATAAAAGAGGGTATATTCATTAAGAATCATAAAAGCCTATGATTGAAAAGTCTTCTTTCAAGTTAATGTATTAAAGAGCTACTGTAACTGTTGAAAATAAAAATCTCAATAATTTAATAAAATAAACATTTATTTTTTTCCTTACATAAAATGCATTTGGAGATGTGGAGGGAATATTTAATTCAAGCTTACAGAGACCCTATCATCCTTCAAGACAGAGCTGCCCACATCTCCCTTCTCACTAAATACCTGACAACTGGAAGAAAGAGCTTTTATTCATTATTCTGGAATTAGTGGGTAAATTTCATCACCAGTCATTAGCTCTGACTCTGTTATATCACCATCATTAACTGCAAGGGAGACTGAGAAAAGAAGCCTAGCTCTGAACTCAGGAGGAAAATAATGTGAGTGTGATCAGCAGCTAATTGGTCTGTGCCATATGAGTTTAATGGATCTTGGTTTTAAGAATACTTTGTATTTAAATGTATAATAGAATGAAAACAAACTTTGTCTCTGAATCACATACAGGCAAAAAAGTTATATCTCTTTTGAGAATGAACCAGTAATTAAATCAGAAAATTTTAGTTTTTAAAAAGATGAAAAGATTGCAATCTCTTCATTTTGTATGACTAAATTTTTTTTCATGTTGAATTTTCTAAAATTTATGATATGCCTCTCTTATGAAAATATGGTTGGATAGTCATAAACCCAGAAATTGATTTCCATTTTGATGATATATAGGTTCAAAATTCTAGTCTTAGAAATGGTGTGACACCACTTATGTTGTAGATCAGAAGGCTAAAGTTTTACCGATGGAACAACTACAAATTGGCAGGGAGAAAAACACAGTGTTGATAACCCTTCAATCTTGGTCTTTGTATACTTCCCATTATCTCACAACATGACTGTTATCTTGTGTTGAACTGTAATTAATGCCAAAAAGACACACCAAGTTGTGCATTTTCACTGTGGCAGATAAAATGTAAAAAGTTCAATCAGTGTTGAATTCAAGTTATTTTCTAACATAAATATGTCTTTATCAGGTATTTTTAATTGCTTATTTAAAAATATTCCTGCCAAGAGCTGAGTATAACCAGTATGATCTATTACACCCAGCATAATTGAGCACTCTCACATGCTGGACTCCCACATTCAACATTTCATAATCACTCATGCTCATTGTTTGTTTGAAAGAAATGTCAGCACATTAGCATCCTGTATTACAATTGCATGTTATATTTAGTTCGTACCAGCATGTATTGAACTTGAATGGTATTTGATGTGTTATTATTTTTTTCCTTAACCTTAACTTAAAAATGCAATTGTCTTCTCAGCATTCTATTTAATGAAGCACAATAAATTATAGTCATTTAAAAGATTAAAGTTCTGCAAATTATTCTGACAAATAACAAATGAACATTTTTAGCATGGGATAAGAGACTCATTTCTAGTTTATAACAGTTTTTGAGAGATTAGAAGATAGTGTCAAAATAGTTTATACTTGCTAACTATTAATAGACATTTAATAATTCAGCATATAGGTGTTAAATATTTCATGCCTACGTGATAGTTCTAGGGGATAAAAGAGTTAATAAGAATACTACTCAGCCTACTGATAGGTCATAGTCCCTAACACAAACATAACTATTTTCAAGTGAAGAGGATAATGTTGGAATTATGTGTATATGATGTAGAGTCAGAGCAAAGATAGACTGCTTGATGAACTGAGGAAAATTATACAAACAGTAGAACATTTTAAAAAGGTCTTGAAGTATGACTAGAAGTTCAGCGTTAGAAAAGAAGGTACTTCTTAGAAAAGGAATCATATGAAGAAAGTAATGCAAGGACAGAGAAGAAAATGATTTCAAAACAAAGTACCTGACTATAATGTCAGATCATAGAAAACAATAGAAGAAAAAGTACCCCAGCTTTAAATTCTAGGACCAAGCAATGCACACATCATTTTGGCTTACATTAACTTTCAAGAGTTTATTCCCAGGTGGTCAAACTTGGTGAGGGCTGGTTTCAAGGTCATATGACCTATACCTTGAAGGGCCCATGTTTTTTTTATTTCTTTGTTCTTGCCATCTTAATTTTTTCAATTACTATTTTTAAACAAGAGGTCCCATGCTTTCCGTTTTAACTGGGCCCTGCAAATCATATATGTGGTTCTGCACCTAAAAGCAAAGAATGTTAAAGTGGGAGACATATTCTAGCCCCATGCTATTAAGAAGGATAAACTTGTTTTTGATGGCTATCTATAGGACTGGCCAAAAAAGCAGTTTGATAGCACCATTTAATCAGTGAAAGGTTAGGTGACGTACTTAACATAAAAAGCTGGTTCAAACCCTAAGATCAGTGATTTTTTTTCTTTTAGACTGAATTTGTATAACTTATTCCATAGACATAAATGTGGAACATAAAACTATTTTCATGGAAGGGAAAAAAATTTTTGATTTGCCTTTTCTTTGTTTTCATTTTTGTACTTTCCCTAAGAAAACTATAAAAGAGATATTCTAAACATATTTTAAATGAATTTACTAATGCAGAAGCAGTGGTTGAATGATTCACCTTGTTAGACCTTCCAAAAGTGAAATAAGTTAGTATTTAGTTCTTGTTTGAAGAGTCAACTAATTCAATTCCATAACAAAGAGTAAAATGGAGCTTACCTTAAGAAATAAGACTTCAGTAAATAAGAAACAAATTGAAAAAGGGAACTGTTACTATGTGTTTACATGAGAGTGTATTGAAAAGAGATTATCCCTAATCATCCTGATGAGCTAATCAGAAGGTTTAATTGAAAGCCAAAGCTTTAAGTAAACATTTCAACAACACAACAAAACAGTGAAGAATTAAAATGTGATTAAAAAGTCCAAACAAATAAACTAACTTAAGGTTTTATACACAGAGTAACTTTTGTTGTTAATGGAAATGAAAGTGGTTGTGTTTTGAAAGAACCAATGTAGGGCAGTAAATGAAAGATTGGATTCCAGAACAGTTAGGTAGAGAGCTTGCCTAGCAAGCTCAAAGTCTGGGGTTCAATCCCAAACACCTCAAAACAAAACAAAAAAATAGAACTAGGAGTTTACATGAATATCAGAGAAGGAAAATCAGAAAAAGGCAAGAGGAAGAGATAAAAAGTGAATACCTCTAGTCATACTCAGCTTTGCAAAAACTTTTATTGATATTACTAATTACATTACCAATATCTCTTCTTATGGAATCATTTAGTGTACATGATTTCATACTAACTTATGCCCACGTGCATCTAGGAAGAATGAGTATGTATGTTATATGGGAATATATGGGATACATCACACAGATAAAACCCTCCGACTGGTTAAAGATTGTTCACTCTGATCCTTGATGGATTAATAAAAGGAAGCAACTGCTACAAAATAGGAACTTACATGATTTATGCCCTGTTTATTTCTTGGAGTATTAAAACCTTTCTCCATAGTTCCTGCATTATGAAGGAAGGAAGGAGGAAAGGAAGGAAGGGAGGGAGTGGAAAGAAGTAAAAAGAAGAGGTCTTAAAAATAATAGTATGACATTGTGGATTCAAAAACAGAAAAATTGAAAGAACTTGGTTCGAGATAGTTCTATTTTTCTTTCAACTTTTCAGAATGTTTGAAGATATATATTTTAAAGACATTTTAATAAATATATGAGGAAATATTGTTTTGAAAAATATGGTAGGACATTGCTATACACGCACACGCACATAAACCCAATAAAGCATTTCTTCAAATACATGGAGAAATATGATTTGATTACATACCTGAGTACTAATTTCTCCAAATGGTCTTGGAATATAGTTGGTATTTAAAATAACCTCTCATAATTCACTTAATCTAAGTCAGTGCTGCTAGGTATTCTATCACCTGGTATAGCCCAAATCTTCATTCCTGAAGAATAGGAACTGTTTTGTCAACCTAATCATTTATCATTGTTGTCATGGTTAAACACATTATGGTTACTCACTACAATGTTCTAGTTCAACTTATTTCTGCCTTCAGAAATTATTTTGAATGTAGATCTTTGTTGAATATAGGCCTTTTTGTTTTATGATAGGTTGGACCAATGTGTGGAAAAATGAATCACATAACCATGAACATCTTGGGACACATTGTTATTTGACATCCTAGGGTTAGGCATCTCTGTCTTGATGCACCATTTATTCACATGCTGAAAGATGTTTTGTCAAAAGTGGAATATTTTCTATACAGCCTTTGCTATCAAATCTAGTAACCTCCCTTTTAATCTCTTGCTATACTTGCTACAGGTTATTTGAAGCATCCTGATCTGCACAAACACTTTCACCACCATGAGGTCCATTGCTTTTGAAGATTAAGTAGTAGAGCTGCCTATTTCTCATTTGGGATCATATAACAAGCCCTTTATTCTGAGTCAAAAATTGAAGTATTTTAGCATCTCAACAAATCTTTATTACAATACATCCCAATGTGATTTATTCCTTTTTAAAATTAGCTAGGTAGTATTCATGTAGAACTGTTATCAAAGATAGAAATTATGGCATGCAAGCAGTAACGTTTGAATGTTACAGATTGTTTTACTTCCACTTGGGATGAAGCTCTTTGTGTTAATAGCAAAATACCTATCAAATCATATTAATCCTTGTTTAATACAAGTCTCATGTTGTTGAAAATAGAGATATTTTCCAACAAGGGGAAAATGTGGCTTTATTTGCAGTGCCTTATTCCCCACCTTGGATTTTAGGATGCTATAGATTTAACAATATATATTTACTTTTTAGGAATATTTCAATATATCCAAATCACTGGACTTCCAACCACATAAAAAATAGGTCTAATAAACCAAAGTCTGATTTGACTTATCAATATAATATGTCAGGGGATTTTATTAAATTCTGAGACATGATTTAGTTGATAATCTAAAAGTTCTATGTTTAAGTGTATCTGGTACCTTTGATGGAAGACTCTAGAATTTATGATACTCAGATAAGCAAAAGAAAACTTCCATGCAAACCAGTTTAATGCCCTGAATTGTTTAGCATTTATTAATGTTTTCATTTGTCAAAGCAAATATGAATGTGCTCAGAGACAAAATATAGGAAGTATATCCCTCCCATGGAATTAAAGTAGGAAGATTAAATATTTTTAAATTATATTCCAACTATTACAATCTGTATGCTTAGTGTCTCCCTGACATGCAAAAAACACAAATCCCAAAAGATTTTATTAAAATCATGACATGAGGTTTGAAGTCCAAATTCTTAAAATACCCAAGAGATCTTCATGCAGCTCCTCTTCATCTAGAGTCCTCTGAACCAAACATCTAAGTTATTTATTACCTTCCCTCACTTCCAACAGTCAAGTATGGAATAGGGAGTAATTAGTTTCCCAGTGCATCCAGGAGTTACAGCTAAAACAACTTTTGGTAAACATTGCTAGACATTCCTACTATGGAAGAGGGAATATTTCTTCATTAAACCAAGATTCTACTATCAGAGCTCTTGACATTGCTTTCAAGAAGTTTCTTCTTTTTTACATCATGTTTCCTATCTGACTGTGAAAACTTGGTTAGCAATTTAAATGTTAAAACAATTTATAAACATGCTATTTGGGGAGTCAACTTTCTCAACCTGACCTGTTTTTCTTTTGTTTTGGGGCCAAAATACTTTTTATAACTTGTACAGTTTTTGTCTTTTTTGTTTGTTTGACTAGTAGTAGTTTTGACAATATAGTTTTCATGAATGATTTGCATTTATATGTCTTAAATTATAATCACTACCATAGCAAAAGCCATATCCTCAATTATTCTCAGAATCTTTCTCTCTCTAGACATAATTACAGTTTCTTTTGAGCAAAACAGGCTGCTATGGGATCACATTTTATTTCAGATCCTTTTAGCTAGATTAAAGCATCTATTTGACACTAATTTCTTTTAGAAATGGTAACTAAAGGTATTCAAGCAACACACTGAATTGGGACCTTTTCCTTATCCAACAAAATATATATATTTCTTTAATGAAAAGCCTCTTAGTTGCTAAAACTACAATTTCTAGATTTTCAATATTTGTTCAAAATTCTGCTTGAAAACTTAAACTATTTTTCTGGGGGTGGGAATTTCCTGTGTCCTTTATAAGATATAGATATGAAAAGTATCTAATAGCAACCAGCTCATAATTTCAATATTTTGCTTTAGTATGTCCAGACTCATAATGTACTATGAATATATTCTTACCTTCAGAATGTCATAAACAAAATTTCACCAAAAAAACTGGTACTGAAGAAAGTAAATTGCTATTTTTCTGAACTCCTGAATTGGTTTTCTTACTATAATCACTTGGTTCAACATTCACTGCCATTTGTACTAGTGGACTGTGTTTTTGTTGTTTTAATTTTTTCAAACAGTTATCCTCCCTTTTCTGACACCAATTTTTACCTCTGCTCCTGCTACTTAAGAAAAAAGAAGCACACAAAGTGGTGGCTTCTAACAAAGAGTATTTGTTTTTCTCATGATTCTGCAGTTTATCTTGTGTCTGCCCCATAGGAGTTACTCCTGGGTACCAGACTGAAGGATAACTAATCTACTGAATCACAGTACTTCTTCTGGAAATGGCAGATGTACAGATGACACACCTGAGAAAGTAAGCACATTAAAATCCATGTTAATGTCACTTCTACTAACATCCCATTTTCCAAAAAAAAAAGTCATTTTGCTCATCTACTATTCAAATTGAACTAGTTGAAAATGTATTCCACCCATGGAAGTCAGGGAGAGGGGGTTAATATTTTTCAACATTAATGTAATCTAACACAGTCCCCTGAAAAAGAAGTTGACTAACATAAAGACTGTCTTCAATAACATTTTTTTCCCAAGAAATTTACAGAATCACATAACACATGTTGATAAAAAACAGAACACATTTTTATTTTTTTTTATTTTTTATTTTTTTCAATGGGTGAATGAGGTTTTATTATTTTTTATTTTTTTTATTTTTTTTTTTTTTACATTTACATAGGGTAATGATGTTTATTTTATTTTTCCCCTCCCCCCACCCCTCCCACCCCTCTTTTCCCTCTACACAGTCCTTCTTTCCTTCATTCTTGCCGCTGTCCTTAGCCTAACTCTAAACCTAACCCTAAACCTAATGCTAGCCCGTCCCACCCCCCATTATATGTCCTCATCCACTTATCAGCGAGATCATTCGTCCTTTAGTTTTTTGAGATTGGCTTATCTCACTTAGCATGATATTCTCCAATTTCGACCATTTGCCTACAAATGCCATAATTTTATCACTCTTCATTGCGGAGTAATATTCCATTGTATAAATATGCCACAGTTTCTTTATCCATTCATCAACTGAAGGGCATCTAGGTTGGTTCCACAATCTGGCTATGGTGAATTGAGCAGCAATGAACATTGATGTGGCTGTATCTCTGTAGTACGCTGATTTTAAGTCCTTTGGGTATAGGCCAAGGAGTGGGATAGCTGGGTCAAATGGTGGGTCCATTCCAAGCTTTCTGAGGAATCTCCACACTGCTTTCCAGAGTGGCTGCACTAATTTGCAACCCCACCAGCAATGTATGAGTGTTCCTTTTTCACCACATCCTCGCCAACACCTATTGTTTCTTGCATTCTTGATAATCGCCATTCTAATTGGGGTGAGATGAAATCTTAGGGTAGTTTTGATTTGCATTTCCCTTATTACTAGGGATGTTGAACATTTTTTCATATATCTGTTGATTACTTGTACATCTTCTTCTGTGAAGTGTCTGTTCATTTCCTTAGCCCATTTGTTGATTGGATTATTTGTATTCTTCGTGTAGAGTTTTTTGAGTTCTTTATAGATTCTGGAAATTAGCGCTCTATCTGAGGTATGGTTGGCAAAGATATTCTCCCACTCTGTAGGCTCTCTCTTCACATTTCTGATAGTTTCCTTTGCTGAGAGAAAGCTTTTAAGTTTGAATCTATCCCAGTTGTTGATTCTTGCTTTTATTTCTTGTGCTATGGGAGTCCTGTTAAGGAAGTCTGATCCTAAGCCAACAAGTTGAAGATTTGGACCTACTTTTTTTTCTATAAGATGCAGGGTCTCTGGTCTGATTCCGAGGTCCTTGATCCATTTTGAGTTGAGTTTTGTGTAGGGTGAGAGATAGGGGTTTAATTTCATTCTATTGCATATGGTTTTCCAGTTTTCCCAGCACCATTTGTTGAAGAGGCTATCTTTTCTCCATTGCATATTTTTGGCCCCTTTGTCTAGTATGAGAAAATTGTATTTATTTGGGTTTGTGTCCATGTCCTCTATTCTGTACCATTGATCTACCTGTCTATTTTGGTACCAATACCATGCCGTTTTTGTTACTATTGCTTTGTAGTAGAGTTGAAGATCTGGTATTGCAATACCCCCTGCTTCGCTCTTGCTACTGAGGATTGCTTTAGCTATTCTAGGTTTTTTATTCTTCCAGATGAATTTCATAATTGCTTGCTCTATTTCTGCAAGGTACATCATTGGGATTTTAATTGGAATTGCATTGAATCTGTATAGCACTTTAGGTAGTATAGCCATTTTGACAATATTAATTCTGCCTATCCAGGAACATGGGAGATCTTTCCATCTTCTAAGGTTTTCTTGAATTTCTTTCTTTAGTGTTCTGTAGTTCTCATTGTAGAGGTCTTTCACCTCTTTTGTGAGATTGATTCCCAAGTATTTTATTTTTTTTATGTTATTGTGAATGGGGTAGTTTTCCTAATTTCTCTTTCTGAAGATTCATCACTTATGTATAAAAATGCATTGGATTTATGAGCATTGATCTTGTAACCTGCTACTTTACTGAATTCACTTATGAGTTCTAAAAGTTTTCTGGTGGAATTTCCAGGTTCCTCTAAATATATAATCATGTCATCAGCGAACAGGGATAGTTTGAGTTCTTCTTTTCCTATTCGTATCCCTTTAATTTCTTTGGTTTGTCTGATTGCTCTGGCTAGAATCTCAAGGACGATGTTGAATAGAAGTGGTGAAAGAGGGCATCCCTGCCTTGTTCCAGTTTTTAGGGGGAACGCTTTCAGTTTTTCACCATTTAGAATGATATTAGCCATGGGCTTAGCGTAGATGGCCTTTATAATGGTAAGGAATGTTCCCACTACCCCAGTTTTTTCTAGTGTTTTGAGCATGAAGGGATGCTGTATTTTATCAAATGCTTTTTCTGCATCTATTGAAATAATCATGTGATTCTTAACTTTAAGTCTGTTGATATGGTGAATGACATTTATTGATTTCCGAATGTTGAACCAACCTTGCATCCCTGGGATAAAACCCACTTGATCGTGGTGCACTATCTTTTTAATATATATTTGTATGCGATTTGCTAAAATTTTGTTGAGAATTTTTGCATCGATATTCATTAAGGATATTGGTCTGAAATTTTCTTTCCTCGATGTGTCTCTGTCTGGTTTAGGTATCAGGGTGATATTGGCTTCATAGAACGAGTTTGGGAGGGTTCCCTCCTCTTCTATTTCATGGAATAGTTTGAGAAGTATTGGAATGAGCTCTTCTTTAAAGGTTTTGTAGAACTCGGCTGAGAACCCATCTGGTCCTGGACTTTTCTTTGTTGGTAGGCTTTTGATGACCTCTTCTATTTCATCGCTTGAAATTGGTTTATTTAAGTTGTGTATGTCCTCCTCGTTCAGTTTAGGTAGTTCATATGTCTCTAGAAATTTGTTGATGTCTTCGAGGTTTTCTGTTTCGTTGGAGTATAGATTTTCGAAATAGCTTCTAATTATGTTTTGTATTTCACTCGTGTCTGTTGTGATGTTTCCTTGTTCATTCTGAATTTTAGTAATTTGAGTTTTCTCCCTCTTTCTCTTTGTTAGTGTGGCTAACGGTTTATCAATTTTATTTATTTTTTCAAAGAACCAACTATTTATTTTATTAATTTTTCCGGTTGTTTCTTTTGTTTCGATTTCGTTGATTTCGGCTCTGATTTTAACTATTTCCTGTCTTCTACTACTTTTGGTATTGGTCTGCTCTTCTTTTTCTAGTGCTTTGAGCTGTAGTGTTAAGTCGTTTATTTGTTGATTTCTACTTCTTTTTTAAATGCACCCCATGAAATAAATCTTCCTCTAAGTACTGCTTTCATAGTGTCCCAGAGATTTTGATATGATGTGTCTTTGTTCTCGTTTACTTCTAAAATTTTTTTATTTCCCTCCTGATGTCTTCTGTTATCCATTCATCATATAATAGTGTATTATTTAGTCTCCAGGTATTGGAGAAGTTTCTGTTTTTTATTCTGTCATTTATTTCTAATTTCAATCCATTATGATCTGATAGAGTACAAGGTAGTATCTCTATCTTCTTGTATTTGCTAACAGTAACTTTGTGGCATAAAATATGGTCTATTTTAGAGAAGGATCCATGTGCTGCTGAGAAGAAAGTGTATTCGTTCTTTGTTGGATGGTATATTCTATATATGTCCGTTAAGTCTAAATTGCTGATTGTGTTGTTGAGATCTATAGTTTCTTTATTCAATTTTTGTTTGGACGATCTATCCAGTGGTGAGAGAGGTGTGTTAAAATCGCCTAGTATTATTGTGTTGTGGTCTATTTGAATTCGGTAATTGAGAAGGATTTGTTTGACGTACGTGGATGAGCCAATGTTCGGGGCATAGATATTTATGATTGTTATGTCTTGCTGATTTATGCTTCCCTTAAGCAGCATGTAATGTCCTTCTTTATCCCTTCTGACTAGTTTTGGTTTGAAGTCCACATTATCTGAGATGAGGATGGATACTCCAGCTTTTTTGCTGTGTCCGTGTGCATGGTATGTTTTTCCCCATCCTTTCACCTTTAGTCTATGGGTGTCTCTTTCTATGAGATGAGTCTCTTGCAGGCAGCATATTGTTGGATTTTTCTTTTTAATCCAATCTGCCAGTCTGTGTCTTTTGATTGATGAATTCAGTCCATTAACATTCAGGGTTATTATTGTGATATGATTTGTATTCCCAGTCAATTGACTCATATTTGTTTTTGACATGATTTGGTTTCTCCTTTATTTGGCTATTCCTTTAGGGTAGCGCCTCCTGTTGCTGATTTGCATCGTTGTTTTTCATCTCTTCCTCATGGAATATTTTGCTGAGAATGTTCTGTAATGCTGGCTTTCTTTTTGTAAATTCCTTTAGCTTTTGTTTATCATGGAAGGGTCTTATTTCATCGTCAAATTTGAAGGTAAGTTTTGCTGGGTATAAGATTCTTGGTTGGCATCCGTTTTCTTTCAGGGCTTGGTATATGTTGTTCCAGGCCCTTCTAGCTTTTAGGGTCTGGATTGAAAAATCTGCTGATATTCTTATTGGCTTCCCTCTGAATGTAATTTGATTCTTTTCTCTCGCGGCCTTTAAAATTCTGTCTTTATTTTGTATGTTAGGTATTTTCATAATAATGTGCCTTGGTGTGGGTCTGTTGTAATTTTGTATGTTTGGAGTTCTATAAGCCTCTTGTACTTGGTTTTCCATTTCATTCTTCAGATTTGGGAAATTTTCTGTTATTATTTCATTGAATAGATTGTTCATTCCTTTGGTTTGTTTCTCTAAGCCTTCCTCAATCCCAATAATTCTTAAATTTGGCCTTTTCATGATATCCCATAATTCTTGTAGATTCTGTTCATGATTTCTTACCATCTTTTCTGTTTGGCCAACTTTGCTTTCAAGATTAAATAATTTGTCTTCAATGTCTGAGGTTCTGTCTTCCAGGTGTTCTATCCTATTAGTTATGCTTTCTATGGAGTTTTTAACTTGGTTTATTGTTTCCTTCATTTCAAGGATTTCAGTTTGGTTTTTTTTCAGTATCTCTAACTCTTTATTGAAATGATCTCTTGCTTCCCGTATTTGGTCTTTTAACTGTTGATTGGTGCGATCATTTAATGCCTGCATTTGCTCTTTCATCTCCTCCTTCAATGCCTGCATTTGCTCTTTCATCTCCTCATTAGCTTCCCTGATCGTTTTAATTATGTATATTCTGAACTCCCTTTCTGACATTTCTTCTGCTGTGCTGTCATTGGGTTTTATTGATGTAGTATCTAGGTTTGTTTGGGACATTTTCTTCCCTTGTTTTCTCATATTGGTCAGTTGTCAGTGGGACCCTGAGATATTGCAGTTTTCCGCTACTGGCTTATAGTGTTCCGGTAGATTTCCAGTGTATCACCTCCCAGCCTTCAGTAGCCTGATGTCTTGGAGGAATCTGATAAAGCAGCTCATCCGAAGAAAACTGCCCCTAGCCCCCTACTGGTTCCACGGTTTGGAACTGGCTCTGTGCAGAAATGCTCTCACTGTGGGCCTGCGCCGTGCAGCTGGCCATGTGGGAGGAGCCCACTGCCGGAGTGTGGAAGGCTACCTTGGGAAGACTCAAGCTGCCCTGCCCGGCTCCGATAAGCCACCTCTATCTGGGCCTGCCACCCGGGCCAAGCTTTACCCAGTGGGCAGACTCACCCGTGGCTCTATTTCAGTCCGAGTCTCTCAATGCCTCCCCTTCTTAACTCCAGGGTTCTGGAGCGACTGGGGGTGCAGTCTCCCTCTAAGCCGCCATCTTGGATCGCCCCGTGAAGAGAGCCTGCAGCCGGAGTGGGCAGAGCTGCCTGAAGAGGTCTCTGGCTGCCCTGCCCTAATCCCAGAGGCTGTTTGCGGATCGCGGCTCTCGGCTGATTCGTTGCTGGAGTACGCTGCGCTGCAGGGGCTCCGGGACTCGGAGCTTGTTCTGGTCAGAAAGGCTCTCACTAGCGGGCCAGTTCCTTTTCGAGAACCTGGAGAAGCTGGCTGTGTGGGCGGGGCCCACCGCCGGAGTGCGCAGGGCTGCCTGTGGATGACTCTAGCTGCCCTGCCCGGCTCCGATAAGCCACCTCTATCTGGGCCTGCCACCCGGGCCAAGCTTTACCCAGTGGGCAGACTCACCCGTGGCTCTATTTCAGTCCGAGTCTCTCAATGCCTCCCCTTCTTAACTCCAGGGTTCTGGAGTGACTGGGGGTGCAGTCTCCCTCTAGGCCGCCATCTTGGATTGCCCCGTGAAGAGAGCCTGCAGCCGGAGTGGGCAGAGCCGCCTGAAGAGGTCTCTGGCTGCCCTGCCCTAATCCCAGAGGCTGTTTGCGGATCGCGGCTCTCCGCTGGTTTGTTGCCAGAGTATGCTGCGCTGCAGGGGCTCCGGGACTCGGAGCTTGTTCTGGTCAGAAAGGCTCTCACTAGCCCAGAACACATTTTTAGGTTGATAAATTTTCATCCATTTGAGATGCAGCTGCAAGCAATTCTACTTAGCTGGAATTGTAAGAAATTTAAGAATAAGAGTAGAGGAAATGTTATCCATATCTACTATCATGATATTTTCATAACACATGTTACTTGTAGGTAAGTCATCAAGGAGATGCTTGTTGATTTATTTTAAATATTTTCTGGTTAGCCATATTTGTAGCAAGATCAAAGTTTTTCATAGTATTTGATAATAACATGATTAAGTTTTTAATTTTCATTGTTTTAATAATTAAGTCTACATTCTCTTATCAGGAAAGTACTGGAACATGTTCCAATAAAAAAAAACAAAATAAAGTAATAAAGAAACCTATAGTACTGGCGGTACAAAACAGGAATAAAACGAAATATATGCTTAGCATCATTAGTATAATTTTGAAGAAAGCTCCAAATTACACATGTGAAATAGACTCTAAAGTCAAAGAAATTCTGACAAGAGAAAGTAGACAGAATATTTTCATGGCACATATGTAAGAAAAACAAAAAAATGTATGATAGAATATTAAATGTGTTAATTTTTAGAGGAGTTATTTGTTCAGTCAAATATTTGGAGTCACCAAACGATGCATTCTCTGTCTATACATCTAAAGTAATTTTCTATTAATTTTTAGTTTTGAATTTTATCAAGGAATATATGAAAAGGTTCATTTTATACTAACCTTGATGCAATGTATTAAAATTTGAAGACTTAGCTTTGTCTATGAATTAGATAAATAATCTTTTAATAGGGATTATTCTGTTTTACTATCATTCTGTTCTCCTTTTCCCTTATGCAATCTCTATTATCTTCATTTTAAGATTTCTAGGTCCCCCAGCATATACCTGATTTTCTCTCAATAATTCTTTTTTAAAAGGATGCTGAATGAAAAAGAATGGAATAAAAAGTAAAGAATGTCTTCAATAGAAATTGTTTCAAGAAAGAAAAACAAAGTAAATTAAAAAAACACAACACACATATTTTGATAAAGTGTCATCCATTTGAAGTTTACCTGCAAGTGGTTCTATTTAGATTCTACTAGACACCAAGATAAAATAAACATAAGAGTTCAAAAATGATTTGTTGAATGCTTTTATTTTCAAATAAAACTGACTATAATTTATTTCTTTGATCTAGAACACCCATGTTTACATTGAGAACACACAAATTTTGGAAGAATGAGTGAGATCATTTTTTGAGCTAGGTTATCTTAGAGGAACTTTGTGATGTTATCCCATCCATCTTTCTGCCATGGGGAACCTAGTACTGCACACTCAACTCAAACCTAGTGAAGATCAGAGTTTTAATAGTGACCTGAACATCTTTAGCAAGTGATAAACACTGGTGGGATTCAGGGTATTGTAGAATTAGCTTGAGAAGCACCGAAGACATGCCTTTCTCTTGATTTTCGGTGCCAGAGTTTGGAATCATCACCAATACAAGATTTGCCTACATTCTCCAGGTTTATTGAGTGGAGACCCATATGTGTTTCCAGAATTGGAGATGTGACCCACCGGAGAAAAAGAGGCAACTGGGCCTATAGGGCCACACTGGTGGGAATAAAAAACCCAAGAGCATGAAAAGGGAAGTGAATGAATGGTGACTGAGCATGGAGTACTGATTGATGCCTTGGAGTATAAAAGATTTTGAAAGGGTGAAGGGAAATTCCCTTGGACCATATATTAATAGCCTCAAAATTGTGTTATAGGTTAGAAAGAATCATCTTTAAACTGCAATGTGGCCAATAGAATGTAGAAAGCTTATGAGAGTACAAAGGAAAGAATAAACTGCCATACCCTTGTGCCTGTCCTTCCATAGGGAACAGAAGGCAAGGAAGAAGAGAGAGCAGGAAAACAGTCAGAAATGAGGGGAGCCAGTCAGGCTCTTTCCCACTGCAGGCTCCCAGCCTGAAGCAGCCTGAGCTATAGGAGGGATGTGAACTTATCAGTGGATCGATTCATAATTTTATTAATATCTTGCTCTTGGGTTCTACGGATCAAATTGAATCTGAGCCTAAAACTGTTATAAATGAACTGTCTGCCACATAAGATTAAGCAGATAACCTATAGAAACTGCCAGATTTCTAATCTAGATGAGAACATACTTTTTTTTTTTTTCTTTTTAAATCTGAGGTCAAGGAAAAATTGTTTTACTCAACAAATAAAAGGGATGGTGACAAGTGACTTTAATGTGGTTTACATGCATTGTGAGTTCACCTTCTTTAGTAATTTTTTTTATCTCTATTATTCATCTTAGGGAGTCTGAAGTTGATAAATTAGTTTTTGTATGTATGTGTGATCTATGTATGTATGTATATTTATCTAAAATTACCATGGTTATTATTGAAGCATGAAAAATTAACATCTGAAGAGACTTGAGAGTTTAATCAACTATTTATCTTCACTTTTTATATGCTATGCCTTCTCTGCTAGATTGATAACTTCCAGCTTTGAATATTTATAAAGTGGTAACAGAATATTCTTTGACAAATGCCATAAAAAAGTGTTAAGATTCTTTCCTATATTCAAATAGGACCTTTCTTATTCCACTATTTTACTTCTTGTACCAAATAAAATAGATGTGTTGTGGTTTGGATATGCGGTGCCTCCCCAAAAATGTTCTGTTAATAAGGTAATATTTAGAGGTAAATGATTCAGTTATGACAGATGTAACTTTACCGGTTCATCCTTGAATTCACCATGTACATGTATTTGTTGTATAATGCAATCAGTCATACATTTACTATACTGTTTTATACTACTTTTGGAAACCAAATAATATCCATTATGGATTAATTTTATATTAGTCATGAATACTAATCACTTCCCAATTCTGGAGTTTTCATATGTGTTAGTTTCACTGAGACACACTCTAAGGACTTCATATTTTTTGTATTTTACAGTGTCACTAAGATTCATTAAGTATCTCTTTCTACCTTAACCTTGTGTTTTTAAAAAGATTGTCATACATATGTGCAAGTGTTTCGTTAAATGAATTTTTTAAATATGATTTTCTGTTTGAAATCCCTTTCTAAAAAGTATAGTATTTTTCATTTCCTTTTTTTATTTTTATTTTTACAGACTGCATTTTAATTAATAATACACAAATGGAGTACAACTTTTCATTTCTATCGTTGTATACAATGTAGATTAACACCATTCATATAATCATACATGTACAAAGGGTAATAATGTCTGTCTCAGTTCATTATCTTTCCTTCCCCCATTCTCTCCCATCCCATTTCCTTCTACACAATCCAAAGTTTAAAGAGTACAGTTTTTAAAAAAATAATAGTTATGCTATTACTATTATGAGAATTTTGTTCTAACTCCTTAAACTTTAAACTTATCTATACTTGTCCTTTTAATAAATCACTGCATGGGAAAACTGGTGAATATATTTTGCTATTATCAGTGTGTCTGATTATTATGGTTATCCCTTAATCTTATTGATCTTCGTTTTGACTCATAACACTAGGTACAAATCAATATTAATTGATTACAACTGTCACCAATGAAAGTAGTAGACTGGTTTTTCTGCTCAGAGTTAATTTTCTGAATGGATCTATATTTCTAGTGGATCTGTTGTTTTCATTATTTTACCAATGTTTGCAAAAGCAATTACATAACAAACAGAATAGCATAAGTCATACGTGCCATATATCAATAAAGAAGTTTGCATCTGACAGGGTAAAATATGTTTTAAAAAGTAACTTTTACCTATAAAAAGATAAATAACATTTTATTAATGAAATGATTGTCTGAAAATAGAGTTTTGTCTTAGCATCCTTCAAATCTTATCATTTTGTATTTGCAATCAAACAGTGGAAGATTGCAAAATATATACAAACATATATAAGTGGAACAGATTTACCATCTAGAAATAAAGCCAAATATATTTGGGAACATAATATGTGACAATGTTAGATTTGCAAGTCTGTTTGAGTAAGAGGGGCTTTATTTGATCAATGAAATTGGCATGTGTAGCTTTCTATTGGAAGAAAATCAAATACAAATTGTATTTCACATCATATGCCAAATTGATCTGTAATGGATTACATTGGTACAGGAGACATTTTTAAAAACTTTTCCTATGCTTCATGTTTTTTCCCTCCTTAAAAATAAAAATCCAAAAGCAAACTTGGATCCTAGCAGCTCTTAAGTGATTTATGCTTGGGAACTCAATTTAAGTAAACATAACATTTATTAGGGAAGTTTGTAACTATAAATACTTGATATGTTTTACTTATTTCAGAAAATCATCATTAAGAAGTTATCAGGAGACATGTGAACACCAGAAAATTATTAAGGGAGATAAGATGAGATAAGATTATTTCCTCAAGTTTTAAAGGGACTTTAAATAGTTCACTTTGAAGTATCCAAAGTAAGTATTTTATATGTCTCAGTTGTCACAGTTGTAATTAATATTTTTCTCTATGAATAGTCAGTTATTATCTCTTATTGGTATTTCTATAAAATAGGCAACTGTACCTTTAGTTAATTGATTATGTACTCCAAATCTATTACAACCTGTAAAGAAAAAGATGAAAATTTCTAACTGTGAAGTTTTAAAATTGGTATTCAAAATATACCACTAAAAGATAATTTGAGGGATGGGCGTGTAGCCCAGTGGTGGCTCAAGTGCTTGCCCAGTGTACACAAGGCCACAGGTTACATTCCAAGCATGGCAAAAAAAAAAAAAAAGAAAAGAAAGAAAGAAAGAGGTAAACTGAAAGTGCCAGATTGAAGAAGAAATACAAATTATATAAAAAGACTTATCATATAATCTATGTTATTTTTTTAAAAGACAGAAAAGTTTATTTCCTGACAACATTTTTTAGAAAATAAAATCAAAACAGGCAATTTTAAAAGAGAAAATGTTCCACTAGACAAATCTAAAAATGAGGTAGACAGAAATATAAAAATTAAAGTAACAATTAGATAATATATTTTAATTTGAACTCCAATGTTGGTTGCCCCTGGCTGTATAAGATCAGTTTTGACCCAAAGAAGAAGAAACAAATTGTATATACTAACCTGGTCTACTTTGCTCTGGATTATTTTCTAAAGAAGTACAGTGAGCATGAACAATGAATAGAATGCATAATGTATGGGAAGATGAACAGTGAATAATAAATTTTTAACTTAAACAAGAACCTATTTCTCTTGAGGCTCAATAGTTTGATCAACAAGCTAAGCTCTGTTTTAAAATGCAGCTTATATCCTACCAGACCGAAATAGGTAGAAGAATGTGTTTCAGATAAGATGTGAATTAAGAAATCTCATCCTTTGGTTACATGTCTTGGGGAGTTGGACTTTTCCCTTTAATAAATATTTCAATCTAAAGAGAGATGCCCAGTAAAATGAAAACAAATGACAGTGCTGTCTCCAAAGAGACAGTGTATTACTTTAAAATGAATGAAATGGCCCATGCTCTGCCCTATGACTGTTAAGTGCTCAAAATAAGATAGACCAAAATAGAGTTAACTCATTCCCATGGACATGAAATTGAGTCTCCATTTTTGTTCTAATTTGAGATGAAGAAAAAGTGCACTGAACCTAAATAATATTCTTACAAAGATCACATTGTAAAGTAAGCAGGAAATAGCCCGATTTTAAATAATATCATTGAAACTTGGAGCAAACCTTGTTGATTAATGCCCTAACATTCTCCATTAAAGTATTCAAAATAAGGGGAAAAAACAATTGTTAAAGTTATTAATTAAACAGTTATTAGTAGATAATTAGGAAGCTTAGATTTAAATTTAAATTTTTTTATTAGTTAACAAATTGGGAATTGAACTTGAAACAGATATGATCACTTGGTTTCACTCTTAATACAGTGCAGCTGCATTGTTGTTACATAAGCTCAGGATCTCAAAGTTCTGACTATCCACCTTTATTTTGTCCTAAGCAAATGTATGTCATGTTGATTTGCATATTATCCACAAGATAATAAAACAAATTTTGCGGGGGGAATGTATCCATATGTGCAGATGTTCATTCGATGAATTTTCCTCTTTTTCATTATTCATTTCACCTTTTTGAGAGAGTACATTTAAGCATTAAAATGTATTTATGGTAGTCTATAAAATTGATTAATATTAGCTAGATAAAATTTATTTTTCAGATGTCCTTCCTTGAAAGACAATAGGAATAAGATAAAAGTGTTACTTGTCTCCAAGAAGATTCTAGTCTGGTAGAGTTGACAGAGAAATGACATTGCGTTGTGCAAATTTAAAATACAGTGAGATTGATTCTTTTCTTTGGACAAGCTCAAAAGGTTTCAAAAGTACTTAGTATAGAAAATCAACCCAGATTCTGGAATTGCTGGAATCTTTCTAAATTCACATAAGAAGAAGTGGAGAACTAAACTTTTCCAAGCAAAAGTATAACCCTGGAAAGGCTATCACAAAAAAGGAGCATTGTATTTTCAGGGAAGCAGCAAAGGGAATATACTGCCGTTAGCCTAGGAAAGGCAATGGGGAGAGAGACAAATAATCCCGGAAATGGGATATGTGTGCCCTGTGAGAGGATTCAGTTTAGCCTGAGAGCAACAGAGTCACGGAAGATTTCTAAATGGGACAAGAGATCTAGTGCTTTAGTTTAAGTGGGGGAGTGAAAGGAGCTAAAATCTGAAACAGCAAGACACATTAAAAGACAAGGCGGTAATTTAATTTCCTCTAAAAAAATAAAACACTTTATATTCTTTATACCAGTGGTCCTCAAAATGTAACCCTCAGATCCTTGTGGATTCCTAACGTACGTTTAGGGATTCATAAAATGAAAACTATACAAGGACATTTTGTTTCCTCTTCATTGTGTTGATATTTGCACAATGAACTCTCATGGGAGGAAAAAAAAAAGTCCTGTTTCACTTATGAATCTCCATGATAGAGTAATAAAATTTTAAAAATGTATTAAATCTCTACTCTTGAGTTCATATCTTTTTTATATTCTGTGTCACAGATGAGAAGTGGACATAAAACACTTCAGCTGAATGCCTAAGCACCAGGTTACCTTAAATGGGATCACTTGTACATTTGCATGAGATGTGAGCTGAGCTAGAGCTTTTATTTTATTTTATTTTTTGTGGAACATTTTTACTTAAAAGAATGACTGAAGATTGTGAATAGTTTTTATAGGTATATGTATTTCTAGAATTTTCTAGAATTTTCTCAATATAAACAAAGCAAGCCTTCACTAAAAACAATTAATAGTAGTTGTTAATCAAGATCACAAAGTGTTCTACATAGTATTTTACTTCCTGATTCCCAGGTCTACTCAACACCAGAGAATTCAACAGAAAATTACCCAGTTAGCACATACTTGTTACACTGTTATTCTCTATTGTATTTCATTAAAATTTCCAATGTCTGAAAAGAAAATTCACAAACTATAGTTTTTATAATTTCTAGAATTTTACAAGTGTAAGCATTTGGGTGACAGACAAGAAATGAGGAAATAAACTAGTCAACACATTTTCTCTCTAGGAGATACAGATATTTGACCCCATTCTTAGAAATTCTGATTTAGCTAGTATGAGTTGACTTTTTAAAAAGCCTATGTGATTGTGGTGTTGGTTAAAATGAAAATCACTGACCTATAATGTAGATTTCCTGCTTGTTAATTATGCTACGTAAGGTAGCAATAATAGAACGTCCTCAAATTTGAATGCCTTTAATGAGAACATCAGAGCCTTTATATTATATGCTTTCCTTATTTTGTCATTGAAAGAACATAATGACCTTGAAAATTTATCTTTTATTCAGTGATGAGTTAATTGCAAATTTCAGGGTCCAAATTCTTTTGAAGATGCCTCATTTCTCAATTGCCCAGGAAAAAATACGGGTGCCAGGATCCTTGTCTTTTAAAGGAGGACTGTAGATTATGAAGAATGTACATTCCAAGCCACTAGTCCCAATTATATAAGTTATCAACTTTTGGATCTTAACAGCAAACTGTAAATTGTAGACAAACACTCCACTTAGATCGACTAGAATATCTTAAGAGTTATAATCGCCTTAGCAAAAACAAATTTGTGGCTTAGTACGGAATCTTCATTGTTTTAGAAAAGATGCTATATAATCTCCCTGCTGACAAAAGGAAATGAAGTGTAACAATTCAATTTTTGATTAGGTATTTAACTTTTTGAAATGTATGTGATAATATTCATATTCTGTATAAATTTAACACAAATGCTTATAGTTCTAATGACAGAATATGCATAATCTATATTTATGAATGTTTTGCAATATTTAAAATATTAATAAGTACAAGTTTTACATTATATAAACTACAAACATTCATTTCTTGACAGTTTGTTGATCCATTTGTAATGCTGCCACTATTATTTAAAACTGATTTCCATATTTGTCCTGATATGTAAACATGCTACCCCATTAATTTAACTTCAAGATTCCAGCTCACTAGACAGCTTAATGCTCTTGTTAACAATTGCTCTTGTTCTGTGTATTAAAACTGCAATTTTATGAAATCGTGTAGTAAGTATGAATATAGATTTACTAATGAAGTAAAGCTATTAATATATGAATGTGTTCAGCTCCTCAGAGTGCATATTTAATGAAACATAGAGTTAACTAATATACTAGAAAAACTTTGAGAATTAGATTAACTTATCTGAGTGTAATTTGAGACTTTACTTCAGAAGTAATATATTTCTAACAAATTAGCTGTGTCTATTCTTTTAGAATGGTGCAAGTTTAATTTTCAAAATAGCAATTCTAAAAGGAGAAGCACTTGAACCATATTAAATTAAAGGAAAGTGACATTATGATTTATCTTAGTTTGCAAAAAGCAAAAATTTAAGGCAGCTGTTTATTGAACATAGAATATATGTGACAGAATTCATGGGTGTGTATCATTCTAGTGTTGAATGGCAGACATGAAAAATGACTACCCATACTGATGACTGCATCATTTTAACTTACGAAAATTCATTGAATGTCTCTCAAAAGAAAAAAAAAATAACATAAGAGTTGCAGACCCAAGTTAAGCAAGTTCATAGTCCTTCTTGTTCAGGAATTATTTTAAATAAATTTGAGTCATATATCTATTTATCTTTTGACCCAAAAGAAATACTTAGATTTTATGAATGTTTCTATAAATCCATAAAAACATTATGCCTATTTTATCTTGTATACACATTTGTAAACTAGGATGCTTTATATTTTCCATAGTAGTGGTAAAATATAAAACTAAATAATGTTTAAAACATGTGGGCAGTTGAGGGTAATATTACTTGCATTTCAAAGATGAAGAAAGTGAGTTCCTCAGAAGAAACTACTTTCCCAGTGTTACATGACTACCTGAAAAAGGGGTGCTTCTAATTCTAATGTCCTTAACTGTTATAGGCCACACTATAATAAATGAATTAAAGGAAATTTTGAGAGTAAAGATTAAATTACATTAATTTCATAATATACTTTCAGTCCTGCCATAGATACAGGAATCAGTTTTTTTTTCCATATTTAGTATCAGTTAAACAAGGTTACCAAAGCCTTTGTTTATAATAACCTATTGCAGAACCAGAAAATAAATGGTTGACAAATATTTGTTTTCTTCTAGTCATATACAGAGTTTGTTACTCTATGGTGATTTTTAAGTGGTTTGTATTCAAAATTATTAAACCACACATCTGTACATATGAGGATAAAGCTGTAGGTGATAGTGAATAAAATGTTATTATTTCCAATTTCACAAACAAATTGTTAGATATATAAAACTCCATTACTCATGTTCTATTTCAATCACTCCCATCCCCAACTATTAATAACATTGATGGATCATTTGAGATTGTTCTTTAGCAAAATATTCTCATATAACATTTTAACTATTTACTATCTCTTCTGTAGCTAAAATGTAGGGTGAATAATTACCCAAAAATAATAGGTTGGTTTTTTGGAGGTGGGTATGAATTATGCTTCATAGATTTAGAAGGTTAGAAGGTTAGTTGTTTCATTATGGTTGGGATCTGAGAGTTGAAATGTTTGGGAAAAACATTGTAAAAATAAAAATATTACATAAAAATATAAAAGAGTAGTTGAAGGATACAATAATATATTAATCGATTTGAAAACTTATATTCAGGATACTCTCTCATAATCTTTCATTTTTTAGAAAGGAAAAGATGATATTCATGTTTATCCAATTATTTTACAACTTTCATCCTTTTCCTTTTTGTTGCTTTGTGGCTGTTGTTTCTTCTCACCTTTTTGGACTCTTCTACCAGGAAGGATATTCATCTTTGAGATGCTGCATTGCATGCTTTTATCAAGGAAAGTACAGAAACTCATAGAAGGGTCAAAGCCCAAGGGAAAACTAGGAAAGGCAAGACATTCAAGGGCCTATATGTTCCCTTGAATGGCATATTTCCCTTGCATCTACTGTAGCTTGGTAGCTTGAAGAAAACTGGGTAAGAGTGAACATGAAATCATCTCTTGGTGATTTTATTTACTTGACAAAACAATTTATGTAATTTTAAAACAAATAGTAACAAAGACTGTACTCTTTTGCTATAACTACTCATTTTCCAACCAGGGCTTGCTACCATCTTGCCACCCATTTTTGGAAAAGGACCAGAATACTTCCTTGTCAGGGGCGGGCTCTGAGGGCCCCAGAGTTGCACCCTGGCCTGATCTCTAAGAAGGCGCCTGGCAGCTTGCCAGACATAGCTGCACTCATATACAAGTTTTAGGAAGTAACTCTGGTTGGCTGTTGTACATGAGGCAATTCTGGTATCTGCCTGGAGACTGTTCCTTGATAGGCTGACTTTCCTGGTAGTCTACTCTCTGATAGGCTGATGTTATCAATATAAGTCGATCATAAGTGGTGCCGAAACCCGGGACCTCGAGTTATAAAGAAGAAACTGATCAGGTAAATACAGGGAAAGTAAAGTACAGTCTGGCCAGGTTAAAGTTCGCGGGAAAAGCGACAAGTTAAAGTTCGCAGGAAAAGCGACAAGTTAAAGTTCGCGGGAAAAGCGACGAGTTAAAGTTTGTGGGATAAGCAATGGAGATTGAGTGTTTGTAAGTGCTTTTGCTTTTGTTTTGCTAGTTAAAGTGCTTTGCATTCTGTTAGTTTAATAGAGAAATATGGGCACTGAAATGTCACGAATGCGCATGGAAGGTCCCTTAAAGGATTTGCTCTGGGCCAATGGAATTCCTCTTGAAACTAAAACAGCCTGAACCAAATGCAGGGAGGCCATAAAACAAGGGGAAGAGGTTTTGGAGGAAATAAAAGAGGAAAGGTCTAAAGCATTAGAAAGGGCGTCAATAAGATCAGAGACAGACAAGGAAAATGAAACTGGGTGTGAGGAACAACTTGTTAGGAAGAGGGAAATCAGTTTAGGGGAGGGTCCCCCATTGGGAGTCTGCCCTACATTATCCGCCCTTAAGGCCTGCTTCTCTCCAGGACCTCCCAAAGGGGGCTCCAAGTTTCTCCCCAAAGAGCCGTAGCCTAAAGAACTGCCGGCTCCTCCCCATTGCATCTCCTTCCAGAAACTTGCCACATAGTAAACAAACCAGCCCAACCATCAGTGGCATGTCCTAGTAAGGAGTATGATATAGTAGCCCCAGTCCCCACAAATATTGGGAGATAATTGTTTCACAATTTTCTGCATCCAAACCTGAATTGATTACTAACCAGGATTAAGGGTTAAAATGCCCTAGGCATCAAGTTTCTGTTGGAACATTTTATCCCCTTTCAGAACCAAATCTCAGTCAAGGCTTACATTGAAATGTAAATAGAGAAAGCCTGAAGGCTCAGTAGGAGACCGGTCTCAAACCCAAAAAAAAAAAAAAAAAAAAAAAAGAGCAAAAAGTCTTACCTGAACTCCAGCAAAAGTAAATTTTATGGTGCTTTACTAAAGTACTTAACGGCCGCTTCATTTTTCCAGGACTCTTGTTTTTTTTTTGAATTCTACATTTTTTTTGAGCTCATGACTTTTTTGATCAGTTCTATTTTTTTTACTCAACTAGAGTTTTTGAACATCTCTTATATTGCAATGGAGATTCACCTATAAAGTTTCAAGGCCTTTGATTTTGTGTTATGTGTATGTTGTGCTGTCTGATGTCATGTTTTGTCTGTATCAAAACTGAGTGCTCCTAAAATTAAATTTAAAAATGGATCCAAATATTTTTAATTCACATGATTTAAAAAGGTTCGATTTAAATTGGGTAAACTAATAGAAGTAAAATGTCTTGAAAATAACTTGCAAGTCTCGAGGTGGTCAAACTAATATAATGTTGATGTTTATAAAATGTCTAACATCAATTTTTCTAGGATTTTCCTCAACAAGAAAAAGCTGGCAAATACTGTTCAGGACACATGTCTAATATCTTGGTTTTTTTTTTTAAGAAAATAAGTGAATTAGAATTGACATGCATGGGATTACTCAAATGTTTTTGTACAGAAAATTGTTTTGTGTCATCACTAAACTAAAAACAAGGTTACTAAGAGTTATGTCCTAACAGGTACAATTCTATACACAAAGGGTTCTAAAAGTTTCAACTGTGTTTCAATTAGAGTACTATAAACAACAAAATATTTAATCTTATTAAAATAGAGTAATTTTTTTAAGTTCAGAAATTTCATAAGAGTTGTTTCAGAATGTGAACAAAAAGGGGTCAACAGGAAAGAGAAAATAAAGGTTCTGGGTATGGAAATATATTTAGTAAAAGGGAAAAGGAAATGTTACTGGGTAAGAAAGTGCTTGTGTGATGAAATAAATGAGGGTCTAAGTAAGTGCTAAGAAAGTCTGTAAATAAACAAAAAGGGGGAATAGGGGAGACCTTCAGGTCCCCTAAAGATAAACTTTCTCTTTGTCTCTTTATTTTAAATTTTTTAACTCTCGATAATGAGGGTTGCTCTGCCGCTGAGAGACATGGCAATCATAAACAACATGATAGAGCGACGGTAAAATGGAAGGATGTTCTTACAGGACAATGGAATGGCCCGGACCCGGTGCTTTACTGGAGCCGCAGCTCGGTTTGTGTGTTTCCACAGGATAAAACATCGCCTATCTGGGTTCCTGAGCGACTAACTCGACCAGTGCCAATGCTACAAACAAGTAACTCAGACCAACATACTTCTGATGACCATGATGCTCGTAGCCCTCCTTGAACTAACTTACAACCTTTTTAGTCTCTTAGGATGCTATCTCTCTCAATGTTGGAATGCTTCTAGGTTCCCGTTGGCAGTCTTAATGTGTGTTCCTACCTTCCTACCAGTCCCAGTCTCTGTTACAGATGCAGAATTGCCAGTGTTACTATCAGAACAGCGAGAATGTTGCATCACAGGTAGCATGGTCCTGCAATAGTGGTTCTGCAACAGCAGCACTAGCAACTTGACCATACCATACAGCAACAGCAGTCAATCACTTGGCTGAAAATACAGCTGCAGCCTTACAGACTAAAGAGACCCTAAACCAACATCTAACAGCAGGCATACTCCTTGTAAATCAAAGAGTGGCCTTACTACAAGAACAAGTGGATATCTTGCAAGAACTTTTGGGACTGGGATGTGTTTATCATTTAAGAGCAGTGTGTGTCACCCCTATTGCTTATAATAATCTTAGCTCTGTGGTTATGTTATCTAAAAATCTCTCTGTCTACCTTACTGGTAATTGGTCATCTACGTTTGATAATTTAACCAGTCAGCTATGAGCTGAAATACTCAGAGTCAATGCCACCAGGGTTCAAGTTGCATCGGTATCTAAAGCCCTGGGATTGACAAAACAGTGGGCTGGAACAGTAGCTGTTCTGATTATTATCTGCTTAGGGATAGCCTATGTTATACGCAGCCAAATCAGAGCTCGCCAAGATGCCTGATGTCATCAACGGGTTATAGTACAGACTTTGACAGCCGTTGAGACAGGCACATCCCCCCAAGTATGGCTAAGCATGCTGGACCAGTAGTCAAAGACGGGTAAGATCCATGGAAATGCATACCAACCTAAGACAGGGTTCTGACGCCTGGAGGTCAGAATTCCAATGACGGGTAAGGATGTAATTTGCCATGGACAACCTAAGACAGGCATGGTCCCAAGTCATCTTTTCTTTATTTAAAGAATAAGGGGGAGATGTCAGGGGCGGGCTCTGAGGGCCCCAGAGCCGCACCATGGCCTGATCTCTAAGATGGCCCTGGCAGCTTGCCAGACATAGCTGCACTCATATACAAGTTTTAGGAAGTAACTCTGGTTGGCTGTTGTACATGAGGCGATCCTGGTATCTGCCTGGAGACTGTTCCTTGATAGGCTGACTTTCCTGGTAGTCTACTCTCTGATAGGCTGATGTTATCAATATAAGTCTGAGACTTGTGGAATAAAGTCCTTTTGGTTCCTGTGATCAAGAAGAGCGTATGTGTTGTGATTGTCCCCGCAGGCGGTGGGCGATCATACTTCCTCTTTCTTTATCATTTTCAGGTACTGCCTCCTTTTACAGTGTAGAAGAGTAGTAAGATTGACAGCATTTTTTACTTTACCTGCAGCGTTATAAGATGCTATGCATTCTCTAGGCATGGCAGATGATTTATGAAAGATTTCTGCATATCATGCTTTTGTTTGTTCTTCAGGGACAGGCCACACTCCCCTTTCCAAATTTGTGGACAGTGCCTATATTTCTGCTTCAGGTTATTCCTCAGGAAACCTCTTACTCTTGGGTCATTATATCAGGCACCCTCCTTGGGTAGACTTACTTCAAAGGAGTGGTCAAGTGGATCCTACTGCAGAATTTACCCAGGGTCACCTGGAGTCATGCATTCATTTACTACTCTCAAAAGGAAGAACAATTATTTTCCAAGTGCAACCCTTTACATGCTACCTCATAGTTCATTTTATCTTTTCCAATCACAGGTCAGAAAAATTCCCCAGGTCCTCCAATCACCAAAACACATGGCATACACTTTGAATTGTTCTATTGGAGTGCTTCTTGCTATAGATGGAGTGACCAGTAGCATACTTCATCACTCTCTCCTGTTTTGGTTTTGGAGAAAGCACACAGACTTCTCTTCAAATGAAATATTCTTTGGTAATTCCACTCTCCTTTAAAAAAATTTTTTTTTTTATTTTTCCATTGTCTCAGTTGTTCTTGGTTTTTATTATGTTCATGCTTCAGCCAAAACGGAGACAGAAAGAGTCCGCATATCAACATCATGTTACACTTACTGCTTCTACTGTTGTTTGACATCCTAATCTCCATTTACCTAAATCCTGCAAACTCAGAAATAAACACACAAAATTATTCATTATCATATGATTACTTAGCTGTTTTAACCATTTCAAACATTATAGATAAGTCTCATTTTTTAATATTAGTTAACTTACAGGCTATTAAATTCCATTTATAATTAATGTGCTAAAATAAGAAAGACTTTACTTAGTAAACATGTAATCTTTCTTGCTGGGCACGGTGGAGCCTGCCTGTAGTATTAGCTACGAGGGAGACTGAGACAGGAAGATTCTAAGTTTGAGGCCAGACTTAATGAGATCTTGCCTCAAAATAAAAAATAAAAAGCAGTGGGGATGTAGCTCAATGGTAAAGTACCCCTGAGGTTAATCCCCAGTACTATTTAAAAAAATAAAAGGAAAGAAAGAAGCATTCTTTATTAAATGCTCACATGAGCAATATGATGCTTGAAGGAGGGATAATATAACTATGGAATGAACAAAAGGTATAATCTTATAAATTTCTTAAGAGTACTATAGTGATTTGAATGGTGGTTCCCAACAGATGTATCCACATTCAAAGTCCTGAAACTCCGAAATGTGACCTTATTTGAAAAAAGGGTCTTTGCAGATGTCATTATATTAGTGAATTTGAGATGAGATCATCCTGGATAATCTGAGTAGCCCCTAAATTCAGTATAAGAGTCCCTTATTTTAGAAACACACAGGTGAGATATGAATATAAGAGGAAAAGGTCATGTGAAATACAGGGCAGGAGTGATGCAGCCACCAAATGCTGCAAGAGATAAGGCAGGACCTTCTCTCCAGCCTCCCCAGAAGCCGTAGTCCTGCCAACACATGTGTCTTAG
Source organism: Sciurus carolinensis (assembly GCF_902686445.1). Classification (NCBI taxonomy): domain Eukaryota; kingdom Metazoa; phylum Chordata; class Mammalia; order Rodentia; family Sciuridae; genus Sciurus; species Sciurus carolinensis. Next base: position 62,926,536 of record NC_062217.1, on the reverse strand, counting down.
TCTGTGCTGCTATTGTAAAATACTAGAGTGTGTAATTTATGAATAACAGAAACATTTCTCAGAGTTCTGGATACTGGAAGTTCAATATCAAGACACCAATAGATTCAGGGTCTTTGAGCTCTGCTCTCTGCTAAGTAGGTGGTACCTTGTTGCTACACCCTACTCGAAGAGGTGAGCAGCTCTTTCACACCTCTTATAAAAGCACTAATCCAGCTTCTGGATCCTCTGTCTTCCTGACTTAACCACTTCCTGAAAACCCCAGCTCTTAATATTGTCACATTAGTAACTAAAGTTTCAGAGGGTGTATTTTGGAAGGGACACATTCAGACCTCAGAAACTGGATATTTCAATTCTTTGTTTCCGAAACTATAAGAGAAGTACAAAATTCTGTCATTTAAAGTTTAGAAAACCATTTTAGAAAATTACTACAGCTACTTTCTTTAGGAAATTAGTTGTGCTAGATTAAATTTCTTTAAAAAATAACTTATGTATGGCACAGACACAATTAGTTTTTATTTTTTATTAATAAAACTGTCCAGGGAAATCGATCCAGGTAATAAGCAACTCTTTTCAACACAGATTCAAGTTCCTTCCATATTTTATCTCCTTTATTCTTGGGTCTTGATATTGTGTGATTTTTATCCTGAAGAAGAGAAAAAGAGGGTTGCGGAGTCAAATATACTTTTTGAAAAGTGTCACACATCACTTTTGCTCACATTCTATAGGAATTTAAAACCTTTGTAACTATTCCCCACCTAAGTACTAGATAGGCTGGGAAATATACCAGCTATAATTCTATAATTACAGATGAAATAGATAAATGTTTTGATGGAATAGTAGCAAAATATTTCAGATACAGTGTTTTAAAATAAAAGTCAAAGTGTCTAGACACTAAATAGCATTTATAAAATTTTAAATACATATCCAATACATATATGCAGTCTTATATTTTCATATACAATTCTGTGGTTTTAAGAACATAAACAAAATACATTGTTTTCATCATTTTTCCAAAGATGAAATAATTATAATAAAGAAAAATATTAGAAATTATTCACACATTCTACATGAAGAGAGAAAAATAAAAAACTAATAGCAACTTTTAAAATTTAAAGGTGCCAGAAGTGTTTAATAGTTGGTTAATGAACCAAATTACTTCTGAGACTTAATCATTACTTAGGGTATTATGAATGTATTAAATAATCAAAATATGCCACAGTGCTTTATTATTAAAGCATTTAATAAGACAAAAGGTATAGGCTCACCTTAAATTTAAAAATACATCAGGTTAAGATCAGGGAAAAAGAATGAAGGAAAGAAGGACTGTATAGAGGGAAAAGAGGGGTGGGAGGGGTGGGGGGGAAGGGAAAAAAATAAACATCATTGCCCTATGTAAAAAAAAAAAAAAAAAAGCATATTGTTGTGGTCAGGGCTGGGGATATAGCTCAGTGGTAGAGCAATTGCTTAACATGTGTGAGGGCCCGTGTTCAATCCCCCTTCCCACCACAAAAAATATTATACTGAGGTCATTTAGGTACCTAAATCTGTGGGGCTTTGTAACCTGGTAGCTTTGCAAGTACACCACTTCATCCAGTCTCCTGTGAGTTTTGGCAGGAACAAAAACCTTTTAAAGATAGACCTTGAGAAGTTCCTTCAACACACGTACTTCAAGTATCAAAAGTCCATGTCACCAGGGCTGGGGCTGTAGCTCAAGGGTAGAATGCTTGCCTAGCATGTGTGAGTCACTGGGTTTGATCCTCAGCACCACATAAAAATAAACAAATAAAATAAAGGCATTCTACAAAAAAAAAAAAAAAAAAGGGATACTACAAAAAATTTATAAAAAGATAAAAAAAAAAAAAGTCCATGTCACCATTTGTACCCTAGAACTTGTCATCCCAATGTAAGTTCTAGAATTGTTTCCTGCCCTCAACATGCTGTGTACAGTTTTAGAGAATCAGTCACTTTCAGAGCTTCCCTCTTGGCCACATGAATAACTTAATGAAAATTCTGGCCCTTCTTTTGGTGTATTGCTGTATTTTGGGTGCTCAGAACACTGCTGTAGCCTTTGCTTATTCTATTCTTAGAAAAAACTTAGTTTTGACTTCACAGAAAGGAGAAAATAAAAAAAAAAAGATCAGGGAAATATGAAATATAGAAAAATATTTTGAAGGTGTTGTAACAACAACATCTACTTTTCTTGAACACAGTGACCTCTATCTGTTAGAAAAGTTATGTTTTTCATCCAAGTAGCTATAATTAAATATATAGGTATATGTATTTTGAAGATTATTTTCATTTTTCTATGAAATTAATACATTTTAAGTTTTAGTGCCTTATTTAATTAAATAATGCTACTAAATGCCTCATTTAAATAGCTTGATTATATGTTTCCTTATGATCACACATTGTTTCTATTGCTAATTTCTAATTTTAAATAAGTCAATGAATGTTGTTAAAGAGTGAATGAAGAGACACAGAAGGCAATTAAAAAAAGATGACATGATGGCTAAGTTAATGTATCAACACGGCTAGTTTCTGTTGCCTACTTATTCCCTTAAACACTACTCTAGTTGTCTGGGACTCAATGTTAAGGTGCTTGACTAGCATGTGCAAGACTCTGAGTGCTATCTCCAGCATCTAATACCCCCCCATCACACACACACACACACACACACACACACACACACACAACACTACCCTAGATGTTGGTGTGAAAATATTTTGTAGATATGGTTTATATCTTTATTAAGTAAAGGAGAGTACCCTCAATAAATTGGTTGGTCCTCATCTAATCTTTTAAAGACTATAAAAGCAAGAACAGGTTACTAGGATAAAAAATTTTGCCTCTAATGACAACATCACCTCCTACTTGAGTTTCTAGTCAGCCAGTCTTGCACACAAAATTTCAGCTTGCACAATCAGATAAACCACATATAATAAATCTCTACATTGTCTTAGTGATTCAGGGCCTATGGTGTTCCAATCACAAGTAGAGGATGACAACTTGATTGATAGCTAGCAGCCTGCAGCATTCTCCTGTTGTCACCATGAGTTCACCCCTCATTCCCAAGGCTTTCCTCAGTGTATTATTTGGGAAATCACTAATAATGAAACTCAGGCTGGGAAAGGAATGCAAAGGTAATATTTTTCCCATACACTTGGTATCTGAGGAGGGCTATATAAACATGGAACTTGCAAATGTAGAATACATAAATGAGGATTGGCATTGTCCAGATATATGAGCACCATTTTAATAAGACATAATAATATCCTTTTATATTTATGTATTTATCATATAGATCCCATGTCACTGAAAAATTCCGAATTTTATGAAAATATAAAATTATTGCTTTCAATTGCTTTTATTTTACTGATTAAGTATGGATAGCATATATGGATAATAAGCATGGTTCCCACATGCTTATGTGTTAAATTTTAAAGAAGTTATCCTAATATGTCAAGCATAGGGAATCCAAACAGATTTTTACCTAAAATATTTGGACAAAATATCAATGCCCAAATTAATAAGAAATAAATGATTACATTAAGTTCCCATAGAGGAAAAACAAGGTCACATTGAAACATGGGGAAACTAGAATAGCAGTTCATAAAGGAATACAGTTGGGAGACAGACCAAGAGAACAGCAGCAAATTCTAATGAAACAATATTCTCAAGTTATTAGGTAGAAATAATCATAATATGTGCTCAGGGGGATTTAAGGATTGATAGACTCCAGTGACTAATGTGAGTCTCACATTTTTTTTTCTTCATAAAGGAGCCATTATGGTAGTTATGCAGACTATGCTTAACTTCTGCATGTTGTGCTTTGGGGGAGTAGATGACTAAATTAGTTCATGGGTCTAGGAGTCTAACCTGTTGTGGAGACTACCATGTATTACCTTCTGATGAAGAATACTTCATATAACTCAGGGATGCTGGATTTTGAGCTGAGCTCCCTTGTAATATGATAGGGATTTCAACTGTCCCATTTGGGAATAGACAGGTACATTTTGTGCATGGGAAGAAAAGATAATTGAATATGTTGAGTGTAGTAGAGTTTTCTAAATGCTCATCCATCTCTGGTTCAAATTCTCTTTTGGGTCTATAAGAAGACTAAAATTGCTGCACTAATGGTAAGGCCATGAGATTACAACTTATTAAGAGGTATCTGTAGAAGTAGCATGAATCATACAGCATTTAATTGCTGAGCAAGACCCTCAGGCATTCTTTTCCTCTGTATTAGCAAAACAAGATGTATTACAAGCAAAAATTGACTTCAATTGTTTTAGGACCACGCTGGGATATTCTGCTATCTCAGATTTATATAAGCTATCCTGGCTGATATAATTCCTTGACCCAAGAAACAGAACTTTAAAAGGGTATAACAAACATTTAAATATATTGAGTTCATGTGAAAGAGGAGCAAACTAAGGATTAACAATTATTAAGTGATGCTGAAAAGAGACTGATAAATGAACAGATGAACTGATGGCAGTAAGTAGTACTGAGGAAGAAAAACCTCATACAATAGAAGATGATTTTAACACTTGTATATTCTGATGCTAGTGAAGGTGAGCCTGAGATCTCAGTATTAACAGGGACTCCAAAAGTCATTCCTCCTGTAAGTGAAAAAATAAGGACATGTGTTTTCCTGTCCTCACATTAAGTGGAAAATATTTATAAAATCCATTTTTGGAGATATTTATGATATAGATTTAGTGAATTCTGTTTGTAATAACAAACTCTACACGATATGGAAAATCACAGGCATAAAACTTCAGTCTAATTGGATTTTGTTAAGTAGAAATCCCAAAACATATTAATTAAAATAAATAAATAAATATAAACTTCTAGAAAAATTCTATCCCCAGCATTATGGCAGAAAAGATTATTAAGGATTATGAGCACTGAGATTATCAGATATATACAATAAAAAGAAATAACTGAAATTATACACTCAAATGAATGGATTGATCAAGTAATAGATTAAACTTAGTTGATGAAAAAATTAGTAAATTGGAAAACATAAGTTAACAAAATATGGCAGAAAAACATGAAAATGTGCAATATGTTGATAGGCAAAAATTGGAGTTAATACTATTTAGGAGTTCTGCATAAGTTTAGTTCATATCATATGTAGATGATAAAATGTGAATATATCATATTAAGCATATACTGAATAATAATTTTTCAGAATTTTTACATAAAGAATTCCAGTGCATACCAAGTGAGAAAGATAAAAAATCGCAGTTATCTAACTGTCCCGATTTAAGGAAAAATAAATCAAAGAAGCGCAAAATAGAGTTTGGAAACAGGTTAGCACTTAAATGAATATTTAATCTATGAATAAGGTTTCATACAAGGAAGGAAAGAAAGAAAGAATGAATACCTAAAAATATGATACTGACACACAGGGTCAATCAATTTGTAAGAAAACAAAAAAAAAGATGATGACCTCTCAGTGAACAAAAATAAATTTCAGGCAGATTAAAAATTATGTGTAAAAAGAAACATACTTAAATGGCAATATAAATAAATATCTTTTCAAAGTTTTTCTTGGGAAGAGTTTTTTTCAACAGTACTGAAAAAATGTAATAAACCTGACACTTTGAAATGGGGAAATTCTGTATACAATACCACACAAACACACACACACACACACACACACACACACACAAAATCACAAAATTTTAAAACTCAGGCAACAAACTGATATATGTGAATGTTAAAGTGTGTAAAAAAGTATATATGCATATATTTACTACTATTGAACTGTTGATTGAAAAATGGTCAAGTTGGTACATTTTATGTCAGGTGTATTTTACCAAAATAAAAAGAATGAGAGAAAATTGTATATTCTGTATACAAAAATACACATTTTGTACATTTTTTTCTGTACAAAAATCACATTAGAATTATGGCAAATCTCAATAATTTTTAGAGAAATTAAGTCAACTTTGCACATCATTCTGTTATAACAGATTAACAAAACTTTAATACTCACTGTATTAATCAAGGTGCTACAGAGAAAGAGAATGTATGCATATGAGGGTGGGGGTGTCGAGAAAGAAAGAGAGGAAGACAGAGATTATTATTAGAATTGATTCACAAAATTATAGAAGTTGAGAACCCCCAGGATCTACCATCTGCAAACATTAGAACCAGGAAAGCTGGTGATATAATCAGTCCAAATCTAAAGACTCGAGAAACGTAAGTTCCAGTGACAATTCCCAGGGCAGGAGAAGGTGAATGCCCCAGTTAAGAAAGCTTATTCTCTCTTCCTCCACCTTTCTACCTGTGCTTTCAAAGGATTGGATGATGCCTGCCCATGTAGAAGCCAATCTTCATTTTAGTTCTCCATTTTAAATGTTAATCACTTTAGAAAACACTGTTTTAGACTCACTCAGAAAAATGTTTTACCAGGCATTCAGGTATTTTACTCTGCCTGGTTTAGGTGACTAATATAATTATCTATTTTATTCACAATATTGCACAATGAAAACATTGCCAAAATAAATTTTTATAATCCTTTGGTGAGAATATAAATGGACAAGTCTTTCTGGAAAACATATTTTAGTTATAGATTTAATAAATAGGAGCATATGCTAATGATTCATTATTTCCATGCCAAAATATATGCCTTTCAGAGATTCTTCCATATGTAAAATGAAAATGATCACAAAATTGTTCATGGAAGAATTATTTTTAATACTATAAAGTGCAAATAATCTAAATGTTATCAATAGGAAATGGGTATGTGGATCATAATAAATTATAAAGGGAATATTATCCAGTAAATAAAAAGAGATGTGCATCTAAATTCTGCATATAATAAGATGTTTTTACATGCATATTCATATTACTAAATATTGACATTGAATTCTCATGGTTGGAATCCATACAAATTGAGGAAAACTCATGCAAAGCAAATGAAAGTTCAATGCAGGTCAACTCCCACAATCAGGGAAGGTATATGGAAAAAATTGAAAATATATATAGAAATATATAGAACTTAATTTGTTTAAATACTGACCAACAATGATACAAGACGTCATTGTACAACAATGATACAAAAAAATTACAGAAGTCTGTAATTAAAGGAAGATTTTGTCAATGCATTCCAAAGAATAGATGTGGACTTATAGAAAAGATTTTTAAATTTTTCTATATGAAAAGACTTTAAGGAGAAGTTGAAAAGTGTTCAGATTTCTACAGATGTGTGGAATTTAGAAATAATCACAAAACTAGTGATGAAATTTCAAGTAAGTACATTCTTTTGCCTAAGTTTTATTTTTCAGATTTATAAAATGAGCGCATTGTACCAAAGCATCTTTATTTTCTGTCCAGTTATGACTTTCTAGAATTTGCTGATTTTCTAAGGAGTATTGAATGTCTGGGTAGGGAAGAATGGGAAGGTACTGCAAGGATATTAGATAGTTGGCAAGATTTTGCAATGTTCTGTACAAAGGAACCATTCACTACAGTTACAAAATTGAGAGACAATTTTAAGGTATCTTTTAGTTGCACATAACTATATACTCTGTTTCATTCACATACATTTATTTCCAAGGAAGTACAGTAATTTTTATTTGTCTTGCCTATAGAAATAAGAAAAAAACTTTGTTCATTAATGTAAATAATTATTTAAATGACTAAATCTGCCAAACTCAACCTCGTCCCACTTCTTAACTTCCATTCTTAGAAGTTATTTCTATATATATGTATGGTTTTTTTATGGTTTTTACATATAGCTGTACTTTATTAAATTTCATTTGTAATCTAGGACCAATATCTATCACCAATTATTTTTCTTGACAAAAAAGGTACACTTTCAGCATTGTTGAATAGATGGATAGATAGATAGACAGATGTATTTTACTTATACCACTCATTTTCAGCATAATATTATCTCTTTCCAAATTATGATTAATGGACACTTTATAATTACAGAAAATTTTGAGTCATGATGGTTTTAAAATTAAATGTATCTGACCTACATATTCTAAATCTTTGAAGATGATTAATATCTTCCTCACACATTTTAATTATGGGCCCTCAAATTTAAAAGCTGTAGTATTTTTCTAATCCAATTCTATGTCTGAAAAACCTCACTGTCACTTATATTTATTTTTGTAATTAGTTTCTTATTGTTTCAGTTTGCTACAAAATTCAGCTGGTTTTTCCCATATTGAATCTACTGTCTACTTCTAATGACCTAAAACATTCTTTATAACCAGAGCAGTTTCAATTCTATTTATTTTTAATATCATTTGTACACAGATTAATAATACAGTTTGTAAAAAGTTTATTTTAAAAATATTTCAAGATTATAAAATTTTATGAAACATAAGATTTATCATAAAGTCAAAAATTAGATTTTTGTGGTATTTTTCTCTAAGCAAAATCATTCCTTTAATTACCTGATAGTAAATATTAAATTAATCCTCCCTCCCTCCCAAAGTAACACCTTTAATCATCAGGTAAGCTTCAGGAGTTAAAGCTGCAGCAGTCTTTTTTATTTCCCCACTCTCCTTGATGTGGCTTTTTAGCTAGAATCTTCCTTATCTTGCCTCCCCTAAGGCAATGTTATAACAGATTCCGGCAGAAATTCCGTAATTGCTATGAGGTGCTTGATTCCCTCCTGCTGATTGCCACTGAAAACAATTGAACATCATTTCCTTGAATATGTTAGTGCTACAAACTAGCTCTTTACTTTTGACAACACTCAGTTCCAAATCAGTGACTTTTTCAATTATTCTTATTCCTTCAATTTTTAATTCTTTTCTGCTTGAGAGAATTGCTGTTGGTGTCTCAATTGGCACTTGGAATTTCTATAATGCAGGTGAGCTTATTTTGAAGAGTATTTTACACAAATCTTTCTCTGTAACTATATTGTGACTTTATTGCAATGCAACTGTGGATACTTGATGAAAATTAAAAAAGCTTGCATATTCTTTTTATAAGAGGATGAATGACAAATACTTGCTGTAGTCTCTAAAAATATACAATGTAGACTATCATATTCAAATGTGTAGGTCTTTCCATGCAGAATTCTTTTCATATTTACTTAAAGAAGCATTTCACAGATTTATCCATTTATTTATACACTGGTGGCTATTAATGTTCAACAGAATTGATAGGCTGCTCAAACACTTGGAAAATAATGGGGTTTAATAACTGTATTGGGTAGGACATCTCACTTAAGTTGAAAGAGTATTCATAATAATCTAAGAAGAGTGATCCATCTGTTTTAGAACAGACTGTTGTTGACATAAATAATGACTTTGCTTTAAAAGTAATAAGAAAGTAATTATTCAGAACAAAATGAGTGACCATGGCCCAGAAACATGGTTTCAGATTATCCTAAATGCCATGTTCCAACACTGAAGAAATTACATGCACTTTTACAGCTAAGAACAAAGAGGGTCATAAATCAATACATTTAACAAATACATAGGTGTAGGTAGTGGGTAGGGAGGATACACAAAAGTGAGGAAATCTTTCCTATAGGTTTCAGATGTCATATTACTCCATTTTTAGCTTTAGGGTTGGTGGAGGCTAGAGGTATGCCAAGCTTTGCAATACTTTCTAGGTTTTACCTAACAATCCCCAGAATGTTAGGTTAGGTATACAGGTTTTCAGTAAATGACTAAGATAGCCCAAAATAATTTTGGCTTTTGACCTACAACACTCCATCTCTTCACATTCATGCTATAATATTCAGCCAAGGTTGGAGTCTGTAGGATCATTAATATAGATGTGGCTTGGTCAGACAACTTTATCATTACACTATAGTATCACCTGAGTCATGGTTATAAAATATTAAGAGCAGAAAACTTAGGAGAATATGAAGGACTGTAATGAAAGCTAAAGATATCTTTTCAAGAAAGAGGACCTTTCAAAAAACACAGTTAAGTGGTTATGGTCTGGACAGGAAAAACATTGCAGGTGAGCACAATATGCTTTTTATACAGAAGACTAAGTTTCTGAGTCAAGCAAGCTATACATCTAAGTGAAAAACCGTGCCTAATTCTCTATGAAAGAAGATAAATACAATATGAAATGCAGGAAAAGTTTATCACTATGTATAAGCTATGAGATTTGATTAATTCTAAATGGATGAGAAATAGCTCATACTGAGGGAAGGACAAACATGTATTCAATAATATCAAGTTAATTATTGGGTGCTGTGGTGCATGCCTACAATCCCAGAAATGCAGGTGGCTGAGGCAGGAGAATCACAAGTTGGAGGTCAGCTACAGCAACTTAGTGAAACACTATCTCAAAATAAATTGCAAATGTGACTCAGTGGTAGAGTGTCCCCAGTTCTACCCCAAGAAAGAGAAGAAAGCAAAGAAGAAAGGGCTGAAGGAAGGAAGGAAGGAAGGAAGGAAGGAAAGAAGGAAAGAAGAAAAGAGACTATCTGATTTAATTCAGTCCAAATACCTCCTACATTTAAGGAGTTACATATCTATAAGTCCTTTTGAGATATTTTAAAGAGAATGTAAATATAGGTTACTATTTATTAAAGATTTCAAAATCTGGGCCTGTTTTAAATGATGAGGTCAACATATATGTAAGTGGTTCATTATTTTATGTTATCTCAGAGTTAAAAAAAACCATAGTATTTGAATGATCTTATATAATTATCTTATGAAAGTTATGAAATTTAATCAGGGAGGTTTTTTTTTGTATCTATATCCAGTTTATTGAATTTAAAGGAGAAAGTGTGTGTGTGTATGTGTAGAATAATAAATCAGTTAAAACACAAAGTATTCTCATCTTAATTTAGATAAGTTTTGTATTCTGCTGCATATATAGATTGGTATTAAAAGTGAATATCACTGTCTTATAAGTAAATCTCAGGTAGTATCATTCTCTAATTCTTTTGAATGAATATATTGTGTAGTAAAGCATAGAAAGTCAGATTTGAAAAGTGATACAGAACAATCAAAATCTGAAGTGAAAAATTAGATTTTACTCATTTTTATGTATGCATCAAATAACCCCTGGGGCAAACAGAGATGGTCAACATTTTTTGGCTTAAATCTTCTTTGAGAAGTTTACATGAATACCTTAATTAAGCAAAATATAAATATTCTAAAAATGAAAATCATTTTTCTATAGTTTATTACTAATTTTTATTCATTAGTAAAATGCAGAATAATATTACATTTAAAATTTGGTGATATCTTAGATACAAAGAAATAGAGTAAATATTTAATAGATATCCATTGAGTTGAATGGACATCCATTAAATAGTTAAACTTAATCAGATGCATCTTTGATGTTTTTATCCCTCTGCTGCAGATCAAGTGCTTTGAATTATACATATTGAAGGACACTTTTTTGAGTAAAATAAATTTATGTAATAAAATAATTTTTTCACTTCATTTAAAATTAACTTGATCCTAAGATGTGATTTTTAAATTTTGATCCATTTAAATTTAAGATGATTTAAGCTGTTGCTTTTAATAGGAAAATATCATGAATTTTATAATTACCACAAAGTATAAGACATAGGAATTGAAGAAATCAACTTCAAGTTTAATATTGCTTGAAGTGTTAAAGTATTCTTTATCAAAGAAAATTTATAAATGTTTTGCATCTCCAAAAATATACTTGTTTTAATTGAAAGTTCTTTAATTAAAAGATACAAATTTTGGATTATGGTGAGCATTCTTCTTCTTTCAAAGAGATTTCAGGTCTTAAAAACCCCAAAGTGTGTTCATTAGGGACAATATAACAATAAGGAAAAAAATTCAACATCTAACATTTAATGAACTTTAGAATAACCGTTAAGGACAATGAATTGTTTACTTTAAATTATTAAAATACAGCTTCTGTCTTGATCTATACCCAGTCTCTTGTATAAATTCCTTGGATTTTGAATCAGCATCCCTATTTATATTTCCTAGCTAACCAAAATAATCCAGGTCCATTTTTGGAATGATATTTAAGATAAAGAATAAATAGTGAAAGAAAATGATCAGCAAGCTCCACTATCAATTATATCAGTAAATATCATTGGCAATAAGGGACACAGCTAACCTTCTGGGGATGATTTTAGGGGCAAAACAATATACTTAATGGCTTTCCGGCCCAGCTCTAATGAGGTTGTTTAAGACTTTCTTAATTTTTAATGGATTTTAATTTTTAAAGGAACAATGCCAAGGTTTAATTATACTTCTTTGCCCTTATGGGCAGTTTTCATCCACGGATATAGCTATATTTACAACAAGTGTTGTTGTTTCTTTTTTTATACACAGAAAGGAAATTAAGCCCGGAGAAGTGCTAAGTGACTAGCTAGAGGTCATAGAACTCATCAGTGGAATGGTTGTACAAGTAACAGAGTCACAGATGTCTTTTCTAAGTCTGTCTACCAACTCAAGAAAATTTCCATTCTGAAACCGTTTAGTTTCCTTATACCAGTGAGAACAAGTATTCAAGACACCACTGGGTTAAACAGAAAATTTAGGATCTTGGGGCTATTTTTTTTAATGATTTATTTTTTTTAATCAAACTTTTTTATGAAGGATATTGTCTAAAATTAAATTTGTATATATTTAGAAATCTATAAATTCAGAGTAGTACGATACCTGGACACTCAGTATTGATTCTTTTTAGACTGAATTGTTTAGACATTGCCCTATCATATGTCCTTGAATCAGTATTGCAGAAATCCAATTGCCCTACCCTTAACCTTTTTCACAAAGGCTGATTTTAGTTATTGTGTGTACGAGGCCTGTAAAATAGCTATGTCCCCTTGGGAATCATGATAATGTAAATTAAACAAACTCAGGTACTGAAGCAAGCTTAAAAATTCAATGTCACAAGCAGGAATATATATGCAGCTCTAAATTTTATCACAATTAACTCCTCCTATTAGTTTGTCTTACACTTCAATTTTCATTGTGAAAATTGTAATTATCTGTTTGCCTTCAAAAATTGTTAGTGATGTATTATCTACTTGCCATGAAAACTATATGATATTGATTGGAGTCTCTTGACAGAAAAAGCATGTAAGCTAATATGTCAGCAAAGCATCCCAAAAGCAACGGATGCTTTTTCTATTGATTTCGCAACCTTGGAAAAAGACAATGAGTTTTCAACATGCTCTAAGAAATACTCCTTAGAGAGAAGACTATATTTATGTGCATATTATTTCAAAAAATAACATTACAGTGCTTTTGAACTCTATATTAATATTAAATTCATTTGAAACCTTTGCTATAAGAAGATAGTAGCGTTTGTCAGTAATGAATGTACATAGACTGTGTGTTCATTTTGTCTCTTAGAATATGACTAGAGTCCTATGCAAAACAGGGAATCTCGTTATTTTTTCCTATCCATTATGTGATTCATCTGTTATTTATTTATTTTGAGATTTAAAATTGTTCTTCAATTTACTTGTGCTGTCTTTGACTTTTGAAACATCTATGATGCATTTGCTTCTAAGAGTTTAAGTCTAGGAATAATGGGGGGGGGTGTATATGACATTACGATGACATAAGTGGCAAGGTCTCAGAAAAAGGAGGCCCTTCCAAATGTGAATAAGTGTTCCCCTTTGCAATCACCTGTCTGCTTTTCCTTTGTAAATTTTTTTCAGTTGTCAGTGGGCCTTTATTTTGTTTATTTTTTTATATATGGTGCTGAGGATAGAACCCAGTGCTTCACACATGCTAGGCAGATCACTCTACCAGTGAACCACAACCCCAGCCCTCTGCTTTTCCTTTTAAAGCATTGACTGAGAAAGTCGGCAGAATGATGCCACCAAGAGTCAGAAAAACTGAAGGAGCTTTAGGCAATATCCATGGCTGAACAGAGAAAAAAAAAAAAAAAAAAAAAAAAAAAAAGAAAAGAAAAGAAAGAAAGAAAGAGAAAAAGAAAAAAAAAATGGGAATTTTGGAGATAGAGGGTTCAATGTCCCTAACAAAAGAAAAGAACAGAGGAGTAAGTGCAACTAAAATTCAGTCATCTATATTCCCCTGGAGGCAAATGAACATTATTCTGTACAAAGTTAGAAGGTAAATTTTCAAGTTGAAAATAACTGAAAAGGAGAGTAGTTTTCAAGAGTCTCTCAGAACCAAGGAACATCAAGTTTGATATCAGGAAGAAACAATGAGGGGGCCTAGGAAACAGTGACCCCAGACGCAAGTAGGATCACTGCAGTGTTAGGCTATACGTGAGTGACTTTCCAAGAGAGACTGAGGCTTGTCAGGACTGAAAATCAGTCTCAATTCCAGGTTGGACTGTGGTAATTTTCTCCACCCCTAAATTTAACAAAGGTTAATCTGGATTTTCTCAGGAGGGAGAAAATAACACAGCAACAGATGCTGTCAATTCCCACCAATCTCCTTAGACCCAGTGAGTTTCCTTCCTGCCCATCCCATTTCCAAAGACAAAACCTGTATCTCTTTGCCTGAGACTTTTCTGTCTGCTAGAGCCCACTGGTCCATCACTACCGTGACAGCCCCACCAAGATGCTGGGGAATTAATTATTCTCTAAATAACCTAAGTAGACCTCACCTAATAAAGATAATTTCAGCTTCTGGCTCCTCATGTGAGCTGACTTGAGGCGTGTGCTATGAGCCACTTACAAGACTTCCCTAGTGGGATTAAGCTGTATTTTCCCATAGGGGTGATGAATTTGGTAATGCATTTTTATTGGCTCCTTTCTCTTCTCCAGCTTCCTCACTGGTGGTACTGGTATTTTCTGGTCCTCTCAAATAAGCCATTTTCTCCAGTTTTTGCTTGTGGAAGAACAAAAATTAATCCAGCAATTCAGAACTTCTGCACTTCACATAATATCTTATTTAAAAAAAAATTAAAGAAACAAAATGAAGGAAAATAAATCATTGAAACAGACTAATATGTGGTAATAGAAGCTAGATTTTAAAGTACAATATTAAATAATTGTGAACTTTAATCTTCTTTAGAACTTCCGAAACACAGATATTCACAAGTGAGGGATTTAATAGTACTCAAACTATTACATATCTTACAAAGCAAGACTTGCAAGGACAAACCTTGCTTTCATAGCAAGGTTTATAATTATAGAGATTTCTAGTTTCCTTTTGAAAACTGGTGAGTTTCTAAATATGAAGGTATCAACATTTTATAGTTTTGATTTTGACAATTGCTTAGTTTTTATTGCCTTTATATCTATATCTATATTTTATTAATGCATAGACTAGATCATGCAGTTCTTTCTGTGATGAAAATTTGCCTTGGGCTTTTATCTTTCTAGTTCCCTTCTTGTTACAGAATCTTCTACCTCTTATTTTCTAGTGTTGAAAAGTAATTATGCCTGAAACCAAATCCTGTCCAATTTATAATATGTAATGGAGAAAGTTTTAATTTGCAAATTTCATATTTTAGGAATTCTCAAATTCCCTACTCTCATCTTACTGTGCTGAGTGCTTTGTAAGCATTTGCTAAATCTTTTATTGCATCAATTCACACCTTTTTATTGGATAGGATGTTATTACTGCTATATTGATATCTATTACATTTTCTTTCATAAATAGGCTTTGGTTGAACACAAAGCTTCCAAAGGATTAGATGGAAGGATGAGAAAAAGACTTTCCCATTCATAAGATAACTTAAATAGTTTTAATATTGATTATGAGGAATATCACAGTTTACACTCATTTATTTCATTTTCCTTCAATACATCTAGGTTTTTCCTCCCTTAATAAAATACAAAGATAATTTAGTATATGTATTATTTATGAACTTAGCACCCACACTAAAGTTGGTTTTGAGCACAGAGAATTTGTAATGCATGCCTCAAACAATTTTGAACATGTAAATTTATCAGACTGTTCTTACCAAAATACTTGATGAATTTTAAAAATTTAAATTAAGCAATAATTGGAGTAAAAGACAGTATGTCATAGTCAAGCTAACTTGACATCTGAACAATGATTTGTCTTGCTAAACAGACTGTGTAGATAACATCATAATCCATTCCTCTTCCACTACATTTTATGCTCTGTCCTATTTAATTTAGAATATGCTGAAGTGATTAAGTACATATGAGGTTCTATAAGTTCGTTTCCAAAGAATAAGAAAGAGAAGCACATTAAACAAGCATTACTTATTCACTATCAAGGCTCTTTAGTTTCTTTAGAAACAATACTGGACAAAGTCACTTGGACTGAGAACAAATAGAATTAGGAAAGAATGTAATCATTCCCATTCTGGGTTTATTGCAAATTCTAATAATTAACAATATAAAAGGAAAATATTAGTATATTAAGACTTTGGGAGTAGGAAAAATAGATGCTAAAACTTGCTTCAGAGTTCTCTGAAATGCCCAACTGTATATGTAAGATTTTGTTTTCTTTTTACCCTTTGCCATATGCCCCATGATTATTTCAAACTGCTAACCTGATGGGATGTGGAGATACATCTCTGACTGACTCCTTAACTTCTTCTTCACTTCATAGTGCATTGCCCTGCGCACAGTGCGAACTCTAATAAATATTTGATGGAGAAAGATCTAGAAGTAAGAAAACCAGCCTGCAAGAAGTAGAGAGTCAAATCTATGGAATAGTAATTAGGGAGAGACTCCTGTCAAATGTACACCCAGGAAAACCTCTAAGGAAAAAGCTTCAAAGGTATGTGAAGTGAACTTTCCCAGATAATCAAGAGTGACCTAGTTAAGACAGTAAACAATGATACAAAATTTACCCAGTATAACGTGTCACTTCACCAACCAAGAATGTCATGTGTGACCAATAAAAGCATATGAAAAATATGAAATGAAAATAACTTGGTTTGATGCAACAATTCTCCCTCTGTGTAGTTTTCTTTTCCTCTTCTCAATTAAATTTTCCTTTCCTCCTTACTTATATTAATACCAACTCACACCAATCCCTGCAGTCCTCACCCATGTTCAGGACACATGCTTTGCCCTAGATATATCCTTCTATCTCAAATGCAACAAAATTTACCTAACATGTCTCACACTATCTAGGTACAGTCCAATTTTTAAAATCTCTGATGAAGTAATTTGTTCCACATTTCATAGATGAGGGATGCTTCATGTCCAACTTTCATAATTTCATATTTCATCTCATATGGAGGGAGTTCAGTTTTATATGCACCTTATATTTTTATATGGAAACTTACATGCTCCCTCACTCAATCCCACCCTAAAAATGCAGAATGAATGAACTGAAAAGTTGAGTTTTGAGAGGATCTGAATATATGTACTACTGATTCTTCCTCTTCTGCTTCACTTGGGAACAATGCTGCTTACTAGAGTACACATATTTTCTCTACCTGTGTTCAAATCAGTTGAATTCCATATTCTAGGGGAATGCTTGTTTTCATGTATGAACTATTTCCCAACTAAGCCCTTATCAGAAAGAAAATGGTTATTTGGCATTCATATGTTACAATTTTGTTTTACAGTAGATTCATAATGTATGTTGCATATAAGGGTGCTAATTATTTGGTGACCTTTAAAACAAATCTAGTTAATAATACTTCCTAGTAGAAAATGACCTTGCATAACACCAATATTAGGTTTTTAGTCTAATGAAAAGACCTGGGGGGGAAAAAAGACAGTTTGCCATACTTAAATGAACATATTGCTTCTCTCAAATTTTTCTAACTCATTAAAGGCATGCGTTGATCATTTCTGAATTTCATTTTTAATGTACTATCTGGAATGATTTGTACTCTCTTTTACTAAGCATATGCAAATAAAAAATAAGTAAAGAATTTTGTAATAAAAGCAAAGTTTTATTTACAAATTTATTGGAGGTGGTACTTTTTTCAGCATTATCTTGAGTAAAAATTCAAGGGAGAATTATAAATACAAATGAGAAAAAGATCCCAACATTGGTTCTATACCAAAAAATCTATGACAGCAAAGGGGAAGTATTCGTCTGTCATCCTTAGTCACACAGGCACTCAGAAGCTGCTTCAGTCATGATTCTATGGGGCCCAGATATTGTGCAACCTGGCAGATATTGACATAATCCATGTAATGCTGGTTCTTTAGGAATACAGGATCCTGGAGTTAAGGGGTTATGGAATCTTCTACAGAGATTTGAAAGGAAGGCCTTGGAGGCCAGGCAAAGAATAGCAGAATCAAAGTCCTGAGGGCTGCATGTGAGAAAGTGATATGTGAATCCGTAATGGAGACTGCAGAAATTAAGAGATACCGGTAAAATTATTGTCTGCAGAGAAAAGCTGCTGGCCATGCAGAGAAAGCCAGACTAAAAGAAACTTCATGTGCACTACATCTGTCGAGGCTACATGGGGAGGGACTGCCCAGGCTCTTTGGAGAGCACATCTCACCACCATCTGTGTTCAGATTCTGTGAGTTACTGAACCTGTTTGCCCAGCTGGGTTTCTGTCTTTCTTTGACCCCTTCTCTTTTATCTATGCCCAAAATCCTTCCTTTTTAGAGTGGGAATATTTACTCCATGTCACTGTATATTGGATACATGCAATTTGCTTTTGATTTATATAAAGTCTCAAGTTAACAGTTTGCTTTGATTCTCAGAAGAGATGTTGGACTTGGACTTTTACCAGAACTATTAAGACTATTGGACTTTTGGAAATGTACTAAAGGAATTTTGCATTGTGAAATGAAGATGAGCTTTTGTGGGTAA
The DNA here is from genome assembly GCF_902686445.1 of Sciurus carolinensis. Taxonomy (NCBI): domain Eukaryota; kingdom Metazoa; phylum Chordata; class Mammalia; order Rodentia; family Sciuridae; genus Sciurus; species Sciurus carolinensis. Next base: position 62,907,897 of record NC_062217.1, on the reverse strand, counting down.
GCAATGGAATATTATGTTTTTGATATAAGGTACTCCCCAAAGCTACTGTGCTAATGCGGAAGTTTTTAGGGGTGAAATGACCAAATTGTGAGATCTGTAACCTAATCAGTCCATCCTAGATTGAATGGACTGAGTGGGTGGTAACTGTGGTCAGGTAGGGCATGACAGGAGAAGATGGGCCACTGAGCCACTTGAAGTGTTAATCTTCCCTTTGGCCTCCTTCCCCCTTCCCACACTCTGTGCTTCTTGGCTGCCAAGAATGGAGCATCTTCCCTCACCATGTCTCACATCATGATGTTCTACCTCACCTTGAACCAAGAACAATGAACTTGGCAGAATATGGATTGATCATTTGAAACCATGAGCCAAAAAATACTTTCCTTCTCTTCGTTGTTCTTGTCAGGTTTTTGATCCAGTGCTACAAAGCTAAAACATCATCTTTACCTCAAATAATTGTGGCCCCACTATGGACTTATGTTTTCCTGGGCCTGTTGTGGCAATCTTCCTGCCACTATATGCCCCCAGAGTTCAGGGTCCATAAGTGTCAGTGGAAGGTGTGAACACAGAGACCATATTTTAATCCATTTTTAAGACCTTCTTTGGGAATGTACAACCTTATAACTCCCTGAATATATTATAACCTTGCTTTAAATCCTGGAAACATAAAAAAGCAGATCTTTAAATGTGTTTCAGAAAATAAATCATAGGAAGATTTGTAAGAGATCTTCTGAGGAATTTCCTTTTTAAAGAAAGGGGACACTTCATAGGATGATTGAGTCTTACCTTGGGTCAAGAGAAAATTTAAAGTTGTTTCAAGAAGAGATTGGTGAAAAATTTAAGAAAACACTCTTGGTTCATTTGAGCTGCTATAAAAAAGTATCTCCTTAGACTGAATAATTTATAAACAACACAATTTATCATTCATAGACCTTCAGTGAAGATCATGCAGATTATGTATCTGATGAGGGTTCATCATTATAAATGGAGACTTCATTGTTTGCCATCAGATGGAGGAAGGGGCAAGGGAGCCCCCTGAAGCCCCTTTTATAGGTTCATGAGAGTGGGGCCCTCATGACTTAAGCACTTTCCACAGGTTCTACTTCTTAATATTATCATACTGATGATTAGATTTTGACATATGAATTTTGAGGGAGACAAATATTCAGATCATAGCACTATATATGTGTATAATATAGGTAATAGAAGAAAGTTGGGTGTAGTAGATCAGAGTACTAACTACTGTCAGTCAACCTGTTCTAGCTGATATTTTACAAATATTTCAACCAGTAACACCAGAATGCATATTCTTCTCCTGCTTCACATGAACTATTCAACCATGATAGAACATATTCTGAGCCACCAAAAACACTGTAACAGACTAAATAGAAACTATATGGAGCATCTTTTCAGAACACAATATAATTGACTAGAAAGTTATAACAGAAAGGATGCAGAGAAATGTCAGATATTAGTACAAGAAAAAATACACTTCTGAACAAAATGTAAGTCTTGTTCCCCAATTTAAACTAGGTGAAAGTGAAAATGTATCAAAATTGTGGAATGTGGGACAAACAGTGCTTACAAGTAAAATTTATAAGAAAAATGCCTATATTAGAAATAAAGAATAATCTAAAATCAATATTCTTAGTTTCAAATTTGGAAAGCTAGAGACAAAAATGGCAATTTAAACTTCAACAATCAGAGGAAAAAATTTTTAAACAGAGAAGAAATCAATTGAATTGAAAACACAAAAACATTGAGAAAATCAATGAAGCCAAAAGCTGTTAATTTGGAAAGAAATAACATTGACAGTGTCTAGCCATACAGACTAATGAAAAGGAGAAGACACACATTAGTAGTATCAGAAATGAAAGTGATCATTGAAACTGTACCATAACCATTAAAAGTGTAATTAAGAGGCTATCTTTTCTCCATTGCATATTTTTGGAACGTTTGTCTAGTATGAGAAAATTGTATTTATTTGGGTTTGTGTCCATGTCCTCTATTCTGTACCATTGATCTACCTGTCTATTTTGGTACCAATACCATGCCGTTTTTGTTACTATTGCTTTGTAGTAGAGTTGAAGATCTGGTATTGCAATACTCCCTGCTTCACTCTTGCTCCTGAGGATTGCTTTAGCTATTCTAGGTTTTTCATTCTTCCAGATGAATTTCATAATTGCTTGCTCTATTTCTGCAAGGTACATCATTGGGATTTTAATTGGAATTGCATTGAATCTGTATAGCACTTTAGGTAGTATAGTCATTTTGACAATATTAATTCTGCCTATCCAGGAACATGGGAGATCTTTCCATCTTCTAAGGTTTTCTTTAATTTCTTTTTTTAGTGTTCTGTAGTTCTCATTGTAGAGGTCTTTCACCTCTTTGTGAGATTGATTCCCAAGTATTTTATTTTTTTTGAGGCTATTGTGAATGGGGTAGTTTTTCTAATTTCTCTTTCTGAAGATTCATCACTTATGTATAAAAATCATTGGATTTATGAGCATTGATCTTGTAACCTGCTACTTTACTGAATTCACTTATGAGTTCTAAAAGTTTTCTGGTGGAATTTCCAGGTTCCTCTAAATATATAATCATGTCATCAGCGAACAGGGATAGTTTGAGTTCTTCTTTTCCTATTCGTATCCCTTTAATTTCTTTGGTTTGTCTGATTGCTCTGGTTAGAGTCTCAAGGACGATGTTGAATAGAAGCGGTGAAAGAGGGCATCCCTGCCTTGTTCCAGTTTTTAGGGGGAACGCTTTTAGTTTTTCACCATTTAAAATGATATTAGCCATGGGCTTAGCTTAGATTGCCTTTATAATGTTAAGGAATGTTCCCACTACCCCAATTTTTTCTAGTGTTTTGAGCATGAAGGGATGCTGTATTATAAAGAAACTGTGGCATATATATACAATGGAATCTTACTCCACAATGAAGAATGATAAAATTATGGCATTAGTAGGCAAATGGACGAAATTGGAGAATATCATGCTAAGTGAGATAAGCCAATCTCAAAAAACTAAAGGACGAATGATCTTGCTGATAAGCGGATGAGGACATATAATGGGGGGTGGGAGGGGTTAGCATTATGTTTAGGGTTAGGTTTAGGGTTAGGGATAAGGAGAGCGGTAAGAATGAAGGAAAGAAGGACTGTATAGAGGGAAAAGAGGGGTGGGAGGGGTGGGAGGGGTGGGGGGGAAGGGAAAAAAAAATAAACATCATTGCCCTATGTAAACGTATGATTACACAAATGGTATGCCTTGACTCTATGTACAAATAGAGAAACAACATGTATCCCATTTGTATACAATAAAAAAAAAAAAAAGTGTAATTAAGAGGGCTGGGGAGATAGCTCACTCGGTAGAGTGCTTGCCTTGCAAGCACAAGGCTCTGGGTTCGATCCTCAGCACCGCAAAAAAAAGTGTAATTAAGACCTGCCATAGATTACTCTCTATGTCCATAAATTTGATAATTATATGGCATGGACAAATATCTTATAAACATATACTATATAAAATTTCATTAAAACAATAAACCTAAATATGCCCATAACAATTAAACAGAGTCAGTAATTGACTTTGAGATCTTTCTCTGGAAAATTCTAATATTTAAGGAAGGGGGAAGCACCCAACTCTCCATAACCTATTCCAGAAAATAGTATGGGAGAATATTTCTTAATTCATTCTATGACATCCATGTTACCGAAATACCAAAACCAGATAAAGTTATAAGAAAAAAAAAAAAAAAAAAAGACTGATGGTCCTCATAAGTGCAAATGTCTTTACCAAGTGGCATAAAGATAAATACAATAATAACTAAGCTTTCTCAGGTGATAAAATCATCATGCTATTCAATATCACATGAATACTTCTAAAAAGGGATCTACTGGTTATCAGAAGAAAGAAAGGAAGGAAGAAAAAAGAAAGAGGGAAGTAAACAGACATACAGTTTTTGCAATGTCCTATGCCTTTTGACTTCCTTTCATATTAACAAGACAACAAAAATAATGACAAGCACTAGGAACAAAGAATTGAGGCAGCACACAAACCTTAGAATTATTAGTGTATATATATATATATATATATATATATATATATATATGAGAATATATTTTAAGTTCCAATAAAAAGTGACTTTTTGGTGATGCAAATCAATACAGTTATGTAAAGATTCCATTGTTCAGTTTTCAAGAATATGAAATCCATTGTATAGAAGGATTTCTTCATATTAGAAAGAGTATTTACTATGTTGGGAATCCAGAAAAAAATTCTTTGGATGATCCTACAAAGCAATTGTAAAATATCCTCTTTTGAGATAATTACATTAATTAACAGTTCATAACAGGACTAGGTCTTCTCACTTAACTGAGGACTGGATTCCTTAGAAACAGGTTTTGATTTATGTGTTGAATAACTTTTACAATGTTTTAACTAACTTTATAACATGTCAACTACTGACTGCCTAGGAATAGTATCTTAATTGAATTTAAGAAATATGGAATTATGTCTCAGAGGGAGTAGAACACAGACTGTAATGTAGCCCGATTGAAGGTCCTTATGTTTTCCAATGTTATGTGACTAAATTTTTTTCTGAGCTGTACACTATAGAAACTATTATTTGCAAAGTTTTTCTTGAAGAACCTGTCCTGCTGTATGTTTTTCATCCAAAAATTGCCTTTACTAAAGTGTTATTTCTACCTTGTGATGTGCTCACTTTATAACCAAAAATCCCTACTTAGACTATATTGAATGGGGTAAATAAGCCTTGCCTCTAGTCCGACCCTGAGTCTGAAATAAAATATTCTTATGGTTCTACATGATTAGAACAAATGTCTCCTCATCCTATTAATATAGGATAGTAAAAGCAAAGGTACCCAAAAAGCCTTTAATGTACACAATACAATTAGTATGCTAAAGAAAAATGACCATGTACTGATTTTTCTAAACAATGCAAAAGCAATTAATGATTTTTATATAGAGAGATAAAACTTGAATTCATTGAATTATTGGAATACTTCAGTTATTTTTTTCTGGACCAAAATGAAATTTATGCATTTTTGTGAAACATATATTACATTTTATCAGTGAACTTAAGAAGGTTAAGGATACCTTAAGAAAATGAATGAGCAACATGGAATTGTGTTCAATTCTAAACCATACTCCCCATTATTCCTAAATTCTTTAACCTGAGGAAAAGGAATACTTTTTCATCTATATCTTCAGATTATCAGCATTAACTGAAATGTATTTCAAAAATCTGTGAACACAGTAAATATGAGACACATGTAATTGGCATGAGATATATTTAGCCTAGAACTCAGCAATTGCAATACAAATCTATTCAAAGTGTAAATTCTATTTTGTAGTATCTTGACCACTAGGGGCTAAATATTATATAGATTATGTTGTTGAAAGCTTCTCATTGAAGATGTTATTTTAAGTATGCATTCTGTGATACATATTTAATATATATAAATATATATGCATGAGTTACCTAATAATTATTCAAATTTTTAGTTTATTCTTGGTTCTTTTATTTCTCTGAGAATCTGAATCTCTCTCACTTCTGAAAGGGACACATTTACTTACACATTTATTTGAATAATATTTTTTTTCATTTTTTTGCATAAATGCAGGTTATATCCAACTATGGAAACTTCTGTTCATGGAAACGAGTTTAAGAAACCACAATCTGTAGGAGACCTTGCAAAATATGAAATTTCTACCTCTTAATTTTAAATTTTGTACCCTTAAACATTATAAGCTTGTTTTTAACAATAGGACTTACACAAAGGCAACAACTTTCACTAAGAACCATGATGATTTTTATATACTCATATGCAAAGCTCTGATATTCAGATATTAATTCCTCTCAGAAAAATATTACTATTAATAAAACTACTAATACAGTACTACAGATGATAGGAGATCAAAGAAGAAAAATGGATTAAGCAAATCAAATGGAATTTTACTGTGAACAATTAGAAATCCCAAGTGTTTCCAGTGAAATACACATATTTTATCTGTAATAATAACATCTGGTGAATTATTCATTCGAATTTAAATTCCACAGAGGTTGTTTGACTTTTTAAAGTTTTTCATTTAATGGCATGTGTCTGTCCTAATCTTTATATTATTTCTTATCAAGTTAGTTGCCTGAATGTAATTTTTGGTAAAATAGCCTAAAAGAACTTTGCTTAAATAAAATGTAATTAGTACTGAAAATAATAGGAATGAGATCATCATAAATATAGTAATCTAATTTTAATTTCTATAATTTTTCATATAATTTTAAAGTTTAAGGAAATATTTAAATATTATAAAAATAAAAAATTTACCAGTAACAATTCTAATATTGTGCTATTGGAAAACAACATAAACTTATAACCAATTCACTCAAAATATGTTTACTGTATTTTTTCCTTATCATTATTACTTTAGTATTTTAAAATGTATTTTTATTAAAGAGTTATCACATTTAATGAGCTGATGGATTCCAATTAATAAATTGTAAATTATTAGTTTTTGCCTATATTTTTAAGCAGCACTATAGAATATATATACATATATTCAACATAAGCAATCCTGTAACTATAGGTTCTCTAAATTCTTTGAACATATTCGTGATAAATATCTTTGGGCCTTTGTCTGATAAAGCAAATGTCTATGTCCAGAGTCAATTTCCACTTACTGACTATGGGTCACATATTCTTTTTTTTTTTCTTTTAATGACTTATCAGAATTTAAACTCTGCACTCCATGACTATTTCTGTCTTAATGTATGCTAACTGCTAATTCTATGTGGTATTGTGTTTTTTCTATTTTTTAGCCTTATTTGCAAAGGGTTAGTCCTGTATCTATGTAATTTGATATTTAGGCAATGACCTGGATAGAGGTAGGACTCCAATGTTTCAAGCAGTAAGGCTTCCACTCCACTGCATTAATGTGGGAAGCACATTCAAAGACTTGTTGAAGTATTCTATAGGTTTCATTATCCACAGGCCCTGTTGGATCTCTCCTAGGCATATATGCTATTTCTCCATTGCTAGGTATGTGTGGACAGCCTGTATAACCATTCTGTGACTCTTTCAGTTTGGATCTTCTGGTTAAATTGCTGTCTTGTTTGCAAGCACTTTGATTGATACAGATACCCCAAATCAGTATCATAGCCACAATCTAGAAAATGTATGATTTTTATCCATTTGTTTCTGATCAAGTTTGCAATACTACTGGGAGACTAAGATGTGATATGTTGCACTTGACTCCAGAGTCATTCTTGTCTCTAGGTAGACAGAGCTTTGTGAGGACCAGCCACATCCTTGCATCAGCTATGGAGGAATAAATGCAACTTTAGTTAAGAAACCGCAGAACAATGCCTTTCTTTAATGAAGGTCTACTGGACTTTCATGAATAAATGCTTCTCAAATTACTGTCTCCTTTAGTCTCTTTCTAAAACCTGCAATCATAGTTTTGATCCAGAGTTTTGCATACAGAATTTCACTAACCTCTTTCCATTACCATAGTTGGAATTTCCTTGATTGGTACTGAAATTCCTTTGAAATTGAATTTGTAATAGATATGCTGCTTTACTCCTCTCAGTGCCCTTTGCCTCACACTATAGACCAACAGAACCATGTAGATGATGGAAAATAGTCAAAGGCTTAATGGAGAATTGGGTAGTTGGCCTATAGGAATCTTTGACTTTAGGTGATAATTCTTGTGCTGCTTAGATTGAGGTCATAGGTTGTTTTAGTCAGCTTTTGCATTGCTGTGACCAAAACACCTGACAGGAACAACTTAGGGGAGGAAAATTTTATTTGGGGCTCCAGTTTTGAAGATCTCAGTCCATAGAGGGCCAACTCCATTGTTCTGGTTCAAAATTGAGGCAGGTCGTGGGGGAAGGGGTTAGTAGAGAAAAACTGATCAGCTCATGACAGGGTCAGGAAGCAGGGGAGCAAAGAAAGGATCACAGAATTATGCACCCTTCCACGGCACACCTCCAATGATCTACTTCTTCCAGCCTTGCACCACCTGCCTATGGTTACCACCCAATCAGTCCATTCAAACTAGGATAAGCCAATTAGGTTACAGCTTTCACAATTTAATTACTTTACCTCCAAATATTTCTGTATTAACACCAGAGTTTTGGGGGACACCTCATATCCAAATCAAAACATAGGTGCAAACTTGCATCATCTTTAATGACACTCAAGTTGCTGAAAGGTATAATGATGAATATCTCTGTTAGAAGAATTCAGAATTATTGCTCCTACAAACATCATGTCCTTCAGTAGTTGTGGGAGGGCCTCCACTGCTCACAAAAAAATCAAAAGTTATGCTCATTTTCTTCTCAGTATCTAATTTCTGCAAAACTATATCCCTAAGCTAGAGAGGAACCAAAAGGGAGGTGGGAACATTACCTTAGAAATTTTTGCACTTTATCCTCTTTGAACCCTGTTGCTGCTCATCTGCTTGTCCTCATGATCTCTGCTGCTGAAATTAAGGTTCAGTGTCCTTAGTTCCTCCCAGCAATGCCATTCACATAGTGGTAATAAAAAAGACTACACTAAAAATTTTAAGAATTTAAAATGTGAAATTTTGTTTCTCATGGAATTTTGTCTTAAATTTTATTTTTAAAATTTTGTATTTAAATATTCTTTACCTTGATTATTGAGTTTTTTGGCAAAAACTTGCAAGGTAAATGGCTTGTCTGCCTCAATCTAGTCCTGGTCCTTTGGTACTGGCCAAGACTGTAAGGGACAGAAAATGCAGCTCAACTTGGGCAGCCACAGTGGTAGCCACCGCTGCGCGCTCCCGAGATGTAAGGCAGTCACCGCTTGCTCGCTTGGCTCAGTTGTGGCTCGCTGATAACTCCCAGAAAAAACACTCTGCAGACACGAGATCTCACCCAAGAGACTTTATTTATGCCGAGGATTAGCGCCACCGCTCAGGGCGAAAAGAAGGGGCAAAAGAGAAAGATGGCGTGTGGCTTCTCCCAGATATTGGAATCTTAAGGGGCTGGAAGGAACCAATAGTGGAGGAGAATTCTTGCAAGCTGACTGATGAACCAATAGCATGTTAGGATATAACGTGGGAGGCAGGAAGATTGTGACAGCTTAAGCGGGAAATTCCTGTAAGGGAAGAGGTGGGCAGAGCGCAGATTGACAAGTGGTTGGGAGGCGGGCAAAATGGCTGTACCTGGTGGGTGGGGGAGCGGCTTTATACATTACAAAGACCATCTGAATTTTATCCTTAATCCTTTACATTTTATGATACCCTATTTTATTAAGTTGATTAAACGTACTTGTATTAATGTGGTAATTTCAATAATCCCTTGATTTCTCTTTTTATCATTTATTGAATTGTCTCAATCTCAAGATGCAAAAGACAAATTTCACAAGAAAATCCAATAGTAAAACATCATTTTTAAAGAGCAGTTTAAACATTTTATTTTTATTGTACTTCTCTTTAATTTCCCCCCTGCATATTATATTTTGAGAGAATTTCCTTTTATTGCTGGTGATTGATAAATTGTTCATTAATGCATTCATTCATGAAGCCAGTATTTACTGAGTGCCTACACTTAGTTTATCTTTTTAATGTAATTACCTTTTGAGCATATTGATTCTGCATATTTCTATAAGTTTTTAGAAGTTAAAATTTGTCATTTTTTCTTCTTTTATGTGTTTGTATCTGTTCATTCCCAAACTGTACATTCAGTTTATTTGAATCTCTTACCATTATTTCAAATTCAGTATGTCAAATAATAGTCTCATTATTTACATGAAGAATTATATTCACCTATTCAAGTCTGGTGATGTGTTTCTCAGGTGGCATTCAGAAGTTTTCCTTTCTACCAGTCTTCTGTTAAGTCTCTGGATTCTTCTCTGAAACATTGGTTTTATTTTTTCTTTGTTTATTTCATACATTTTTGGGGAAAGTGCAGTGTTTCTTTCCTAGGAAATTACAAAAATCAAATTTTGATAATGTTGACACTCAAAATTACCTTTACTCTGCCTTTTCCTTTCTATGGGTATAGAGGTCTTAGTTTAAAATAATGTCTCTTGAATTTCTGAAGACTTCATTCTATTGTTTTCTAGTTCCCATATTACAGTTAGTAATTCTTAGTACTGTTTTGCTTTTCCAATTCTATTATACATTTTTCTGAGAATTTTTACCATTTTTTTCTCATGGTTCAAAAATTTCTCAAAAATATGATATTGGTAACACTAAAAAATCATAATTATGCCAGAGATTTAATGGATTCCCTGAAAATGCATGCCTTTCCATCTGACATATTTTCATTAATTCTTTTGACAATTTACTTACCTGCATTTTTTGCAAATATTTCATTTTATAGATTCTGGTAATAAGATAGTGGGACCATAGAGATTGGTTCTCTCATTTTTTTGTCCTTTTCTCCTTTCTAGTATTTGATTGTTTGCATTTTTGAACTAAGTTTTAGAATTTTTGTTTTAATTTTTCATTCTGGGAGTTTTAAAAAATTTAAATATTTTAATAAATATTTTGTTATCATATTTTGTATCAGTTCTGGGATTTGTTAGTCTGACTATTCTTTCTTTGTGTAATATCCAATTCCTGTTTATAGCTAATTTCCTTTGTTTTCCTCTGTACCTGCAATATCACTGTGTTCTCTTAGTCCCACAGCATATTTACCTTGCTGTTTATCATTCACATCTGGACCTAATGGGTGGGGCTTGTTAATTTGTTTCTTACTCTTATAGGTTGACCAGAGACTCTCCATCACCCCATAGTATTTATAGGTTCTATCTATGGAACTCTTCTTAACCTCAAAATAAAAGTATTCAACCTCCTGACCATGGGAATATGTTCCTGTCTTGGAGATAGTGAACTCTACAAAATAAGTGCATATAGACAATTACTTAATGACATTGTTTTTGCTTATTCTCCCTCATTAAGCAAAATCTCTTTTCTACGATTTCAGAGTTTAGTTTTTACATTTATTTATAACCTAAATATCCAGTCTAATTGTAAAGGGAAGCAGACACAGTTACCAGCTAGTAGCTCTGTACTAATCCTCACATAATAGTATGTCCTTAGTTCCTCTTCTCAATTGTGCCTGATGTAACTTAGCCTTATATTTGCCTACTTCAAATGCTTTTATGTTGCCTAGTGGTTAATACAGAAATGTCCTGTTTCTGGAGGTTAAGTGGAGACGTGCATTTTAACAATATTTTTTATAGGCATTAATGTAATTTCAAGGTTTTTAACCAAATGCCATACCTTCGTTTTTTCTCATTGATAATCTCTTCTGCAGCATAATATTCTCAGCTTCTATAATTCTCCTATCCATGTTTCATTTAAATTTTTTTATGATTATTATCTTTTATAGTTTCTTTTCTTATTCTCTTTGCATTTATGAGTGTTTTGACTTTCATTTATTTGTTTTCATTTTGACATTACTTCCAGAGGGAGAAGACCTATATATATTTCATTCCATATTTAACTGAAAGTCCTTGGAATTTAATCTATTTGACATTTTACACTTGTATCCTGCTCTGGTTCTTGTTTATTCATTTGATTATCAAATAATGACAAGTACTCTTTTAGGAACTTGAATCTGCACAGTCCCTGTATATATATTATAATATCAATATAGTATACACTTATTTGGTGGGAAGGACATAGTTTAAATCCTGAACTATGACAATCAGAGAAAAACAGTGTGTGTGTATGATGCATATGTGTGTGCATTATTAGTGGAGTAGAGAAGAATAATGAATTCAAATAGTAACAAACTAGATAATTTCAGGGAAAATAATAAATACAGTGTTTAAGAGGGTAGTATCTGCTCAAAATATGAGAAAACAAGTGAGAATAGAAGAAGAGTGAAAAATATAAAGATAGGAAGAATGAAAACAAGGAAGTAAGGAAGAAGGATAACTAGATGAAGGAAGAATGGAAAGTGAGGACATGTAAAGACATTTCCAATGATTCTATTCTCCCTTCAATATTATTTTTATCATTTTAATTCTGGTTTTATTGTTGTTTCTTGGGTTTAAATAAGAATCTGTTGAATTCAAGTTGTGCACATTATCATTTTGCCTGTATACAGGGGAAAATATGGATCTTTGAGTCAGAATATAAGAAATTCTACACAGACTCTATATTGGTGTGTATAAGAAAGGCAAGGTAAATAATTTTTTAACTGAAAGTAGCACAATTTCCTATACCAAAACAATCTTGAAGGATCTATATTTAACGTAATTCTAACAGTCTATTATCTATTACTTCCACAGCTTTTGCTTCTCATTTAATATTAGTACAATTATAGAGAGAATGTGGTTACTTAAATAATTCTCTTGATTTTAAAATTTAGTTTTGAAGTCACCAGAATATAATTTTTCTTTAATTTTATTTTCCTTTATCTTATTAAGATGGGCAAGTTTGACACTAGTTACACTGAATAGAATTTATGAATAGAAAGTTGCATCTAGTATTTTTGGATAACCAAAATTATTCTAACCATCCAAGACTGAATTTTCTCATTTCCATATCCTCATTCAATGCCTTGTTTACTGCCACAACTGCATAGAATTTATGCTACTCGGGTGTTTGGAAAGTACCAACCCAATGGGACTACCCACTTCCATTTTTCTATTGCTCATCAAGAATAGGGAGGTTGATGCAGATCTTTAGGGCTTGCACTGTGGTGTTATGTGGAGTGGGCATCCACACGATCCCAGACCATTGTGGGGAGACAGGTGAGCATTCCCCGTCTTGCTTAGACCCTGACTTGCCTTACCTCAGATCTGTACCAGCATGGTGAGCTTGGTGGGGCCATGATCCATGCTTGCTGACCATGCTCCAGCCTACCTGGGCTGCAGTTGCTCTTCAGGAGGGATTAGGGGACTGTCTTGGTGGTTGGTGGCTGGGGAATCAAGTCACTAGTGATGATATAAAAAGGTGCTTTGTTTACATGCTTAATTGCAGAAGCATGTGATTTTTTAAAACTATAGTTCTAATAGTTATAATTTCTGTAATTATGTTATGCAGAGTGGTGGGTATAGATCATCGATTTGTTTATACAAGTTGTTAATAATTTGTTCAATACATTTAGCTAGATTTTTTTTCATAGTTCTCCTGTCATATTATTTCAGTTAAATTGATTGATCTCATGGGACACTTTTTGAAACTAGGAAAATTAAGAATTTAGTGCTAGCATTTAGAGGTATTTTCACCTTTATATACACAGTATGTTGAATAATGTATATTGGTAAGAAAACATTTACAGTAAAAGATTCATCATTCATATTTACTTTTAGTTGCTCCATAGTCATCAACTTTTTGTTCACTGAAATGACAATACCTTTGTAAAGCAAAATTTAAATCTAATATTTACACCATATTAAGCTATCCTGGAGAGCTACTGTAGCAATTGGTCCTCCTAGTCAAATTTCTGTGGGTAAAATGATTATTGTTGTGGCTCAGTGTTTCCTAGGTCTCTTTGTTGGTAGAAAAGGGATTTTATTCCTTTAGATTTCTATTATATCTTAAGATGAAACATTTATTAAGTTTCAATGAGATAAAGATACACCAACAAATATGACAGGTCTCATGGAATATTGAGGGCTTATTATCAAAAGATTTGCTCAAATATTGAATATTTTAGCATTTTATGCCTTCAACTTACTTACCTAAAGTTTTTCTTAAACAAACCATTATTGAAAATCTAAGCACTTTTTCATTTTGGATAGTTTAAAAAAATATTTTGAGTGTAGCATACTTTTGTGCATTCGGTTTGATAAGAGAAAAACCTCTTTTCTTCCCTCTCTTGATTGCTCAGTTAATTTTGCTGGTTCAAGTCAGCTCGTACAGAGAAAGAACTTTGGTTGATTTCACTCTCCCTAGGAACCAATTATATACTTTTCATAAATATACTCCTAGAATAGTGTCACTCAAAAAACTAAAGAAAAAATGTATTTTATCAAGCATATGGAGGTAATATTAATTAAAATGTGATCCTTGCATAGAAGTAAAATGCAAGCCAAAAATATGCTATATGACAAATAAAGATTGTTTATATTTTTAAACTAATTTCTGCAGTGTTTTGGATCAAACCCAGGACCTCATTCATACTAAGTACTCTACCACTGATCCATTCCCAGCCCCAAAAGACTGTCCCTAAATGGAGAAAGTCAAAATTTACACCATAGATACATTAAGTAAATAATATTCTCCTGGTATTATTTCAGATCAAACTAAAGTATTGATTAGGCATGCCCTACTCATAAGTACAGCAAAAAAAAAAAAAAAAAGTTTATGCCATGATTCACCCTAAGTGCCTCCAAAACTCCAAAGCAGAGCTGCTATTGACATAGTGACTATATCACTACTATATTCACTTACCTTCAGACTGAGTTCTTTTGCCTCTTTTTAAAAAGACATTTTATCTACTTTTGCATTTGATAGAGAAGAAGGATCAAAGAAACTCTGAAACAGCAGGAGGCAGCAGCAATCTGCTTCCCATTGTCTCCAGGCGCTTAGTCATTTTCAAATTCAGTAATATGGATATGACACATTACACAGCAATATTTCCCTCTACTGGTGAAAAAGTGTTCAGGCCTAGATTGAGCAATCCCAAGACTGAACACCAAAAGGAAAAGCAGAGGAAAAAAAAATGACAAAATGAGAAAAGTGGATTTGTCAACTAGCCTCTGTTCTGTGGGTGTTTAAAGACTCCAAATCTTCTGGTGCTTCTTTTTTGAGCAAGCAATTATCATGAACATGTTAACGCAGTGCACCCATTTATTCTTAAGAGCTATCAAGTGTAAGTCTTGGCTTACTAGATTGTGGCAATGTGACAGTAAATTCAAATGTTTCTTTGGCAAAACAATAATGTGTCTTAGAGGGCTATTTCACATAAATGGAAATGGGTCTTAACTGAACTTAAAAATAAAAATGGAAATATGTCATGACTAAGTCTAGTCCAAATACCCATCAACTCTGTCAATAATCTTATTGTGTGTTATTTACCATGCTGTGTATGGCTAAGGCTATTAGGCAAGCAATTGTTTTCATGCACAGTTGTCCACTCTTAATGTCCATGCACTTTGAATAGAAGCTATCTGGGGAAATTAGAGGAGTTAGAATCAAAGCTGCCACTTTCACCATTACCTTGATCACAGCAATGACCTCTTGCTCCTTGTCGGGGTCTTAAGCCCCTTTGCTCTTCTCAACCAGTGACAAGGGAAGGGGACACTCCCCAACAAGGTCAGACCAGGATAGGTAGGGCCGACTGACCGCCCGCACCCAGCCCTCCGGGTGGAGGACAATCAGACGCATCAGGGAGACCAGTCACGGCAGGAACTCGTTTATTGAGGAAATCACACAGTTTTTATGTAGGGTGGGGGCTAGGCAGGAACCAATCAGCTTAAAGGTCAGCAAGGCATGGAGGATTCACGCAGGTGAGAGTTCCATAGGACTATATGGCAAGCACGACCTGATCACGTTCGCGGAACTGTTGTTAACCAATCCCTGACGGTGGTCCGATTTATCGTCATTAACCTTTGAAACTGCCTTTGGGGCCTTGATCTTGCTCACTTGCCAGGGAGTAAGGAGTCAGCCTGAGCTAGTTAACATGTCATTAGTCCCAACATATCCCCCTTTTTTGTTTTATATTAAGGGTGTGTCTGTCTTAGGTTGCCCCTGGGAGGGTCTTACCCATTATGTAACATCACCCTAGCAGTTTGGGGGTCCGCCTTACTCGAAGGTGTACCTGTCTTAGGTTGTCCTCCTCTGAGGATCTTACCCGTCATTGACTACCACCTTAGCACTTTAGGCAGGCCCCTCAGGAGGAGCAGGGCTTAAGGGAGAGACACTTAGACCCCAGTGTCCTGATTCGAGTGATCCATGATCCTATAGGGCTCCCAGTCATCATTATGAAGGGCAGTATAATGCTGTCGGACCACCATGAGCTGCACAGATTTAGCCTAGCTTTTCAGGAAATGGATAAGCTTATTGATTATGCAAGGCCCAAAGGTGAACACAAGGATAATGGTGATTAGCAGTCCCCTAAGCCGGAGGAGGTAGGGGAGCCACCCATGTAACCCAGTCCAGAGGAAATTAGAGTGGAGCTCGCTCCTACGATGTTCCAGATCTTCTTGTAGGTTTTTGATTTTATCTTGTACAATGCCAGAGCGGTTGGCGTAGAAACAGTACTCTTCACCAAGGAACAGGCAAAGCCCTCCTTCCTTCACCCTTAGCAGATCCAAACCATGACGATTTTGCAGGATGACAGCGGCCAAGGAATCAAGTTGAGCCTGTAGATCTAAGATGGTAGAGCTGGGAAGTGCAGTGTTAGGAGCTCTGTGTAGCTCTCAAGGAAGTCCACTGTCCAAAGTCATGAGGTCAGAGACCCCAATCTCAATCACTGCTGTCCCATTTTTGCTACTACACATTACACTCTTTCTTAAATGTCGTTTTAAGCAGTTTACGTATATTGACTCCTGAGTCTATATGAACATTAGTTAACACAATTTAACATTATATCTAAACATGAATTAAAGAAAGACTGAGAGAGCTTTTAACTTTCCTTTCATGTGGCAAAGTGGCAAAATGTTTTCATGTTTCACAATATTAACCTTTAAACACATCAGGCTGTAACTTTTAGAAATACATTTACACTTAAAATTTTTATCTCGGTGTAAAAAGTAACAAAGTTTACATATATCCTATTGATAACAGGTCCTATAATAGAACATTAAGTGATAGAAATAAATCCCCAATAAAATTTACTCTTTATAAGTTTAAAATTACCATTATAGACAAGTTTAGTTTGGAGAATAGCAGCTTGATAAATTCCCTGCTTTAAAACTTGTATACCTGGAAAATATGAACACATTTAATATACAAAGAGTGATGATTTCATGATTACCTTGACCACTTTTATCTTACCAAATTTAGTTTTTAAAGAAAAATTTAGACTCTAACGTAGTACAATACTCTGTTTAACCATAATTGTATAAACCTAATTTTTAAGATAAATTGTTCTAAAGAATAAAACTTAATAAACACAACTTTAAGAGTAAATTAGTATTTCTAAGAAATTCTTGTCATTTTACCATATAGATTAAACTTTGGTTTATATCAGAACATTAGTATTTCAACTTAGGAAAAACCTTAAATAGCTTTAACTGTGTCACATACATACAACCAACTTAGGTACATGCAAACTTGTTGAAACTTGCCCTTTACAGACTTTCTTAGCACTTACTTAGACCCTCATGTATTTCATCACATAAGCACTTTCTTACCCAGAAACATTTTGTTCTTCACTAAATATATTTCCATATCTAGAACCTTTTATTTTTCTTTCCTATGTGTTGTCCTTTTTGTTCACATTCTGAAACTCTTAAGAAATTTCTTAATTTATATAAATGACTCCATTTTAATAAGATTAAATATTTTGTTATTTATAGTACTCTAATTGAAACAGTCGAAACCCTTGGAACCCTTTGTATATAGAATTGTACCTGCCAGGACACAACTCTTAGTAACCTTGTTTTTAGTTTACAAAGCAACTTTCTCTACAAATACATTTGAGTAATCCCATACGTGTGAATTCTAATTCACTTATTTTGTAAAAACCAAGGTATCCGACAAGTGTCCTGAACAGTATTTGCCGTCTCTTTCCTGTTGAAGAGAAGTCCTAGAAACAATTGGTATTAGACATTTTATTACCATCAATATTTTATTAGCTTGACCACCTAGAGACTTGCAAGTTATTTTCAAAGACATTTTACTTTTATTAGTTTACTCAATTTGAATTGAACCTTTTTAAATCATGTGAATTAAAAGTATCTGGATCCATTTTTAATTTTTAATTTTAGGAGCGCTCAATTTTGATACAGACAAAACATGACAAAACATGACATCAGATAGCACGACATACAAATAACACAAAATCAAAGGCCTTGTAACTTTATAGGTGAATCTCCACTGCAATGTAACAGATGTTCAAAAACTCTAGTTGAATAAAAAAATAGAACGGATCAAAAAAGTCATGAGCTCAAAAAAAATGTAGAATTAAAAAAAAAACAAGAGTCCTAGAAAAATGATACAGTGGTTATTACTTTGGTAAAGCACCACAAAATTTACTTTTGCTGGAGTTCAGGTAAGACTCTTTTTGCTCTTTTCTTTCTTTTTTTTTTCTCTTGGGTTTGAGACTGGTCTCCTACTGAGCCTTCAGGCTTTCTCTATTTACATTTCAATGTAAGCCTTGACTGAGATCTGGATCTGAAAGGGGCTAAAATGTTCTGGCAGAAACTTGATTCCTAGGGCATTTTAACCCTTTTTGCTGGTTAGTAATCAATTCGGGTTTGGACACAGAAAATTGTGAAACAATCTCCCACTACTTGTGGGGACTGGGGCTAATATATTGTACTCCTTACTAGGACATGCCACTGATGGTTGGGCTGGTTACACCCTCCCCACCGGAGTATGTGGGACCTCGTGGCAGGAGGACTAGGTGGGCTGGGCCTGGGAATGGAAGCAGAAACAGCTGAGTCAAAGGAGGAGGAGGAGGAGGGATGAAGAGGGGGAGAAGAAGGAGGCATTCAAGTTTGCAGGAACAGCAGAGAAGCGCAAGAAAGAAGAGACATGAAGATAAGGAATCCCTTTCCATCTGCTCGCTCACTTGCGGAAGCTGAGTGCCAATATATTTGGTAGCCACAATCCACCTTCCCATGGAGCGATCTTTCATCCCTGCACAGGCCAATTTGTGATCGGTAGTCATTCCTTCCCAAACTAACATTTTAGCATTTACCAGGAAGGCCATACAGGGAGAGGGGAGGTTAGAGTCAGTGAGTTCTCTCCCAGTATCATAAAATGACCACCGGGAAGATTTCCCACCATCCGGAAGGAGGAGGGTGAGGGCTTTCATTGGAGTCTGATGTGGCCCCAGAATACAAGATGGTGGCAATGAGCCTCCCCGGGGCGGAAGTGGGCCCTTGCTATGTGTAGAGGCTGGCTGCCCTCGTGGTTCCTCAACCTTGGGAGGAGCAGACGGAGATGGATTGGGCTCCTCATTAAAGGTCTCCCAAGGTTGTTTACTGTGTGGCAAGTGTCTGGAAGGAGATGCAATGGGAGGAGCCAAGGGTTCTTTAGGCGGTGGCTCTTTGGGAGGAAGCTTGGAGCCCGCTTTGGGAGGTCCTAGAGAGAAGCAGATCTCAAGGGCAGATAATGTAGGGCAGACTCCCAATGGGGGACCCTCCCCTAAATTGATTTCCCTCTTCCTAACAAATTGTTCTACACGATCCCATGTGGAACAGTCAAAAAGATTAGCTGCAGGAAGTCAAGGGGCCACCCGAGTAAAGGTGTCCCAGGCTTTTTCCGCCTGTGTATCTGACCACTCAAGGCCCCTACTCTTCAGCATGAGTCTAAGAGCTGAGAACGCAGGGTCACCATGTGTGATGTGTGTTTGCCCCATCTTTTCAGGGATGCCCTTACCTTGGAACTCACTTGGCCCGATCTGCTGGTACTTCAGGTTTTGAAGCTGCCTCTTCGCTTTGGCTGTGGATCAGCCTTGAGGGGCCCCACGTTGGACTCCAGATGTCGGGGTCTTAAGCCCCCTTTCTCTTCTTGACCAGTGACAAGGGAAGGCAACACTCCCTAACAAGGTGAGACAGGGAAAGGTAGGGCCGACTGACCACCCGCTCCCAGCCCTCCGGGCAGAGGACAATCAGAAACTCATTTATTGAGGAAGTCACATAGCTTTCATGTAGGGTGAAGGTTAGGCGGGAACCAATCAGCTTAAAGGTCAGCAAGGCATGGGGGTTCACGCAGGCAAGAGTCCCATAGGACTATATGGCAAGCACGAGCTGATTACGTTTGCAGAACTGTTGTTAATCAATCCCTGACGGTGGTCAGATTTATCACCGTTAACCTTTGAAACCGCCTTTGGGGCCTTGATCTTACTCCCTTGCCAGGGAGTAAGGAATCAGCCTGAGTTAGTTAAGGTGTCATTAGTCCCAACAGCTCCTTTCCTGTGTTTCTGTATTGCTTAATGTATATTATGGAGGAGAGATTGGGAAGCTCTAGAAATCCACATTTAGCATACCCAATAAAAGTAGAAGGGTAGATTTAGCTGAACTCAGTAAAAAAGATTTCTCATTTCACATGTAATAGTCACTTCAATTATTCATTATGATAAGGTAACACAAACATAAATTATCTTCTCCAGAGACATTTTCTAAATCACAATTGAACTAAAATTGTGTAGAATTCACCACCGGTTTCACTACAAACCTTAGACCTGTTCTGAAAAAACGCTTCTACTCAAAGGGATTAGTATATATTGCCAGCTCATACCTTGTAAATCCTAAATGTCCTCTGGCCCATATTATTGAAAAGGTCTTTGATTGTCACACCAGGGTTTGGCTGAGGCAATTCTGATCCTTTAATCTATTTTTGTTTGTTTGTTTGTTTGTTTCTGTGTTTTTAGATGAGGTAAAAAGTAAGCCTCCTTTTATTTTTCATTCCAAATTTAGATTTTTATAATTGGATGTAGTATATTGTAATTTGACCTGACTCTTCAAAGTTGTGATTGGCACAGAAGCTTATTCTTACCTTTTAAAGGTGAATAATCTGTTATCTACTATGGTTTCAACTTCTTCCTTCTCCATTCTGTTTCTTGAAGTCAATGAAACCATTTCCAGTTATAGATTTTGCTACAGTTCTATCTACTTGAAATTCTTTATCTATCCACTTTACCCATTCTCTAGACTTAAATCTATTTTCTTCAAATTTCATTGACAAGATTTGTCTAGAGCAATATTCCTACAGGCTTTTCATGGCTTTCTGTCTAGAATGAAGAGTGAGCCATTTCAATAAAACTTCATTTAATGTTTTTTTACCTGTCTTTCATTTCCTTGCACCCATCAGTCAGACAACAAAAACAAAAGCAAAACAACACACACACACACACACACACACACACACACACAAATGCTTCATGCATTAGGTTCCAGAAGAATAAAAGACAATGCTACAACTGCAAGCACTCTATAATATTAAAAGGGTGGAAAAAAATGTCCATTGTTTTCAAAATGTTACAATTTGTATCTGTTCCCCAAATAAATAAAAATTATAATCAAATGATACATACAGACACTAGACAAGAATGAACAATGTACTATTCATTCCTGAAGCAAACTTGATTTATCCAAATGCAGGTCCTAAATTCCCTTTAGGGAAATGACTCAAGTTGATCTAAGAATAATAGACGGGCAACTATCAAAGAAAGCAATGTAATGTTGGGTGTCTTATTTTGTCATACCTGGCTGATGACCCAGTAGCATAATCTCTATATTCTACCAATTTTTTTTAATAAATCCATGAATTGCAAGATAATTTAAAACAACCATTCTAAATCATGTGTTAGTGTTTTCTTGAAAAAGAAATCTTGTACAGCAAAATAATAGAATTTCTCATAATGTATTTAAGAGTGTTACTTATTTGTTCACAAATAAATAGTAAATCAGGGTATATCAGGGTATAACATAATGTTTCAGTCAAAGGTGAGCTTACATAGTGCCTCAATCAGAAATTTACAATTGTTGGTCATGTTATCCCATGAAGACTTGAATCAGTCTGGTACTTCAGCATGTTCACTCATCCTTATGAACCTGCTCATCCAGGGAATTATTGTCATTGCTCTTCAGACTCCAGTTAAGACATTCCTGCTCTCTCACAAATTGCCAAAATCAGTAATAACTCTAGTATCTTCTGAGTGAGCTAAATGAATGACAAAGTTCTCAGATGTCAGTCTCCTGGCAGACCCAGAACAGCAGCCCACTCAAGAGTAATTGCTGAAGTTCACTCTTCGCTGTCCAATTAGTTGTTATCTTCTTACATATGATAGAAAAGCAAATAACATCCATCATAATAATTAATATAACTTTTCAGTAATTAGAAATTGTTTAATTTGAACAATACAAAGTAATCCATAGTCCTGAACTAAGTGAATTATTTTCACTGCTTTGATGATTTTTCAAAAGAAAATGCTAATTCAAATCTTTTCAATTAAAACACTTTTAAAACTATCAAAATTATGTCAGTAATAGTAGTCTCATCAAAATTAATTCTTTATAAATGCTATTTTTTTTCATAACTCAAACATCACTCTTCTCTACCAACAAAGAGATGACTCAGGCTTATCTGCCCCAATCACAGAAAAACTTCCCTAAGCCATGTTGACTATTTTAGTGTGCTATTTTCTTTCTTTACATAAAATACATATATACACTCAGACTTTTTAATACCTAAAATAATTCAATGATGTGGTAACAAAGTCTATATCAAAATTTGAAAGAAAAAAAAAAAGAATCCATCTGCTCTCTATACAAATAAAAATTAAACAAATATATGAAATTAATATGTTCCTATAAGGGATAAAAGTACAGAAATATGATCTTTGAGACAGAATAAAAAAAGAGGGGATCCCTATATTTTTTTCAGGTTTCTAGTTGTATTTAACACCTCTAATGTGATTGAAGATATGGGAAATCCAGTAGTGATTGTACACTTAATGAAATGAGATGGTGGAGATAAAATGTACAGAGGAGGAAGCAAAGGAAGTTGCAGGGAAGATTTCAGTTGTTATGCACATAAGGGTTCTAGAAATCTTCACTCAGGTCTACTTGCGTCTTTGTGGGGTTCGACATTCTCAGAATACAAATGGAAAAGTCACAGCTTAGTCAAAGAATAACTGGATAGTTATAACCTGAATTCCCAGGAATTACAAAGGAGAGGACATCTGCTCTGACTAGAGGGGAAAGTACCTGATGATCATTTGAGGTACATAATTAAAATACAGAGGGTGACATATCTTAGAAGTGGGTGTGGATTAACCACAGAGTGAAATGTAAGACAGACTCCTTTAAAATCATTCCACATTGTGAAATGAGCTTCAGACAGATCAAACTATATATAAAAGTAACTATATGCCTTCTAAAACAAAGTCCAGTACAAATAATAAAAAAGAGGCAAAAACTTTGAGATACAGAACAATATTCATAACGTCCAAAAATCCAATACCAACAAGCATTAGACATGTGAAAAGCAGAGCAATGTGAACAATAATTAAGATAATTTGATGTGAACAAATTATAAACAGTAAAATAAATGATAGATTTTTCAAGTATTTAGAGATAAAAATAACCACACGCGTTGAAAAGATGACTGAAAGGACTGAAGAACTAAAAAAGTGTAAACAAAACCAAGTTAATATTTTGGTAATATAAAAGCTAAGTCGAGGCAAACTGAGTGTGGAAATAGTTTATAAGAGGAAAAATGAGTATGGTTACAAGGGGAAAAACAAATTCGAGTAGCCTAGAAAAGATTCTTGGGTGTGTCCAAAGGGTCTGGTTTTACAGATTAAAAGGAAAAAAAAAAAAAAAAAAGAGGATCAAGAACGAAGTTACAGTGAACTGGTTGTTAAAATTTCATTGCTGGATAAGACTGGCATGAGATGTTGATTTGTCATTCATCAGTTATACATTAAAAGTAAGAAATGTAATTATTCTAATAAATAAATAATGAATTATAATAAATGACTATAATATATGGATAACAGAAAATATAAAATGGCATATATAGTATATATGATGTGGTATAATACATTTAATAATAAATATGACTATAATAACTTAAATAGGCATGTTTTAAATTCTAGAACAAGTAAATAATAACAACAGCAAAAGTAAACCAAATTGGTAGATATAACATTCTAATGGTTGACAATAAAGAATATAGTTTAAAAAATGCATTTAACAATATACTAAAAGTTGGAATAAATGTTTAAAAAAAAAAGGAAAGCACATTTAGAAAGCAAAAAGCAAGAAGATAGATTGAAACCCCATTTTATTCATTTTAGTAGTTAAATTAAATTAAATTAAAATTTAAGACAATGACACAGACCATCAAATTAGATGCCAAACCAAGCCACTTGTGCTCTTTTTACAAAAATTTATATTTTAAATTCAAATTCATAACAAGGAAGAAAATCTCAAGCACAGAAAATTTTGGTGATTATATTCATAGTTTAAAATATGTAAATATGAATTCAGACAATAAATGATACTAGAGATAAAATGAATATTTCATAATGATTAAGAAGGTATAATTGTTATGTGAATGTATTCAATCATAGTTTAAAAATTATAAAGTTAAAGAATTACAGAAAGATTTATAAGCATATTTGGAGGTTTACACATTAATAACTCAGTAATGGATAGAACATTACATAGAATTATCATTAAAGATAAAATAGGTGAACAATATTTGACTCAATCTTACTTGTAGTACACTGCAAAATAAGTATTTTTTAAGTTTACGTAAAATAAATACCTTTATTTCCCTATAAACTGCATTATTATATAAAGAAGCAAATAATGCTCTCATAAGCATATGACAATACCAGAATTAATTTGTCAGCAAAAGTAAAACCATTAATCTGATAACAATGAACCATTACCAGGAATGAAACCTGTACATCAAATTTTTTAGACCACAGACTCAAAAATGTTCATATAATGTTAACAATTAAAATGTGATTTGATATGGTTTTGCTACCAATGCAGACTTTTTGACATTTAAAAAATTAATTTATATAAATTTCAATATCAATAAAATGTAAAATAAAATGAGTGAGAATGCTCATTATCCTAAAAGTCCATACCAAATGAAAAAGAAAACATTTTGATTAAAAATTTGAAGCTCTTAAAAAGCCATGAAAGGAAGAAAACTTCCTCAATTTTATAAAAGCTATCTATTAAAAGGCAATAGCAAACATCACACATAATAGTTGTAGACTAGTGTTCTTATGCTAGAAAGAAAATGGAAACAAAGCAAGACATCTATACATTCTCAGCACTTTTCAGCCTTATAAGTCCCAATTAGTGCAATAAGTCAGTAGAAAGAATGGGTAGAATAAAGTCCTCTTAATTTTTAGATCATTTGTTTGCTTGTTTTTAGATGACTTAATTTTGAGATGACTAATGATTATAATTGAAGAGATATGCTGTATTCTTGGATCAGTTTCCCCCAAATTGATCTTTATATTCAATGCAAACCAGATGATACTCTCACGAGCAAGGTTTCTTTGAGTGATTGGTAATCATTTATTTTAAACTCGGAGAGGGAATTAGTACATTAATGTTGGATTTCAAATCGCAATCATTACCAATCAGTTTGGAGGCATTTTGAAAGTAGAGAAAAAATTTAACATGAGGCTAAAGGTTTTATATGTTAGGTATCTGAAGAAAAACTCTTGACTTGGAATGAGAATTACATAAAATTAAAATGCTGTTTCAAAGAGAGACAAAATCATAACATAAAAACTCATAATAGTACAATTTTCTGAAGAGACATTGTTCATTATTTGTCAAATGATTTAAAATACACATATACTTTGGGGCAACCATTATTCTAGAATATAAGGATGTGTTTAGGTATGAAATCTTTATAGATCCTAATGAATATATTTAAAATAGTAAAAATAAAGCAACTTAAATATATAGTATCAAATGATTAAATAATAGAGTGGTACATACTTAAAATTTAAAACCAACAAAATATATACAAATATTTACATTGCAAGCTTTCTCATATATTATAAAATGCCAGCTATGTATGTTATCAGATGTTAACTAAATTTGTAAAATTAAAAAGAAGAAATATTACATAATGTACTCTAAAGGAAAAATAATATAATTAAAAATTTTACAGTTCTTCCATATAGGTAGTTATTCTGCAGTTTTTGTTTTCTTTTTGGCCAATCTGTATTTTATGATGTTTTCTGCAAATATTATGTTTCCTTTGATAACAATAATAAATAAGTAAAATGAAATGATGAAGTTTAGATTCCCGAAAGCTTTACATTTTCCCCAAAATTTAAGTGCCTGGACTCTTTACCTTTTGAAATCCAAAACCATTTGAAAATGAGTAGGGAACAATTCGCAATGATTTTTCTATTATGTTAAGTTATAAAATTATTTTGTTCCTCAAAATAGAAATTTTAATTGTAATTTATTTATATCAAATGCATTTCCCAAGGAAATTTTTCACAGTTAGTGCATTTCAAGAAAGTAAACCTTGTCTAGTTCCAGGAACCAGTATCATTCTGATATTTATTTAAAAAATGAGAAAATTTCTGTTTTTGTAAAATCTTGTGAATAATTGAATCTTACCTATTTCTGAATTGAAGACTTTAGTATTTAAATTTTTATTAATAAGGCCTCTTTACTAAGTATTTAGTATTTCTTTACATATATTTTGATTTCTTACTTTAATGTTATCTCCTTTCTCTCTTTTATTTTTTGCCCATTCCTTCTTGTTCGAACATATTTTTAACTTGCTGTATTTTTTAAAGGTAATAATAAATATTTAATATATAGAAAAATATGATAGAACATTTGTCAATAGATTAGATTATGCCATAAATTTGTATGCTGTATTTCTCTTATTTAGAGTCAAAGAACCACTAATGTATTCTTTGATGTTGAAACTCCTTGCTCTCTCCTCCACCTGTGTTCTCAAAACTGCTTTTCAGATGTTTCTAAATATTTTTGTTGTCCAATTTTTAATGTTTTCATAAACAATACATGTATATGCATATGTTTTAAACTGTCCATACATAATGTATTTCTGTTCTGCAAGCTGATCACATCTGAGAAAATGTTTCTGAGATGTACCCATGTTGATAAAAGATCGATCAATTAATTCAGTGTAACTGCTGCTCAGTAGTGTGTGGCATAATTGATGCTCGACACATATAAATAAAGCAAACCAAACATTTATCATTGTTATTTTTATATTGCAGTGGGTTTCTGGCATATTCATTGTCCTTTTTGTTCTCACATCAATTTGCTCATTATAATTTAAAATGAGACACCAAGTGATATGCCGATCCCCTCCACATTTAAATGTGCATATTTTTGTAAACTATAAAACTGCAAAACACTCTATGATCCAACCTTGTGATTATGACACTTACTCTAGAAACAATGTAAAGACCACTGTGCTTATAAGTACTTTCTCATTTGCTTGCTCTCTGTGGTTTTGTTTGCTTTCTCAAAAATAATTGTACACAACTATATTTCCCATATGTCAAACACTAATAAGAAGTCTGTTAAAGAAAATTGTTGAAATGTATTTTCAGTTTTCCTTCTTGTCAGGTACAGTGTTAAGAAAGTCCCCCATCCCCTGACCCCCACCGGCAAATTGTGGCATATTTGTGTAAATTACACTTCGAAAGTATAAAACATTACAGTTTTGAAGATAACATTATGTTTTGATTATCTGATTTTAAACCATATTTATGTTCTTTAAATTACATCATAATCATTTATTGTTGTATATTCTTTTTTTAATTTATCTTTTAATTTTTTACAGACTGCATTTTGATTCATTGTACACAAATGGGATACAACATTTCATTTCTATGGTTGTACACAATGTAGATCCATAGCATTCCTGTAATCATACATGTACATAGGGTAATGATGTCTGTCTCATTCCATTTTTCATATCCCCCTCCCTCTCATTGCCTTCTACATATTCTAAAGTTCCCCCATTATTCTCTCATTCCCCACCCCCACCCCATAATATATCATTCTGCACTTATCAGAGAAAACATTTGGCCTTTGGTTTTTTGGGCTTGACTTATTTCACTTAGCATGATATTCTCCAATTCCATCCATTTATTTGCAAATGCCATAATATTCTTCTTCTTTATGGCTGAATAGTATTCCATTATGTATATATACCAGAGTTTCTTTATCCATTCATCTGTTGAAGGGCATCTAGGTTGGTTCCACAATCTAGCTATGGTGAACTGAGCTGCTATAAACACTGACGTGGCTGTGTTACCGTAGTTTGCTGATTTTAGGTCCTTTGGATATACCTAACTTATAAATCTAATGTAAGAATTTCCTCAGAGTACAGTGGGGATCTAGCCCTTAAGCATGATGTATGGTGCTATAAAATGATGTATTGGTTTAAAATGTCTGATTCATCATTTTTTATTATCAAAAGCATCTAAATTTTTGGAGTAAGTATATGTTAAGTAAAGCTACCAAAATTCCAGTGGAAACACAATATTGTTATTTAAAAAAATTACTCAAAGATGTCAGAGAGGTTCTTTCCCTATTCATAAAATATGTTACTTGATAGCTTACTAGATACACGTATCCAGTTTAATTCTCATTTATTTTTATCATTGTTAGGGATTCGTAAAACAATATAAATATTAACGTTGAATGGGTAGGTCAGGAAATTTTACTTCATCAGAAGTACTACTATTACCACTTTCATAATTATCATTCTCCATATATATATATATATATATATATATACATATATGTATATATAAACATACAAATGCATATATAAACATAAATATGTGTGTGTATATATATGTACATGTGTGGTACTGGAGATTGAATTCAGGGCTGCTTTACCACTGAGATACATCCCTGGTTCTTTTAATTTTCTGTCAGGGTCTCATTTAACTTTGCCTTGAACTTGCAATCCCTCCTAACTTAGCCTCTTTAGTCACTGGGATTACTTGCATGCACCACTGTGCCCAGTTCAGAGATCATTGATTTTTGACATTGATTTATAAATTAATATGATGTAAATTAGAAAAAGAATGATAAAAAGAAAAATCTTGAAATTTCCTTTTACACAAATTATAGAAAACTTTTCAAACTAATCTATGGATACTTCATTCCGTAGTGTAGTTATACTGGGTGAGTATAGTGATTAGAAGGATGCAAATGATCTTTCCATGGGTGCTTTTTAGGTTCTGTTTTACTGGCAAGGATTACACAGATGTAATTTTTCAAATAAACTTCTATTTTGGAATAATTTTAGATTTGCACTGTTTATGAAAATAGTGGAGAGTGCCCATACAGACTTCATGCAGTTTCCATTAATATTAATCCCTTCTGTTATTACAAATTTGTGGAATTTGTCAATTTGATGATCAGACACTCATGATTCAACAATGGTAATGTGCTAAATATTAAACTTAAAATCTTTATTTGTTTTTTACTGATTATTCCACTAATGATCTTTTTCTGTTTTAGCATTCAATATAGGTTGCGATATTGTACTTATAAGAGCCTTTTTAAAAATTCACTGAGCTATGCAACTTTTTCCTATGTTTATTATATGTAATAAATTTTTTAAAAAAGGAAAGTAAACAAAACCTCTGATGTGCCCAAAACAGTAAGCTACTTGCCAATATTAATTAAAGAAACATTAAGACCAATGCACTTGCCATTTTCTTTATAAATCTACTAAGGTTAGGATTGAAACTGACATTAGGAACTGACTATTTTCAGCTGGTCTATAAAAAATATTCAGAATTCAGAAACATGATAGATTAAGTACTTTAATTCTTCTATACTCACCATTTTCCCCAGGATGCATTTTCTTGTTCCCAGAGAACAAAGCAATGAGATTGGGAATAATAATAAGTGCCAAAATGATTTAATGTATTTAAAAATAAGTAACTAATTTTGATTTCTCACAATTTGTACCCTGGAACACACGAAATGAAAAAGTACATAATGTAGATAAAAACAGTAACCCATGAGTTCTTACTATTATACTTTATGTTTTCTTCTGGGCCTGGGGTACTTGGGAGACTTCTGTCACCAGTTTTAAGTTTTTGTACACTTCTCTGCTCTTCCTGTACATATCTACATTTTTCTTTTTATCATAGTTTTCTAATTCTGACACATCCTCACTTTATTTACTCATCTCCTAAAACGTGTGAAATCCTGGAACATTGATCCAAATACTTTAGGTAATTTTCTTATGTAGTACCCTTTGCCCTTTGCCACAGGAGTTACTACAATTGTTTGAATGACAGCCAGTGTAAGGAGCTCTCATCTTAGAAGATAAAAAAAAAAAGTGTCTTTATCTACATCAACTATGTTTTATTGGCTCAAAGTAAATATTCTATGCTCAGCTCATTGTATGGCAGAAATTCAACAACCAATGTGTGTGTCTTAATAGAAGAATCGAACAACATAATTGGTATTTATTTGTAAATGTTTTTAATAGTTGAAGATAGTTCTTCCCATTACTACCTTCAGTTCCTTAAAGCAAATGCTTTTGTTTCATTTTCTTTAGTCAAATTTTAAAAAGAAATGCACCATACCAGGTTAAATATGTTAGATTTTGTGAATTTTCTTTTTAACCTGAAGTTCTCAGAACTGATCTCACTATATCAAGGTTATCTGAGTAGGGCTGACAACTACTTTACTAGAGCTTCTTTACTTCTCTACTTTAACATGGACACTGTAGTTGTATTAATTCCAAGTCAAAATTGCCTTTCTGACAGCCCTGTCATGCCACTGACTTATTTCCGACCTGTAGTCAACTTAAACTCCAGGACTTTTTCACTTAAACTGTCAGAAATTCACAACTCACCTCTCCTGTACCTCTGCTTTGGTTTCTGAATCTAAGCAGAGCAATAAATTTGTAAATGAATTATTCAATATTACCAGTGACTAATATGACTCTTTTTGTTTTGTATGTTAACACATTCAGTGACACTTAACAAGTGAGTTTTCCTCCTTCCTTCCTTCCTCCCTCCCTCCCTCATTTCCTTCCTTCCTTCCTTCCTTCTTTTCTTTTTTATCTATTGATACACTCATAAAACTTTTATAGGAAGTATGCCAGGGCACCAAATTCTTTACTTTTCTGCTTTTACTTTACTGGGGAATGATAATGTGTAGGCTGACCTTTGGAAACTGTGCCATTACTCCAGGACCCCACTGCTTCCTGTAAGAAATCCATGTCATAAAAATAGAAGTTTTCAATAGTTTCCATAGCTCTAACTGCCTTTAATCTGAAGAAAATCCACAATGTGAATTATGAAACTACTATTCTTATAATTTATGCATAATATTTTACTTATATTTCTGTTAAAGAAGTGTATTTTCATTCCTAAACTAATGCTTCTTTACAATTTGTTTTTGGTTTATAAAAATAAACATTTTCATATGTATGTTATAAAATTTAATATTTCAAGATTAATATGTTCATTAATAATATTTAATATGTAAGAGTGATATAATTATATCCTGTTACAATTTACTATTTAAGCCAGTTGGCATGAAATTTTTTTAAAAAAATTATATTCACCATGATATAGGAGGACAACTCATAAAAGTTTAGTTCCTTCCAAACAATCCTTTCTTATTCTGTGGGGTGGGTAGAATATTTGGTGTTTTAACTAGGAATTTTCTTCATTGGGGTTCTTATTTCAAATTAATGCCTTTACTATATTTCTACAAACCTTATAATTTAACTCTTGCTTTCTCTGTGTTTATGTCTCTATCTATCTATCTCTGAAAAAGTGTAGAATTGCAGCTGATTATAAGACAGGGCATGTTTTACTGTTGCTAGATGAGCTTTTGACTTATTGGAACTAACAAAAAGGAGGAAAATTGAAATTTCAATGATTCAATGAGACATACAAAAGGACTATATAACAATGGGTTTATTGGTCTACCAAGGTGAAAGGATAATTTTTAAATCTTATAGGAATAGCAGGATCATAAGTCTTGTTTGTTTTAAATGTCTCTACATTCTTATTAGGTTTCTATTATGAAGAAAGAGAAAGGGAGGGGAGGGGATGTTCAGTATTATGGATGTGTCTGAAGACTGGTGGGTATTTTTAACCTCTCAGATTAAGTAATATAGTGAATATTTTTACATTATCTAAATACCGGTTTGAAGAGTTCTAATTTTAAGGAAACCCAGAACAAACCAGTCACCTTATCAGATCTCATTCTTAGTATTTGCTTCTCTGTAGAGATGGGAGGAGGGCTATGTCTGTCTTCTGTTTCCTCTCTTTTCTCCTTTTTCTCCTTTTTTTCTCTTCCCCAACTCTGATCTCATTCATGAACTCCCTCTGCTATTGGGATATTGGAACTGGGTAGCTCCAAAGCAGCTTTCTTATCTCCACAAGTCTGGTTTTCTATAGCTATAATTTTCTAATATTTTTCTCCCTCCTTTTTCTTCACTTTATTTTTTAACACTATCAGTGAATTTTCTAATAAGGAAATATACATTTATAACACTTCTTGATCAGGGGAAAGAGCAATGTTGAAGAAGGGAAAGAGGTTTAGTATAAGTCCAAACTGAATTCATATAGTATGTTCATGGTTTGCTTATTTGGTAGCCCTGGATAAGTTTTTTTTTTTTTTTTTTAATATTTTTGACCTTCATTTTCTTTATTTTCTAAAAACGATAGGGCTTAATTAGGTTTTTGTTCAAATTAAATATGCTTGTTACATAATTGATAATGAAAATATGTTAATTCTCTCCTCTTAAGGAATAAACCTTGATCGCAAACCTCCAGGTGATTTTAAACTACAGCTGAGAAGCCCTTGATCTTCAGGACCCTCAGGTGCAATGGCCTCCTTCTGTGCATTGTTTTAAAAATATGTGCACATCATTACATGTCCTTGTAAAATTAAATAAATGTATAATATGTATATACGTTCACAACATTTAAGAGTGCTCTCTCTTTCCAGTTGAAATTCTCCTTCCTCTGATTTTTCTTTTATCTACTGACAATAGAATAAGAATGGAATTTTACAGATGGGATTTAGGGTAAGTTCCATTAGCATACACTTAATTTTGATTTGGTGAGTTTTTTTTTTTTTAAGGAACACATGATCATTTTATTTTATTGGATAAATATTTGATTCATACAAAGATATATTGTATTTCTAGAGATTGAAACTTGTTTCCTTTTGTTAAGAACAGAAATTTGTTACTCGACAAATCAAAGATATTAATTTTTTTATCTGATAGTACCACTTATTCTTGAAATAGGTTGTTCATTCTAAATTCACACAAATTCATCATGAAGTAAAGGTGATTATATAGAGTCATTTCATAGAATATTTCAGGTTTCTGTGTTTTCATTAGTTCTAATTGTCTAAATGCTTAAAAATCCATGTTTTAAAAATATCTGAACTGAAGAGTGATCTTGAGTATTAGACATCACCCTTATAAAGTCCAACTTGTGGTGAACTTTGAACACGAAAAAAACTATTTTACTCCATTGATTCCCAAAAGCATTTCATAATCTTCTCCCTCTCTTTTTTTTATATTAATATGATATACAGGAAAAATTTTAATACAATCATGTAATTAATGATGTTCTAATGCATAAGTGACTTCCATAAATATTCCTATTCCCAAATTCCTAAATAATTCTATACCTAATAAGGTACAAAGTCAAGGATCAAATATCATTATAAATGTATTTTTAACTACCAGAAGTAATGGAGAATAAATATGTGTTAAAATATATGAAGCCATAAGCTAATCTGTGGAAAATTATTACACCCATCAAGCTGAAATTCCCTATAGGAAATCTATGGTGTACACTAATACTAGCTTGAGCAGGCAGTGGAGAACCAAACCTAAGAAAATGAGAAGATAATTTGTGAAGGAGGTAGAATGTGTTTCTGTCTCTTTCCTCTCCTACATTCTATATGTGCACACATAGACAGACAGACAGACACAAACACACACACACACCTGTATAGGGATGCATGTGTATGTATGTTTTATTAGAATATTAGTTGAAAAATCTGTCTTCTTTGATGCCTAGTGAAAAAGAAAGTTCTCTTCTCCTAAGAAAAACTGATTTTCCCTCTTTTTGATTAGAATTGCCAAAAATAGAGTCTGTTAAAATGCCCATGTTAGTATATCATATTCACAAAAATATACTATAGTAAAAGCAAGTCCATCTATCTGGGAAGTCACCAGTCTTGAGCACTATAAGTCATTGCAATTTGTCTTAAATTACCTGAAGAATCTTGTCTTGTGTTTCCAAGCACATTTATTATTAAGCTGTCAAAGAACCTAATTAAAAAAAAAAAAAAAACCTCAATGTACTGAAAGCAAATATAAACTTTTACTCTCCTTCTGTTGTATACTGAATGGACATATACCCCATTTAAAACTTTTTTTAGCATCCTCATTTCAACATTTTGTTATATTAGATCCTCTTTCATTTTTTCTTGCAGTTGCATTAAATGCTATTTTGAGCTTATTTTTTAACAACTGTCATGTCAGTCAATGTAGTGAAATTCTATAAGCAATAATACATGTATTACTGATTTTTTTGTTTTTGCCATTTTCATAGTCAAAGGTAAACTTCCAACTACAAATCTTTCTATTATCCATCTATATCTATTTGTTGATCCATATATCTATATCTGTTAACTGAAATAAATATATGAAAACAAAATCAAGTTAAAAATTACACCAAAAAGTTTAAACAGGCAAGGAAGACATTATTAGAGGCCATTACAGTAGGGAAGAGATTATAAAACTCCATCTGAGTTCAACTCAGGTAAAACAAAAGACAGAAGAGGTTTTAAAAACTGGAGTTTGGAGATTGTAGACCATCTGAGACTCCTTAATTAATTGAAAAGTAAACTTTCTCATGTCTTCATGAAATGGGATAGTTTAACATAAACTATCTTATCTTAAAGCAAGGTGCTTGCTGACATTGGCCAATAGAAAGTGACTAATAAAAATAAAATCTCTTGATTCCATTTCAAAAAATGTTTCCAAGTCTTTGTGAAAGATAATCTCATGTTGTAAAACTGAAAAAAGATTTATAAATGATTTACATCTCAAAGGAATGAATACCAAATTTACTATGGCAAAATTTTTAGATTAAATGCTGTAAGAAGAGAAATTTCAAAGGCCTAGGGTGAAAAAGAAATCGGTAGTTCAGTTAAGGCAGGCTGAGGAGAATGTTAAGACTATCTTGGCAAGTAAATATTTAAAAATCTATCTTCATGAAGTTTTTGTTTATTTTATTTTATTTTTTATTTTTACAGACTGCATTTTGATTCATTATTCACAAATTGGGTACAAATTTTCATTTCTATGGTTGTGCATGATATAGATTCATACCATTCATGTAATCATACATCAACATAGGATAATGATGTCTGTCTCATTCTACCATCTTTCATACCCTTCCCCCTTCTCCCTCTCATTTCCCTCTATGCAATCTAAACTTCCTCCATTCTTCTCTCACCCTCCAGCTCCCCACCCCCATTATATATCATCATCCACTTATCAGGGAAAACATTCAGCCTTTGGTTTTTTGAGATTGGCTTATTTCACTTGGCATGATATTCTCCAATTCCATTCATTTATCTGCAGATGCCATAATATTATTCTTCTTTATGGCTGAATAATATTCAACTGTGTATACATACCACACTTCCTTTATCCATTTATCTGTTGGGCATCCAGGTTGGTTCCACAACAGACTTTATTTTTAGAGCAATTTTAGATTCATAGCAAAATTAAGAAGAAGGCAAAGAGAACTACCTCAGACCACCTGTACCTCCACAGGAATAACCTTGTTCATAACAAACCTGCCAGAGGTGTGCCTTATTACAATCAATGAACCTAGATAGAGGCATCGTCATCCAAAGCCTTTAATTTACATGAGGGTTCATGCTTGCAATTGTACATTCTATGGATTTGGACAAATGTATACTGACAGATCCAGAATTATGGTAACATATAAATCTGTGCTCAATCTATTTATCCCTCACTACCCTTAAATTTTTGACAGTCAGATAACTTTTTAATGTTTCCATAGTTTTGCTTTTTCAAAATGTCATGTACCTGGAATTATACATTATTTAGTCATTTTAGATTGGCTTATTCAACTTTGTAAGATACACTTAAACTTTTTACATATCCTTTCATGACTTGAAAAATAAATTCTTTTGAGATTATATTTCCATTGTCCAGACATATCAGTTTATTTATTTGTCCATTAATCTACTGGAGAGCATCATTTATGCGATCAACTTTTAATAATTGTGAATAAAGATGATATAAAATCTGTGTACAAGTTCTTGTGTGAACACATTTTCAGAATAATAGCAAGGAGGGTGATGGCTAGATCCTATGGAAACAGTGTATTTAGTTTTTAATGGAACTCTCACAATTTCTTCTAAAATGGCTGTATCACTTTGCTTTCTCACTAGCAATGAATGAAGTGCTTGTTGTTCTACACCTTCACTAGCATTTGAAGTCGTCTGTGTCTGAATTTTGGTCCTTGTAAAGTGTGTAGTGATCCATCTGTGAAGTTTTATCTAGTAATTCTGTAGCAGTTCATCTCCCTTCCTTTGATTGTTTGAACTAAGTCATATAAATGTAATCCCACAGGTTGAATCAATTGAACCAAAGATTTTATTAGAGTAGATTAAAATATTTCCATTTAAGTTTCTTTCAAAAGGGATGAACTTTCAAGTTCACCAGCATTCCCACTACTACTTATTATTTTATAACCACCTAGATTTCCTAATTTTTTTTTTTATCTACCATGTTTCTAAATACATTCTAATTTAAAACCACTGTGATTCACTTGGGCTTTAATATAGTCAGTCAGCATTATTGGTTAATTTAGTTAGAATTTTCCAGAAAAATAGGACCAATAGTGTGCATGTACATACCAAAATATATTTATTTCAAGGAATTAGCTCATAAAATAGCATAGAAAATCTATAGGGCAGAAGGGTAAGATGAAAATCCCAGCAGAAGTTGGTGTTATGGTATTGAGTATGAAGGTAGTCGAGAGACAATTTTTTCTTCTCTTGGAAGACCAGTTTTTTCTGTTAAGTCTTCAACTCATTGTGAAGCATAATCTGCTCCAAAGTTTCTGATTTATTAATTACAACTTTAACATTATCATCTGAAATTTATAAAGTTGTTTTAGCCAGCTTTTTTGCTTCTGTGACCAAAAGACCTGAAAAGAACAATTTTAGAGGAAGAAAACTTTATTTGGTGTTCATAATTTCAGAGATCTCAGTGCATAGATGACTGGCCTCATTTCTTCGTGGCAGAACATCGTGTAGGAAGAGTGTGGTGGAGAAAGGTGGCTCAGGACATGGCCATGAGGAAGCAGAAAGAAAATTCCCTTCACCATGGACAAAATATATACCCCAAATGACATGATGTGCTTGATTGTTAATGCAGAAACCAGAAAGGGGCATTGGGGGATTCAGAAATGACAAACAAACACACATAGAGAGAGAAAGCTGATTCAAGTGGGACACTGTCCTCTGATGGAGAAACAGTGACCCAGATCTAGCTCATCACCTTTATTATATAGGTTTCATCCAGAGGTTATTTGTGGAAAAGTTTCTTGAAAGCAGACAGACTTGAAGGTCATGGTTACTTGCAAGACACTGGTTATTTTTTTATGCCTAGAATTCTCCATCCCAGCAGCTGGTGCCTGAGCTCAAGGTCCAGACTGATATAGTTCTGTGCTTTTGTGCAGAACCTCCCCAGGTCAGGTGTCACCATAGCAACTGGGCAATCTTGACCTGCATCTTTGCAAAGGAAGTTCCCAGCACAAACATAGCCATGAGGCAGTCAGAGATCATGATCCAAGCCACTGCCAAAGGCATGCCCCAATAACCCACTTCCTCAAGCCACATCCTAAGTGCCTATAGTCACTACCCAGTTAATCTCTAAGGGAGGATTAATGCACTGATTAGGATAAAGCTCTCATAACTCAGTCATTTCACCTCTAAACTTTCTTGCATTTTCTCACACATAAGCTTTTGGGGGGCAACTAATATTTATATTTAAACAACAACAGTTGTTTTTGTATAAACATTGTTTACCATAATTCTAAACTGTTTAACTGAAAACCCTTGCCAAAATGCTAGGGGATCATTTATAAAGGAAATTACCAAATATTGTCCTTTAAGAAAAATGATTGTATGAACTCTACAGAAAATGCTTATTTAAATTCTTGGTCAATATATTGCAATTGTATTTGCTAAAACAATAGTTTTCTACACAAATAGTTTGAAAGGATAGTGGGCAAAGATTCTAACTAGGAAATTATATTGGGTATCTTTTCAAAAACAAGATGCACATAATATTAATAGTTTAACCACTTAATGACATATTTCACTTTTTTCTTATCTTTATATTTAGTCTCTAAAATATATATATAGATTTTATTTTTATTATAAACAAATGGGATACATGTTGTTTCTGTTTGTACATGGAGTAACAGCATACCATTTGCATATTCATACATTTACATAGAGTAATGATGTTAGATTCATTCCGTTATTTTTTTCTTCCCCCCTACCCCTCCCACCTCTCTATACAGTCCCTCCTTCCTCCATTCTTGCCCCCTCCCACCCCCCATTACGTGTCATCATCCGCTTATCAGTGAGATCATTCGTCTTTTGGATTTTTGAGATTGGCTTATCTCACTTAACATGATATTCTCCAATTTCATCCATTTACCTGCAAATGCCATAATTTTATTATTCTTTATAGCTGAGTAATATTCCATTGTATATATATACCACAGTTTCTTTATCTATTCATCAATTGAAGGGCATCTAGGTTGGTTCCATAGTCTGGCTATTGTGAATTGAGCAGCTATGAACATTGATGTGGCTGTATCTCTGTGGTATGCTGATTTTAAGTCCTTGGGGTATAGGCCAAGGAGTGGGCTAGCTGGGTCAAATGGTAGGTCCATTCCAAGTTTTCTAAGGAATCTCCATACTGCTTTCCAGAGTGACTGCACTAATTTGCAGCCCCACCAGCAATGTATGAGTGTACTTTTTTCCCCACATCCTCTCCAACACCTATTTTTGCTTGTATTCTTGATAATCGCCATTCTAATTGGGGTGAGATGGAATCTTAGTGTAGTTTGAATATGCATTTCTTTTATTACTAAAGATGGTGAACATTTTTTCATATGTTTGTTGATTGCTGGTAGATCTTCTTCTGTGAAGTGTCTGTTCATATCCTTAGCCCATTTTGTTGACTGGGTTATTTGTATTTTTGGTGTAGAGTTTTTTGAGTTCTTTATATATTCTGGAAATTAGTGCTCTATCTGAAGTATGAGTGGCAAACATATTCTCCCACTCTGTAGACTTTCTCTTCCCATTGCTGATAGTTTCCTTTACTGAGAGAAAGCTATTTAGTTTCAATCTATCCCAGTTATTGATTCTTGCTTTTATTTCTTGTGCTATGAGAGTCCTATTAAGGAACTCTGATGCTAAGCCAACAAGGTGAAGATTTGGACCTACTTTTTCTTCTATAAGACGCAGGGTCTCTGGTTTGATTTCAAGGTCCTTGATCCATTGTGAGTTGAGTTTTGCGCAGGGTGAGAGATAGGGGTTTAGTTTTATTCTGTTGCATATGGATTTCCAGTTTTCCCAGCACCATTTGTCGAAGAGGCTATCTTTTCTCCATTGCATGTTTTTGGCACCTTTTTCTAGTATTAGAAAATTGTATTTATTTGGGTTTGTGTCCATGTCCTCTATTCAGTACCATTGATCTACCTGTCTATTTTGGTGCCAATACCAAAATATGTTTGTTACTATTGCTTTGTAGTATAGTATAGTTGAAATTCTAGTATTGCAATACCCCCTGTTTCATTCTTCCTGCTAAGGATTGCTTTAGCTATTCTGGGTTTCTTATTCTTCCAGATGAATTTCATGATTGCTTGCTCTATTTCTGTAAGGTATGTCATTGTGATTTTAATTGGAATTGCATTGAATCTGTATAGCACTTTTGGTAGTATGGCCATTTTGACAATATTAATTCTGCCTATCCAAGAACATGGGAGATCTTTCCATCTTCTAAGGTCTTCCTTAATTTCTTTCTTCAATGTTTTGTAGTTTTCATTGTAGAGATCTTTTAACTCTTTGGTTAGATTGATTCCCAAGTATTTTATTTTATTTTTTTTGATGCTATTGCAAATGGAGTCATTTTCCTCATTTCCCTTTCAGCTGTTTCATCGCTTGCGTATGAAAATGCTTTAGATTTATGCGTGTTGATTTTATACCCTGCTAGTTTGCTGAATTCATTGATGAGGTCTAGAAGTTTTCTGAAGGAGGCTGTTGGATCCTCTAAATATAGAATCATGTCATCAGCAAATAGTGACAACTTAAGTTCCTCTTTTCCTATTCGTATCCCTTTAATTTCTTTAGTCTGCCTAATTGCTCTGGCTAGAGTTACGAGGACAATGTTGAATAGAAGTGGTGAAAGAGGACATCCCTGTCTTGTTCCCATTTTTAAAGGGAATGGTTTCAGTTTTTCTCCATTAAGAATGATGTTGGCCAAGGGCTTAGCATAAATAGCCTTTACAATGTTCAGGTATGTTCCTACTATCCCTATTTTTTCTAGTTTTTTGAGCATGAAGGGGTG
Source organism: Sciurus carolinensis (assembly GCF_902686445.1). Taxonomy (NCBI): domain Eukaryota; kingdom Metazoa; phylum Chordata; class Mammalia; order Rodentia; family Sciuridae; genus Sciurus; species Sciurus carolinensis. The sequence goes on along the minus strand of NC_062217.1, from coordinate 62,867,589 downwards.
TTGTATTTTGTTGAACGCTTTTTCTGCATCAATTGAAATAACCATATGATTCTTATCCTTAAGTCTATTGACATGATGGATTATGTTTAATGATTTACGAGTATTGAACCATCCTTGCATTCCTGGGATGAACCCCACTTGATTGTGGTGCACAATTTTCTTAATATGTTTTTGGATACAGTTTGCCAATATTTTGTTAAGGATCTTTGCATCTATATTCATCAAGGATATTGGTCTAAAATTTTCTTTCCTTGATGTGTCTTTGCTTTGTTTGGGTATGAGGGTGATGTTAGCCTCATAGGATGAGTTTGGTAGGGTACTCTCCTTTTCTATTTCCTGGAATACTTTGAGAAGTATTGGAATGAGTTCTTTTTTGAAGGTCTTGTAGAACTCGGCTGAGAATCCGTCTGGTCCTGGGCTTTTCTTGGATGGTAGATTTTTAATGGCTTCTTCTATTTCATTGCTTGATATTGATCTGTTTAAATCGTGTATGTCCTCCTGGTTCAGTTTGGGAGAAGCATATGTCTCTAGAAATTTGTCAATGTCTTCGGTAGTTTCTATTTTGTTGGAATACAGATTTTCAAAGTAGCTTTTCATTATGTTCTGTATCTCAGTGGTGTCTGTTGTGATATTTCCTTTTGCATCAGGTATTTTAGTAATTTGAGTCTTCTCTCTCCTTCTCTTTGTTAGTGTGGCTAAGGGTTTGTCTATTTTGTTTACTTTCTCAAAGAACCAACTTTTTGTTTTGTCAATTTTTTGAATTGTTTCTTTTGTTTCAATTTCATTGATTTCAGCTCTGATTTTAATTATTCCTGTCTTCTACTACTTTTGCTGTTATTCTGTTCTTTTTCTAGGGCTTTGAGCTGTAATGTTAGGTCATTTAGTTGTTGACTTTTCATTCTTTTCTGGAATGTGCTCCATGTAATGAATTTTCCTCTTAGTACTGCTTTCATAGTGTCCCAGAGATTTTGATATGTTGTATCATCATTCTCATTGACCTCTAAGAATTTTTTAATCTCCTCCCTGATGTTTTTTGTTATCCATGTTTCATTCAATAGCATATTAGTCTCCAAGTGTTGGAGTAATTTCCCTTTTAATTTTGTCATTGATTTCTACTCTCAGTCCATTATGATCTGATAGAACACAAGGCAGTATCTCTAATTTTGTGCATTACCTAAGGGCTTCTTTGTGGCATAACACAGGTTCTATTTTTGAGAAGGTTCCATGTGCTGTTGAGAAGAAAGTGTATCCGCTCATTGATGGATGGAATATTCTATATATGTCTATTAAGTCTAGGTTATTGATTGTGTTATTGAGTTCTATGGTTTCTTTTGTTGGATTTTGTTTGTAAGATCTATCTAGTGGTGACAGCAGTGCATTAAAGTTGCCCAGAATTATTATGTTGTGGTCTATGTGATTCTTGAAATTGAGAAGGATTTGTTTGATGTACAGGGATGCACCATTGTTTGGGGCATAAATATTTACTATCGTTATGTCTTCCCAATTTATGGTTCCCTTAAGCAGTATGAAATGTCCTTCTTTATCCCTTCTGACTAACTTTGGCTTGAAGTCCACTTTAGCTGATAAAAGGATGGAAACCCCCACTTTTTTACTGAGTCCATGTGTGGTGTAGGTTTTTTCCCATTCTTTCACCTTTAGTCTATGGATGTCTTTTTCTATGAGATGAGTCTCCTACAGACAGCATATTGTTGGGTCTTTCTTTTTAATCTATTCTGCCAGTCTATGTCTTTTGATTGATGAATTTAGGCCATAAACGTTCAGGGTTATTATTGACATATGATTTGGATTCCCAGTCATTTGGCTTATTTTTGGTTTTTAAGTTGGCTTGGTTTCTCCTTTGAGTGGTTTTTCTCTAAGGTAGTTCCTCCCATTGCTGATCTACATTGTTGTTTTTCATTTCCTCCTTATGGAATATTTTGTTGAGAACATTCTCTAGTGCAGGCTTTCTATTTGTAAATTCTTTTAACTTTTGTTTATCATGGAAGGAATTTATTTCACCTTCAAATCTGAAGGTTAGTTTTGCTGGGTATAGGATTCTTGGTTGGCAACCATGTTCTTTCAGAGCTTGAAATATGTTGGTCCAGGCCCTTCTAGCTTTTAGTGTCTGGGTTGAGAAGTTGGCTGCTATCCGTATTGGTCTCCCCCTATATGTAATCTGATGCTTTTCTCTTGTGGCCTTCAAAATCCTATCTTTATTTTGAATGTTAGGCATATTCATTATAATGTGCCTTGGTGTGGATCTGTTGTGATTTTGTGCATTTGGTGTTCTTGTATTTGATTTTCCATTTCATTCTTCAGGTTTGGGAAATTTTCTGATATTATTTCATTGAATAGTTTGTTCATTCCTTTGGTTTGTATCTCTGTGCCTTCCTCAATCCCAATAATTCTTAAATTTGGTCTTTTTATGAAGTCCCATAGTTCTTGGAGATTCTGTTCATGATTTCTTACCATCTTCTCTGTTTGGGCAACTTTATTTTCAAGATTAAATATTTTGTCTTCATTGTCTGAGGTTCTGTCTTCCAAGTGGTCTCGTCTGTTGGTGATGCTTTCCGTTGAGTTTTTTATTTGGTTTATTGTGTCCTTCAATTCAAGGATTTCAGTTTTTTTTTTTTTTTTTTTTTTTGAGAATCTCTATCTCTTTGTTGAAATGATCTTTTGCTTCCTGCGGGTGCTCTTTCAGCTTATTGGTATTATCATTCATTGCCTGCATTTGCTCTCTTATCTCATCCTTTGCTTCACAAATCTTCTTAATCATGTATAATCTGAAGTCCTTTTCTGACATTTCTTCTAACATACTGTCATTGGATTCTATTACTATAGAATCTAGATTTGTTTGGATCATTTTCTTCTCTTGTTTTTTCATGTTGTTCATGTATCTTCCCCTCTAGCAGTGCAGATCTGGGGTATTGCAGATTTCCCCCTGTAGGCTTATAGTGGCCCTATAAGTTTCCAAAACCCTTTCTTTAGGGGAGATCAATATTAGCAGTGCCCAAATCAGACACTATGCAATCCTAGACCAAATAGCCCCATGGGGACAATAACAAAATTGTCATAATAAACAAAATGAGTTCAAATATTATCTTCACTAAAACAAACAGGTTTGCAATAAGGTCTGCAGTTTCTAATGGGGGACAAAGAGGATGCAGAGGGATGTAGAATGTGGCTGTTAATGGGATAAGAAAAGTATATACAGAAGTTCCAGAAAATAGAAAGGGTGAGAGTGTAATCAATAGAAATCGGATGTTAGCACGCAAAAAAGGGAGAAAGAGGCTCTGAGGGAACAGGTAAACAAAAGGAAAAGAGAGCAAGAAAAGTAAAGAAATAAAAACTTAAGATTTTTCAATAAGGAGAAAAAAGAAAATCTACAGTATAACAGTCATATAGTAATGAAATCTCCCAGAGTTCAGTAGCCTGATGCATGAGAGGTACCTGACAATGAACTTCAAGCCTCCAGCAGGCATTGCAGGATTGGATTTGCCCCACCCAAAGACCGGAGCTACGGCTTCCAGAATTATCCAAGATGGCCGCTCTGGCTTCGAAATGAGTTGGTAAATGGGGAGCTGCAGCTCAGGGGTGGACGTGGTCAGTTAGAGGTCCTGGGGACGGGATGTAGTTGGTCAGGTAAGGGTCCTGGAGGTCCGGTGTGTTTGGTGTGGTTGTGGGATCCTAGAGGCCGGGTGCATTCAGTCGGTCTGGGGTCCCGGTGATAGGGTGCAGTCAGTTGGTCTGGGGGTCCTGGTGGCAGGGAGCAGTCAGTCGATGTGAGGGCCCCAGAGGCAGGGAGTGATGGGTTGGGCTGAGGGATCCTGGAGATGGGGTTCAGTCAGTCCGGCCAGGGGTCCTATGGGGCCTGGCTGTTGTCTCAAAATGGTGGCAGCCACGTGTAATCAAATCTGCAGTTACTGTAACAGTGAACTTCCAGGCAGCAGCAGGCAGCTGGTGCTCCACCTCTAAAATATTTAAGTATAATAGTATTATATCTCAATGAAGATTTCCAGAAAGTCCAAATTATGTTCCTCCAAACCACTGTCAATTATTTAGTATGTCTTCACAGGTGATTTTTTGATGTTCCAAGAAATGTACAAGTTAGACAATATACATCAACATTAAAAAAGGCATATCCAAGTATATGTTCCATTTTAAGGGTTACTTTTTGATTACCTGCTCATTAACATCTTTGCTTTTATAGCATCTTTGCTTTTATAGACCTTTCCAAGGATTGCATGTGATTGTTTCAGAGAATTGATTTCCATGTAAACTATTTTTAAAATTATGGAACATTTTAACAACCTATATATTAATTCTTTATGAAAAATATTACCAAGGTAATCCTTAAACACATACATGCAGGCAATGTGTTCTTACATATATATTTTATAATTAGATAAGTTATTTAATATATTTGTTTAATACAAAATTTTTAAATAATCACAAAATAGAAGTACTTGGAAAAGGGATTCTTTGTAAATAGAAAACTCAAATTAACTTCAACATATGTACTGGCAAATGGCTCACCAGTTCTCACTTTGCTTCTGATGTATTTCTAAAGGAGTTACATAAAATTCTGCCAATTCTCATTTTCCAAATTATTAGTCTATTTAACTATTTTTGTTCATGTAATTCCAAAATTCTTTTTTTTTTTTTTTTTGGTACCACCTTAAAGTCCCTCAGCCATTCAATTAAATAAATCCCCTCAGCTAATTCTTAAACTGTTATAATTTAAGCAGTTTAATGTAAACCTTTCCAAAATCCTGTCTGTTGAACTCAGATTTTTTCTTTTTAACTAATCCTTCAGAATGAAGAATTAAAACAGAAAAGGAAATGTTAGTTTGATCTTGATCATCTTGATTTAGAATCTATCATTTTTATTAAGTGGCTTTACATGTACATAGTGTCATCAATATATTTATAATCATAAAAAATAGAAAAAATCAGCATTTTCTAATTGCATATTCTAAAAAAAGAACCTCATTATCTGTTATAATTTGAAACATCATTAAAGCTTTTTTGTGTATATCGTATTCTTTCTCATCTTCAAAGAGTATCTGAAGCTCATTAACTATCTTGAAATGACAAATTACTTTCTTTCTTTGAGTACAAGTTTCTCTCCTTTTTATCAGTAAGCATTTTCCTTTCATGATTACATTTAATCTTTTTTACCCTTTAAATGATTTACTTCTTAACTAACATGAACAATTTTATAATTAAATGTTTTGACAGACCAAAAAAAAAAAAAAGAAAAAAAGAGCTTATCTGTTTTGCTCAAGAACATGGATATAGATTGGTTCACTGCATAAAAAGTCTTTATCCCTAACACTATGGAAATGGGAACACAAGGGAGATTACGAGTACCAAAATAATCTTTAAGCTTGACTAATAATGATGCTTTTAAGAATTTTAAATTTTAATGAACTTGAGAATTTCACTTTTACAAACAATTTTGGTGTTATGACATCAGTCTCTAGTTTACTGCATGTAAGAGCTGTGCAAACAATGCAGATTGACCATCAATATAGATATAACAAGTACTTTAGATAGCATCTCTATCTAGTAAAATAAATAAAAAATAAAATCAGGTCTAGTATTCAAAATTAGTGCTTCTGTCTGATGTGCATTACATAATTTAAGATATTAATTTATCACTTTTTATACACATAAGCACATGAAGTACTGCCATAGTATAATATAAAAGAATAATTTATTATTTTTCAAATAATGCACTTTTTATAAGTATGATAATTGAAATATGCTTATCTTGTTCTAATTTAATGAAATAATACCCAGATATCTTATTTTGGTTAGTTTTGTGGGAAATTTTATAAATTTAAATTTGACGTAGGACAATATATGCTTTACTAACATTAAAAAGTAACTTTTCCCCAGCAGCTGGTTTTATAATCTGAGGATTTCTTAAGACTTTATATCCTTTACATTCCTTTTCTCTCTCTTTTCAAGAAGATTTGCATAATAAATATCTTTTGAATTAAAAATAATATCTTCTGTGTCACAAGGAAATTTTTCTTATTATCCAAGGTAATAAAGGTTAAAAAGTCTGCAACAAAGTTTGGACAAGTCTGTTAGAAGTGCCCTTCAATATGTTGGAGTATCCTAAACTTGAAATTCCTTAGCTGTGACCCAAAGCTACACATGTCCCATGTAAATGTGTCTTCTTCTATATTATTCCCATGGTCCACAGGGACAGGGAACTCTGCTGTGAACATTTAGGTTATCCTGTCTGCTGCCCCATGATAAATTAATCCTTTGTCACTAACCCTGTAGATTTTTTATTTTTGCCTTCTCCTTCTCCCTTTTTCTTCTTCATTTTAATCTGCCCTCATCTATGAAACCACAGTAGGTAAGTTGTTAGTTTATAAGAAGAGTTAAATTTTAGCCCCTTCAAAATTCTTGACAAATTGCTTCCCCACCCACATATCTCTGGAGGAATTACCTATGGGCAGGGTTCTTTCAGGAAAGTTCAAGACCCGGTGATTTCTCTAAGCCATTTAGTCCAAGAAAAAAAATTCCCATCAGTTCTGATATTTAGGTCTTCTCAAAGTTTTTTTTTATCTTTTACCCTGCCACTTGTGTGTTGATATCCACCTTTAGACTTCTTCAGGTAGAAGTCAGTATTTGATTCTGAGACCCTTGGTCTCCTTAAGGTATATGTTAAGTTCTCTAAGATTTCTTCCATAATCAGCTTCCATTGTAGCACTGGAGAGGTGATTGAGCTACGATAGTTCAGGCAGCACCCAACTACTCAGAAACAAGGTAGTATTTGCTTCTTCACCAAGATACAGTCTATTCAGTGGTCCTAAAGTAACCAGTTGATTTATTCTTTCCACTAGTCCATGACTAAGAAATATGTGACATACTAGTTATTGTGAATTGAACTGCTATAAACATTGGTGTGGCTGCTTTACTATAGTATGCTAATTTTAAGACCCTTGGCTATAAACCGAGGAGTAGGATAACTGGGTCAAAAGGAGGGTCCATTCCAAATTTTCTGAGGAATTTCCATAGTGCATTCCAGAGTGGCTGCGCCAATTTGCAACTCCACCAGCAATGTAAAAGTTTGCTTTTTTCCCCACTTCCTCTCGAACATCTATTATTGTTTGTGTGTTCTTGATAATAGCCATTCTAACTGGAGTAAGATGAAATCTTAAGCGTTGTTTTAATTTGCATTTCTCTAATTACTAGAGATGTTGAACATTTTTTCATATATTTGTTAATTGCCTGAATATCTTCTTCTGTAAAGTGTCTGTCTAGTTCCTTGGCCCATTTATTGGTTTGGTTCTTTGTATTTTTGGTGTAAAATTTTCTAAGTTCTTTATAAACTTTGGAGATTAGTGCTCTATCAGATGTGCGTGTGGAAAAGATTTTCTCCCACTCTGTAGGCTCTCTTTTCACATTATTGATTATATCCTTTGCTGAGAAAAATCTTTTTACTTTGAGTCCATCCCATTATTGATTCTTGCTTTGATTTCTTGTGCTTTGGGAGTCGTGTTAAGGAAGTCTGATCCTAAGCCATCAAGATGAAGATTTGGGCCTACTTTTTCTTCTATTTGGTGCAGGGTCTCTGGTCTAATTCTTAAGTCCTTGATCCATTTTGAGTTCAGTTTTATACAGGGTGAGAAATAGAGGTTTAATTTCATTTTACTATAGATGAATGATGCCTTTCAACAGATAAATGAATAAAGAAAATGTGGTATTTACACAATAGAGTGATGATATATAATGGGGGTGGAGGGATGTGGGTGGGAGAAGAATGGAGGAAGTTTAGATTACATAGAGGGAAATGAGAGGGAGGAGGGGGTGTGTGAAAAAGGAAGGGTGGAATGAGACAGACATTATTACCCATGTAGATCTATGATTACATGAATGGTATGAATCTACATCATGTACAACCATAGAAATGAAAAGTTGTACCCCATTTGGGTACAATGAGTCAAAATGCAGTCTGTAAAAATAAAAAAATAATTTAAAAAATACAATAAAAAAGAAATATGTGACAATCTCTATATCTCTGTATGCTTCCATCATTGAAAACATATCTCTGAGAAAAGTAACATGATAGCTGAATTAATATATGTGGATATGTAGTTTCATTATATTCAAGTGCAAACTTTTTATTTCATCATGACCTGGGGGGAGTATTGCAATTAGTGCCATTAGTTTGCCCTCTGTCCATATGTATTATTTTGTGGCATTGTACCCTTTCCTGCCTGGGAATTAGAAAAAGAGGAGCTTTCTACCTCTTATAAATCCCTTCAAGGAATTACATTTTCATTCTTTCTCTAATGTATTCTTACTTCAGATATTAGAATTATTGGTTACTAATACTTTCATTTTCTCTTTGCAAGCCCTGATGGCATGTGTCTTACCTTATACCTACCACCTATCAAATACAACTTTGAAGTCACGGTGAAGACATCAATATGTGGTTGACCTAAGACTCACATCCAGATATACGTGATAGAAGACTGTGAAGTTTTCCCATTTCTATGAGCAAACTCAAAGTATTCAAAGACAGAAATAGGTGATTTTGGAAAGGTATTGAGAGGAATCTATATCAGATCTATTACAGTTGAATTAATCCAACATGCAGTGTCCAACCATCTAAAACAGTGCTTTTCACTCTGTTTTTTTTTTTTTTCCTCAATTTCCTCTTTTCTGGGGGTCACTGCTTTCTAAAAGTATGATGCAAATTCATTATTATTTGTTAACTGAAATTAAAACATGTGAGATACAAGCTTAAGATTTTTAGCAATAGCTTCAACAGAAAATTACAGTATCAAATTGCTTACAAGCTTTCTAAATAGTTGGAAGCAATTTCTGGGTTTCCTCACTGTAGTCAATAAAAAACAGATTATGAAATGAAATAAGTGTATAGATTGATAGTTTGTGTTATGGTTTGGATATGAGGTGTCTCCCAAAATCTCAAATAGGAGACAATGCAAGAAGGTTCAGAGGAGAAATGATCAAGTTGTGATAGTCTTAACCCAATCAGTGATTTAATGCTCTGAGAGGGATTAACTGAGTGGTAACTGAAGTGGTAGGGTGTGTCTGGAGGAGATAGGAATTGGGGTGTGGCTTTGGGTATATATTTGTTCAGTGGAGGCTCTCTCTCTGTTTCCTGATGATGCGAGCTGCTTCCCTCTGCCAGGCTCTTCTCCATGGTGTTCTCCCTCACCTTGAGCCTTGAGGAATGGAACCAGCCTTCTGTGGACTAAAACCTCTGAAATCCTGAGGCCTCAGATAAACTTTTCCTCCTCTACAGTTATTCTGGTCCGGTTTTTCAGTCACAGCAGTGTAAAAGCTGACTAAAAGAGTTTGTGTCTTGTGTTTGTCAGCTTCAGGTTGCTGTGTCAAAAATGCCTGACAAGATCAACTTAGAGGAGAAAAGATTTATTTTGGCTCATAGTTGAGGATTTAGTCCATGATCGACTGGCTGCAGACAGAAATATCATGGTAGGAGGCAGGGTGGAGGAAAGCTGTTCAACTCATGACAGTCAGGCAGAGAGAGCAAGAGGAAGGGACTGGGGAGAAGACAAATCCTCCCACTACAGAGCCCCAGTCAATTATTTCCTCTAGCTAGGAGCAACCCTCAGTAGTCTGCACAGCTGTCAGAGCACTCACGATCCAATCAATGGTCCAAAAGCACCACCTCTGAGCCACAGTGCATTGGGTACCATGATTTCAACATATGAATTTTTTGGGAGACATTCTAAATCCAAAACATAACATGTATAGCTATGCCAAAGCATTTCTGGATATTATTGTGTCTCGAACCCCATATTTTCTCTTATTATATAGACTAATCCAAATACTAAAATTTGTTTCCAAGTCAAGTGAATGCTTTTTTTAAAAAAAATTAGGTCATTATATTTTTTTCTTATTTAATATTTCATCTTCTCATTGACAGTGGCAAGTTTGTAAGGATTATTTTAATAATTATTGGTATGCTGCTATTACTACACATGGTTAATTACTGAAAATATCATTAATTCACTTACATATGCACTAATATTTAGTTCCTATATTTTTTGCTGCTAACTATGGCTATCTTGCTTGGTATCATTTCAAATATCTTTACTAATTCCTTACTTTACAGAAAAAAAAAAAACCTTTTAAAAAATTCTGTCAAATTATAAATTCAATGTTTTATTTTTGGGTTCCAGAACACATATATTGTTTTCAAAATTTAATTTGCCAAGATGTATTCTAACTTGAACGTAGAGACTTGTGACTACTTTTAATATACTGTAATAAAGTTTTTGTTTTCAATAGTCAAAATGTTTAGGGAATTTATGTGCTCTTCAGTGTTAATTTTACTGGTTAGTGCTAATGATTGTTAGCCACTTGATTCTGTGGGAAAGATCCTAGATTTAGGCACAATACTATCAGAATATTTAAAATGTAATTCAACTTTAATAACATTAATGAGCATTTAAAATCATATTGCTCTTTTCTACCATTCTTCCAGACTACCATCAAGAATCTTATAGTTATTATTTTTGGCTTCACTTTCTAGTTCTGCAGCTAAGGAGCATTACATTTCATTCCTTTGTTGCATTTCAAATAATGAGGCTATATCAGTAGCACTAAGGAAGCTATTCCAGACCTGATTAAATCCTTACAGATTCCAGCCAGCTTTCTTTTACATTTGTACCTACTATTTCTGCCCACTTAATCCTCCTATGCCATCTAATTTCAAAGTGTGATTGTCACTCTGAGCTATCGTTTAGTTTCTCATTCCCTAAAGGACTATAGGCTTTTCCATCATAAAGCCAATATGCCAAAATGATAATCTCTTTGTAGTCTATGTGGCATATGATTTAGGTAATAACAAATAATTGTTATTAAATTTTCCAGTTACTTGTAATAATAGGCAAGCACTCCTTAATGATGAAAAACTTACTTTTCATTTGTCTTTTGTGTTATTTCCCAATAACATTTCTTAAATTTTCACAGTTCAGTCATTCTAGTAAATCTTTGCCACTCAACTTATATGAAATGTAAGATAATTCTTAGTACAAGGAACAAAAAAATCATATTGAGTTAGGTTTAAAACTAAGAATTTACCCTTAAATTTGATAATTTGCATATAATTTGGAACTATTTGTAATCATTCACTCAATGATTAATTTGTTAAATCAATTAATAAATTAAATGTTTAAAATGACTCTTGTCAATCCTAGGAAATAATAAAGGTATGCAGTTAACTTTATTGTGTATACACATACACACACATATGTATATATTTTTTATGCATAAATTACAAATAGTATGCCAGTTTATTTGTTTGTCATTTTGCTTCTGAAATTTCAGTAACCCTTGGATCTATTTGGAATAGTCTAATGTATGAGACTGAATGAGATGACCCATAATTTAATGAAGCAATGTAAAAGTAGAAAGAGCTAGAAGTATGCATTTTTCCCACTAAGAGTTAGGACCTGGAATACTAAACCTGGATTTTCTCAACTAAATACTTTAATCTAGGACTTTGGATCCTGAGTGAATAAAATACTGAGCAGCTCAGCAAAATTTGTCATTGTAGTGGCACCAAGGTCCATTAACAATGAAGCCAGGTATGGCATTGTAAGGGACTGCTACTGTGTTTGCTATGCCCTGCAACCACTGCCTAGCCTCCCTGGCTTATGAAAATGTTATGGGTTCATGGTTCTTGAACATTCCATGGACTCTATGATCTGTCTGTTTATCTAAGAAAATAAAAAGAATAATTTATTTAACAAAGAAAAATGATCTCTCTTAAAGGCATTGAGGTAAGCACTCCAGAAATGAGATAGTGATTCTTATCTCCCAAGTCCTCAGAAGAACTCATAACTTCTAGATTTTTGGTTTTGCCATCCTGAGTGTATTTGCTTGGTCCTTCATGATCAAGGGACTCCAGTTCTCCAGCAATGGAAAGTGGAAGGAGGAAAGAAGGGACAAACTATCTTAATGAGCTCTCTCTCCCAGAAAATGCCACTTGTTCCTTTTGCTTACAGTTCAGATTAGTGGCTTTCTACCTTTAATCACACCTTAGGGCATGGTCAGCCCTAAAGCAACACATGCTAGGCAGTTTGTATCTTTTAATATGGATCACTATATTTCCTCATTTGGACTCTCAAATATTCACATGACCTCCTCTTTCTGCACACAAAGTACAGTCAATCACTTCTTCTTTTTTTTTTTTTTTTTCCGATGCTGGGTATCGAACCCAGGGCCTTGTGCATGCAAGGCAAGCACTCTACCGACTGAGCTATATCCCCAGCCCAGTCAATCACTTCTTGATCAAAAAACACAATAACTTTTTTCAGCTCCTTTCTGTAATATGCAATGTTCTTTCCTTAAGGTTTAGGTTACTGTAGTCAGGTGATTTACAAATGAAAATATATTGTATCAACACTTCCAAATCCTTTAAAATAATATAGAAAGAGGATAATAGCAATTAGTTAAAAACAAACAAACCTCACATTAGAGCACAGGAATATTGCTCAAAGCACTCTGAAATTACATGTTTATAGTAATTATTAATTTATGATTAAAAAGAATGCTAAGACTTTCTTCTCTAGCAACAAAATATTGGTTAGCTTAGCTTACATTTCCTGGAACTACTCTTTAGAAAGAAACTCCCTGCCATTTCGTCCCATGGTCATTGGCTTTGCTTGTGTGAATTTTTCTTCTTGTCTCATCTCTTCCATTTTTTTTCCTGAATCAGTTATTATGGAACTGTGTTTTCCCACAATTTGTATGATATAGACTCATGAGCCTGGATATTCAGAAGAGTTGAGTATGTTAGGATGTGCTGTCTTGGGTAATGCAATTATCTTGAAAATTACTAATATTCTATATATTGCTTCAGGTCAGTTCCATATGCAAGACATTACAATAACAAATCTTGGTCTTTTTAAATTTTGAAGCCCAAAGACATAGTTTTCATTTCGTGAACAATATTATCATCTTTCCTTACAATAAAATGTATAGGTATAGGTTGAGACCATTTGAAAAATTGTTTTGGATTTGAAAGCAACAGTCTTGATCTACCATCAGGTCATTAGTACTAGGCATAAAATGTTAATTCCCATTTAGACTACTATTTTAATCCCTCATTATTCATAACTGCTTCTATTTGAGCATTTAGCTCAGTCTAGCCTACAAAACTCTAAATTATAGAATCTTGTCAAATCATGTTGCAGGTAAAGGATAATTTCCTTAGTGAATCTAGTTGTCCTTATTGTTCTGCAAGAAAATGAGTATCACTAGTCTGAATTGCTCTCTAATAGGAGTTAACTGCAAGTGTCAAGAAAAAGTTCCGCAACTATAGATGCAAACACTTTCCTATTTCTCCTAATGTTAAAACACTAGGCAGGCATAACCAAGTCATCTCTTTCCTAACATTTTGTACCCAAAGTCTCACTGTTAATCTTACATTTCACATCTCCTATATTTCAACTTAATGCTGAATATTTGAGTTGTCTTACTATCAGCATACCACTTGCAGCCACCATATTCAGCAATGAAGATTAGCTTTAGGGGTTTGAAAATTAGAAAAGATCATTCCCTGGGTGAAGGTAGGAAGATATCCTATCTGGTGTTGGTGTGAGTTCATTGTTAAAATGTGAGAATATTCTTCACATTATTTTCAAGTAAATTTTCTTTTACTTTTTTTTTTTTTTGGTTAAGTATATCATACTTTCTGTGAAGTGTAATAAAAGTTAATGAGTGCTGGATGCAGTGGTTCAAGTCTATAATTCCAGCTGGGGAGTCTACAACAGGAGGATTATAAGTTCAAAGCCAGTTTGAAAAACTTGGCATGACCTCATCTCAAAATAAAATAAAAGAGGGCTGGGGCTGTAGCTCAGTGATACAACTCTCCTGTGCTCAATCTGAAAAAATAAATAAATAAATAAAAAAGAGAGGGAAACTTTATATTTCGTTTCATTATATATCGTAGTCAGATTAATAAGGCCATTGAATTAAGAAAATATTGCTAATGGGGTATATCATATTTAGTTATTCATAACAACTCAGACATTTTCATTTAAATTCTCTCTATAAAAATACATTGATTAGCATTTCAGAGGTTAAGCTTCTATTTTCTGGCAAATTCAGTTTTCAATAAGACCAGATCAATTAGATGATACAGAACATTTTTCATAAATATTAATCAGATTCCAGCATTGCCCTATCTAAAATCCACCAAGTCCTTTTTAATGCATTTAACATGCAAATCCAACTCTTTACAATGGCATTTGAGACTCTACATGATCTGACCTCAGTCTCTTCCTTCAGTATCTCCAGTTACCATATCCATTACTACATGTCATTCACATTGAATTCTATTAGTTCTTCAAGCTTATTAAGCTCATGGAAATTCTCTCTTATTTTCCTTTTTGCATAAAACATTCCTCCTCTTGGGTGACTGTTGACTTTTCTTCATCCAAGATGTAATAATCATCCTATCAAATACTGCCAGCAACCTTCATATGTAAGACAATTTATGTTACCAAAAAAAAAAAAAACCTGTTTGCTTTATTCATAGTGCAAATACTTCGAAAGGATGTATATATTTTTCATTTCGTAAACTTACTGACTATATCTTCTATTAGAATATAAACTCAAAAATTGAAATTTAGTCTTTCCTTAGTGCTCAGGTGATTGGCAAGCACATAGTGGGCAGTCAATTAAATATTTATGGAATAAATAAGTGACTTCTATTTCTGTGTAGGTTTACTTGTTTTAAAAATAAGTCAAGGAGCTCTTTTTCCCACAGAATCTACCTCAATTTGCTCCTGCCCAGCCCTTGAAAGTTCTGCTCTTTTTTTTTTTTTACTCAATCTAAACTTAATCTATTTGTATAATCACTTTAGACTAGATAGCTATCAGATTAGCTGGTGTTTATTGCAACACCTAATTGCATCCTAAACTCTCAGTAACTGTTAATTATCAATAATAGCAAAACATTCAACCAGAATTGGCCCCTCGCTCTTTTGAAATGTTATTCACAGAGACTGCAATTCAAGGTTGACATTACTGAAGAGGATACAAGAAAGTACTGCAGTAATTATTTTTATCGGTTTATGTAACACATGTGGTTTACTTCCAATATTATTGCTGTCAGTATGCTGGACAACATTTTACTTCTTCAAGAACACACTTTATTTTCCTTCTGAGGTTGTGAACATGATTTTTAGATAGCAGTGTCATTATTTTGAATGTTATTTATTAGAATTGGAGTTTTCCTATTTTCTCATTATGGTCAATTTCAGTTGATTTATATTTGTCCAGAAATTCATGGCCAACCTATAGGAAATAAAATAAAGGGATAAACTAAGAACAAAGGTTTTTTTTTTTTTTCTTTCTTTTTTTTTTTTTAAGTAGATAGAGTTTTACTTAAAAGGAGAAAGAGTTGGGCTAATTCTGTTTTTGACTTTAAGTAAGAATAATGTCCATGAAAATTGATCTGAATGTCGATCCAGTGAGGATCTGATGTGATTTTGGTGATGATATAAAGTTAGTACTGTCACGCAAAAAAACAAAATACAGGCTTAAAATATATGATAACCATAAAGGACAGTGTTCATATGATGAAAAACTGAACAGCATTTAAAAACTGTGCAAAAAATAATAGTTTTTAGAATGTTTCCTATGTTATTGTTCTTGATATTCTTCTGTTAAAACTAGAAAATATCTCTTCCACATTAAACATAGTTTTAAATCTGAAACACAAGATAAAGAAAAATCATCATCTGAAATGAAAAGGACTAGAAATTTGGGTAGCAATATAAGAAATTAAATTTGCTACTGACTCCATTTTTTTCCTTAAAAATCATTATGTTGCCAAGTAGTGCACAGTGTAGGAAACGTGCAATATTTATATGGGACCAACCCTTTATTACCTTTGTTTATTAAGCTGCTACAATTTAATGAGAACATTAGTATGTATAAGATCATTTCTGATACTTTTTGTATGATTCACAATGAAAACAATGCTTAAAATTTTGTTACAGTATTGAGCTTATCAGAAGTTATAAAAACATGTGAAATATAGAATTATATATTTGCTTTTTTATCTTCTACAGTAAATTAAAAAAAAATTCAGTCAAGATTATTACCAAGTTTTTCCTTTTTGAGCCTAAGAAAATCCCATTAGTAACAAAGAAACAAGGATTTTCTAGATGCTTTAAATTATTCTGAATTTTAAGGCATAGATGTTTCACAAATCGGTTCAGTATAAAGAAAAATTGAAAATTTTAGTCCCTTGAATATAGTGTTGACAACTTATTAAGTCATTCATTGACATCTCTTTTTTAATCATGAAGGAAGCATTTTACTAATAAAATCTATCAATGTATTGATTACAAGCTAATGTGTTGTTCAAGAAAGTTGGGATATTATTAAAAATATAAATAATATTTTTAAATTTATATATGTGTATATATATTTATTTTAAAATCAGAGAACTATCACTGTTAAGATATATTTTGGTGTTTTTAGTAATCCCCATTATTTCTACTCCCAGATTATTACTAAAAACGTTTATATATTTGAATAGCAATGTACTCACAACTCTCATGAACTTCCTAGAGCCACCATATACACACACAGCAACAAAAACACCAGTAACACATACTTTGGGAATTTGCCAAGTAAATCAGACAAGTACACTCTCAACCTCCTGCATGCTGTTGTACAGAAATAGCCATGTATATTAATATTTTTTCTCCATTTTCCCCCATTGGGTATATTTGATGTGAGTTAATACTTGCACCAACAATCCATCTCTTTTTGCCAAATATTTTAAAAGAATTTCCTGCATCATATATTTTATATTTTTCTTGAATCTTTACTTCCAATTTCTGTAGTGACTCCTTCCATTAGGTTTAAAAGGATATTCTTTCACATATCAGAATAGTTCTCCCTTGATTCTAAATTTCTAAATTTATTTTAAGCTACTTTAATAGCTCTTTCATTATTTTATATTCCAAAATTCCCAATGCTCATTATATCAGATAGTGTGTTTTCTATTTTCCTTTATTTTGATCTATATATGAGCAAGCTAATACTCATTCACCATGGGCACACATCATTCCTCTGTCATATTTTAATGTCTAATCTGAGAGTTTCTAAGTTTCAGAAATGTATCAACACTCGCTGTTATGGTTTTGATATGAGGTGTCCCCAAAAGCTCATGTGTGAGATGGTGCAAGAAAGTTTAGAGGTGAGATAATTGAGTTATAAGGATATTAACTTAATTGGTACAATAATTCTCTCATAGGGATTAACTGGGTGGTAACTGTATGCAGATAGGGATTGGTAGAGGAGGTGGGTCATTGGGGATGTCCCTTTGGGGTTTCTATTTTGTCCATGGTGCGTAGATCTCTCTCTCAGCTCCTTGTACCATGCTTTGAGTAGCTTCCCTCCTCTGCAATCTTCTGCCATGAAGGCCTTACCTCAGGTCTAGAGCAATGGAGCCAGCTGTCTATGGACTGAGACTCCTGAAACCATGAGTCTCAAAGGAACTTTTCCTTCTCTACAATTGTTCTTGTCACAGCAGTGAAAAAGTTGACTAAGACCCTCACAGATTAAACAATGCAAACACGAAGTTAAATTAGGTGACCATAATAGGTCGTGTGTGTGTGTGTGTGTGTGTGTGTTTGCCTTAATTCATTGATAAACACAAAAATTAAAATCTCTGTTCTGTTCTTCTTTGATGCTCAACAATGATCATGATTTGAGAATATTTCATCAATGCTGTTTGCCATCACTTATAGTAGCATAATCCAAAACATTTGTTAATAAATGGAATAGCATTAATACTTTATGCAAGAGTAGAATTTGAGAATGAGAGTCTCTATGTTATATTAATTCTTATTTTTTGAGTTCTTATTGTCATTCAGGACTGCCAGTGATTATCGAGAATAAAACAAGATTCTTCATATCCTAGTATTAAATAGTATAAAACTTATAAACTATTATATAATAAAGAGTAAACTGAAAAATATTTTGAAGGTTGTAAGTGTTAAGATGAAGAAAGGAGACAAAACAGAGCAAAGTAAAAGTAATCAATACTGTTCAGTGTTCAAATTAGACTTCAGTTGGTGAAATTTGAGAATACATCTTCAGGAAGTTTATGAAATGCCATGCCAGTATCTGGAGAGACCACTCCAGACAAGGATGGTATCAATAGAACAGCCCTGAGGCTGAGCATGACTTTTTTTTCCCCCTGAGAAACAATAAAGTTAAAAGAGGTGAGGACAAAGTGAACCAAGTGTTTTGTGAGATCCATCTGGAAATTTGCCATATCTCAGAGACTCTGAAAATGAAGTGAAGATGTGTGATCAAGTACTCCAAGAAAACTTATGACTTCAGAAAACAAAGCAGTTTTGGTGCATAATCACATTCCTGATTCTTTTGCTTATTTAAATCCCCAGACAACAAGCTCTGAGTTCCTAAACATAACCAATTTTGTAGTAAAATTTCAACTGAGAATATCCAACAAATCTTCACACATTGTTTCAAACACTCAGAATACTGGTTTGCACATATTAACAACATTCATGATTGCTCTTTCAGAAGTCTTAGTCTCTGATAGAAACCAAATGCTATCTGACTTCGGGGACCTGTTGAATCCTGGACCTGACAAAATTCAACATGGGTAAGAGATTCTATTCTCCCTCCACTCTCTTCTAGTTAAAAAATATTCAGAAAAAGTTGAAACACAAATAGAAATCCATAAAATATCACATACATCAATAAACAGCAAAATAATATCCCTAGACACACTTGTATCTAGGGATAATAAAAAATACATTTTAAAATGTGATTGTGTGACATACCAAGTAACTTGGTTTTCAATTCCAAGTATTGGTGAAACATATAAAGAATGTCCCACTCCACACAGACTCCATCTCTTTTTTATGGTGACTTTGAAATGGTGGACTTACCACACTAAAACTACTCCAGTTCAGGAGTGGATGGTGTCATATCTTGTCAATTTATGAGCAATTACCTATGACAACCTTAAACTGATAAAAATATAAATTTGGCTCTGTAAACATCAGGCTTTCTTCTGCCACTTCTTCAGGTGGAGTTCAGAAATATTAAACTTTCTTTACCATCACAGAAAGGGTGGGAAGACTGAGAAAATTTTTCTTCTTCATGGGATTTCATATAAAATTGGAATAGGAAATACATGTCTTTCTTATAGTAGTTTATTTATTTAGAAACATTTATTTTCTGTTCTGTGAGAGTATTGCATTATATGTTACAGATGTATATCTGAGTACATAAAAGGAGATACATTCAAAAATATTGTCACCTTTTCAATAAAATATTGGGAATTGAATTCAGGGGTACTGTCTACTGAGCTCTATCCCTCACCTCTCCCGCTTTTCAATTTTTTTATTTTTTATTTTGTGACAATGTCTTGCCAAGTTGATGAGGCTTGCCTTAAATTTGCAATCCTCCTGCCTCGGCCTCCTGAGTTGCTGGGATTACAGGTGTGTACCACCACTCCCTGCTAATAGTTTCTATATTTTAGCTTGTAGAAAGGAATACATACTGATGTTTTAACTGAGCTATAGGATGTAAATCTAGAAACAGATTTGAGAGGAAGAGGAAGTTATATTTTTTAAAAGGAAGAATATGATTAAGTTAGGTTAGGTTAAAAATGAAAACAATAATCAAATATTTAAAAATTATATTAGGTGATGTTAAGCAACAAGAATAGAAATACTTTTCTCTATGATATTAGAATAACTCTTTAAAGAATAAAAGATTGAGGCAAAATGTCATCACCAGAGACTTAATTTTATATTTTCTCTGATATTACAGCCCCACAAAAATGATTAACTTGTTTAACAACAGTAGCAAAAACAACACCAAAATAATAACTTGAAATATTACTTAAAACAATAATTTGGTGGCACACGCCTGTAATTGCAGCAACTTGGGAGGCTGAGGTGGGAGGACTGGAAGTTCCAGGTCAGGCTTAGAAACTCAGGGAGGCCCTAAGCATCTTAGTGAGACTCCTTCTCAAAAAAAGAAGAAAGAAAGAAAAGAAAGAAAGATAAAAGGTGGGAGCTGGGGCTGTTCCTTGGTGGTTGAGTGCCCTGGGTTCAATTCCCAATCCTCCCTACCCCCCAAAAAAAATTGGCAAATTGTTCCCGAGAGAGCAAATACAACCAAATTTTAGGATTTATAACCTGTCTCCCACTTCTGCAGAGATATACGAACAACATAGGAAGATAAGAAAAGGAGGCAGAGGCCATGGAATGTCCTGAGATAGGGAATTTTAAAATCATCAGCAAGGATCCACTCACAACTGGCTGGGGTTTGCTTTGTGATGAGAGTTTGGTGAAATAATCTGAGAATAACAGCAGAAACTGCAAGGAGCTTAAATGATCTATATCTGTAAGAGGCAAGAAACTCCTGAAGCTTTAGGAAATAACATTTGAAGTTTCCCCACCAAGGAGAAACTGCTGGGAAATCTAAATTGTGAGAAAGTGGGGCATGAAAACTAAAGGAAGACAAGAAAGAAAAAATGGTAGTATAGTATAAAGATTCTCCATTGTTAACTTTATAAGAATTTATAAGAACCAAATAATTATAAACAGGATAGACAAATTGCATTTACATTGCTTTAAAGGTATCCAGTAATATATATTAGGTGTGTGACCCTTCTTGATAGCAAAAATATTAAAAATTCGAACAACTGTAAAGAAAAATAAAAAGAAAAGGCACATTCATATTTGAAAACCTCCAGACTCTTTCTTATGCATTTCTTCCATTGGATGATTTTTTTTTCTGTATCATTTTTTTCTAATACATTTAACTGTAAGTATAATCAGTTTCAGAGAATATTTTGGGAATTTCTAAAGAATTATCATTGATTATGGTAGTTGGGAAATATTTGCATTTAGGAAGAAATTTTTATAATAATTTTTAAAATTTGTTTTAATTAGTTATGCATGACAGTAGAATGTACTTTGATACACCATATATAATGGAGTATAAATTTCTCATGCTTCTGGTTATACATGATGTAGAATAAATTCCACTGGTCATATAGTTATATATATATATATATATATATATATATATATATAAAGTATATATATACATGGGGTAAGAAAATGTATTTTTTAAAAGGAAGGAAGAGATTAAGTTCTGTTAGGTTAGAAAAGTAAGCAATAATCAAATATTTTAAATATATGTTAAGTAATGTTAAAGATCAAGAACATAAATTCTATTCTCTATGATATTAAAATAACTCTTCAAAGAATATAAATATTGAGGGTCTTCCACCCTTTGTTGTTTAATAGCTCATAGTCTCATAGGGGTGAATATATGGGAAGGGGTTAAGGGGAATGGAAGATCCCTGCAAAGCCCTCCACAGACTGCTCTCATGAGATGTGTAATCCAAGAAAGAGTATCTAGTTCCTTCCTATCAGATACTTAATCAGTTCTTTAATCGTGCATTAAAATGTTTATGATCCCTGCAGCTTGGTTGTGACGTGGAACATGGAGAGTTCATTGGATGTCTTGTGACTAAGCCACAGATCTTCAGCTGTTATCAGATGTAACATACTCAGAGAATTTAACAGGAAACAAATGTCATTCTGCAGGTCCTAACTGTGCTAGGTCCAAACTTGGGGAAATTGGCAATTGTAGTTAGGATCCAGGGGAATCCTTTGGACAGGAAAAAAAAAAAAAAAGCCCAATATAATCTATCCTCCAAGAATACTCTGGCTTTGGTCTTAGAGATATGTTCCTGGGAAATATTTTTAATCTTGGCAAAATCTGGTAGGTGGGGACAGCTTTTCCTTGCTGTGGTGATGTTTTGTGATTGCAGTGGCTGTCCTTGCTTGCAGGTCTAGTCTAGAATGGTGTCAGTTTTCACTGGCTGTCCTCTTATGAAATCAGAAAGTAAAACCTCACATATCCACCAACTCTGGGCCTAGAAGAATTAAGTCTTTATATTTACCTAACAAGTATGATGTGCTCATTGGTTATAGTTTTCTTCATCAGCATGGGAACATTTTTAAATTAGCATTCACATGAGTAGCAAAGCTTGCTAATAGCAGAGTCAGTTTTTATCCAAATGTCTTCTTCCCAGAAGGGTACTTGCTTTATATGGTGCTCTGTGGGTTGGTAATGGCTCAACCAAATGTCCAGGCCATTAGTCACTATATGCATTAATGAATATATTCCCAAATCATTTGCTGGAGAACTCTCTTAAGTTTTTTTTGAGTTTCGATAGCCTTTATACAGTATTCTATCCTGTTATGTGTTAACCAGGAGAAGATTTCGAAGAACTTAGCTTATGTGTGGTTTTAGGAGATTTCTGTATCTGGGTTCCCATTGAACTTGTACAGACAATTGATCCTTTATGGGCATGCCTGGGAACTGTAGGGGGCACTCCTGAGACCTTTTCATGGAGTTGAATTGGGTTTAGCCTCCTCCGGCATTTACCAATTTCACTTCGTTAGAAATAATTTCTGAGCTCCCTCCACGCAGAAATTTGAACCTTTACTCATACAGTATGATTGGGATTTCTGGTCATGACTACATGGTCGTGAATCATGTGTTCAGCATCCACCCAGATTCAACAACAAATCAGTTACTGTTCCTCAAAAGTTGTTTACCTATCATGTAGCTCTGAAGATTATAGGTTCAGAAGTCCAATGGGCTCTATTGGTCTTTGGCAGTGTTCTTCTTCTACAGACTTTGATTAGAGGACTGAAGGGTTCTAAGGTTTATAAGTAAATGGCAAATGCACATCAGTGCGTTCCAGGAGAAAAGAAGTCAGGGTGGCTTTTGCAGAGGTCTACTAGTATGTCTGTTACTTCTAAAGGCCCTGCAAATACTTGGAGGTTTCTTCTGATAATATTGTCCATGGCAGCCTTCAAATCCATGCATGAGAGATAAGCAAGCCTCATTAGCCAAATGGATTCCGCAATTACTGTTCCTTATTTTTATTTTTTGCAGTAGAGAGGGCTGAAGAAATCTTAGGTACTTAGTTTGGCTTGAAAAGATAGTGGCGATCTTGTCAAGCATAGTGAGGGAGAATGGCAACTTGTGAAGCATATTACTACAGAAACCATCTTTCCAAATGTCCTGAAGGTGGCCACTTTGCACAAGTAGAAGCAGAAGCAGGCATGGGAGCCGTGGAGGGGGCAGGGTTGAATGCCTAAGATCCTCTTCTTCCTCATTGGGTAATATTTGGGTTCTGAGTAGTTCAAATTCCTGATGAGGAGTCTGTCCATTGATAACTATGTTTAGACCATTAGTCAATTCATAAAGAGGTATCTTAGTCCCAGAAAAAAATTTAATACTCATTACATGCAATATTCAACTAAACCTAGAATTCCTATTAATTCTTGGTTTGTAAGGAATCTAGGACAAGTTTGGATGGGTAGTTTTTAGGCTCATAAAAAGGATTTTTTTCTCTTCAGATAATCAACTGTATTTTGGCACCATCTTAATTAGTGTTTTGAAATTTTATGTCTTGGTTATGCTAAGGCAAAGAGTAAGTAAATCAGTATTTTATATAGGTTTTCTTATTCTCTGGACAAAGTAGAAGATCATCTTATTTTATTAAAGTTGAGTCACAAAGGAAATTCGAATATTTTAAATCTTGACTGATGGTATGGGGAAAATAGTGGTTGGTCAGGCTTCAGTAAATGCTGGGAATATGGATAATTGTGACCTTCATGGTCCTTCTCAGATGAAGGAAAATAGCTATTTACTGTTCTAGTTTGAGAGCACACTGAAAAAATATACCACAGTGATGCAAGTGACTTCAGGTGGAATTAATTATAGAATGGTATTTCACTTCAGTGCTACAGGAAGTGAAAGATAAGAAGTTCCTACATGGCCCTGAAAATTTTGAACCAATCAATATCACTGCCCATATGGCTTCCTCACTTTCAGGACAAGAGTATTATAATGTAATTATTATTATTATCATTGGAACAATGTGGGAGACTATGTGTATTTTTTTAAAAACTGGTTTAGTCATCAATGAATGCCAGGATATCTATCAATTACTTTAAAATGGTTTATGAATAACGTTTCAGAAAGTGAATAATTCTTGGAACTATTGAATGTTCTAGGTATCTGAAATACATCATCTTATTTTTCTCTTTACTTTTCAAAGTAGTAATGCTTAGAAAACCATCCTGGAACTTTGTGGCTTAAATGTCATTCATCAGTGTTTGGGTTGTCTCGGTATTTATTGTCCTATAGGCTATATTCTTTCATGCCTCTGCTGTTCACTGTGAGAGAGATTGTGATTTCTGTCAATCTTGAATGTGTTTCTGACATATATATTGTCGGAATGTTGTTGGTTGGCCAATGTAGGTTTTCTTTTCTTTTTTTTCTTCCCCCTCTGCAATGGCAGCCTAGACTTGTTCACACTGTGGTGCTAATGCTTCCAGAGTCAAAGCCAGTCCTCCTGAACTCTAAGCCTACATTTCTCACAACTGTGTTTTTACATCATTCTATTAATCAATTAAATCAAAGGACTATCTATAGTTAAGATACACACATATTCTCTCTCTCTGATGATTAGATTTCTAACATCATATTGCAGGGTCATTCATAGACTGTTAAAGACACCAAAACAAGGAGAAGTGAAATATTAGTGCCATTTCCAAATGAAACTTTTAGTGTCTTAAAATTATCATGTAAATTTGTTACATATTTGATTTATAATGTTTTTAAAAAACTATTATAGAACAGAAAATCAGTTCCCTCATTTTAGCTCCCACATACTGTGCTATCAGTTCTTTTAAGGTGTACCATTTTAACATTATCAGGACATGCATATTCATACTAAGTTCTAATTCCTTTATTTTCATGTCTGTTTAATTATTAGTTTATCTTTTAAATATAATAAAGTTTACCATCTTTTCATTTTACAATTTGTTTCATATTATTCTTCAAATAATATGGTAGGCAATATTAGTGAAGAAAGCATATATGGCAGAGTTGACATAAATAACACTTTTCATTTAGCTAGTCTTGTTCACTCTAGGTTTCTTTAATTTTGAATTCTCTGAGCTTGGATTTTGCTCTGGGTATTTGTTAAAGAGAACTGAAGAAAAAAAATTTTTTTATTGTTTGTTCTATTTAGTTATACATGATGACAGAATGCATTTTGATTCATTGTACACAAATGGAGTACAACTTTTCATTTCTCTGGAGTTGGAGAACTAATTTTTGTTTTGATTTCTTCATTACAAATTTTGGTCTGATGTTCTTGTTATTATTCACCATCAATTTGATCATATTTGCATTTACTTTTTCAGAAATTCTTGTACATTCTCTTTTATGTTTCTTTATGCATATTTGATGTGTAATAAATTAATGGACTTTTATACAAGTAGAGATTTTGAGGAATGTCTATGGCAATACACTGATCCAAGGTTTAGAATCTTTTTGTAATTGTAATTACTCCTTTTTTTGAGCATAATCAAGGAAAGCAATTTCCAAATGAAATGCAATGAATGATATACATATACATACACACATACATACACCTACCTTCGT
The DNA here is from genome assembly GCF_902686445.1 of Sciurus carolinensis. NCBI lineage: Eukaryota > Metazoa > Chordata > Mammalia > Rodentia > Sciuridae > Sciurus > Sciurus carolinensis. The sequence goes on along the minus strand of NC_062217.1, from coordinate 62,842,008 downwards.
CCTCTTAACTTTTTCATTTTTAAATTAAAAGAAGGTTGGCATATATTTTCAATTTGATACAGAAGTCCAACAATCTGTGGATAATATGGGAAGTGAGCCAGCATCCTGGAAACCCTACACCTGGTAATTTTATTTATTTCTTCTCTCTGTTTTTGAAAGAATAATTCTAGGAATAAGATTTGCATGTTATTAACTTACCCTTGGATAGCATTCTACCTGTCTATGCATTTTGTCACCCCTGTTAAATGAATAAATCAATAATTTTAAAAAAAGAGGTGTGGCTGTTTATTTCTCCCTTCTACCACAGCTGTTCTCTGTCAGTACAAATTCCCTTTCAGTTGGGGAGGCTGACCCACAGGGGAGCCCTTTGTTTGATTAATTCTTGCTCATTCTTGTGCAGCACAGTTTAGCACCATTCAACCACCTCTGAACCACAGAGTTCAAAGAGACTTCAACTGAAGTACTCACATTCAACTCTGTATTCCCATTCCCACCCTCTCTTCATACACATTTTCAAAGATCTCCTCTAATTACTCCCCATGGCAACAGAATGCTTTTGTAGGTAGATTGTAAGTGGTTTTTCAGTGTCATTTCTTTCAATTTCCTATTTTTCTATATCTTAAAGAAATTTATAAAAAAAATTTTTGCATGTAAAATGTACTCTTCAGCTCTGTGGCAGGTTCATGTAATTTTATATATTTAACAACCATGCACATGTGAGTGGACACGAGTTTTGCTTCTCGAAGCTATTCATATTCAGAAAAATATACAAATAAGTGTTATCCACATTAGTTCACAGTACACTTTGTATTCTATTTAATAAGTGGTATTGTATGTCTTCTGTTCTGTGCCATGACTAAATTTATTTTTTATGTTATTGAAGGAAAAATATTGCATTTATTGCTTTACTCTTGAAATTTGTAATTTTTATTCTAAGAGTGGTCTTTTTAATCTTTCTATGTCCCAAATGTCGTAGTCACAGTCAAAAACATAACCTTCAGCAAACAACCAGTTTAAGCAGGGTAATTTTTGATAATTTTGAATAATCTTGGTAAATCTTTCCATCTGTGTATTTTATTACCTTAAATTCAAACATTACTAGTGTTAATATTTATTAAAAATTAATCTATCCCATGGGAATTTGGAGAAAATAAAGTCATTTTGTAGTTAATGTGTGAAATATTCTATGAATGTCAATTAAGTCAAGTTATTTAATGGTGTTCAGTTCTTCTTATTCCTATTAGCTTTGTGTGAAGTATATCCAGCAGTTACTGGGAAAGAATACTAAAACCTATTTGTCTAATCTAATTGTCTACATAAAAATTATTAAGATATCCATTTTTAAGGTGTATTCACATTGAACTTTACAAATATCCTCACAAATCATTAATTTTACAAATCATAAAATCTTTCAGTCAATTTAAAAATAATATTGAGGTATATTTTAATTTTATATTCCATTTTATATTCATAATTAAAATATGTCAAAATACAGCTGAAAATAAACTAAGTGAATAATTTTATAAATATAAATTTATATTGAGGTTAAATTATTTTAAATTATTTAGGTGAGCTTATTTGAAACTTATTTTAAATTTTATTTTGTTTTCAGATTTTCATTTGAAATGATGTAAAAGCAATTCTGTTGAGTTACATGTGAATAAAATATCTATGTCTGAAAAAAATTAGTGTCAAATTTAGAATCTACATGAATGCAAATGATTCCTGATATTGGATATTTAGCTTATAGTTTACTTATTCTCTAATGACATTTTAATATATGAAAGCATGTGTAATACATACTCAAAATTAAGCATTAAAATCTTATCACAATATAAATAAATATAAATACTGGCTGCCCACTCAGTCCCAGTGATACTATTGCCACATATCTAACTTAGTTTCATGAAATAATAAATTAAAAAATTTCCTAGCTTATTTGGGAAATGAAAATTAAGAATAAAATTTGTAAATACTTTCAGATTCAACATGTTAAACCTCAACTTAGTTTTTCATTTTTTCACTTAAACATATGTTTTTACATCATCATGTTATTAGAAACAATAAGCACAATAAATGAGTGAAAATGTGTCCTGTAGCTACAACTATTTAGCAGCACAATTCACTAAACACAAAGTGAACCAAGGCTGATGCCTTTAGACTTTCAAAGCCATATGTGCATATGCAATGGAAATGTAAGGGAAAATAGAAACTAATCTCTATAATCTCTTTCAACAAATGATGAATAAGAAGGTCTGTATACTTAACTCCCTGTTTCCACTGGTGTACAATACTCTATTTTAATGTTTGAGTATGAGGTGTCCCCCACAAAGTTCCTGTGTGGATGCAGGATTATTCAGAGGTGAAATTATCAGTCCTGAAAGTTGTAACTTAAGCAGCCCATGCTACTTTGAATAGACTGACTAGGTGATAACTTGTAGGCAGGTGGGGCAGAGCTGGAGGAGGTAGGTCACTGGGGTCATGCTTTGGAAGGGTCCATTTTCCCTGCATCACACCCCCTTCTGCTTCCTGGCTTACTTGGGACTCCACTACCACACACTTCTGCTATGATGTTCTGCCTCATCTTGGTTCAACAGCTAGAGAGTCAGCCCACCATGGACTGAACCTCTGAAATCATAAGCCAAAAAACCTTTCCTCTGCTACGTTATTCTTGTCATGCATTTTGGTAACAGGATGAAAATCTGACTAACACATCTATTAAAAACATGGACAGATCCTGTACTGCAGTTTGACAATCTAAATTTGCTTTCACTACTAAAATTTTACATTAATAATGCTACAAGAGATATTAGTGCCAATCTCTTTAAAATACCAAGTGAAATGTCACTTAGCTAGTTCAACATAGAGTCAGGACTGGTTGACAAACAATGATTTATTTACTGTACTTTTCACTGAGCTATGACAGTGGTACAATAATAAAATGAACTTAGAATAGCAATGTCAAAATATATTTCAAATGAACATAGAAAAATAAGTATTCAGTTTAAAGATCATAAAATATGTACACTGTTTTTATATTTTTAAACCTCTATCAGCTTTTCACTCAGAATAATTTAGTCACAATTTAAAAATATGTTTTCTTAGTATATTAGCTCATACTAAACAGCAAATACAAAGTAGTTATTTATATGTTCCCCTAAGTTCCCCTCACATAGGTTTTTACAACTAAGTTTGCTAAAAAAAGAGAATATGTTGCTTACACTAAAATAAACAGCAAGATTATGCTTTTGTGTTATTCCTTTGATGTCTTTATATTATCTGGATAATTGAATAACCCTTTTAAAATGTTGCTATCTATGTTAAAATTTTGACTGAGGAATTTTTTTTTCTTTAATAAGGAAGTTTAGTGTGCAGGGTGAGAAGTAGGTATTGAGTTTAATCCTTCTACACATGGAAATTCTGTTTTCCTGGGACCATTTGTTAAAAATGCTATCTTTTCTTCTATGTATGCTTTTGGCACCTTTGTCAAGGATTATAAAACTGCATTTATGTAGATTTGTCTCTGAGTCTTCTAATCTGTTCCATGGGTGTTCATGTCTGTTTTTATGTCAATACCATGCTGTTTTTGTTCCCATAGCTTTGTGGTATAATTTGAGACCAGAATTGTGATCCTTCCAGCTCTGCTCTTGTTGTTCAGGATTGCTTTGGCTATTCTGGGTCTTTCATAAATTTTAAGATTATATTTTCTAGTTCTTTAAAAAATGTCATTGGTGTTTTTATGGGAATTGTATTGAATGTTGACTCACATTTATGAGGGGTTAGCACAAGAAAATATATAAATGGCTTGATACTAAAAATTATTAAATATTTGCAACTATTCATTTAAGGAAAAATTTGAATAGTCAGGAAGGCAATTATAAAAATATAATTTTGTTAATTAAAAGTTCATAATCTAGAAAAAGGGAGAGTGGCTTACTTTTTGAAAAGAAGATGGATTTGATTTGAACAAATTATATTAAAGTGATTCTTGAAATGAACATATTATTTAACATAAAGTTCAGAAATGATAAATATTACAAGTATTAACGTTAAATGTTGGGAATGCTAATCATGTACATAAGTCAATAAAAGCACAAGAAGGCATAGTTATTATAATATAGTTTTATCACTTTTTCATCTAGAAAATCTAAATAAACCCATTTATTACTTTTGAAGAAATGAATAACTTACAATAAATTGGGGATTTAAAACTAAATTTATATATGACAATACATTTTATGTTCCTTAAGAGAATTTAGACATATAAAATGATAATGGTGTTGGAGGGATTGTTCAATGGTAAATTGCTTACATCACTGTAAGGGCATGGTTCCATCTCTAGTTAAAAAAAAGTGTATATATACATATATGCATCTATATGTATGCAGCATATATACACCCACACATACATAATGATGTGTAATAGTAAACAATATTAATATTTTGTAATTTTCTCATGTCGATATATCTTTAATTAAGAAAAAAATTTGACACAGTAATTGTTGAACAGATTTTGTTGCACCAAATTTCTATGATAATATTTTAACATTATTTTGCTTTTTTTTTGCTGAGGAATTAATGTCAATATATCTATCCTTATCATTATAGTAATTGCTTAAAAGATTATTTAAAAATTTATGATTATATGTTTATTTCATAACTGCTTAATTATTGCCTGTGATCAATAGTGACAAATATAAATCTCATTCATTTTCCCTATTTGCTCAGCAGTATGGATCCTAATGAAATAATGAAAAAATGGCTAACTTCATCAATTAATATTATACATTGAATTATATATATATTCATATGTGTTTGTGTGTATATATATGTATACATAGGTAGTATTTTCCTGATACTAATGAGTTTGAGCATATCTTTTATGAGTTTTATGGTTATTGTCATTTTTCAGAGAGGGTTTATGGGGGATTGAACTCAGAGGCATTTAACCACTGAGCCACATCCCCAACCCTATTTTGTATTTTATTTAGCGACAGTGTCTCACTGAGCTGCTTATTGCCTCACTTTTGCTGAAACTGGCTTTGAGCTCCCAATCCTCCTGTCTCATCCTCCTGAGGTACTGGGATTAGAGACTTGCATCACCGTGCCTGGCTGCAATCCTATTTTAAAAGTAGCAGAAAGTTTGCTTATGTCTCCTGTTAAGAGAAAACTATCAACACTCACTTTTGATTCAATAGACATTAATAATTACTCCAAAACTGTTGAGGACATCGTTCTCCAGTTATTTTTTCTGCTACCAATATCACGTATCATAAAATTCCTTATGTACTTATGTATATTTTGTCAAAGAATTGACCCAGAAAATTTACATAGGCCAGGAAACCATTATTTAAGAATATTCCACAGAGGGAAATGAGTGAGATATTTTAATACTAAGATGAAGTAAAGGAAACAGACTATAGGAGGCTAGTGGGAGGTTGACTGAAGTTATTAGTCCATTTGTGTTTGCTAATTGGAGGTTACCTAAGTTAGGCTCTGACCCTCCCACAGAGACTGGGAGACAAAAGCACTCTCTCTTTCCTTAGTTGTTTGTTTGTTTTACTTATTTATTCATAACAAATTGAAAAATGTTGGAACTTAAAAAAAAAAAAAACAGAATGCAAACCTGTTTGGGGCAGTTACTAAAATTCATATTTCACTCATACATTAAAATGCACTGTAGTTAGCATAACATGCCCTTTGACTGATAAAGTGGATCCCAGATTGTTTTATGTAGCAATTTCCCTTATTTCATTTTCTACAGAAAATAACTCCATGGCAAATTTTATGGAGAAGACAGTTTAATGGGTGAATTCTATGTCCCCTAAGTAGTTCTTATATCAGTCTCCACATTATAAAGGCATGACTTATGTGAAGGCCAGTGTGATTTCTATTGTTAGAATAGTAATTTGTTTCAGGGAAGAATGACTAGTAGCTCTTATATGGTCTGTGAGCTATGGTAGCAGTTAATAGGGAAACATTCACATGGTCCATTTACAAGATGAGGTTGCATAAAGTCCATCTGATTACATATAAGTGGTTATTAGAATAGGTCTTCAAACAAGAGTCATAAGAGAGCGACAAATTCTTAAGCCATCTATTTTCAAGCTGTTTTATGAGAATTGTAGTTTCATGCATATTGGGCACTTCATTGTCATTGACTTTAGAACAAAAATAAATGGTATATTCACCAGTCAGTTACAGACTTCTTAGTTCAAGTGTCAATGCACCCTGCGATATTAACAGAAATATTAGAAGAGGAAAACAGCTATTGATTAAAATCATTTTCTTTTTGACTTGATAAAATAGGAATTTTAATTCACTAGATGTATCAGAAGCTACTATGAATTTCTAAGGAGAGAAACATTTTATCTTAAGAAAGGCATGCTGTAATTTATCAAGCTATAGCCTCAAAGCACTGTAAGTCTTTGGGTTGCTGCAAAAGAAAATTACAAACATGAAATACACCCTCCCACACAAATCCAAATATTCATATAGACATATTTAAATGAAAGTCAAAATATAGAAGTCATGCAAAGATACAAAAGTCTAGATTCCTAAGAAAGTATTTGTTCATTCATTCATTCCGTTTCAAGATTTCTCACCCTCAGCGTGATACAAAGCCAAAGGGAACTCACAGAGAATGACTCATGGAATAGCAAGAGTTCCCGTGGTTTGAGAAAGGCCTCTGGTTGGCCTGAATAGATACTACTGATAATTATCTGCAAATAGAAGCTGAAGAATCAACTGGAAACTTTCAGAAGTCAGTTGTTGAAAACGCTTGTAGAATTATATTTATTTTAATTTCACTTTGACATTAATGTTAGACAAAAGTTTCCACTGAATATATAAAACTAAATCATAGTACTTAAAAATGCATAGATGCATCATATTTATTAATTTCAACAAAGTGTGACAGGAAAATATTTGGTCATCTATGATAGACATTCGTTCTCAAATTATTGTTAAATAACAGAAGCATAATTTCAGTTTAAACTTTGCTATGTAAGAAAGTTGAAAGATACTACTCAAATTTTTATGATAAACAAAATGCAATGTCAAAAAGAAAAATCAATGAATTTTCTTGGATAAATGAAGTCACAAGAAGAGCTCCTCACTTCCAAAACCAGATAGATATGTGAAGTCAAATAATTACTCCTGATATCACCTCACTAAGGTACTAACATTTACTATACAGCAATAGACTTAGATAGTACAGTACTGGTGAAAGAAAGAGAAAACTAGACAATGGAACAGGATAACTGAGAAATATATAATTAAGGCAAACTAATCTTTAAAGAAAACAAAGGAAATTTAATGAGAAGAGATGATATTTTAGTAATGGTGTTTTCTTAGAAAGCTTGGAATTTTTTTCATATTAAAAGAGATCAAAAATGTTTCCATATGCCAAAAATCTAGACAGACCTTAAACATTTTGAAAGGTTGAACAAAAGCTGAATCACAGAGCTAAATATAAAATGCATAACTACAAAATTCTCTTAAAACCATAGGAGAAAACAAAATTGACCTTAGATTTGATGACAAGTTTTATATATAACGGAGAAACATAATCCACCAAAATATTTATGTTTGACTTTGTTAAAATTAAAATCTTCTACTCCGTGAAATATACTATTAATGAAATCAGAAAACCTATAATCTTGGAAATAATAGTTTAAAAATCAAATAAGATAAAATGTAAAAGTGATACAAAGAACTCTAAAAGTTAACAATGAGAAAAAAATCAGTATAATTGAAAGAGAAGGTAAAAGTTATGAACTAACACTTCACTGAATAATGCTTGTAGGTGGAAAACAATCAGGTGAGAAAGTAGTACTACTTGCCATTAGGAAAACTGATTGTTTAAAATTAAATCATCAGTGAGATATGAGTACACATTGCTGCAAAAAGAGTACAAAAAAATGGCAATACTAAATGTTTATGAAGATGTTGGGTACTAGGGACTCACTTTCATTTTTGATTTGAATATGATAGTCCAGTTACTTTGGAATACATTAATATTTTTTCTTTTTTGATGAAGCTAAACATAGATTTACCAAAATATTCAGTGGTCATGATCCTAGGTAATTATTCAAATGATTGGAAATTGAATGTTCATGTAAATTCTTTGCATGAATATTTATAATTGTTTTATTAACAATCACTGCAAATGAAGAATCCAAGTTATATTTCAGTAAGTTAATGAATAAACAATCTGTATTATATTCATGTAAAAGAATATTATTCAGTGATGAAAATGAATGTTCTATCAAAGCCACATGGTAAAGTTGTGGATGAGCCTAAAGTATATAGTGTTAACCAAATCAAGTCAATCTAAATTGGGCTACATATACCATGATTCCAATTATATGACAATTGAGAAAAAAGAATTAAAAGAAAAAGAAAATGTCACTTTATAAAATATATACCCCTAAGTTACTGCTATCATAAGTAAATGATCAAATAAAAATTAATCAGGGAGAAGAAGCACCTGTGTAGAAAAATTCTAAATAATGCAGATAGGCTCTGTCTTCATCAAATGGGAGCATATATATCTAGTCCTTAAATGTGGGTTGTGCATATTAATTCCAATGAGAATGATATAGAAAGAGCAAAAAAAAATATGGTAATTGTAGAGTGGAGAAATCTATCTCAACATGTCATCAAGTTAATGTCAGTGATGACAATTCTGTTAAGGAATGTTCCCTTTACATGATAGAAATTGCTTTTTATATCTGTGGTCCTTCTTTCCCAAATCTGAAATTAAAAAATAGACTTATTCCATAGAGAGGTATTTGCAAATATTTTATGTTTCCTTAAAATACTCTTACCACAACCCTCAAGATCATCAAAAACAATGAAATTTTAAGAAACTATCACATCCAAATGAAGCCTGTGGAAAGATAACCTAAAATTGTCATGGAAAAAGGCCACTACAAATTAGGTAAGTTGTAGAAAACGGTGAACTTGTGTTAGTAATCATGTATCAAAATTAGTCCTTTATTTTTAACAAAGGAATCATTGTAATATGAGAAACTGGTAACAGAGGAAACTATATGAGAACTCTCTATACTTCTTTCTGTCTAGATTCAAACTTAAAAAAAATCTTTAAAATAAATTCAGCATTTTCATCAAATACTTTTTTGAGATTTTGTCAAATTTTCAGGTATCTAATAAAAATATACATATATATTTATAAAGATATGAATAACTGATAAAAGGAATTTAGTTAAAGGAATGTAGCAATGATTTAAAACTTTGACACAGTTGATATGACAAATGTCAGCTCATTCTGTACTATCCTCATCTCTGATGCATGTGTATGCTTACACACATTCTTTTAACTGGAATCACAAAACCACAGACGTTTCTACACTTATAAAGAAGGTCCAAAATGAAAAGAAATGCATTTGATACTTGGAGATGTCAGCAGAAATCTCACACAGTATGTTAGTAAACATCGTATACTTTTGAAATTATTTTGCCAAGAGTATACTTTAAAAAGGACTGGACACGTCATTGCCTTAGGATTAAACTTCATGTGTTATGTGTTGGGTTGTTTTCTTTGATACATATTTTCTTCCCTAGAGCTCCAAATGACAGTCCTTTCTTAGAAAGTTCTGTTTTTTTTTTTGTTTTTTTTTTGTTTTGTTTTTTTTTTAACAGAAAAATCCTGTCCAATATTTCAAATGCTGTCTTCTTCATTTATCATTGGAGAATGATGTGGAAAATGGAAAGGAAACATCATATGTACTACTGATATTAGTCAGAATTTTACAATACATTTTCATTCTGAGATTAACTAATATTGCCTTAGCTTTGGTCTTCAGTGATAAATGTAAACATTTTAGGAAATGAAGATGAAAGAGACTTTTCTTAAGTATTATCAGCAATTTGTAATGTTTTGTCTTAAAACAACCCACAAATCTGTGTGGCATAAATTCAAACACTCCATGTTATGTTTTCTCCTTGCTCTTTGACAAAACCTAAGTTGATACTCGCAATTAGAGCTGGTTGTAGAAGTCAAAAATTTGAGGTTATTATAACAACAACAACAACAAACCAGTATGTCTATTTTGTCAGCAAACTTTTGTTATTTTAAAAATCTATTTTTTTTATTCTGTGCCTTTATAGTACAGCTATGAGTATCTAACTGGTGAGAATGTCAGTTTCACAGACAGCAAGCACAGCGTTGGCATGTTTTGATGATCTTACCTACTTCTCAAGTCTCTTCTATTTACTCCAGTAAAATTGCTGTTTAAAGTTCAAATTTATTCTACCATTTCTCATCCAGTATTTTATCCAGGACATTATTTTCATTTTCTGGTAAATGTTTTTCTTCCTTATTTTATAATCTTTCATCTCTAATCTTTCAAAAATTATACCAAAGTTTCAAAACTTCAGAAATCAAAAACAAGGGATAAATTGTTTCCTAATTGTAAAGATGAGTGACAGAAGAGTAACATAAAAAGTGAGAAAATCAAGTTATAAAGAGAAAAGGTTTATTTTAATTCATGACTTTGGAGTTTCCAGATTATGATATGCAGGCTCTGTTGTTTTGGGACTATGGTGATGTGCACATCAATATTGAAGCATATGGTGGAGCAAAACTGCATACACCATAAGCCAAGGAGCAAAAGAGAGCAAGAACTATGGACTGTGATCTCACAGTACTCTTTGTGGTCTCACTTCCAATGACCTAGGACTCCCCACAAGGTAGCCATCCCAAAGATTTCACTAGCCCCCAGTTGTATCACCCTGGAGACCAAGTCTTTGACGTACACGCCTTTGGAGGACATTTTAGATCTAAACTATAGCAAAAAGCAACTTACCTACCCTGTTTTTTTGTCCTTTCTTTCTCTAAATGTGAGAAAGAGAAATTTTACATACATACATATATATGTATGTATATATATGTGTGTGTGTGTGTGTGTGTGTGTGTGTGTGTGTATGTTTAGCATATGAAATACACACACCCCCATACACATACAACTTATATACATTGTACATATATGTATCTTATATATGTATAATTATATGCAATACATAATGCATATAATTATACATATGTGTTTCAAAATATTTCAAAAGTTTATCTTGGAAAAAATAATTGAATCATCAAAATAAAAGTTTATCTTGGGTTACACTCTCTTTTAAATCAGTCTGGACCAAACAAGCAATTGAAATTATGTACTGGTATACAAAGTGCAAAGAATGCATTTTCTTAGGTTGTCTGAGAAGGTCTGGTTAGATGCTGGATGTTCTGACAACATAATTGGAAGTATCTATTTCTACAGTCAGAAGTGTCCTGCTTATAAAAGGTATGTTATATAATATACCAATGGAAGAGATTCCAGGAATCACCTGTTAGTGCTCTATTTCTCTCACTTTTCCCCCAAAGTGAAGATACTTCCACTTAAATATGAAAATATATGAAAAATGACTTCCTTCTCTACATTCACTTGTATTGTTTTGTAAATTTAAAATATTGGTGCAAATTCTGATGCCTTACTGTATCCTTAGGGATCATCCTATAATTAATTATAAATAGTAATATTTTTCATTTAATATACCCTGGTCTGAAATGTAAACAAGGCAAGGAAAGGGTACATCTATTTAATTGCACACATCAAAGTATATATAAAATTTTATGAAAATTATTTTCTATTTCAATAAATGCTTATTCTTGGATTATAAGATTAAGTGTGCAAAAGCATAAATTTTTATAGGTTACCTCAATGACAAACATAATCAGATATGCCCATTTAAAATGATTTACTTTGAAACAACTTTTGATTTATAGAATATGTGACAATATGTACTTGTGTTTTCTATAACCTTCACCCAATTTCCTTGATGTTAACATCTTGTAAAACAAAGTAGATTTATCAAACTACAGTCAATATTAATATTCCCCACATTTTCCACTATTTTTTTCCATTTCAGGATCCAATCCAGGACAGCACTTTGCATTCTGTTGGAATGATGCCATAATCTTCTCCAATCTATGACAGTTCTTCATTTCTTTGTCTTTTATTACCTTGAGTTTTTTGAAAAATTATGCTTAGATATTTTGTCTTTAGACACCCAAGAAAGAAGAAAGGAAGACTGGTTGTGATCATGGATTTGAAGAAGAGTAACATAGGTAACCTCATTACATCATATTAGGTAGTACATCATATTAACATGACTTCATCTTGGTGATACTAGCCTTGATCTTTTGGTTAAGGAGACGTCTGCCCAACAGTGACTACCATGGATGGTAGAAGAGAAATGGGGAGATATAGGTCAAAGAAGCAAAGCAGCAGATATGAAGGATGAAAAAGGTTAGAGAGCTATTCTACAAATGCAGAACAAAATTAATAAAACTGTATTACTATAGGGATATTTGTTAAATGAGCAGATACCAGCTAGTCTTGTCACATATAAGGAAGTGACTACGTGAGATGACAGCTATGTTAATCTGCTTCACCATAGTAACCACTTTACTATTGTTATGGTTTAGATATGAAATATTCCCCCAAAACGTATGTATAGACAATATGGGAATGTTCAGAGGTGAAATGATTAGACCATGAGAGCCATAACCTAATCAGTAATGAATTAATGACTTGAATGGATTAATGGGTGGTAGCTGTAATCAGGTAGAGCCTGACTGTAGGAAGCAGGTCACTGGGCCTCTCTTTGGAGTTTATATTTTGTTCCTGGTGAGCAGAGCTCTCTCTCTCTCTGATTCCTGTCTGTCATGTCCTGAGCTTCTCTCTTCAGTTGTGTCTTTCTGCGATCACATCCTGCTTTACTTTGAGCCCTGAGTAATGGAGTTGACTGATCATGAATTAAAAACCCTGAGCCAAAATAAACGTTTCCTCCTCTAAGTTATTCTTGTCAGGCATATTAGTGACAGTGATGCAAAGCTGACTAAAACAACTGTCTCTATATATCCTGCTCCATCATTTTTTTTTTTTTTTTTTTTGATGCTGGGGCTTTGTGCATGCAAGGCAAGCAAGCACTCTACCAACTGAGCTATATCACCAGCCACTGCTCCATCATGTTGTAAACATTAAATATATACAATAAAATTTATTTCTAAAAGTAAAATTTAAGTTCATTACTTATATACTATTCTCTAAATATCTCACATGAATAAAGTTTATGAAAAATGATTACTTTCCTTTAAATTGTTTTATTTAAATAATATATCTATTGCACTGAGTGATTTTTTTCTTTTAGCTTATATTATCATAATTTACTCTGATTACTTTTTCTATTTTTAGAGTTTGTCACTAAATACAGTACTCTGCATTAAATGGAATTTGCTTTTTAATAGGATATGCACTTAATTGGCACTGTTTCCATGGAACTAAATTAAATCTGATGACATATTGTCCCATGTAATTGGAGTAGTAATTCCCCTTAATAGGGACACTTGCAGATAATTAGGTGAGACTCAAATGGAGCTTTATGGGTCCTTGGAAGGCTCAAAGGTTGTTGATTCTTCTTTTACTTCCAGGACTTCTGTCACCAATTATCTACTAGCCACAGAGGTTTGAACACTCGGTAGGGTATATCTGAAACTACTTCTTAAACTTGAATTTATTTCTGATTTTTTTTGGTTACACCTGTTAAGATCTGCAAAGAAGTGCTACTTCTGTCTTTCCTCACATTTATCACTTCTAAGAGCTCTCTGATCAGTTTGAAACAGGCTAGTAATGGGGAGCCAGTTCCTGCCCCAAGCAACTATATAAAATCTCTGGTTCTAAGATAATTGACTACAATTTCTAGCTTCTCATACGCTACATATTCAACATTTTAAATAAAATCATTTTAATAATCTTGTTGCCAACTAGGACTATTAATCACTATTATGCTGCTTTATAGTAGCTGAATTTTTTTTACTACTATTTTGTATTTACTATTATTGACTTTCAACATGAAGAGGAAATAATTCTGTTCCATCAAAAAATGACCTATACTCAAACAGATGCTAGAGAGATGCCAGAAGAAAATGACTGTAGTTCAGCTTTACAGATAAGATTATATTTAGTTATAATAAATTTAATTTGTACTTATTTTTCAATTGGAAAATCAATGCCTAATAAGAGATTTAGCAAGGAATAATACCACAGTAATTTCTAAAAGCTCTTTTTACTTACACAATGTATTATACATTGTTATAGTTTGGGTTTTTAAAGTCCTACAAAGCTTCTATGTTAGACAATGTAGGAATGCTCAGAGGCAAAATGATTAGGTTATGAGAGCTTTAACTTCATCAGTGGATTAATTCCTTTGTTGAATTGTAATTTGAATGATACTGGGTGGCACCTGTAGGCAGGTAGGGCATCATAGGGGGAAGTAGGTCACTGGAGGTGTGGCCTGGACTATATCTGTCCATTGCTGGAGTTCCTCCCTCTGTCTCTAATTTCAGGCTATCATATGCAGACTTGCTTTCTTCTGTGGTGATGTTCTACCTCTCCAGAGGCCGAGAGCAATGGAATCACTGACCTCTGACATCATGAACCCAAGATAAACTTCCTTTCAGGTATTTTGGTCAAAGGGACCAAAAAATGGTCTAACACGTATATTTTAAAAGAAAGCACTTACAAATATTGTACCTTCAGAGCAATTCTGCAGTAATTATTTAAAGGATAAAATACTCCAGGCAAACCTTTTTTATTAATGTTTACAGAAACATTTGAGGCATGGTATAAACAGTAGATTTTGGAATAGAGATTCTGCAAGAACATTTTCTGCTCTGACTCTTACTTGACTTTAGCACCCAACTGTCAAAACAGTGGTAGATAAAATCATAACCAAAATTTGTTGCTTCTACCACTTGCTGCCTGACATGTTTTATCTATGTTTCCCAATCCAGTAATTTTTTAAGAGTTTGAGAAGAGAATATTTCTCAAAAAAATAAACAAAAGCACAATAAAAACTCTGGGATAAGCGTCCTAAATGTTTCATGATATTCAAAGTTTCTTATTCTTCCCAGAGTCCTCATATAGAGTCATTTTCTATTGTGTTCACATGTATGTATTCTTTATACAAATGGTATAAACACCAGAGTTTTGATTGTTTTCCTCCACATATAGAGAACCCTCAGCACACTGGTGGCGAAGCTCTCAGAATTAGTAAACTGATAACAGATTCAGGCCTGAAAGCCTTTTTAAATTCCAGACAAGATATTTTATCTCACTGGATGTTGCTTTTTTTCTCCCATAAAATATGCATCATATGTTATCAATTGATTGATAAAAATATGTATTGAGTCTGTCCTCTGTTCCAGTAAATCTACTAGTTGTCAGGTATGGAATATAGATTCAAACAGATATAAACCTTGACCACATGGAAATTAAATAATAAAGGGAAGGGTAAAGAACAATTAGAAGAACAAATACTGATGTTTTCCATGTCAAACTTTCCCTCAAAATTCATATGCGAGAACAAAAAAACACATTTATTTTCTTGAACTCATATTAAATCTGACTTTGAGGTCTCATCTTATAATGAAAGCAGGGAATCAAATCTAATATGAAATGTGTGCCAAGTTCCCTTTTTGTCTAGTGCTTCAGAAAACTATGTCAACTCTGGTGATAAAAGGTCTTTCAATCATTCCACATCTTTATCTCATCACGGCTGCTTTCGATGTATTCTGTACTGGACTCACCAAACTTTAATGCTACAACATGCTGTTTCACCAATTTCATTTAACACCCAGTGATTTTTTTCTGGAACAATTTACATTAAACCATGATACCAACTACCTGGATTTTAAACCCAGATGTCTGCTAGGTAATGGCCTCGGAGTTGATAGGTTCAATATTTGTATAATGTTCTATATATCTAACTTGAACAGATAAAGCTTATTGAAAATGACCAATTTCTTTTAAATTGAATATTTTATTTGAATAATTACTACTATTTTTTTCTAATTTTCTTTGGAACGCTGTCCTTTCCTAGAACTGGGAAAAATTGCCACTGTTTCAAATTTCAAACTTTTTCCCCTCAGAGGTCTTCATCTATTTTTGCCCTTCATTTGCATAATAAATAAGAATCTGAGTTTTCTATGGAATGAAACTTAAAATTTCATTTACAATGAGTAAATTTGGGTTTTATTCTCCACAATTCACACCCCATCTTATTCATAAGATGAAGCACATCTGATTGAAACAGAGAACACAAACCCCGTGTTATTTGCTTAAACTGGAGAAAAATTACAGACAAAATAATATCAAGTTAATTTATCATATCACAATAAGTACTAAGTTGCATGCAGCTTTAGAGAAAAACATTATGGTGGATAGTAACATGTCTAGGAAGAACTGTGAATTACTTATATGAAATGGTAATAGAAATCATCTCCAAGGAGATGACATTTATAGTAAAAGATAACATTTTTTAATACTGTGTGAAAAGCAAGAAGGAGAACAACTCCCAAACTTGGAAACTACATGCTAAAATTCTCTAAGATGAGACAGAATTCAAAATGATATGTGACCAGTATTTGTTGAATGAAGGAAAGAGTAGTTAAAGAGACAACTGTGAGGATAAATAGGGGTCACGTCACATCATATAAGACTTTGTTGAATACACAAGAAAGAATTTTGATTCTAAGTGCTAAGTGGATATAATCATATGTTTATATGAAAAAGATATGATTTTATTTCATTTTGAAAATCTCATTTTGGTACCTGCAGAGAGGTATGTTTAAAATAAAATAAGAGAAAACTTAGGGATATTTTAGGAGGTGCCTTCAAATATCTATGTCAGAGAAAATGTGTTAAGGAGAAGAGATGAGATATATTTGAAAAATAATTTTCAGGGTAACATAGACATAATAATAGTTATATCACAAATAATTGATATTATTTGTATCAACATTGTGATTATAATTTTT
Organism: Sciurus carolinensis; assembly: GCF_902686445.1. Taxonomy (NCBI): domain Eukaryota; kingdom Metazoa; phylum Chordata; class Mammalia; order Rodentia; family Sciuridae; genus Sciurus; species Sciurus carolinensis. The sequence continues at coordinate 62,825,111 of NC_062217.1, read as the reverse complement.
AGAGAATATTTTGAGATCAGAATTAGGAACTAATGAATCTTATGAAGAGAAGAAAGGTTTATAGTATAATGCTACATAATATAATGTATAATACATAATATGATATATAATATAATCATTATTAACATAATGATCATATGAGTCATGATTATATTATACATTTTAATTTATTTAAGCATTCATTTTTTAAAAAGTTAAACTTACTTTTAATGAATACATAAAAACAAAAATGTGTACAAATTAATATTTTTGTTTTTCTGAATGTTCTGCTATTTGTTGACTTTTTAGAATCACGAGCATATATTCATCTTTTAATTAAATTTTTAAATGTACTTATAAATGTTTTATCAAAGAAGATCCACACAATGGTAAAGGTTCAGGGACTTTAACTCAGAAATCAGTTGCCTTTGAACCTATTGTGATTTCAGAATTATACAATGAAAGAAAGATGACTTATTTCAATTGAAAGGTTTTACACTTGAAGATGGTTGAAAACAACCACATTATTATCTATATCTTAAAATAGACAGTAATACTTTAGAAAAAAGTCTGATTTTTTTCTTTTTGTGTTGTACTTTTGTTCTGTTTATGTTTGAGTCAATGTAAAGCTCATTTCTGTACCTAATAAACAGAAAATTATTGAATAATTCAATTTCTTTCTTAATGGTGCATTATAATCATACATAGGACCCATTATTAGACATATGTAAATGCACATCACATATTTTAGTCAATTCCCATTTCTTAACAAAGTTCACTAAGTATAAATTTGTCTTGAAGGTATATTATTCTAAGTATTTTAGTACTATTTTGATAATAGTGACCTAACAAATGAAATATAGAGAAAATTATAGTAATGTTAATGACAAGGAGGAGGAGAAAGACATAAATCATTTGCATTGTACAGTCATCTTTTACAATTTACTTATAACTATATATTTATCAGAAAAATAAAGGTTTGTATGTATTATTTGTATTACATAAACAAAAATAAATAAATAAAGAACAGTCAGGCATGGTGGTGCATGCCTATAATCCAAGGGATTCTGGATGCTAACACAGGAGGATCACAAGTTCAAGGCCAACCTCAGAAATTTAGTGAATCATTAAGCAACTTTGCAAGACCCTGTTTCAAAATAAAAATAATATAAAAAAGGGTTGGGGATGTGGTACAGTGGTCAATTACCCTTGGGTTAAACATCCATACCCAAAATAAAGAGGGAAAGGAAAGAAAGAAAGAAAAAAAGAAAGGAAGAAAGAAGGAAAGTCACAAGAAATTTAAATCACTTTCTCTACTAGCAAGTTGTTTTTAGAGTAATTCTAAATTGTGCTAGGATCTGTTTTGTTTCTATTCCATTTTCTGGAGCCAATTGCTAATCAACTAATAAGTTTAAGACCTGAAATGCTAACGCAGCAAAACTGTTCTTGGCAGTGTAGAGCTTTTAATCAGCACTGCAAACCTACCTGGTTTGCAGCGTAGGGTTCACTGTGAATTAAAACAAGCATATTTTTTTTTTTAAGAAAAAGAGTAAATTGTTACAAGGCTACTGTTATATTAAGGCATAGAAAAAATGGTGATTATAGTTGTTTCTTGCAATAAAAATAAAATGAAAAATGTTCTGATCCAAATATACCTAAGTAAATGAATTAATTTTATTTTATACTCATAATCACAATGATAGGTACTAGGAATAGAAATATAAGTAAGGAACAGTGTTGACATTTTATAATCTTATAATTCACTGGTATGACTAATATGTGAACATATAATTATAATGAAATATGATGTGGGTCTTAATAAAACTAGGGCTCACATATTATGAACTCTGGCCAGCATCTAATACAAGAAGTTAAGGTGAGAAGAAAATATTTAAAAGAACTATTCTCTATTTGTATTCTCCAAAGGTCATCAAACAATGCTGGAATATGCCTGTACACACACATACACACATTATATATAGTACATAAAATATTCATAAAATTATTTATTTAAGTTTATGAAGATGCACAATATCTTTAGTTATCACAGTCATGCAAATTAAAACAAAATACAAATGCCATTTTTGGATAAATTCAAAACATCTAAAAATTAAGAAAATGAAACTAAAAGTGTCAAATTTAGATTACTGATTATAATTAAAATGATACAAATACTCTACTAAACATTTTGGTAGTCTCTTTTAAAGCTAAATCTTACCAAATTGTCTTGCTCCTAGGCATTTCCTCAAGTGACTGGAAGACTGAAGTTCAAATCAAGTCTTCACTTGAATGTTTATGGACGTCTTCTAAATAATTGGAAACAACCAAGACATCTTTAACCAATTAGTGGACAAAAGCAGTGATTTAGATCCAAACAATGGGATAAAATTTAGCTAAAAAATAAAAAAATTAGTAAAAAAGTATAAAATAGTGCACATAACGCTTATAAATCATAATTATGATTTTCCAAGTGAAAGAAGCCAGATTTAAAATAATAACTACAAACAAACCTTATAATCTACTTCCTTCTTTTGATCGCAGAGGTATGGGGTATTGATTCTGAACATCCTGCATATGTATACAAGGGTTAAGAAATAAGCAGGGCTGGGGCTATAGCTTAGTTGGTAGAGTGCTTGCCTCACATGCACAAGGTCTTGGGTTTGATCCCCAGCACCAGAAAAAAAAGCAAATGAATAATAGTCAAATGAATAGTGACAAAAACAAATGAATAGTGTCAAAAACAGAAGTTCCAGATATGAAAAAGAGGAAAGCTAAAATGAAAGCTGTGTGCTGGAGTGGAACCAGAAATGTGTTAAATAATGATTTAATTGTACAGAGACAGAGGAAAATCATCTAAAGAAATTTACATCAAAATATGGAGAATACTCATTAAGAGGGCTTGGAAGAAGTCACGTATTAGTACAATGAACATGTGATGCCCTGCCTTGGTTTCCAAGGAAAGAATCTTTGAAGAAATAACTGATGTAGGGTTCATAAAGCCAAGTCTAGAGCATTCTTTAGTTGTGGAAAGTAAATGACAACAACAACAAAAATAAAGTAAAAACAAGTAAAAAAGAATCCAAAATTAAAAACATTACTCTGGAGCATGTCTAAGGATAAAGAAGCCAACTTATAAGAGTCAGTGACTAAACCTAAAATAATCCGAGAAATAAATCATGAGAGTATTATATTGCAACCAAAGAATAAAACAAATATTCATGAGATCATAGTGATATGTACATATGCACACACACACGGGCACACACACACACACACACACACACACACAAATATGATATAAATTAGGGAAATAAAAATCACCACTAGACAACATAGTAAAATTTGGTATAAATAAGATCCATGAATACATGCTAAAATTAGCAGATCAAACTTTAGGGAGAAATAATAATTATGTAGCCTCCATTTATATTCTCTAAAATGTTTTAAAATCATATATAGTTTTTATATATGTATACACACGTTTGTATTCTAATAGATTAATACCACAGAATGGATAGCTTTTAAAGCAGAAAATTTATTTTTCACGGTTCTGGAAGTTTTCAGAGTCCAAGACCACTATGGCCAGTGTTGTACCTGCTGGGAACTTTTCCAATTTGGAGATGGTGATCTCCCTATGTGGGCTTACACCACCTTGGCTTGGTGTGTGCACACAAAGTGGGTAAGGGTTTGCTGGTGTCTTTTCTTATCAGGGCACAAATCCTATCTCACCAGATTTAACTACACAAATTATCTCCCATTGGCAGAAAAACTTACATGGAGTTAGATTTATTACCAGAATCTATCTCCAATTCTATCAATTGGAGGGTTAGGGAGGGCATCAATATGGTCTTATGGGGGAGCTAGTAATCAGTGTATAAAAACATGTCCACCCATTCTTTAATACTCTTCTACAGGATGTGATTCTAAATCAACTCTCTTGAGTGTGGATTGGATGGATATAAGGGGTTAATTCTGTGGATTACTGTACAGAAAGCTAAAAAATGTAACTGTACAGTGAAAAAAAAACTGAAAGGTGCCACATTAACTATGTTATATGTGTTAATATCACCAGTAATTTAAGCAGCAATATCATGTATCCCCAGTATACTAAGTTAATGTTGACAGTTTACTTCTATAATAGTTTACCTCCACGTGCATAACTTAAGCAATCATGAGAAAATAAAATAAACCTGTATTTAGGGACATTACAAAACACCTGAGCATTATTCTTCAAAAGGACAAGGTTATACCAAAAACTGAACAGCTGTTACAAATTGTCACTACAAAGATGTGTATTAAATAAATTTGCTATCTTGGATTGGATCCTGAAATAAAGGACATTAATGAAAAAATTGGTGAAATCTGAAAAAGTCAAATTTAATTACTGTATTTTACCAATGTTATTTCCTAACTTAGATAAATGTACTATGATTAAGTAAGATGCTAACACTACAGAAACTAGTTAAAAGTATTCAAGAATTTTTCATGCTGCCCTTGTAACTGTAAATAAAAAATATTTCAAAGTAAGATGTTTTAAAATAAAAGCTAAATGATATAGTATTTCTCTTGCTTTTGCTCCACACATAATCCTGAGAGGTTCACATGAGAACTGGTAGCTTTCCTTCTATCACTTTAACTTGGCATTCACTGGCACTCCTTTTAAAAATATCATTCTTGGATCAATGTTGAGCAGTGTGTGTTAGATTACAGAGGTCAGAAAACCACACAAAGCTCTAGAAAATGAGAGAAGCAGAGAACTGAATTTAAAAAGTGGAAGCTTGAAGGAAGAAGGATATGTTTTTTTTTTTGTAAGACACTTCTGATATATAAATATCAAATATAATTTGATCACTGGTAAAAACCTAACACAGAGTTAGATTTATTACCAGAATCTATCATTTCTACAGTTGAGAAATGGAAGTATTTTATGAATGGCTTTCTAATACCTAAATCAATAATTTCATTTTATTGTCAATGAACATTATACATTATAAGAAATTAGTAAAGTCTAATTCATTCCAATAACTTCCTACTTTATTTGTTTCCATCCCAAATTGTTTACTTTTGTGTAATTTTCTTTTTTGAGGGGGGGAGAGTCCTTCTTTTAAGCTTTTAAAATGTCACTGTATGCACAATGTTTGGTGTCTGGCAAATAAAAATTTCTCAATGTGTCAGCTATTTTAGAATTTCATTATTTTCAGCAGCTACAATGTTTTTCTCCGTTGATGTTGTCACTTCTGTTAATATATAAAGCTATACAGGGCATGTAGAAAGAATCTAAAGACCACACATCTTGGGAAGATGTGGGGCTCTAAGAAGGGATATTTTGGCATTAAAGGATGTTTGTCCTTTCAACATTGTCCAATTCAATTGGAAATACAGATTAAACATTTGATTTAAATAATTTTATGCTTCTATAAGTGAACTTTTTAAAATAAAATAATTGCACTTTTTAATAAGGTCACGTGTAGAGTTTTCACATAAAACACACACTTTTTCTCCTGATACTCTCTTACATTTATAAGGTGAACGTGTCACAGTTAATGGAATGCTGTTGATATATTTTTGAATGAGGTCCATTCTAGTCCTTGTTCTCTTCCAGAATCCTATCCAAGATGCCACAGTACATTTTGTCACTTTTAGTTATTCTTGGTTATGCAGACCCTGTGTTATGATGACCTTGACAGTTCTGAGAATTAATGTTTAGGTGTTTTGTTCCTCTATCAGAATTTGTCTGAACTTTTTCTCAAAATTAGATTGTGCCTGTGGTTTTATGATGAAAACAAAAGAGGTCAAGTACCATTTTCATCCTATTCTAGTCCAAGAGCCTTCTATCAACATAACATCAGTATTGGTATTGACACTGATCATCTGGCTTTGTTTTATTTCCCCACTATAAAATTGCATTTTCTTTACCATCTTCCATATTGTTTTCTTTGGAAGGAAATCACTCTTGTGCAACCAACACAAAGGAATGGTGAATAATGTTTCACTTCACTGAATAAAAGGCACCTGCATTAATTATTTAGAATAATTCTTCTCTATTTATTTATTCAAGCATTTATACTGACATGAACTTATGGATATTTGTTTCATGATTTCAGTCATAATAAAAATTGATGGTTTGTGTTTTTATTCTTGAGTTTTAAGAGCTTATTGTGTATTCCAAGTCTAAATTTTTTATTATAAGTTTCTCTAATATATTCTAATGTGAACTGACCTTTTCATTCTCATAACAATATCTTCCTCAAAGCACAAGTTTTAAATTAAATGATCTCCAAATTACTTACATGATTGTGTTTATGTCCTGTTGAAAACATCATCACAATGCCCAAGGTTGAGCAGTTTCTCCTGTTTTCTTGTAGGAGAATTTTGCCTTTTACATTCACAACTATGATCAAAAATTATTTTTGTAAGATCTAATATCTATATCTAAATGTTAATTGATTAATTGTGCATGCTTTTTCAATTTTTCTACAACAATTTCTGAAGAAGAGTTATCCTTTGTTCTTTGAATTGTCATCGATTCTTTGTCAAAATCAATTGATTATGTTTATGTGTGTCTATCTCTAGACTTTTCCAGTGATATTTGGTATTTCATTTGATGTTCTATTGTATTTGACAATATCATAATTTCTTGATCTCTGTAGCTTTATAGTAAGTCTTGTAACTTGGTATGTGAGTCTTTGAACTTTGTTATTTTATAGGAACATCTATACTTGCCACTTCCATGTAATGTTTACAAGCAGCTTTTTAGAAAATATCTACAAAACAGCTTACTGTTAAAAAAAGGCATATCTTGCTATTCATTTAAAACTGTTTTGAGTCTTTTGATCAGTCTTACAGTTTATGATTTAGACTTTGCAGTTGGAAAAAAGTATACCTAAGTACTTCAGCATTTTTGTTGTTGTTGTTGCTGTTAGAAATTGTATTTGTTTTTATTTCAAATTCCATTTCTTTATTCCTGGCAGATCAGAAAGGAATAAACATCTCACATTAATGTTTTTCCTGCTGCAGCATTATAATCATGTATTAGTTCTGGGAGTGTTTGGTAGTATAGATTCTGTAGGATTTTATACATAAACAGTTATGCTTACCAAGAAAAAAATAGATTTATTTTCTCTTTGAAAATTTACATATATTTAATAAGATTTTTACACCTTTTTGTAGTATTATGACATAGAATAGGAGTGGAAAGAGAACATTCTTGACCTGTTTTCCGTATTAGAGGGGAAAGTGTGTCCATTATTTCACAATTAAGAAATGTGGTCAATAATTTGGGTTTTTGATTTGTTTTATTTTTCAGTGGTGGAGATAGAACCCAGGGGCACTTGACCACTGAGTTACATTCTCAGTCCTTTCTATTTTTATATTTTTGAGATGGGCTCTCCCTAATTTGCTGAGTCTGGTTTTGAACTATTGATCCTCCAGTTCAGTCTCCCAAGTAGCTGGTATTACAGATGCGCCAGCATGTCTGCCAAGATTTTATTAAATGAATGTTGTTGAAAAATTGAGAAAGTATGTCTCTATTACTGGTATTATGAGAGTTTAGATCTTGAATGGTTATTGGATTATGTATTCGCTTTCTATATGAATCACTATCATCATTTTGTTTGTATTTAAGTTTGAGATAGTAGATTGCATCCATTGATTTTGGAATGTTGTACTGTCTTGGATATTTAGGACATATTTCATCTGGTCAGTCCTGTTACCTAATTCTTTCTCTCTCTCTCTCTCTCTCTCTCTCTCTCTCTCTCTCTCTTTTTTTTTTTTTTTTTTGTACTGGGAATTGAACTCAAGGGTCTTCAACCACTAAGCAACATCCCCAACCTTACTTTGTATTTTATTTAGAGACAGGGTATCACTGAGTTGTTTAGCACCTTGCTGTTGTTGAGGCTGGCTTTGAACTCACAGTACTCCTGTCTCAGTTTTCTGATCCACTGGGATTACAGGCATGTTTCCTTCCTTCCTTCCTTCCTTCCCTCCCTCCCTCCCTCCCTCCCTCCCTCTCTCTTTCTCCTTCCTTCCTCCCTCCCTCCCTCTCTCCCTTCTCTCTCTCTCTCTCTCTTTCTTTCTTTCTTCAGCACTAGAGATTGAATCCAGATTGTACCACTGAGTCACATCTGCTTTTATTAATTTTATTTTGAGACAGGTTCTCTCCAAATTGCTGGGGCTGGTAATTGTGTTCCACAGAATAAATTAAAAATTTAAGCTCTGATTCAATTTTCTGGAAGGAATTATGAAGATTTGCTAATACTTTTCCTTAATATTTGATAGAGCTCAACACTGAACGCCTCTAGGCCCAGTACTTTTTGAGAGGTTTTTAATTCTTCATTCAATTTTCTTAACTGATATAGTGTAATTCAAATTATCTGGTTTTCCTCATATAAGTTTTAGTTGTTTGAATCTTTTAAGGATTTGGTCCATTTAATCTTAATTATAAAATGTGTGAGTACAGGGTTTTCCATAGCATTCCTTTATTGACTTTTAATGTCCTTGGAATCAGTAGTATGCATGGTGATGATTCGTTTTATTTCTCTTGTTATTGATCATTTATGACCCAGCCCCTTGCTATTTTCTCTGGTTAGCCAGATTTAAAGTTCACCTACTTCATTGAACTTTTAACCAGTTTTTGGTATTGTTTGTTTGTATATGATTTTACATTTGCAATTATGTTCATATCTGCTTTAATTTTTTTTTCCTGCAAGTTTCGTGAGGAAGCTCCACTTCTCCTCTTCTCTAAGATGGAGACTTGGGTTATTGATTCCCTATCACTCTTTCTTTTCTAATACATGAATTTAATTCTATACTGCTTCTTTAAGTCTCCTGTGATTATTTTTAAATAAACTTTTATTTCTAAGAATTAAAAAAAAATTAATGAAATGCTTTCTTTTACCAAGATTTATATAGAAGTATGTTGTTTAATTCCTCTTATTTGGTACCTTTCCTACTATTTTTCTGTTATTGATTTCCAGTTGAATTGAACTAATTTCTGTTGACATAGTTTGTATGGTTTCTAGTCTTTTAAATTGAAGTATATTTTTGACTCACAATGAAGTGAATGCTCTGGGTGTCTTGAAAAAGTACACAGAATCTGCTCTTAAAGGATGAAATAATTTTAGAATATCAATTAGATCAACTTCATTTATAATACAATTTGGGTTAAGCATATCCTTACTGATTTTCAGATTGCCTGATCTATGAACAAGTAAAAGAAAGATATTAACTTTTTAAATATGGATTTTTCTTGCTACAGATTTATCAGTTTTTTACCACATATTTTGACAGGAGGTTAAGTACATAAACAATAAGGATAGTTATTTCTTTTTGATAATTCACCACCTAACAATATGTAATGGTTCTCTTTATGCCTAGTAATTGTTTTTTGTTTTGAAGTTCGCTCTGTCCAAATTTTAAAATAACTATTACAGGAGATTAGTGTATCTATGGTATATTTTTTTGCTGTTCCCTTACTTTTGGTCCATCCAAATCTTTACATGAAAATTGTGCTTTAGAGTAAACATATACTACAGTTTGGATCTGTAGTCCCAACAAAGACGTGTATGTTAAAGCCTTGATCTTTGGCTTGGTACTATTGGGAAGTAGTGGAATCTTTAAGAAGTAGGTCATAATAAGAGGTTTTAGGTCATTGGGTTTGCTCCTTTGAAGGGTATGGTAGCACCCCCCTTCCTCTTCCATCTCTTTGTTTCTTGGGTGCCATGAAGTGAGCAGCTTTCTCTATCACACACTATCCCATGATGTATTACTGCCCTGTCTCAGGTCAAAAGCAATGTGTGCAACAAACCATGAATGGAAAACACCAAAGTTCTGAAACAGACTACACCTTTCCTCTTTTTAAGTGTATTATCTTAGGTATTTTGTTATAGTAACACACAACTGACTAACACAATATATATAGTGCTTTGCTATTTTCCTTTTTATTGTATATATTTATGGGATACAATATGAAGTTTCAATATATGTATACTGTTTTAGTCAGCTTTTTCACTAACCAGAAAAATTGTAGAGGAGGAAAGATTATTTAGGGGCTCACATTTCACAGTTTCAGAGGTCTCAATCCATAAGAGGCAGGCTCCATTCCTCAGGGCTCAAGGTGAGGCAGGACATCATGGTGGAAGAGTTTGACTGAGGGAAACAGCTCATATGATGATCAGGAAACAGAGACTCCACTCTCCAGGTGCAAAATATATATATACCCCAAAGCTACAGTCCAATTCCCACCTCCAGTCACACCCTACCACTTCAGTTACCGCTCAGTTAATCCCTGTTTGGGGATTAATTTCACTGATTTTCTTCTTGAATTGTCTCACATGTAGGCTTTTGGGAGACACCTCACATCCAAATCATAACAAGAGGGTATGGAAAAATTATGGTGAACCTTTCTTCCCTCTTACACCCAACAGGTGTTAAACTTTGATTTGTGAAGTCTTAGGGAACAGAGCATTTTGTTATGGTATCATTACATGAGGTGCTACTGTCCTTGTGACACCAGTTATTTTAAGTTGGAAGAAAAAGGAATTGAATACTTCGGATGTAGACATGTTGTGGTCTTAAAAGCAAAATGTTATTAAAGAATTTTAGGCTGAAAATGGAAGTATGTTGAAGTTCCATATGAAGACTAATTGCTAAACAAGTAAACATCAGTCTCCATAACCTACTAAAGTAAAAAGAAAAATGTCAGGAGTCCTTCCTTATTCCAATTGTGAAAATGGAGAAAGTTGTTGAGGCCCAAAGGGGAAATGACAACTGGGGGCTATGGCCAGGATGATTGGGTGATTACTGGCGCTGATGTCACAAGGAGCCATTGTGAGGGAACCTGAAACAGCCGGTATATAAGAGGGTGGCCGCAGCTGGGTTTTTGTCCATTAAGTACAGGAAGCTCTTGGTGGTGACCTGTCGGACTCCCAGATAGTTAGAGCGTTTGGTTGTTGGCGGTTGGTGGTTGTGGTCTTTGGATATTGTTTTTTTTTATTTGGGTTTTTTGTTTTGTTTTATTTCGTTTTTTGATTTTGGTTTGTTGTTTTGTTTGTTTGTTTGTTTGTTTTGTTTTTGTTTTTCTTCTTAGCTAGCATCCTTAGTTGGGGTTCCTGCTTAGGATGCATAGCCAGAGTAGACAGACTAGTGTAGCGTTGCAGGGGCCCAGCTCCTGCGAAGAGACGGCCTTCCGGGACCGCTATGAGGTCCTGAGGACCATCGGGCGTGGTGGGTGTGCAGAGGTGCACGTAGCCCGCCATCTCCTCACTGGGGCAGAGGTTGCAGTGAAAGTGCTGCCAAAGGTAAAGAGGAAGCTGGCCCTTTCCGAACCGGAGGTGATGAGGTCACTGGATCACCCCAACGTTATCCAGCTCTTCCAGGTGATCGAAACCTGTGAGCACGTCTACTTGGTGATGGAGCACGCCACAGGGGGCCAGGCGCTCAAGCACATCCCACCCAGGGGCATGCGGCAGGAGGAGGCGCGGAGGGTGTTCCGGCAGATCGCGGGGGCGGTGGGCTACTGCCACAGCCAGGGCGTGGTGCACCTGGACCTGAAGTTGCCCAACGTGGTGGTGGATGCGGCTGGCACCTGCAAGCTCATCGACTTTGGCCTCAGCCTGAGGGTCAGGCCTGGGCAGAAGCTGCGCAGGTTCTGGGGCACCCTCGCCTACCTTGCTCCCGAAATCCTCCTGAGGCGAAGATATGAGGGCCCCCCAGCGGACGTGTGGAGCCTGGGCGTCATCCTGTTTTATCTGTTGACCGGAAGGTGCCCCTTCAGGGCGGTCTTGCGCTCGGGGATGGTGAGGCGGATCCAGGAGGGAAGGTACCACATCCCTGACCGCGTTCCGTCCCAAGCACGCAGGCTCATCCGTAGCATGCTGAGCATGGACCCGGCGCGGCGCCCCACGGTAGAGCAAGTCCTCCAGCACCCGTGGCTGAGGGAGGGTGAGGAGGCTTCGCCCTGTCAGGATGGGGAGCCACCCCCCAAACGCCCAGACCCCGCCATAATGGCAGCCCTGGTGGACTTGGGTCACGACCCTTATGAGGCCTGGGTGTCTCTGACTAGGGGGAAATTTGATGACGCGGCGGCCCGCCTACCTGATCCTTCGGCACCAGCTGAGCCAGGGGGCGGGTTGCGCGTTCAAGGGGAGGCCCGAGCGACCCGCACACCCTTCCGATGGCTCCGTCCTCCCAAGGAGGAGCACCAGCGAGCTTGCCCTTCGCCCTTGCCCCTCGTGCCGTGACCATCGACTTCCTGAGGAGGCCCAGCACACAGGGCAGAAAGACCTCAGAAGGGTCAGCCTGACTGGCACCGACCTCCGCTGGCTGCTCCAAAGGATCCCTGCACCTGCCCCTGTGCCCCAGAAGCCCAGCCCTTCCCGCAAAGATACCTCCACAGGGCAGCCCAAGGCCTGGAAGCGGGTGGCTAGGAGGCTTGCCACCTGCTTCCGCCAGCTGTGTTGCTGCGAGCCCTGTGGCAGCAAAGAAGACTCTCCAGGGACCAGAGAGCAGAAACGTGGCAGAGGCAGAGTGCGAGTGGCTCCCATGTGATGGAGAGCTGCGTCAGACCCACCCCACTGGCAGCCGGAGGACGCTGTGCTCTCTGCATCAAGACCTCAGGGTCTGGGCCTGGGTCCCTGTGGACTCCAAACAGCTGCAGGAGCCACGCGTGCAAACAGGCTCAGGCTTCTCTGCACCAGGCGCAGCCAGAGGCACCTGTGGATCCACCTGGACAATGGGAGTCTCCTCTGCCCCCACCTGCGAGAGACACCAGAGACTGGTTTTCCCTGGGACACTTGCCCCAGTACTGCCCTTCTCTGTCCTTTTCCCCATATTTCTGGAAGAGCAGAGGCTTTTCTTGATAAATTTGTTTCTTGAAAACTTTATAATACAATTGATGTTCCTAAGATACAAAAAAAGTGTGGTTAATAAAATGTGGCCAGGGTCAAGGCCCTTAAGAACTTGGATGGGGTCCCCCAGCAGCTCATTCTGAGGCAGGGCAAGACCAGTGTAGCTCCCTCTCCGGGTCAGCGCATTTGGACACTTGATCACCTTGAGCCAGTGCAGATGGGGTGTCCTCAGTCTCAGGCAACGGACATGGGTGCTCGCTCGCCTTTAGCCATTGTCGTTGGGGACTCGGTTATTTTATCCTAGTGTGGAAGGAGACTCACCTCCTTTACCCGGTTTGGCTAGAGACTCTCCCCTGGAACCTGTGTAGGCATGGCTTACATTTAGCCTGGTGGTCTTTTCCAAAAGGAACTTCTCTCCCAGTTTTCAGGTCCCTCCCTGGGGTCGGCAGAGAGGGTGGCTTTCCCGTGTTGGAGAAATCGTGTCTGATAGGCTCAGGTCCGGGCCAGGCTCGGAAAGGCGTCTTCCCTGTGGCTCCTGTCGGTCTTCCCCCTGGGAGCAGTGTCACTCCGCTGTAAGGGAGAGATGGAAGGGCGGTTTCACTCCATTATTTCAATATGTGAGCGCTCATCCCCTGCACGCCGAGGTCCTTCCACCAAGCAGCACTTAACCCACCGGCACCATGCCTAAGGCCAATGCCCACTTTTCCCTTTTGGGTCACAAATGCCGCTTTCTCCCTGAGGTCTTCTTTGGTCTCCAGCTTCCTATGGTCTTTTGCCTGCTTGCCATAAGTGCATTCGGGTGGGAATGGGTGTTTGGGCCCATGCAAGTCCCCAGTGGACAGGAGATCATGGGCAGGGGCCCAGCAACCCAAATATGATGTTCATCTTCCCGCAATGTGACTAGGAGTGGGTCTGAGTTGCACAGTAAGGTGAATGGGAGGGCCTGAGTTGCACAGTGAGAGTCAAACATACCTGTTGCCTTTGGAAGGTATGAAGCCCCAGCTATTTCTTGGGAGTAACAGAAAATGGATTATGCAACTGCACAAGTTTAAACACACTAACATTACAATATGGTGACATAGACCATTTTGTGAGGAAGCATGCTCAGTCACAAGGACATGGACACCACATAGCCCAGTGACCACTAAGCAAATTAGGTTCTCAACCTGAAAATTTCCAAAAGGTTCTTGGGTCACACATATCATCTCTGGAGAGTTCTACCACACATTTAAAGAAGTCCTAATTTCAATTCTATGGAGTCATTTCCAGGAAGTAGAACAACAGGAATGATTCACAATTTATTTTCCGAAGTTGGCATTACCAGATTGTTCTACTGCGAAAGGTGTTTCCAAAGGAAAACAGTGAAGGCAACCTAGGATTGACAAGGCCAAAGGGCATCGTGAATATAGATGTGAAAGTACCAAGAGAGTGCAGGCCCAAGACATCCTATGGTTGTATGGGCTGATGTAGGATTGTGGTGTGACAGAATTCACCTTCCATGGATTGAAATAATAAAAAAAAAACAGGAAAAATAGGAGGAATAGTGAGTGTTTTTGGTTAAATTACATCCCTCAAATCTTATGTTTAGCTCCTAATCCCACAACTAGGAATTAGGCCTTTTTTTGAGAGATGGCATTGCCATGATGAAATTTCCTCAGGATGAGGTCATAAGGCAGTAGTGGGAGCAACGTGCCCATTATGAGGAGAGCAGGGGTGCTATAGGGTTAGTGGGACTTGTGTCCTTATAAGGAGAGCAGTCTGGGTTGCCGTTTCCTTTGCACTGGTGTCTTTATGTGATCATTTTCTCTCCTGTGGAGGTGATTTTTGTCATGAAATATTTGAATTCCCTTACCTTTCATCTTGGGTATGTTTTGTGTTTCTCACGGGCAGACCATTTAATGAGAGAGAGAGACCACTCTGATGTGAACCTGTGGCAGTGTAACTTCAGTAATGCAGAGATTACTCCCTCTACACAACTGCATTCTGATCCCCCTCACTTACCGATGTCACCGTGTACCATGTGTGTGCATGGTGTGTTCACTGTCATAGGCTGGAATGAAGGCTGAAGTGGCCTCTGAGGGTCAGTGCTGCTCAGCATGGTGAAACAATCTGTAAGCGTCCCCTGCACCAGCAGTGTCCTGTGCTGACTCTCTGGAGAAATATTCTCTGTACCCTGGAGCCCTTAGTGGGTGTGGGTTTACACATAGTTGAGAGGCCTTCAAGGCATCTTTCCTAGTGTGTGTGTGCAAAATACTTAGTATCTCTTTCAAGGCTGAAATCTCTTCAAGAAGCTTGTCTTCCTTAGCCTTATGTACACGTGCACTTTTCTGGCTCAGCTGCAAGCTTTTAAAGTGCTTTGGCTTTAACGCTGCTCCCCATTCTCACAGCAAACTAGGCCGAAGGCCACCGGTTAACATCCGTGCCAGTGACTGAACGTGCTGTGCCATCCTGAAATTCCCTCCACCAGAGTAAGTAGTTCGTCCCTTTAATTCAGAATCACACAGATCTCGGGGCATGAGCAACACGTAATGGAGTTCTCAGTGCCAAATACCTGTTGGTGAGATCTGTCAGTCACTGATAGTACACCTACCACCTGAAAAGAAGAGCCTAGGGAAGGAGAATGTGATTCAGGGTCATGATTTCAGAAGTCTGAGTCCAGACATAGCCAAGGGTATCGCTGCGAGCCAAAGTGAGCCAGCACACCATGGGAAAGGGTCCAGCAGAGGAGAACTGTTCCCTGCATGATAGCACAAAGCAGAGAGAGGGGAAGGAGCCAGAGAGCAGAAGCACCCCTCTAGGGCATGGCCCTTTATCGACACACCTCCTCCAGTCACACTCTGCCTATGTAGGGTCACCACCGGGAACTTCCATTGAAATGAGGAGGGTCTTCATTGGGTTACAGCTCTCACAAGCCAATCATTTGACCTCAGAATCCTCCTGCATTAACAGAGAGCCTTTGGGAGGGGATACCTCTTGTGCAAACTGTGGCAGGCTGCAAGCCCATCTACCAGGGACACTGAGGAGAGGATCACACACTCAGGCCCAGCCTTAGCACGTCAGTGAGACCTCGTCTCAAAATACTTGGGATGTACCTCAGTGGGAGAGTGCTTTCATGAAATGTGGGAGACCCTGGGTTCAGTAGGCAGGATCTTGGGTGGTGAAAGAGGGTGCAGAAGAGAATGAGTTCCACCCTCCTGCCCCTTCCATCATGCGAGGATAGGGCAATGGAGTTCTTTGGCCTTGATCTTGCCAGTCTGCACAGCTGGGAGAGGTTAAGTTCTGTTACTGTGCATTACCCAGTGGGAGGTATTTTGTTACAGTAGCAGGGGGAGGACCTGTCTCATCCATGTCTTACACCCATGGGAAGGACACTTTGGATGGTTCCAGAATTCTTGGCTGTCAAGTTTTCTCCTTTATCACTTTGAATGTGTCAACCTACTGTATTTTGGGTTGCAGGGCGTCTACTCAGACATTCATTGAGTACTTTATGGAGAAATTCAGATGCACCTTCCTCCCTCTCACGCCTATAGGTGTTAGTAACACGCTCCATAGTGTCTTCAGGAACGAAGCATTTGGGCATGGTGTCGCCATGTGAGTGAGCTGCTACCATCCTTTTGGTACCAATGATTTGGAGTTGGAAGAAAAGGGGATGATGGGGTACCTTGAGTATAGACATGTTGAGGTCTTCCACAGTCAAATGTTATTTCAGATTTCTGAACTTAAATTGAAAAGTAAATGAAAGCGTTGTACAAATTTTAATTTCACAACAAGCAGACATCGATCTCTACTACCCCCAAAGCAAAAAGCTTCCAGAGTTCATTCTTATTCTTTTTCTGAAGTGGGAAAGGTCCTGGGGGCCTACTAGTGAGATGACCACTGATGGTTATGGCCACTTGTGACTGGGCCATTTCTTCTCTGATCTCATAAGGAGCCCTTGTGAGGGAACCTCAAACACCTGGTATATAAGAGAGTGGCCACGGCTTGGGTTTTGTCCATTAAGTACAGTCTTAGCCAATGTACACAGGAGCTCACTTGACTTTAGCAGTGTCCCTGGGTTCTCACTTGCTTTGACCTAGCATGGACAGAGACTTACTTTCTTGACTCGGGAAACTCTCCCCAGTCAGTGTAGACATGGCTTTTAGCTCACGGTCTTTGCCAAAAGAAATTCCTCTCCCATTCTTTATGCCCCTCCCTGAGGTGTGTGGACTGGGCAGGTTGAAACTGTTGGAGAAATATCTGATGAGCACAGGTCATAAATCTGGACCAGACTTGGATAGGCATTCTCCCTGTGGTTCCTAGAAACAGATGTTGGTCTTCCCCCTGTGACTGGTGTAGCTCCTCCCCTGTAGGGAAGAAGAAAGGGATGTTTCACTTTTTTAAATATGTGAACGTCTACCCTCTTCATGCACCAGAACCATGGGTGCCATCCCTAAGGCCCAATCCCGAGTTTTCCATTTTGTGCCCCAAGTACCTGTTTTTCCCGAGGTCTCCTTTGGTTCACAACTTCCTATGTCCTCCTCTTGCCTGCTTGTCATAAGTGCTTTCAGGTGGGGATGGATGTTTGTGTCCATGCAAGTCCCCAACTGACGGGAGGTCATGGACAGTGGTCCAGCAACCCAGATATGACATTCGTCTTCACAAACAATGAATAAGGAGTAGGCTTCAGTGGCATAGTGAGAGCCAAATAAATCTGTTTTTTACACATCATATGAAGCCTTAGGTATTTCATGAGAGTAACAGAAAATGGATCATACAACAGAACAATTTTAAACACACAAACATTATAATTTGGTGAAATAGACCAATTTGTGGGGAAGTCTGCATAGTCACAAGAACATGGACATCAAATGGGCCAGTGACCACTAAGCAATGTAGGCTCCTAAAGTGAAAGTCTCCAAAAGGGTCTTCACTTATAGATGATATCACTGGAGAGTTCTACCACACATTTAAAGATGTATTAATACCAATTCCATAGAGTCATTTCTGGGAAGTAGAAGAACAGAGAACAATTCAAAATTTATTTTACAAAGTTGGTGTTAGCCAATTGTTAGACTGGAAAAGATGGTGCCAAAATAAAGCAAAGAAAGCAACTCTGAATTGACAGACCAAAGAGCATCCTGAATGTAGATGTGCAAATCCCTAAAGATTGCACTTGACCAACCAGTCCATGATATCTTGTGTATGCACTGACTGATGTAGAAATATGGTATGACAAATTCAACTTCTATGGATAAAACAAGAAAAAGAAGAAAAATAGGAATAGTGAGTGTTGTGGGTTAAATTATGTTCCCCCCCAAAGTTTTTGTTTAGGTTCTAACCCCACACCTAGGAATAGGCTTTTTATTTTGTTTTTTTTCTGACAAATGACCTTATGATGATGAAATTCCCTAACGATGAGGTGATAAGGCAGTCGGGGGAGCAATCCCTCCTTATTAGGAGAGCAGTGGTGCTATTGTGGCAATGGAATTTGTATCCTTATAAGGAGAGCAGACTGAGTTGTGCTTTAGTTGAACTGGTATCCTTAAGTGATAATTATTTTCTTCTATCTAGTTGATTTTTATAGTGAGATATTTGAATACCTATCCCTTTCATTTTGGGTATGCTTTTGTGGCTCTCACAAGCATACACTGAATGTGAAAGAGAAACCACTCTGATGTGAACCTATGGGAGTGTAACTTCAGTAAAATAGAGAATGTTACTTTTCCTCCACCTCTCTGTTCTGATCCCACTGACTTACTGATGTCACAATGTTCCACCTTTATGCATTGTGTGTTTCATGTCATGGAGTGAAATGAAGGCTGAAGTGGCCTCTCAGCATATGTGTTACTCAGAATGGTGAAAAATTTTTAGGCATCTCCTAGACCAATAGTGTCCTATGATGTCTCTTCAAGAGAAATATTCTCTTCTGTACCCTGGAGCCCTTAGTGGGTTTACACATTCCTGAGAGGCCCTCAAGGCATCTTTCCTATTGTGTTTGTGCAAAGTACTTAGTGTCTCTTTAAAAGTTGAAATCTCTTCAACAAGCACATCTTCCTTAGCCTCAGTTATACATGCACTCTTCTGACTTACTGTAAGTTTTTAAAATGCTTTGTTTTTAATTATGCTCCCCATTCTCACAGAAAACCAGACTAAAGGCTGCCAGCAATATCCATGCTACTGACTGAATACTGTGCCATCCTGAAATTTCCTCCACCAGATTAAGTAGTACATTAATTTTAAACTCACAATCACACAGTCTCAGGACATGAGCAACATGTAATTGAATTCTCAGCACTAATTTTTGTTTCAGTTCATTATTTCAGTCACTGGTAGAGCACTCTCTGCATAACAACATAGAGGAGGAAAGTGTTATTGAGAGTCATGATTTCAGAGGTCTCAGTCAAAGCATGGCCAACTCCATTGCCATGGACCCAAGGTGAGGCAGCACATCATGGGACAAGCACTCAAGCTGTTCCCTGCATGACAGCAAGGAGCAGAGAAAGGGGAAGGGGTCACAGGGAAAAGGCACCCTTCTAGGTCATGACCCATTGACCCCCTCCAGTCACACTCTGCCTGTGTACAGTAACCATTCACTTCACCCATTGAAACTAGGGTTTTACTTGGGTTACAGCTATTAGAAGTCAATTGTTTTACCTCAGAATACACCTGTATTAACACAGAAAATTTGGAAGTATGTCTTATATTCAAACCACAGCAGGCTGCAAGCCTATCCACTCCAGACACTGAGGGAGAGAATCACATATTCAAGCCTAGCCTCAGTACATTAGCAAGACCATGTCTCACAATTCATAGACTGAGGATGTTCTCTAGTGGGAGAACACTTTTCTAGAGCGTGAGAGACCCTCGGTTCAATAGCCAGTGTGTTGTGGGGAGTGGGGGGAAGAGGGTGTGCTGGAGAGAATGAGTTCTACAGTTCTGCCCATTCCATCATGTGAGGATACAGCAACGAATATCTTAGGCCTTGGTGTTGGCAGTCTACAGAACTGGAGACCTTAATTTCTCTTAATAAGTTACCGAGTTGAAGGAATTTTGTTACAGGAGCATGAGGGGACCTAGTTGCATCCATTTCTTCCCACTATGGAAGGACACTTTTGCTGGTTCTAGCATTCTTGGATTTCATGTTTTGTACTTTGTTACTTTGAATATAACAACCCATTGCATTTTGGTTTGAGACGTGTTATGAGTAACTTATGGGGAAATTAGGATGAACCCCTCCTCTGTCTCATCCCCATAGGTGTTAATACCATGCTCAACAATCTCTTAGGGAGCAAGGCATTTTGACATAATATCACCATGTGAGTGAGCTGCTACCGTCTATTTGTGACCCATTATTTGGAGGTGGAAGAAAAATGGAGTAACATGAATACAGACATGTTGAGGACTTCTGAAGCCAAAAGTTACTATAGATTTTTAAACTTAAAATGAAAGTTAATGGAAATACTGTACAGATTTTAGCTTCTAAACAAGTAAACATTGGTTTCTATCTCCAAATAAAGCAAAATTCTTCTGGAGTTCTTTGTTATTCTTATTCTGAAAGTGGAAAAGGTCCTGGAGGCCACTAGTGAGATAAGCACTGGGTGTTATACACAGATGTGAGCCTAATGGATCAATGAGGTGATGCAGATGGTGGGACAGTATGTGAATATGATGTATATATTTATAAAGTATTTAGAACATTGCATAACATATTAATACTTTGAATTGTTGTTACTGATATAGTATTTTTAAATAACATTTGCTTAAACTTACTAACCAATGTCAGTAGAGGCAAACTCTTGGATTTTATTCTTATGGTTTCAAATTTCCTCTACCTCAATTTTTTTTTTATATTTTAATATAATATTATTCAAAACATGGGTTTCAAAGATTTGGAGGTGTTAAAAAAAGAAAAAAACTAACAAAAATGATTATGTTTACATATGTTGATATATGCTTTGATTTTCTACATGTAGTTTTTTTATGGTTAAATAAAATTGTTTTAGATCTATTAGCAAAATTTTTTTTTTTCTGAGCTTAACCTAATTAATGCATTGATCCCTAATGGGATTAACTGAGGTGGGGTGTGGCTCTAGGAAGTGGTTCATTAGAGGCATGACTATGGGGTATATATTTGCATCTGGCAAGGGGAGTCTCTCTCTACTTCCTGCTCATCATGTGAACTGCTTCCCTATACCTCACTCTTCTGCCATGATGTTCTCTGCCTCACTTCAAGCCCCCCAAAGGAATGGAGCCAAACTTCTATGGACTAAGACCTCTGAAACCATGAGCCACTAAATAAACCTTTCCTCCTCTATAGTTATTCTGGTGGGGGCCTTTCAGTCACAGCAGCAAAAAAGCTGAATAAAACAATTTGCTTGATTAGCTTTGTAGAGTATCTTTTTATGTGCTTAATGAACATTCATATATCTTCTGTGGAGAATTGTCTATTCAAGACCATTGCCAATGGACTTTCAATTCTTTGTCATTGAACAGGATGATTTTTTTGTGAGCTTTTCAAGCATGGCTCTTAGGTTGAAGTAGTTTCTTCCTACTCATTTTTATTCATTGTTTTTATAATCAAAAGATTTTGAAAGTTGTCAAATGCTTTTCCTTCATCAATTGAGGTGTTCATGTGTTTATTTTTTTCTTCATTCTTTGAAAGTGTAGTACATTGATCAATTCTTGTATGTTGAACCATCCTTGCATTCTTGGTAATGATATATAATCATTTTATAATACTGCTGAATTCAGTTGGGTTTGCTAGTGCTTTGTTGAGGATTTCTGTGTAAATATTCATAAGAATTAACTCTGTAGTTTTCTTGTATTATCCTTCCATTACTTTGATGTCAGTGCTACTGATTCAAGAGAATGAATTAGGAAGTATTCCATTCTATTCAATTATGTATGAATTTTGAGAAGGGCTGGTATTAGTAATTATCTAAATGTTTGGTAGAAATCAATAGTGAATTCATCACATTCACAGACTTTCTTTGTCAGGAATTGTGAAAGATGTGTTGCTTCTACAGAGCTCAGCAATAAAATTGAGCAATTTTACCATATATCATCATCCAAGTCTTTCCTGGAAGTTTCAAGCCTTTAATAAACTTTAGGAGTTCCTAATAGTTGAACAGGGCAAATTTTGCATGTGTAATTGTTGCCTGGATTGGGAGACAGATTTCTGGTACTCTGCCATCTTGTAGAATGCACTCTATAATTTCATTTTAACATTGGCTGTCTATAATGATCAGCTTGCCACGAGCTTGAAAATTTAATAATCAGCTCTCGGTATGGACCAGCTCCAATATACCACTTGCTCCAAACAACAGCATTTTCATTGTACAATGAACATACAAAAAACAGAGGTTAGATAATTATATAATGACAGTTTTGGGGGGCACATGGAAATGATTAAGAGTTAGAGGGTAGGAAGAGAATGAATAAGGTAGAAGGCAACACCTATCATTATAGATGTGGTTATAAACAAAAAAAAAATAAATCAAAACTGCACACACACACACATGAACACAAACACCTTGAGCTTAAATGGAGAAAACAATGAGAGATACACTGTTTTGTTTAAATAACCTTATTCATACTGATACATGCTGACTCAGTCAGAGAAAATGATTTCCTTGTGAAATGTTATAAATATATAACAAGCAGGATCACTCTAATGAGTAGAATGAATAGTGCATGCATAAACTAAATATGAAACTTACTGATTTTTGAAGATCAATTATTGGCCAAGTTGGAAATATGTTGGGGAAACAAAATAGATCTTTTTTCTCTTCTGCAGTTTAGTGTAAGGGTCAATTACTATTCACTTAAACACGGATTAAAAGATAAAACTGTAAGCCTCAAAATTCTTCTCAATGAGTGATTCATAGCTTCATTCATATTTTTAAAGGAATACTTTTCCTTATCAAAGAGCCTGGGGAAACCTCCCTGAGGAAAAAGTAATTGAACTGAAATTAATGGTTCATTAGGCATATTTGGGAGAGAAGAATATCCAGAATTTGGGCATAGATTTCATAAAGCCCCAGGAAAATGAGGAAAATGAGAGGAACTGTGATGCCAAGAGAGAGAAGACAGGCAAATATTAGGCAGAATAACTTAATTGATAGTTATGGGAACAAAATCAAACTTCATTAACCTAAAAATAAAATGTCAGACATGATTTAAAAAAAATCAAGAGGAACTGCATTCAGGATTTCAACAATGTAATAAAAAATTGACTAGTGAATGTTTGACTTGAAATTTTATTGCATTGCTCTCATTCTTATTTAGCTCCTTTCTCATTCAGAGACAATGACGTCCATTAAATATAGTTTCCATCAATTCTGAACCTCAGCAACAAATGGTCTCCCTCTACTAAAATTCTGACTGAACCTTCAGATTGTTTCAAACGGAATCATTTGACTCTTTTTTCCTGATATCTCAATAATACATGTGGTTAAAGAGGTAGAATATAGTGACAGATTTAGTCTAAATCACATCTGATGCTATGTTGGCAGGTGTCTGGATCCTTTAAGAAAATCCTGGAGAACTATTAATAGAGGAAAGGAAAATGATTCCCAGGTCTGCCAAAACAGCAGATGTATAGTAGGTTACTAGTCTTGCCAGGCTCTGCAGGACATGTGAAATGAATGACTAAAAAGTGCTGTAAAAGTAAGAGATGTAATTCCAAAATATTTAGTGGAAATGAGGTAATATGTCCTGTGTGCATTTTCCAATGATCCATTATTGTCACAATGATTAGAAATGACTGAGAAAGTTCTGATTGGAAGCTTCAGGTATTAAGGATGGGAGATGGGTATTATGGAAGCCAATAGACTAGTTAGTGGGCAATGAGATTACTAAGAATTAGCAGCAGTGGGGAAAACAGCAAAGAGTGGCTGAAATCTTGCGTAGATTCTTTTGAAGAATCTGCAAAAATCTCTTTCCTACACAGAAAAATATATTCAATAACTTTCCTCAAATAGGGAAAGGAAACTACAGACTAAGAAACTGTTTAGCCTGCATGAAATTGTTAACAGAATGAAACACTAACCAACTTTTTAAATGGCACATTCCATGTATTTTCTCCAAATATTTATATTCAATATCAGCAAATTATTAATATTTGGAGATGAATTCACTTTAAATTGATATCATATTATCACAAACCTTAATTTATCAAATGTTTTAGTCTTTAAGATTTATGTTAAAATTCAGGTTTTCAATTATTCCTTTTTGATTTGTAGAAGTGATGCCAGCATCTAATATTGTCACCACTTGCTGCAAAGATATAAACATCTTTACCTTTGCAAATCAATATTTTTGGAAGCAATGGCTCATTTTCACATTTTTAAACTGTAGAATATATGAAAATAAAGTCATTTTCAGAATTCACATTTTTAAATTATTATAGGATCTTTGGTGTTTTTCATATTTCAGGTATGATGTTAGTGTATATGTATACCCCGTTCTTTGTTTTGGCTAGTGTAGCTAGAGCCTTACTATTTTATTAATTTTTCAGAGAAGCATTGTTTTATTCAATTGACATTCTCAGTAAGTTTCCTAATTTCAATAATATTTAATATTTTCTAACTTCAATAACATCAATAATATTGATTTCTTCTCTTCTCTTTAATTTCCTTCTTTTTTCTTCCTTTGTATTTATTTGCTCTTCTTTTGCTAGTTTCATGTGGTCATAATTTAGGTTACATTTTTGAGACCTTTTATTATTTCTAATGCAAGTATTTAATACTATAAATCTGCTTACCTACAAGCTTAATCAAATCTAAAATATTTTGATGTGTCATCCTTTGTTTTTTTTCATTCTGTATTTTCAAAATATTTGACATTACCTCATTGAACTTGAGTCCTTTTAGGTGTGCACTGCTACTTAGTTTTGATTTATAAATATTTTTCCTCTTGTCTTTTTTCTATTATTATTGTGATTTCAGTTCTCTTTCATTGATAAGGTTTGTTTTATGGTCTATATACTTTATTATGCTAAATATTCTTTATGCTTTTAAAAACATGTATTCCACTGGTGTTGGTTGGGGAGTTATATGTGTGTCAGTCTGCTCCTTTTTGGTTGATTGTGTTATTTAGACACAATTCAGGGTCTAGTAATTCAATGATTTCCTGAAGAAAATAGTTGGAAGTTCTAAGATTTTAGTCTATATTTAATCTATATTTGTATTTCTATCAGTTTTGGATTCATGTATTCTGAGTCTCTCTTATTTGGTTCAGATATGCTCTTGATTTTTTAATTAATATGGAATGTTACACATTTTCAGTTCATTCACTTTTGTTTTATCTTAAAATGAATTAGAAGTCACTTTCATATATTCAGCATATCATTTGTGTGTTATTTTTAAAATGACTCTTCCAATGTGTTTTATTAGTGCATTATAATTATACATGATAGCGAAGTTCCCTGTGACATATTCATATATGCACATACATAATTTGCTACCTTTCATTCCCCAGAATTGCTCCTTTCCCTTCACTTTTTCTTCTTACTCTTCTCTTTTGGTTTTCCTTCCATTTGTTTACATATGTATTTTCTTCATTGGTACACTTTTATGTACACTATAATTTTACATAAAAGTGGGATTCATTGTGATATATTCATACATGCACATGTCATAATTTGGTCAACCTTATTCTCCATTCTCCAGTGTTCCCCCATTTTCCCCTTGATCCATTACTTCTACTTTATAGATCTGCTTTCTATTTTGTGAGGTTCTCTTTTTTTCATCAATTCCTTTCTATTCTTTAACTCCTAAATGTGAGTGAAAATATTTGACCTTTGACTTTCTGACTCTGACTTATTTGCTTATCAAGATGTTCTTCAGTTCCAACCAAACACTAGCAAATAATTTTACTCTTTATTGCTGAGTAGAACTCCATTGTATATGTATACCATAGTTTCTCAATCCATTCATCTATTGACAGACACTTCTATTAGTGCAACTTGGCTATTGTAAATTGTGCTGCTGTGTATATTGGAATGTATGTATTATATCACTGATGGTAGGCTGATTTTAGTTCTGTTGTATAAATACCAAGGAGTAGAATAGCTTGGTCATATGGTGGTTTCATTTATAGTCTTGTGTAAGTTTTCCATACAGATTTCCATAGTGGATGCAGTCTAACCAACAATGTATAAGTGTTCCTTTCTCCCCACGTCCCTGTTACCTATATTCTTTTTTTAAAATTATTTATTTATTTATTTAATGTTTACAGTCTGCATTTTGATTCATTGTACACAAATGGGGTACATCATTTCGTTTCCATGGTTGTATACCACGTAGATTCAAACCATTCGTGTAGTCATACATGTACATAGAGTAATGATGTCTGTCTCATTCCACCATTTTTCATACCCTGCCTCCCTATCCTCATTTCCTTCTACATAATCTAAAGTTCCTCCTAGGACCTATATTCTTGATGGTTGCAGTTCTAATTGTAGTAAGCTAAAATCATAATGTAGTACTTTTCATTGCTATGATTGCTTAAGATGTTGAATACTTTTTCATATATTCGTAGTTTGTCCTTTGGGAAATATCTTTTTTTTTCCTTTTTTTTTTGGTACCAGGAATTGAAACTCAGGGGCACTTCACCACTGAGTCACATCCCCAGCACTATTTTGTATTTTTTATTTAGAGACAGGGCTTCACTGAGTTGCTTAGTGCCTCCCATTGCCAAGGCTGGCTTTGAATAAACAATCCTCTTGTCTCAGCCCCCTATGCTACTGAGATTACAGGGGTTCACCACTGCACCTGACTGGGAAATGTATTTATAGTTGTTTGCCCTTATATGGATTGGGATTTTTTTTTTTTTTGGTGTTAAGAAGTTTGAATTTTTTATATATTCTGGATATTATTCCTCTGCCAGAAGAATAACTTCAAAGATTTTCTCTCCTTCTGTAGGCTCTCTCATTACGCTTTTGTTGCCTTTGCTCTGCAAAACTTCTTAATTTGATGATATCCAATTTATTGATTCTTGGTTTATTTCTTGAGCTTTACGGGTCTAATTAAAGAAGTCAATGTCTTATACGCTGGATCCTTCATTTTCTTCCATCTGTCGCAGTTTCTGGTTTAATTTCTATGTCTTTCATCTGCTTTGAGTTGACTTTTGGGTAGGGTGACAGGTAAGGGTTCAGTATTATTCTTCTACAAATGTCCACCAAGTTTTTCCAATACCATTTGTTTAAAATGCTGTCTTTTCTTCACTTTATGTTTTTGGCATCTTTGTCATAGGTGAGATGATTCTATATTTGTGGACACTATATATGTGTATGTGGGTTTATGTCTGTGTTTTCTATTATATTTCATTGGTCTTTATGCATGTTTTTATGTCAGTAATACACAGTTTTTGTCACCATGTCTCTGTAGAATAGTTTGAAGTTGGGCATTATCTCTAGTTTTCTTTTTATTGTTCAGGATTACTTTGGATATTCTGGGATTTTATTCTTCCAAATGAATTTTAGGATTATTGTTATAAGTTCTGTGAAGAATGTCATTGGAATTATGATGGGAACTGCATTGAATCTGTAAATCATTTTTAGTAGTATAGCCATTTTAACAATGTTAATTCTGCCTATTCAAGACCATGGGAAGGCTTTTTATCTTCTTATATCTCCTCAAATTTTCTTCTCAAGTGTCCTATAATTTTCATGGAGGGCTTCACTATCTTTGTTACTAGTTGTTTGCTTGCTTTATTTATTTATTTATTTATGCATTCATTAATTTGAGGCTGTTAAGAATTGAATTGTTTTCCTGATTTCTCTTTCATGGGGTTTCATTTTGGTATATTGAAAAACTATTGATTTTTTAGTGTTGATTTGGTATCCTGGTTCTTTGCTGAATTTGTTTATCTGCTCTAGAAGTCTTCTGGTGGGATATTTTTGGTCTTTTAAGTAGAGAATCATGTCATCTTCAAACAGATAATTTGACTTCTTCTTTTCCTATTTGTATCTATTTAATCTCCTTCTCTTGCCTAATTGCTCCATCTAGAGTTTTAACAACTCTATTGAACAGGAGTGGGGAAAGTGGGTATCCTTGTCTTTTTCCTAATTTCAGAGGAAATGCTTTCATGTTTTCCTCATTCAGTATGTTCTTTGATTTGAGTTTTTCACATATAGTATTTGTGATGTTGTGATGCATTCTTTCTATCCCTAGCTTGTTCAGTGTTTTCACCATGAATGGGTGCTGAATTTTGTCAAGACTTTCTCTGCATCTTTGAGATGATCATGTGATTTTCACCATTATTCTTTTTATTTGATTAATTGCATTAATTGATTTGGGAATGTTCAACCAAATTTGCATCCCTGAAATGAAATCAACTTGATCATAATGTGCTTTCTTTTTGGTGTATTTTTCAATGCTGAGTAGTAAATTTTCATTAAGGATTTTTATGTTTGTATCTATGTTTGTCAGGCATATTGGTCTACAGTTTAGTTTTATTTCTTTGATGATTCCTTATCTGGTTTTGATATCAAGATCATACTGGTTTCATAGACTGAGTTTGGAAGTTTGCCTCTTCTGTTATGGTTTGGATAAGAAGTGTCCCCCAAAAGCTCATGTGTTAGACAATGCAAGAAGGTTCAGAGGAGAAATGATTGGGTTGCAAGAGTCTTAACCTAATCAATGAATTAATCCCTCATGGAATTATTAACTGAGTGGTAACTGGATGCAGTCAGGTGTGACTAGAGGAAATGGTAAATTGGGGACATGACTATGGGGTGCATATTTTGTATCTGGAGAGTGAAGTCTCTCTTTTTCCTGATCACCATGATGTGAGCTGCTTCCCTCCAACACCCTCTCTGGCCATGAAGTTCAGCCTCACCTTGAACCCCAAGGAATGGAGCTAGCCTTCTACAGACCACGACCTCTAAAAATGTGAGCCCTCAAACTCTTCCTCCTCTATAGTTGTGCTGGTCAGTTCATTTAGTCACAGCAGCAAAAAAGCTGTCTCATGGAATAATTTGAAAAGGATTGTCATTATTTCTTTATTTAAAGATCTGGGAAAATTTGACTCAGAATCTGTCTGGCCTGGCCTGGTCTTTGTTGGAAAATTTTTTTATTGCTTCAATTGCATAACTTGTTATTGGTCAGTTTTTGTTTCTGTGTCTTCTTGGTTCAATTTGAGTAGATTATATTTTCTATAAATTTTTTAATATCTTTCAGATTTTCCAATTTGTTGTAATATTAGTTTTCAAAATAGTACTTAGTGATCTCTTGGATGTCAGACATATGTGTGGTGATATCTCATTTTTACCTCTAATTTTATTGATATGAGTCTTTCTCTTTTGGTTAATTTAATTAAGGACTTATCAATCTTGCTTTTCAAAAAACCAATTCTTTGTTTCATTGATCCTTTTTAAATATTCTGTTTAATTAATCTTTCTTCTGATTCGTAAAACAGATCATTTACACTGAAGGTAATTGTTAATATGCTGCCACTTAGGTGTGCTAGTCTATTACTCGTTTTAAATATGTTAATTAAAATTTTTATTTCTAATTTTTTATCTTGCTGATAGTTACTTGGATATTCTTCTTCTTGGCTTTCAATTTTGATTTGGCTACAGTACATTGACTGCATCTTCTTTTGTAATTTCTACAGAAATTGGTGTGAAGCTTAAAATACACAAATATGAAATATCACTGGTGTGCATATTTTGATCAGCATTTAAGTGAAGCATAGAAATCTCACTTTCCCTTAATTTCAGTTACCATTACCCATTCTTTAACATTATTGCATCAGATGTAAGATTACATTATAAATTTTATATTTTATTAAATATGACTTCCAAAACCTATCAGGAAAATCTGATACATGTATCCCTGATTGTCCTTTTTCCATTTTTTTTGGTTCCTTTTTTGATGTATGAAGTTTCTTCCTTTTACTCAATTTAAAAAACTTCTTTCAGTCTTTCCTTTCCCCAATTGTTAAGAAGAAGATCGCTAGTTAAGAGTTTCTTCTACCTTTACTTCATCTGAGGATATTTTATTTTCCCTTAATTTCTGAAGAATAATTTCACCAGATTAGAACTGTGCTTGAATGTTACTTTCTTTGGAAAGATTTCTGTCGGGGTTTTTCTGGGACCCCCAGCCTTGGGCACGGTCAAGATGGCGCTGGCGCTGAGCCAAAAGCGGCCAGCTATACAGTAAACAACCAGCGAATTCCAATGATTGGCTAGTTAACGATGTGATTAGAGCATGCCCCCCTCGTTTACCTATCCTATACCTGCAGCTGTCTGCGCGTTTACCTCGTGTGCTCTCCCCTGATTGGTTGAAGTGTATATAAGCCTGGTGGGTGGGAGAGTAAGCAGAAGCTGAAGCTGAAGCTGAGAGTAAGAAGAAGCTGGGAGTAGGAAGCTGAAGCTGGGAGGGCGCGGAAGCTGGGAGTAAGAAGAAGCTGAGGGAAGAGGAAGCTGGGAGGAAGAAGCTGGGAGTAGGAGCAGAAGCTGAGAGCAGAAGCTGAGGGCAGAAGCTGAGAGTAGAGTCGCAGAAGAAGCTGAGAGTAAAGTAGCAGAAGAAGCTGAGAGTAAAGTAGCAGAAGAAGCAGAGAAGAAGAAGCTGAGAGAGGGGGGTGGAAGGGAGGAAGAAGAGTGCGGGCAGGCGTGAGCCGAGCGGGAGAAGCGGAACGACCGGAGCAGGCGAGAGTTAAGCGGAGGGAAAGAGAGCAAGAGAAAGAAAAGAGAGAAGAAACTGAGAGTAGGAGTAGGAGCTGGGAATAGAGGCGTGCAAGCGGGCGTGAGTCGAGCGAGAGAAGAGTGAAGTGCAGGAGAGTGAAAGAAGCTGAGAGAAAGGGATAGATAAGAAGGAAAGAAAGGAAGACTGTACGCAATGAACTTCCAAAGCTTCAGACGTTTGTCGTGTCTCTCTCTGCGGGCAGAGGGAACGCGATAACTGGTGCCGAAACCCGGGAAGATGAAAAATAAGATATCTTAAAAAAATTTTAACAAGTTAAACCGGTTATAAAAAAGTTAAAGGGTATCAGGATACGCCATCAGCGGTCCTGGGGACACGCGGAATGCGGTTCAGTTAAAAGGTATTGGGATACGCCATCAGCAGTCCGACGCGTGGAACGCGGGTTAAAGGGTATCGGGATACGCCATCAGCGGTCCTGACGCGTGGAACGCGGGTTAAAGGGTATCGGGATACGCCATCAGCGGTCCTGACGCGTGGAACACGGTCCAATTAAAGTGAAAGTAGAAACACGCTTGAAGCGGTCCAATTAGGGTATAGGTAGTACGTGAAAAGCCGCTATAAAAATTCTAATGCACACTTGATATTTTCCTTTCAGTAATCTCGTTGCTCCTGGCAGCTAGGCCACTGTTTGTTATTGTAACTGCCATAACTAAAGCTATTCAAATTAGTAACAATGGGGTCTGAATGCAGCAACCCCTCAGGGAGCTATTAAAAAACCATGGGACGCCATTAAAGGAAAAAACAGCTAAAGTAAGAAAAGCTGCTCAGTGTGCCACAAGGGGGATCTTCATGAACAGGATCTAATAGTAACAGAAAAGAACTCTTAAAAAGAATAAAGTGAGGAAAAATTGAGTGGTGGTGACCTAGAAAATAATTGCTCAAAAAATTTAAGAACAAGGGAAAAAAGGGGAACTAAGTCTAACATAAAGAACCCCCAAAAGGAATAACCAAGTGGTAGTGAAAACTAAAGAACAAGGGGAAAAGGTAGGAGAAACCTAAGCCTAATAAAAAGAGCTTCAGAAAATTGTGGAACCTGCCCGTATTTGAGGAGCAAATGGAGATACCATCAACCATTGAAAAAACTTTAAAGAGGCAGTTAAGACTATTTGGAAACAGGTATGCAGAGCAGTGTTATCTGGAGGACAATGTCTAATTGGAGAGCTCAGTGGCAAGAAATAGCTGTTGAAACTGCTTGCAGAAACATAGTGGCAAGGTTTCCCGATAGAAATGTTGAGATGTTAATAGAAGGCCAATACGCTTCAATAGATGCACAAAATCAGCAGCAAGGAGACAATGCCCTAACAAAAGATAAGAGATAACTATAGTAAAATCTGTTACACCTTATGCCCCAGGACTTTGCCCAAGGCGCAGAAGGGAAACACGTTGGGCTAACGAGTGCAAATTGGTTACTGTTGAGGGAAAGCAGCATGCAAGTGATGCTGCTCCTCCTCGCAATGGCGAGCCTGAGCCTTCCTCCAATAACAAAAACTCAGACGGAAAGGCAAACCCGGAACCTATGGGCCATTGTTAGCCTGGCCATATTTTTTACTTCTAACTAACACATTTTTTATCCTTCCTTTTCTTGTTTTTCACCAATTCCTCTACAAGCCCGTCAATTCTACTGATGATTTTTCAGGTCGTGCTGCTTTTGGTGACAAGGATATCTCTAGCCTTTCTTTGCTTTAACAGGAGGAATTTCTGCACTTTGCCGTTGGAATCATACTACAAATCAGACCCAGAATAGAGCAACTTGTTCTGCTGACCCTAGCTGTAATATTGCTTTTCCTCCCACGTCAGCTTGTGTATTTCCTCCCTTTTATGTTTCTACCAACTAACATTTCTAAAAACACCTCTTAACTGTTCACTAACCGTGTGCTATCTCTCACAATGCTGGAATGGTTCTTTTGCCACCCGTGCAATTTGCACATTTCTATCTTCCTACCAGTCCTAGTTTCTGTTGCAGATATAGAATTGCCAGTGCTATTATCAAGAAACAGGAGAGGCTTTGACATTGCAACAGCCGTGATCATTGCCATCACAGTCCTTGCAGTAGCAGCATTGACACAACCATAACAACGATCATTTGGCCGAGAATATAGCTGCAGCCTTACAGACCATAGAGACTCTATCAGAGAGTGGACTCATTATAAGAACAAGTGGATACCTTGCAAGAACTTTTGGGACTGGGATGCGTTTATTCCCTGAGAGCTGTTTGTGTTGCCCGTATTGTAACTCTACTGGGATGTATATTGTTTCTGTATTTAATATGGCTATATGGTTTTTCTTCTGTTTATAGATTTGTCAAACAGCGGGCAGGCTTAGGAGCTATGGTGGTACTCCTCTGCCTTGGCCTCCTTCTCTTCATTCGTTTTGGCATGCATCTACGAGCTAGCCAATAGAGAGATCAGATTATCTTTCATCAGGCCATGACCGCCCTAAAGGCCAACAGCCCCCCATTAGTATGGCTCTTGATGCTGGACCGGTAGTCAAAGACGGGTAATGAAGGAGGTGGCTGTGTACCAACCTAAGACAGGAGCTGCAGCATGCTCTGCAGACTCTGATGACGGGTAAGGACATATGCTGACCACTCAGCCTAAGACAGACACGGTCCCGAGCCTTAGTTTAATAGATTTCAGAATTACTTCTCTGACTACTCATTCAGATCTATTGCTCCAGATGTTGAATAATACAAAAAAAAAAATTCTTTGGTTATATTCTCCTTGCCTCTTTTACTTTTCGTAATACTGTATTTATTCATTGTTATCTCTTTCATATAGGGTAAATTTAATTTTTAAAATTCAAGTGTATTGATTTCATGCTTTTTTGTCTTTATTCTGCTAGTAACCCTGTCTAGCAAGTTCCTTTTTTAAAATTTCATTATATTTGCTATTTCATTGTATTGTGTTATTGTAATGTACAATATTGTATGTACTGTATTATTCTTTGCTATTGTATTCAACATAATTTTTCACTGTACTATAACAACTTTATTTTTTTTTAATCTTGTATTTCTTTGCAGAGGTTTCCTATTTTATTTTTCTAGAAGTTTTGTAATTGATCGTGGAAGCATTATTATGATACTTGTTTTAAAGTGACTGTCACATAATTCATAATTTTCATTCACCTCAATATTGGCATCATTTGGTTTTCTTTTTTATTCAAATCACAATTCACTTGATTTTGTAGGATAGGTCATTTTAAAAACATTTTTTTCTGAGACATTGTGTCTGTTAAATTAGGAGCCTTTGTGTCACAATTATGTCTATCTGTCTGTCTGTCTGTCTCTCTCCCTCTTTCTTTCTCTTTCCCTGTCTCACAGAAATTCTGAAATAAAATAGTGGTGGTCTTGGTCCTCTTTTGAGAGTCATAGTTCCAATAGCAGTTTATTTTCAGAGTACTAAGTGTCATTTTTTATCTAGTGGATTTATCTGCTTCTGGCTGCTAAGTCTTGGAGGAGAGTTAGTGGTACCCTTCAATTAATGTCATCAAGCTGAAATCACTTATTTATTCTGTCAAGGTCTCCTCTTTATTGGTACTTTTATCTTATTATAAAATTTGTTGGGGTAGAATCCTAGCTTATTTTGCAGGTCTGGCACCTAGCACTGTCTTGAATATTTAATGTATTTGAAAAATATTTGTTTTGATTAAATGAATAATGTATGAGATTTTATTCAATTTTTAGCAAACAATAGACAATTTAATGTAATAAAATTACTTAGCTTACAATAATCCTATGTTTATCAATATTTAGAGCATACACTCTCCACTTGGGGGTCTTACTAGCAAGGTCATGGAAAATGAGGATGTGATGCTTATGTACTTGTACTTTTCGTGACTCTCCTGATTTCATAATTAAATTAAAAACAATTTAAAAACTCTGCCACTGGATTATTTTATTTATGTAACATGCCAGTCAGATTCTACTTAAAGGTATGCCATGAAAGGATACCTACATGTAAATATATATGAGTATCAAAGGCAATTATTTTAATTATTTTCCTAAAATTATTTTATTATTCAAATGTATTCAAATATATTTATTTTATAACATAAGTTGAGCTAAATCTTGATATATTTCTAAAACAATGTTGAAGAAATTAGTAAGATTTACCTTGGGGAAGAGATTAGTTAATCAAAGACATACTATACATTGAATGACTACATAGTTGTTTTTTAATGGATACAATAAAGTAAAAGAACATGTGAAATGGATTCTCAGTGCCACAGATTGAATTTATGATGAGCATTAGGGACTACTTCCAATCTTTATAAATACACTATGCTTTTACCTATGGAAGAGCCTCTTACCTATGCCATAGGAAGAAGAAAATAATTCATAAGAATAATATAACTTGCCTTGTCTCAAAAATAATTCTGAGAATACTGTCTTTAACTTGAACATGACATAAAATCCGTGCTGTTAAGAAAGTTCAGGTTCACATACAGGAAATATTAATCACTAAAAGAAAATACTTTTGGAAAGATAAATACTTGATATTATCAATACATTTCTAATGACACTAAAGGTATTTGTTTTTAGAATAGTGTGTTTATCTAAGTATAAAAACTGTAACAGAATAAAATAAGTAAAATAAAAAGTATACAATTAATATATGTGATTTAATATAGACCTTCTTATAGCCATATAATACATTATTTATTTTTTGCTTATAATTTTTTGATATTGGATTTCAATAATTAAAGCAATAGTAGTAACTTGATAGTCCTTTTCCACTCCAGTGCTGCAGTAAGACCCATTAGACAATCTGCCATCTCTCTCAGACTAAATTTCTTCTTGAGTCTTTTGAAGTTTTATCTTATCATCTACTCATTGATTGGCTCATTAACTCAGTAATAATTTATTAATGCCTGCTTATATCTGGCATCTGTATTGTATGCCTATAATAAAGACATGACTATGACACATTATTTGGCTTGGAGAAAACTCACAATGTGATCTATTGATAGCTAACCACCAATCCTAAGAGAATTAATGTAATTTTTATTTAGATTTCTCAGCAAAGTGATACAGAAATGTAAAAATAGGTGTCATTAGTTCTCACTGCAAGACTAAGAAATACTGTATAATAAAAACTGGAATTTCCTTTAAGTACTTTGAGATCTTATAAGCATAAAAGAAATCACAATGATTTTTAAATAACATTAATTATATGTTTATCAGATAATTTGAGTGAATTCTGTTGGCAGCTTTAGATTGGCTGCAATGGAAAAGAGGTATGTAGATAATTTTCTAACAAGACTAATATACTAATCCATGGAAGAATTTGTAAATCCACCAAGCTACTATAGTAATATGAGAATAAAGAAAAAGTTGTTTCCTGGGAAAATGAAAGATACATTCACATTTAATAAATATTTTTATTATTTTATCTTGAAAAGATCATTATAATTTAAAATTACACTTTTAACAATATTGTGTTATTTCATTAGTGAAAAATAATTACTTATGATTGAGCAAAGTCAAATGAAAAAATATTGTTCTGCATATTTTCCATCATATATGAAGGACATAAAATCATTGCATAATTTAAACATCAATATCAAATCTTTCTGTAACCAAAAATGATTAGAGGAATAGATAGAAATGCAAATTTAAAGATCTAGGTTCCAGCAATTTGCATTTTAACAAGTCCTCAAGGTGATTCTGATGAGCCCCCAAATTTAAGCATTATTTACTATGGGAACATTCAGGAGATTATCCGAGGGTGCTTGCATATCAAATGAGATTTGAAAGTTTTTTATCAAGAAGTTGGAGTTGTAATGTGATGTACTCCATTTTCCATTTTAATTAATAGGATTAGGCTGTGAGGGGAGAAATGAAAGGATGTGAGGATTCAGTATTTAAGACACTTTGATGACAGAAAGGAAACCAATTCATTTGAGAAAAACCGTTATCAATCACAAATTAAGTTGACTTTTCCTTGACTGAAATTCTAAATTTACTAATATGGGAAAATAATGCTATTGTGTATTTCCTAACATTCATCATAATGCCTTTAATGTTACCATCTCCTATTTCTACTAGTATATTTTAGGTCTTTTGGGTTTTTATTTTTTTCCACTTAGTTTAACCATGGCTAGGGCTATTGTCGTCTACTGTTCTGCTTCTTTAAGTATTCCTAAAAGGGAGTTTAAAATAAGTCTAAAAATATTTGATAAACAAATAAATCAAGTAACACATAAAAATGCTGTGGACAACTAAATTGAATAAAATTAGGGTGAAGTCTTAGAAAATAAAGTGACCTGCTTTTAATTTTAGTGCCCCATTTAAAAGGTAATAACAATATTATGAAGCCAAAGTGAGCTACAAAACACTTAGAGGGGTAATAAAAGCAACACAAGCTATTGTTCTCTGCTTTATTGCTCAGTACACTAGCAGTTGTAGGAGATTTCTATGTGTTATCTGTATGCAACTAACCTTTTACAAGAGAAGCAACCTTTTGTGCTCTGGAATTTCCTTGACTCACTGAGCAATCACTAGACATGATATATTATATGCATGCTTTTTAATCCTGAAATTCACTTAGCCTACCTTAAGTTGTAGAATAATGAAGACAGAGTCAGACCATGGAAAATGCCAGTACTTTTTTCTTGATCACGCTTTGAAAGATCTTTTAAAAAATGAATACAGGAGGGTCTCCGGAGCACCACATGTAGTCAGACAAAATTTTAGATGACCATCAGTAAGAGAAGCAATATCAACTGATTAAAAATGAATGGGGATTATGTCCACTGAGAGAAACCTGACAAATGAAGTGAAAGGACTCAAGGACAAATGAATATCAAGGAAGATTGACCTGTCTCACTGAGTCATGTTCAATCTGCTTGACAGTCTTACATAAAAGCAAGTAGATCGTTGTTCATTTTTAATATGTAGACCTTGTCTGTCCGGTTTTAAACTACATTGTGTATGTTATCTCAAATTTTATGAACAAAGTGAAAATTCAAAAGCATCCTATTAAACACACTTGATTTTGAGCATATATAAATTTGTGGAAAGAAACTAATGGGAATGATTAATGAATAGAAGCATAAACACTAATTTTTGCTCTGAATGTTTAAAAACTGTCAAAATTTGGAGTTACTAATAGAAAGTAGAAAATATATATTGTGATCATTTGAAAGCTATCATCTATGACATGAAATTTACAATGTAATATTAAATGAAATACCTTTTTCTTGATAACAGTTCAATTTATGTGCAGCATTTTATAAATGCTTCAAGTTTAAGCCCATGGTTTTATATTTCAGCAATGCAATAAAAAATATCAGAAGGTTAATTTCATATTCAAACTAATATCCAAAGGTTAAAAGTTTTTTAAGACTTAGATGCAAGATAATTTAATTTTTACAAACTGATAACTTTTTTCATTTTGTCAGTAGATTGGACTAAAATAAATACTCTGAGTAGATGACCATTGACCTTCTATTCCATCTTGTGATTTTCCAAACCTTTCTATAGATTTTAAAACCTACATCATTATATAATCTTGAAAGTATCATTAGCTAAAATGTTAGTTTACATTCCACATTAGTTTCTTTGGGTTGTTGTAACATGTTACCACAAACTTCATACTTAAAGCAAAAGAAATGTATTTTATCACTATCTGGAGGCCAGAAGTTTGAAATTAAAGTGAGACACTGTTCAGTTCACTCCTTTCTTCCTTTCTCACTTCTGGTGCTTGTTGGTTTTTTCTTATTATGTGCCTGCATTAACAAAATCTTTGCCTTAGTCTTCATATTGCCTTTTCTTCTGGGTATGTATAAACTTCCTCTCTCTTACTCTCTGCTAAAAGCCCTTGTGATTGGGTTTAGGGTCCACCTATAAACCAGGGTAAACTTGTCCTCTAAATCTTTAACTTGCTAACATTTTTTGTCATATAAGGCTATATTCATATTGTTAAAAACATATATATGTGTGTGTGTGTGTGTGTGTATACATATATACACATATATACCTACATACATACATATAACTATTAAACCCATTATGCTTTCTCATTACATTTCCAAGACAAAACTCTCTGCTGAAAAAAGCAGTTTAACTATAATTTGTGATTAAAAATTTACTTGTCAAATCAGAAGATGGTATTAGTATAAGTTAACAAAGAACAAAGATGTGTTTCAATCTGAACAAAAACAGTGCTTTCATTCTTTTCTTTATTAGTTGCTGAAGAAAATTATTTACTATGACCTATCTCATAATAAGATGTATTTTTTTCCAAAAAAAAAATATTAGCAATTTGTTTTAAATAACAGCCAAACAGTGGGGCAGAAAACTCACTTCAAAGACACTACAAATATATAGCAAGTAAAACAGCATGATACTCTTGTAAAAGCAGACATGCAGATTAATGAACTAGAACAGAGAAGACAGAAATATCTGTAGTCATTTATAGTCAACTGATTTTTGACAAATAAGTCAAGAATACAAAATGGTAGGAAGAAAAATCCTTTCAATCAATGGTGATGGAAAAACTGGACATCAACATGCAGAAGATAAAACTAGAGCTGCTACTTTTTACCCATTACAAATATTAATTCAAAATGAGTTAACAACTTAATCGTGAGACCCCAAACTATAAAACTACTAGAAGAAATATTGAAGAAACACTGCAGGATATTGTTTTGTGCAATTATTTTTGGATATGCCTTAAAACACAGGCAGCAAAAGAAGAAACAGACTACTATTTTCACATAAAACTAGAAGAACTTCTGCTTAGTAATGGAAACAGTACTGAGAGACAACCTAGAGAATAGTGCATAACAATTTCAAACTATACATCTGTGATCATTTGATTAAGTATTCTCCCAAAGCTCATGTGTTAAGTCCTGGTGTCTCACCTTAGCATTATTGGGAGATGGTGGAAGTTTTAAAAAGTGGACCTAGTTGGAGGCAGTTAGGTCGTTTTGGAGGTAGAGGGACTCCAGTCACTTGCTTCCTCTTTTGTTTGCTTCTTGACCATGAATTACTGTTTTTTCTCTACTGTGCACTCCCACCATAATGTGCTAACTTTCAACAGGACCAAATGATCATGAACTTAAGTCAACACAACTGTGAGTGAAAATACACCTTCTATCTTTGTAAGTTGGTTATTTCAGGTATTTGTTATAGTTAAGGAAATCTGAGTAACACAAAATCTTATAAGTGGTTAATATTCCTAATTTATAAGAAATTGAAACAATTCAAAGAAAAAAATCACTAAATAATGGGCTAAAGAACCAAATGTATGTTTGAAATAGATATATAAATAATTCTGAAAATCACTAATAATCAAGGAAATGAAATTCAAACCCTCAATGATATATTACCTAATACAAATTAGAAAGGCTACTATAGCCCTGCTTCCTGGTTGCTTATCCTCAGCTGCTTCCTTGTGCCATGCCTATCCACCATGATGCTCTGCCTCACCTCAGATCCAAAGTTATGGATTTGTATGGCTGTAATAGAACCAACTATGAAGCAAAATAAACTTTTCCTACTCTATATTGTTATTGTCAGTTCTTTTTGTCACAGCAATGAAAAACTAGATGAAAATTGATACAGAGAAGTGGGATTATTGCTGTGACTAACCTGCCAATATGGTTCCAAAGCCTTTGAAGCTGCTTTGTTGGGTGATAATTTTAAAGCATTTAAAGATGCAAGCCAGAAAAGCTTTCAATATTTTAAGCAGAACTCATTGATGGGAACTCAAAAGACCACAATGCCAGTAGACTATGGACAGCAAAGACTGAGGTTTCAGAGGAGGAAGACTCTTTTGAAAATTGAACTAGAGGCCATTCGTATTATGTTCTGGCAAAGAAATTGTCTACATTTTTCTCAGGTACTGAGATTTTTGTGAGATTGATTTTAAAACTGATGTAGTAATTAATTTGGTGGAGGAAATTTTAAGGCAGAACAGCATTCAGGCAGTGGCATGGATATTGTTGGTGCCTCTTAGCCAAGTTTACTATGATAATAAGGAGAAGAAAGCAAAGCAAAAAGATTTGACTAGCTCTTGTTAAAGGAATCATAGCTACTAAAGAGATGCTAAATACTTTGCAGATACAATAGGAAAGATGGCATGTTAGGAATTGCAAGACCACAACCATCTCGGGCTCCAAAGCATAAAAGTAAAAATTCCTTTGAGAAGAGGCTGTGAGGACACCCTGCTTCAAAAAGGTGGCCAAAGAATTTGATTCATTATGTTGGTTCACCCAGGAACAGAAGTCTTAGCTACTGTTTGTGATTGTGGCAAAACTTGTTATCAACCATTTGTTTTTGGTTCTGCAAGAATGAAGAATGCTGGACTTAGTGGTTATGGAGGCCTTTGCCAAGAATTCAAAGGAGAAGGGAGACCAGGCAAAGTGCAACACAGTCAGAATACCTGTGAGAAGCCCCTGAAAATGGAATGCATGAAGATGTCAGAAGGAAGCAAAAGCTTCACCAGAGGACTCTGGGAATACATGATGTCAATAGCATCAGGCATCTGCCAAAAAAAGCTGCAGGAATTGAGCAGAAATAAGCCAACAGAGAGACCATTTGGGTTCACCATCGAGGTCATAAGAGTGGAGCTACACAAGTTCTTTGGAGAGAACATTATGATGCTTTCTGCCCAAGATGTCAGTTATGGAGCTACACAACTTGTTTTTTCCACTGGATTTTGATTTTGCTTGGTCCCATCCTGTTATGGTTTAGTTTTGAGGTATCTCCCCAAAGTTCATGTGTGAAACAATGCAAGAAAGTTTGGAGGTGAAATTATTGGGTTAAAAGAACCTTAAACTAACCAGTAAATTAGTTCCTTGATAGGGATTAACTGGGTGGTAACTGTAGGCAGTTAGAATGTGGCTGGAGTATGTGGGTCAGTGGGGGATGTGCCTTAGGGGTTTATATTTTGTCCATAGAGAGGAGAGGTTTCTCTCTCTCTCTGCTTCTTGGTATGATGTCTTGAGTCATTTCCCTGCACCACACTCTTCTGCCACAGTGTTGAGTCTCACACAGACCCCAAAGAATGAAGTCAGCTGTCTTTGAACTTAGAACTCTGAAACCATAAGCCTGCAAATAACCTTTTCCTCCTCTAATTGTTCTAGTCAAGTGTTTTAGTCCTAGCATTGAAAAAGATGTCTAAAACACAGTCCTTCTTTCTATTCCCCTAATTCTCTCTAGTGGAAAGGAAATGTTTATTTTGTATCATTGTGTATTGGGTATATGAGACTTGTTTTTGATTGTTACAGAGGAAAGCATCCATGAGTTTGCCATGAATCTCAAATAAGATTTTTGACTTGGAGTTTTGGATAAAACTGGAACTGTTAAGACTATGGGGACTTTTGAAAATGTACTAAAAACGTTTTGCATTGTAAGATGGGCATGAGTTTTTGGGAGTGAGGTGTAAAATTTTATGGTTTTGATATGGGGTGTTCTCTAAAAGCTAATGTGTGAGATAATGCAGGAATTTTCAGAGTCAAAATTATTAAATTGTGAGATGTGTAACCTAACCAGTGCATTAATCCAC
Organism: Sciurus carolinensis; assembly: GCF_902686445.1. Taxonomy (NCBI): domain Eukaryota; kingdom Metazoa; phylum Chordata; class Mammalia; order Rodentia; family Sciuridae; genus Sciurus; species Sciurus carolinensis. Next base: position 62,783,084 of record NC_062217.1, on the reverse strand, counting down.
CGATAGAGATTTACTGAGTAGAAACTATAGGTATGTATGTTTTTCATTAGAATTATAGCCTTGGGGTTATGTTTTGTGCCTGTCGAGCAAATTTTTCTTTGCTTACTGATTTTTATGCCCTGAGCCATGTCTTCTTCCTCAATGTTATACCTCACCTCAGGGCCAATGCTATGTTGGATGACTATGGACTGAAACCCTGGATCTCTGAGCCAAAATAAACTTTTCCTCTTCTACATTGTTCTTGCAGGTATATTGGTCACAGGAAAACCAAACTTGTCTAAAACAGGAATATATACTTGATAAGTCCATTCCCTTCTTTTTTAAGTATGTAAATGAAATATCCTTTAGTTTCTACTTTATTTTTGTAATGAAAATTCAATATTAAATAGATTTTGGATTTCATAAAATTTTAGATCTATGTAAAAAACTGCATTCAACTGCTGATTTATTAGTTTGTTGAATTATAACAAATATACTAATCCTGAACAATTTTAAGTCTCAATAATTTTATTTTATTTAAGACTTTTTGCTTCAATTTAAAATCTACTTATAGTTTTCTTTGTGCTACTTTGTAATCACTATTATTCTGATTATACCAAAATTATGAGGACTTTTTCCTCATTTTATATTCATCTAGAAGAGTTAAATATCATTGGAATTATTACTTTCTCAAATAAGCCATCAAATAATATCTGTGAATATAATTTTGCCTAGTGCTTTAATGAGTAAAAGTAAATCAATATTTTTTGGTAATTTAGCTATCTAATTATTTTCTTTCCTGTTATTTACTTGACAGTTCGTATGTTTGTTAAAACATTTTCATCAAAAATTGCAAATTATTTTCCATAAAGTTCAGAGGATCAGTTGCTTATAATTATTTTATTTATATATATGGTTCTTTTCTTATCTTCACATACAATTTTGTGCTATTTTGCTTTTTTATAATAATTATTTTTCAGAATCTACATTTATTTTATTGTTCTGTATTGTTTATTTTCAATGAAACATCTCTGGAATATATTTCTCAATTTCACTTTTATTTCAATAATTTATTTCATTTATGAATTCAACTTTCCATGGATTCTTGCATGTTTATGTCTGTGATATGGATTTTATTCTTTTCAGTGGCCACAATGCACAACTGTAGTGATCCTTGTCAATCATAGTTTCCCTTCTATAAATCCCCTATGTATAGCCTACTTTCAACCTTAAATTATACTACAGAGCTACAGTAACAAAAGTAGCATGGTATTGGTACTAAAACAGACATGAAAATCAATGAAACAGAATAGAAGACACAGAGAGAAATGCACATAAATTCAGTTCAGTTATCTTTGACAAAGGTACCATAAACATACATTGGAAAAAAGATAACTTCTTCAACAAATGGTGCTTGGAAAACTGGAAATTCATGTGAAGTAGAATGAAACTGAACCCCTATCTCTCATCTTGCACAAAACTCAATTCAAAGTTGATCAAGGACCTAGTCATTAGATCAGAAACATGCACCTAGTAGAAGAAAATTCAGGCCCAGCTTTCCATCATGTTGTCTTAGGAACTGACTTTCACAACAAAACTCCTAAAGCACAAGAAGTAAAAATCAAGAGTCAGTAAATGGGATGGTATCAAACCAAAAATCTTCTTTACAGCAAAGGAAATAATCAAGAAGATGAAGAGAGAAAGCCTACAGAGTGGGAGAAAATCTTTACCACCTGCACCTCTGATAGAGCTTTAACCTCCAGGATATATAAAGAACTCAAATTAACATCAAAAAAAAAAAAAAAAAAAAAAGAAATAGCCCAGTCAATAAAGGAACTGAACAGGCACTTCATAGAAGAAGAAATATGAATGATCAACAAATATATGAAAAAATGTTCAACATGTATAGTTATTAGAAAAATGCAAATTAGAACTATACTGAGATTCCACCTAACTCCAATCAGAATGGCAATTATCAAGAAAACAAGTAACAATAAAAGTTGGTGAGTTCGTGGGGAAAAAAGTACACTCATATATTGCTGCTGGGACTGAAAATTGGTGCAACCACTCTGGAAAGCAATATGGAGATTCTTCAGAAAACTTAGACTGTAACCAACATTTGACCCAACTACCTGACTCCAAAGGACTTAAAAGCAGCATACTATAGTGATATGGTCACGTCAATGCTTATAGCAACTCAATTCATAATTACTAAGCTATAAAACCAACCTAGGTGCCATTCAACAGATGAATAAAGAAAATGTGGTATATATACAGAAAGGAATGAGTACAATCATAAACAAGAATGAAATTATGGTATTTGATGGTAAATGGATGGAACAGGAGATTATCATGCTAAATGGAATAAGCCAATCCTAAAGAACAAAAGGCCAAATATTCTCTCTGATATGTGGATGTTAACACACAATAAAAGGGGGTGGAGGGAAGAATAGAAGTTCATTGGATTAGACAAAGGGGAATGAAGGGAAGGGTAGGGGGATGGGAACAGAAAAGACAGTAGAATGAATTGGATATGTTTCCTGTGTTCATATATGAATAAACCATCAGTGAAATTCCACATCATTTACAACCACAAGAATGGGATCCTAATTAGGAGAAGTTATACTCCATGTATGTATAATATCAAAATACACTCTACGTCATGCATATCTAAAAAGAACAAAAAATGTAAAAAAAAAAAGTACGGCCTGTTTCAGGAAATTTGATATTTTTGAATAGCAGGCTGAAAAGTTTGGCTGAACACTGATTTGTTGAGGGATTAGTCTTACTAAATGATCATGTTGCCTAATTTACATGTATACTGAAATACCTTTTTATTCCTTAAGGCCCAGAGCAATATAACAGTGTGTGTTGAATGAATTCTCTTTAGAAATTTTGAAGATGTTTGCAAAATTTGTTTTGTCTCTATCCCATTTTATCATTGCAGAGAAGGGGAGTGTTATTCTGATTAGGAAAAGATGAGGAGAATCATAATAGGTTGAAGGTCTGGCTCTTTCTCTCCTAAGTGTAAGTGAAGATAGTCATAAAATTGATGCAGGTGGTATGAGAGAGAGAAGTGAAAACTGGGAACAAGGAAGCTCTATAGTGGGGGTACAGGAGTATGGATTTAGAGAATCGGTGTCTGGAGAGAGGAAACATCCTAGTATATGTGGAAAGAAAAGTGGAAAACCAAGATAAATTAGAGGCACAGTAGAAGGGAATTGAAGAAAAACATGAGAGTTTGAGGGACTATAATTCTCACATGATCTGAGTTTGTCCAACATAACCGTTTATAAATTTTATTAAAAATAAAACAAATAAGTATTTATTAAAGTATGTGAAAAAAGTGGATATTACCAAAAAAGTCACCCACGCTAGTGAGTATGGAAAGGAGAAATCCTATACAGTGTTGATGAGAATGTAAATTGGTACAGTTATTATGGAAATTAATATAGTGTTTCCTTACAAAACTAAAAATTGTAACTAATATTTGACTCAGCAATACTACTATGAGTTTTAGACCCAAAGGAAATGAAATCAACGTCTTGACGATGTGCCTGGAGTCCTGTTTAGTATATCAACATTCTCAAAAACTTAAAGATACAATCTGTATTTGAGACAAAAGAAGAGCAGATCAGTGAAAGACTATTAGAAGTTTCTCTTTTCTTCTATTTTGTATGTTAATAAAAATCTTCAAGTAGCCACAAAGCAAGAGGGTGTTGATCAATATAGTGCCTGAATTAACATATCTGCTTCCAGGGTGAAATTGCACAATTTTACCACCCATATTTCCTTATTCAGACAGATCAATGACATAAGTGTTTATAAAGTCAAAAGTAAGAAAACTGGGTGTGGTGGTGTATGCCTATAATCCCATATGCTTGGGAGGCTGAGACAAGAGGATCACAAGTTAAAGGTTAACTTGGGCAGCGTAGCAAGACGCTATCTTAAAATAAAATAAAAAGAACTAAGAGTATAGTTAAATGTTAGAATATTTGCCTAGCATGTGTGTGGCTCTAAGTTCAATCTCCAATACTAAAATAAAATAAAATAAAAATAAAAAAATGAAGGCATAGAATCAAAATATGTGTAACCATCATGTGTGAATGTATATGTGCTTCATTAATAAGAAAGCTGTACTTTCAATATTTTATTCTCCTGTTCTTAACATTTTCTTCTACATTTCAGAGATAACTAATAGCCCTGCTATAAATTGTGCAGAATAAATTAGTAGCTCCACATTTTATCCATAATTGACCCTTATGGGATGAAATAGGATTGTACAGGCCTCTACATTATTACATACTTTAACTAATGTGTAAGAAAATACATTAAATGTGGGAAGTTGGACACATATATAAATAATAGAAATACAGGAAGAAGGGATATATATTATGTAATATTACCTTCTGGTTGTATCATCACTAGGTTGACAATTTTGAAGTTATACTCTTTTTATGTTCCTGAAAAGTTTTCACATTATACTTGTTGAGCTATATAACAGAACTTGATTTCCTAATATATGCCTGTTACATTCCTATTTTTAGAAAGTATGAATTTTTTCATTATTTCACTTAAGGTAATGTAAGATATAATTGTACAGTCTTTACTTAAAAGTGTTGGATTCATAAAATGTCAAATGAGAACAAGAAAATATTCAAAATGCATATTAAATATGTTAAATATCTCAGTCTAGGACTTCTCAAATTAGAAGCTGAGGGAAGATGTGGGCAGATGATGATCTGAAAAATGATCTCTTAGAGGAGAAATGAGAAGTCAGAGGAGCTGACTGAGGAAAGAGAGAAATCAAGACAGGAAGTATTTCAAAGGTGACCATTGCCTGTGCTGGCTGGTCGGCATGCTTACTGACTCCTACAGATTCTATTTTATGGTTTTGTGAAGAAATAAAATTAAAAAAATAAAGAAATTGCCCTGTATTTTAATTCTTTGAGGTGATTCTTACATCTTCTGTTAAATTTCTAGAGGCTTTCTTGTTTTTTTTTTCTACCTCTACATCTTTTATGCTCCTCCTCCTCCTCCCCCTCTTTCTCCCCCTCCTCCTCCCCCTCCTGCTCCCCTCCTCCTCCTCTTTCTCCTTCTCCTCCTTTTTGTTTGTTTTGTTTTTGGTACTGAGGATTGAACCCAGAGGGTCTTTGCCACTAAGCTACACCTCCAGCCCATTATTTTGAGTCAGGATCTCACTAAGTTGTTTCAGACCTTGCTAATTTGCTAGAACTGGCTTTTAACTTGAGATCTTCCTGTCTCAACTTTCCCAGGTCCCTGGGATTACAGCAACTGCATCTAGAGGTTTTTTAATATAAATGGGAGAACTTTTCAAGTATTATATTTTTGGAGTTTTCACATTGGCTTTAAAGCAAACTTTGGGAAGGGAAATACATGTTTTGGGAATGAATATATTCCCCATAGTGTTTTTCTCCAAGCAATGATGGAGGGGAAAAAAGATGTTCGGCTTTATGTCAAAGTAATCGGCATTTTTGGGGAAAATCATATTCTAAATTACTGGGCATTAAACTCTCTTGATTTTTTTTTTTTTAAAGTGAGGTTTAGTAACTTGTGAGAAATAAATGTAAGTAGGGAGGGAGATTTCCTACTACTACTGATAATGTCTACTTGCCACCAACACAACCTTGACAGAGACTACATAAACTGGAACCAAGTTTGGTCAAGACCACAGGAATTACCAAGAAGGAATTTGTCAAGAAAACATCTATAGAATTACCATGAATTCCCACTGACTTTAGCTTCAAGGTCAACTTTTGGTTATCAGTTTTGTCGGGAGCAATGAATGAATTACAGGTTTCTTTGAACCATCCCAAGGCACAGGCAATGCCCTTCGGAGTACTCTGGGTGGAGAGGCGCCAGTGGAGACTGTAGTTGATAGTGATGCCCTGTTCAAAGGGTATTCTGTGCAGCTCACAGAATTTACTGGTTCATGGCCTTGAGTTCAAATGCCAGCTGCCTGGAGGAAGAGAATTGTGAGTGCAAACTGATAAACTTTAATTGAGCTGTTTTACCCACAACTTCATTTTGTTTATCTTAAAGAAGCTTTCTCACAGTAAATTCTTTTGATATTTAAATCTATATAATAAACTTATGGAGCTTGTTCAAGACCAGTCTTCTCCCATCAGGGTTTTGGCTGGTCCACCAAGACTGCTTTTTCTATCTTAGGGTCTGTCTTATTTCCAATCCCCTCATCAACCTGAGTTAGGGGAAACTGAGCAAACATCACGTGGGCAGTGACAGAGGCCATTTATGCTGTGGAAGGATTTAAAAAATGTATTACTCCTTGTCCTGAATCTTCTGTTGCTGGTAAAAGTGGGAAGCATTTATCCCCAGGTTGCCATCTCCAAATGGTCAGCAGTTGGTCCTTCAGTGTTGATGCTCATGCTTCTTCTAGATGTGCATGTGTGATCACCACGTGCTTTCTCACAGGTATCTCCATGCATTAGAGAAGTCCTCAGAGAAGAAAGGTCTTTCTTAAGAATTAGGTTGGGAAGTTGTACAGTTGCAACTGAACAGCTAATCAGAGCCTTTGTGAAACTAGTTCATGATGAAATAGCTGGAAGTAGAATTGGCCCACAATTTATGGCCCATAGGACATATTCTGGGGTGTTGCTCCATATAATAGTAACGGAAGTGAAATTATTTTGAGCAAAATGTACAATTTTATATCCATAATATTTTAAGTGAAGCGCAGGAAACAAGATAAAATATATATAATTTTTATTTTTCAAATCTTGATTCTACAATTTTAGAGTTTTTAATTGGTTTTAAAAACAAGCAGAAATATAGCAACTGAGGTATTCCAAAATAAAATAGGGGAGACATATTTTTAGCTGCAGATTGAACATAGAACCACCAGGGAATCACATCTTGGAAGAGTGCTGGGGATAAAATAAGGTTTCTTGATGTCATAAAAGGTACAAAAGAAAATATTTCTGTGGGGATAAAAGAAAATGTGGAGATACAGAAGATTGTTTTATATCCAAAAATGTTGATTTACCTATACTCTTGATGTATTATTGTCACAACTAAATAGTCTGTGAATTACTTTGAGCTTTAATATAATTCTTAATTGGGAGATGTAATTTGATTTTTGAAAAACTCACTTTTAATTCACAGACTTCTCAATGCAGTTGCTTTTAGTACAAAAGTAGCAATCCCTCAGTTGTTTGTGTTTGAATTAACTAATAAGACATATATATATATATATATATATATATATATACAAGAATAAATATTAATTAACATAACAACACAGAAGAAACAGGATGCAGCTACAGTTGAGAAATCATTTCAACTGTGAGGGAAATGGGCAAGCAAAAGTGAGAGCCAGCTGTTCAAAGGAGTGCACATTCTACACGGCAAATCTGAACCTGAAATCCAATCTAATACGTAATGTATATCTTCAAGTCAACAGCTGCTCATGGGAAAAAACTGAGGAAGACAATGCATTGCACAAAATTACACTGATGTTATAATCTGTGATCTAAACATCAAGTTGAAGATCTTTCATACTCAGTAGCCCAATACTTGAAACACAAATTATTTGTGCTGGTATAGAAAATATATTCCATATTAAAATTCTTAATATAACCATCTGAAGTGAGACACTGTTATATCATCCACCCTTAGAAAGGTGTTTGACTAACTGTTGAGAATAAATATATTTTTAGAGTGAATATTTAATTACAGATCTTTTTCAGAATAAAGCAATTTTATAATGCAGTTTTGAAGAGAAAATAACTACTCAAAACAATGTTTTATCCTCTAAAAATTTCAATCCTTTTTGAATTTTACTTATTGATTTACACATACAAACATAAATGAAAATGCAAGGAAAAAAGTCTTCATTATTTTAATTTCCAGAAAAATTTGATAATATTGGTGTTTCCCTTAAGTTTTTTCCAACATTTTAATTGTTACAATTGTATTTAATTTAACATTTGAAACTTATAAGAAATTATTCCTGAAGATGGAGAATTTCCCCCAAATTTGTTTTTTACTTCATTCCTTTAGAGATTACAATGTTCACTGAACTTCAGAGAGCTCACTTATATGAATGGTTCACCACTTTTTTATAAGGAGGAAATTTTACCGTTGTTTAAGTCCTTAATATTTTAGTTAGCTTATATATTTCATCTACATACATTATGAACCTCAGAATATAATCTTATCATTTTGCTTTAAAGCCAGGAATTATATATTTTTTGAAAAGTAAACAGGAAAATATCCATATTAATGTATTCAATACACTTTACTTTTTCTTGAAGACCTGTTTCTCTTTTTTTCATCTCTTATTGGCCTGAATAATTTACTTCAGCATTGTTTTTGTAGCTCATGTTTATTTGTGAAGAAAATTCTTTTAAATTCTTACATTCAAAAATCTATTATGTAACTTTTATTCTTACATTTTTGCCCAATAGTGAATACCAGATTAGCATTTATGTTTTCAACAATTCAAAAATATTGTTTCTCTTCCTTCCAGACTTCAGCTTTTTCTGAATGTTCAATCTGATTCCCTTACTATAATGTGTAATTTTTCTCTTCTTTCAAGTTGTTCACTGTATCTTTACAGCTATTTGGACAATATGTACTTAAGTTGGTTTTTGTTGTTTGTTTCTTTGTTTTTATTATTTCAGTTTATTGTTCTCTGAACATATGAATTTCCAGATTTAGTTAATATACTTTTTCAGTACAATTATGTATATGTATGATTTTTTGGTACCGTCTTACAAATCTCCAAGACACTTCTTTTATCAATAATCTTCCTATGGTTTTTCTATAGTACATAATATTTTGATTCATCCTCAAGCTTGATGCCTCTTTCCGTTGTCAATTTCATTTTGCTTATAAACCCATTATGTTATTTTAGATGCCACATTTTTCAATTCTGAAACTTAAATTTGGTTTATTTTAAGTGTATCAATTTTTCTCCTTATCTTATTTTTTCTCCTTTTACCTCATTATTTGAGTGTTTTGGGGGGACAATCTTGAGCATAGATGGTATAAAATTATTTTCTGTGGTTTAATATTTCCTTATTTGAACTATGGTCATCTTTTTCTTGACTTTGGGTCATGTTTGCCCATTTTTGAGATCTAGAATGTTGTGATATATTGTGGAAGTGACAGATTCTACCAAATTTCTTGAATAATATTATATTTTTAAAATAAAACTGTTGATTTGTTGAGTGCATTCTGTAAACTATTCTCAAGCAACAGACAGCAATACAAATTATAGCCCAACTCCTTTGAATTTAGCATGCCTGTGTGAAATCTGGATTACATGTATATGGTTCAGAAATCTGCTGTGAAATATTTAATGTAAGCATTCAAGGATAGATACATTGAATCTTTACTTCTGTAAGATGATCAACTGTCTTTCCCACATGAAAAATCTAATTAAATTCGGTTAGCTTGATCATATTACTCTCTATATCACATTTTACTAATCCTTCTTTGTTCTTGCTATTTGTTCAAATTCCCACCAACACACATATAACTTTATGCCCCTGCTTCTTTATCATCACCTCTTCAATATTAAAAATCTCCATTTAGTCCTCATTCACCTTTCCCACCTATTGGTCACTACAGAATTTAAAACACAAACCACTAATCTATTCTTAACACACAGTACTTTGTGTAAACTGTAGACATAAATAAACTGTAAGTGCAACTGATTGTAAGTTATGTGTTTTAGTCAGATTTTTCATTACTATGACCAAAAGACCTGACAATAACAATTTTAGAGGAGGAAAAGAGTATTTGGGTGCTCATGATTTCAGAGGTCTTATTTCATAGAAAGTGGGCTCCATTCCTGGGAGCACCAGGGGAGGCTGAACATCATGGTAGGAGAGTGTGGCAGAGTTAAGTGGCTCAAGACATCTCATCAATAAGCAGAGAGAGAGTTCTGCTCATCAAGGACAAAATGTATACTACAAAAGCATGCCCCCTATGACCCACCACCTCAAACACATCCTCCCTGCCTATAGTTACCCCTCAGTCCCATCAGGAGATTAATTCACTGATTGGGTTAAGGCTTTCAGAATCCAATCATTTCACCTCTAAAATTTCTTACGTTGTTTTACACATGAATTTTTGGAGGACACATATCTAAACCATAGAATTGCTTTATATGCTTTTGTTACATTCTTACGTTATGGTTCTTAGAATATAGTTGGTACTTGAAGATGACCTATTTTAAACCACCTAATTGTTTGATGACTGTTGCTATGTTGATGCATGGACATTTACAGGCAGGCAAAATATTGATGGTAAATCAAATAAGATTGAAAGATCAAAAAAACTTAACCTTCAGCTACATATTGACATTCTAGAATTGTTTTCTTGATACTTTTATGCCTTGACTTACATTTTTTGCTTCAATGATCATCACTTCTTTTATTTAACAAATCACACTTTCCTTGATAAAACATGTTAATAATTCAACTAAATGCTAAAATATTAATTTGTTTAACTAAATGGTATATGCATTTAGCAATTTTTGACCAAAGGTATAGAAAAATCCAACAGTCTTATGTTTAATAAATAACCTAAAAGAGTGTTAGAATATAACAAAATAAATATCTGGCTTCCTAATCTCTTGACTTTTCAATGATTTAATATTCAACTGCTGAGGAAAACAATAGAGTAGAAAATAATTTTACTTAATGCATTAGTGTATTTTATTTTAAATTATCATAGTTTAGGAATAACACCATCTGTGCCACATCAGCTGGTTGAAGGACTTTTAAAGAGCCAGACATTCCTTAAGCCTGATTTTGCAGATGCTATGACTCATGCTGTAGGAGGGGAGTTAACAATGCTTTCCTTTAACTGCTTTCCCCCAACTCACAGAGAAGTGGAGAACCTGTAGAGTGAGAATGGGGTATTGTGTTCATGACTGGTGACATTGTTGTACCAAAAAAAAAAAAACCAAACTGTACTGCTGACATTCATATGTTAGTAGCTGATAAGATGCTTTTTTGTTTGTATTATTTTTATGCCATTTGTCTTTAATACATTTAGTTTCTTTTTTATTTTCTAACCACCAGTTTGTCAATTTGTTGGATGACTGTTGGTATCTTGATGCATAAATATTTATAGGTCTGCAAAATCAAACCATTTTCCAGGAAAATTATTGTGATTTATAGAATTATGTACTCACTTTATTTCTAATCATTAATATCTGATACTAGCTGAAAAATCAGAAGATCTTTGAAAATCTTTCAAATAACAATTCTTGGATATAAAATATATTAAAGTTATATATCCAATCTTCACTTTAGTTTTCTGTTTCTAAATAATTATTAGCATTTTTCATTAGTAAGTTTGTTAAATATTTAAGGATTAAATGCTTCTGAAAATCATCATGGTTTCTACAGTATCTGTTTGTCCTTTTGTAACACAGATCAAATTTTTACAGGTTGCTCAAATTTTCTGAGAGGAAGGAGACTAAGGTGGGTAATTTGTTCTTACTCATTTGAAGTGATTGTAAAATGTCAGTATAATACTAAAATAAGAACTAAATTCATTATCCAGATATCCTACAAATAAGCAACACTTTTTTAAGTTTATGAACATGTGTATTAAAGTAATATATTCATTCTTCTGAAAAAGTAAATTATAGGTTCACATGACATAGTTTATGTAGAATGCTGAGAATATAATAATAATAATAACAGAAGGGCTATATCTTAGATTCTGCCACTAGGAATTGCCCAGGAACCTTTGTCCTCTAGTTTATATTCAGTCTCTCACAGGACAATGACTTATGCATTTTGAATTAAGCATGCAAAATAAATATCAGTAAAAGTCAATAAGTGTTTTGTTTAGTGGTTAAAATAACAAGCACTGAACTTGGAGTTCATAGATCAATAAAAATGCCATGTCTGTAGTTGCTAACAGTCTTCCTAGAGACACAGAAACATAGTAGCTAGTTTCTCTAGCATTCAGTAAAATGTATAATCCAAAGTCCTTTAAGACCACGGAGGAGGAAAAGTTATCATGTTTGCAACTATAATTTGAAATAGTGAAGACCTTTTAGGAAGCATATAGCCAGAAGACCATGCAAGCAGTACAGTGAAGCAGATATTTTTCTAGGTAAAAATATTAGTAGCCATAAAATGAATTCATTGCTTGTTTGCTTTCTTGTATGAATCTTTTAAATATGCAGCTATTGCTTTAAGCCTTGTTCTTTCTTTGAATCCCCAACAGCAGTTTGGATACTCAAAGTAGGAAGTTGTATCAGCAAGATGTAGGGAAACACAAAACTTGTATCTTAACTACCACATTCCAAGATCTGAGATGTAGGAGGATGGAGATTCTGCTGTGGAGAGTTTTTTGAGAGAATGTCCACTCAAAACTCTAACACAAGACACTACTACTTCAGTCTATAAAATTCTGCTTTCTGGAAAAGACCACAGCTTATAAAAATACAAAGAATGAAAGAGAAAGATATTTGAAAAAATGAGAAAAAATTTAGTTCACTGAGGAAATGGGTAAAATTAGTTTTAATATAGAGAATATAATTTGATGAATTGTTCTCCAAACAAGATAGAACAGAATGTAGATTTAAAAGAAAAGACTATTAGTGGTCAGTGTACAATGACTTATCACAGAAGAGGAGATCCAAGTTGGATCCAACTTGAAAAATCTTTAAAGTAGATGTTCTTCATTACCTAGAATGATTATCTAGAAAGACAATAATTACTTTTAACTAAAAATATTTTTGAAACCCAATAAGATTTAAAACCTACCATGTGGAGGATTAGACATATACATACATTAGGTATTGACTTTAAGATCTTTATGACATTCTTCTTGGCTACCCTGTGATACAAGGAGTTTTGCTTGTATTTGGTTGCTATAGAAGTATCAGTATGTACATTCTGAGTAGAAAGCGAGATACATGAAAACATTCTAATAATGTGTTTATAATTTTTCATATGATAAATATTTCTGAAGACAAAATTAAACTCCAATAATAATACATTTAAAATTTCCCCATGAGCTTTGAATGTATTTAAAAGGCATATGCTTATTTAACTATTTCTGATTATATTCTAATTTAAGCCACTAATTGATGTATCTTTCCACTTTACTTATTGGACATTAGGTCAGATTAGGGGTTGAAAATTTAAGGTCTAAGGCCTTCCACATGCAGAAATTTTTCAGCACATTACATCAAACTCCTACCATCCACTACCTACATCACACCAACTAATTTTTTCTCGAGTTCCCCTAAATTTAACTTCCTCAGACAAATTTTTTTCTACAATCTCTCCCATTCATTACGGATAAAAGTCACTTTTAAAATACTCATCTGTTGCATAGTAACAAGTTCCCAGAAAGTATGATAATTGTAATTTTCTTGCTTTGAACAAATTTGAGCAGAAATAAGATTTCAATCTAAGTTGTCCTTATCAATACTGTGTCCATAGAAACGGAGGCACATTATAAATCACAATAAATATTTTGGTGACAAAATGATCCTTAATGGAATCAATTCAGTTAAATTTAAAATGGTGTTCTCATCTTTAATAGATATGGCCCAGTGGGAAGAAATTGTGTTATTGGATTGTGACTATGAAGTGGCCCCTTCCTGTCTCTTTCTTTTTATGTCCAGGCAACCAAGAGGTGAGGAGAAATCTTCCACCCCATGCTCCTGCCATGATGTAGTGTGTCACAACAGATCCAGAGCAACAGAACCTAGCAACCATGGCCTGAAATCTCTGAATCCATAAGCAAAAATAAAACTTTGCTCCTTTTAAGTTGATTATCTCATGTATTTTGTTACAGTATAGGAATGCTGACTAATACAAAAGGAATCCTAATGAAATGTATCCTAGGTAATCAGAAATGACCTGATTTCACCATTTATTTAATATTGTGTTTGTATTTCAAGCTAGTGCAATAAGACAAGAAATGAATGACATATAGAATGTAAGGTACAAAAATTAAAATTCTATTTATACTAAGTATCTTAAATATACCCAGAAATATTCTAAGAAAATTACCAAAAATCTGTTAATATTAATGATTATTTCAGAATGACTACAACTTTTGAGATAATATAATAAAAATATTTACCACTACTACAAATATTTATAATGCACCAATAAAAAATAATTAAGTCCTTGGTACAGTGGCAAATGTCTATAATCCCCATGACTCGGGTACTGAGACAAGGGGATTGTCAAGTTCATGACCAGCCTCAGCAACTGAGAGAGACTCTAAGCAACTTAGTAAGACCCTATCTCAAAATTTAAGAAATAAAAAAAATAATAGTAGCGGTTGGTGACATAACGTAGTGGATAAAGTGCCCTCAGTTCAATCCCTAGTGCAAAACAAACTCTCTCTCTCTCTACATATATATATAAAACTTAAGTTCAATAAAATATCAATAAATTTATAAATTTAAAGAATACAACTTCTTCTCTCTACATAGGTATATAAAACTTAAGTTCAATCAAATATCAATAAATTCATAAATTTAAACTTAAAGAATATAACTTCTTAATATTATAATGGATTTGTTGTTAGCATAATAAAATTGGATAAAAAATATAAAAGACATTGAAAAAACAACATATATAATTATAACTGCCTCAACCAGTTATGAAACATTCCTGCTTTTTCTTTCAAAAGCTAATAGAGATACAAATGAGGAACAAGACCACTATGACCAAAATGTACATTTATATGTTTATGTGCTGCCTATAGATATTCAAAACATAAAATTAAAAAATCTTCCTTTTGCCTCAAAGTATAAATAATTAGAGATTGTGTGGTATCTGTGTTTGTTAGACATATATCAATGTTGCTGCATAGAATACAGAGATAGGATTCACAACTATAAGGTTGGCTTATTTTTGACAAAGATGCTGAAGAAATAAAATAGGTAAAGATTAAACATTTCAACCCCATCTTGCTAGAACAACTAAATAATCAAATGATAAAATGCATTAATTTAAATCATTCTTTAATCATACATATGGAATAAACTTTCATGTATACAATATTGACATATATAATATTATAGGTGACTCTCACAGGATTTTGTTTAGCAAAGATCCCAGACACTAAAGAATACCATATTTGAAAGAGTACTATATATGAAAATCTACAAAGGACAGATGAATCTATATTGACAGAAAGCAGATTAGTGCATTTCTGGGGCCAGGGGTGAGAATTTTGAGTTGGTTGGACAGGAAAAAGCTGTCGGCATGATGAAAAATTTTGATATTTGTTTTATGACATTTCTTGTGCTGATAGACAATTTTTTCAATCCAACACAATGTGAAATCATACACAGTATTGCAATATAAATGTTAATAAATTTGATAAAAATGATTGCATTGTGCATAAGTAGATAGGTTATCCTATGAGTGAATCCACTCAGTGGAACATGTTTAATTCAGCAGCAGAATAACTCTTACTATGTGATAAATAAAGAAATGTTTTTTGTGAAATGTCTATGTACTTCTTAAAGTTAATACTATAATTGAAGTGTAATAGTGAGTAATTCAAGGTTACAAACGAGATAATACACATAAAACCTTTCTAAGGTTACTTAGGTAAATAAAAATTAATATTTTATTATCTAAAACATGTACTGAAATTAATTTAACAAAGAAAAAAATAAATACACCTGTTATTTAATTCCTTCTGGATATACTGTCTGAGTTACTTTTGTGAAAAACTAATTTATATTGAAGCCTTAAGCTAATTATTCATATTTAGTTTATACACAAAGTCTAGGAAATATTAACAATCCTTCATTGAATGATAAATTCAAATAGTATAAGAAAAAGTCATTAACACTTCATTAACTTTTGACAATAAATGCTATTCTTAGCAATAATGAGCATATGTTCTCTTAACAGACTAAAAATTCTTTTCTCTCCTACATTTAGACTTCTGTTCTTCCAGAAGGACTGATTACATATAAAATGTTTCATTTTCTACTTTCCTTGCACTATGCTACATTGAAATAAATACTAGTACAGTTATTTCCGGTTAATCACTTGATTCCCACTCTATCATGCCCAGTGCCAAGAGTATCAAGGGTAAGCTCCACGGACATAATTAGAATCCTCCTTAAGTCATCAACTGAATGCCTAAGAGGAAAAAAAGAAATGGAGAAATAATTATAAAAAGTAACTTTCAGAACAAAACTGGGACACATAGATTTGAGAATAGTCATTGTTCCATGAACCAGGAAAGAAATATTCCTAACATGTAGTTATCAAGTAAAATTCTTGGAACAATAAAAAGGGTGAATTAACACTGCAAACTGCTTTTGAACCTAACAAAGCATTAAAGGAAGGCACTGAAAAATAAAATGATTTTTTCTAGCAGCTAAACTTGATCAAAGAATTGAAGCCTAAAGTGTAGAAGCTAAGATGAAAGAATTGATGGTCAGACACCAAAAATAGTGTTACCATATATTCAGATTAAAAATATAGAGAAAAACATGAAAGGGCAGGAACAGAAGATACAAAAGCACATAAAGTAAACTCTAATTCATGAAAAATACAAAATTGAAGTTGGAAATTCAGTGAATAAAATAACATTATATATTACAGAAAAAATACATGAATTTGAAAACACAACAGCAAAACTATTCAAATTAAAACATACAGAGATAAAAGACTTCAACAATTGAAGATATCTCTATGTTACAAACTAAATTAGTCTGTACCTAATTGGAAACTCAGGGCAGAATTAGTTCCAGAAGGAGAGAGTTATACATTTAAAATAATAACAACTGATAAATATCATAGTGTTATGAAAATTATAAACCCAAGAACCTTATATACCATCAACAAGAAATATCACAGATGAAACCACACAAATAATTTCATTATCTAGTCCAATGTTAAATATAAATTCTTAAAAGCATCCAGAGAAAAAAATCATAATGAATGATGACACATTCATTCAGAATGACAACAGACTTTTGTCATAAACTAAAGAATCAAAGTCAGTATACTGACTTGTATACAATGTATATATATTATATGAAATATATACCATATGACATTATGTATATATACATATATATATATATTCCATGTATTTATAACATATGGAATTCTATGCAGAGTGATATCATCCAAGAATGAAGTAACTCTTCATTTATACAAAAACTGAAAGAATGTCTGCTCAATAGACCAGCACTAAACAAAATGCTAAATGAAATCAATTGGAAACAAAAAGGCAAAATTATCCAGATACATATCTATGCAAATTAATCAGCAACAAAAAATAATATACATGTAGGTACATGTGATCTATTATTTTATCTTTCTATGTAAATACATTTTAAAGATGATCCTGCTGCTAATTACAACTAGCAAACCCCAAACGGCATGTGCAAAGCACTATCAGAAGACTATGAAAGGAGGAGAAAGAATGCAAACTGACCAGTGACTTCAGGACGTTGCCCTAGAACCTTTCCATTTTTTTCTAGGGAAATTTCTGTTGCACATCACGTATTATTGTGCAACAAGTTAATAAAAGAAAAATATATTGAAAAATAAGTAAAAGATATAGAAAACTAAAAATCATAGATTTGAAAAATACTAACAAAAAATAACTGCGTAGAATAAAGAGAGTGGATATGGCAGAGGTTAGAATAGATGAACCTGAACATATAGCAGTATAAAACCACATAGTTTGAATAGGTGAAATAATCTGAAAAAAAAAAAAAAAAACTAAACTTTATAATCTGTGGGAAAATTAAAAAATCATACATATTTGGCATTGTTGGCTACATTGTCTTCCCATGTAAGAATTAGTGGAGAGATACTGTGAGAGTAGAAAAGGAATAATTTTTTATGAAAATAACATGTGGAAATGAAAATTAAAGTAATGGTATCACATATACATATGATGTCATGTGTATACATTTCCATTCTTCAAATTTTGTAGAATATAAATTGCCACTTTAGTACAAATTTTAAAAATTGGAATTTTGAAATTTGAATTTTTGAAATTTAACCTATCAAGTGAGAGATGGTGATATAATGAGAAGGGTAGGTGTAAGAAAATATATCTGGGTTGTATTCCTAGAGAGTTTTGAATTAGATTGCTCTTTATTCCATTCATGGCTCATTAAAAAGATCAAACTTCGGGCTGGGGAGATAGCTCAGTTGGTAGAGTGCTTGCCTTGTAAGCACAAGGCTCTGGGTTCGATCCCCAGCACCCCCCCCAAAAAAAAAAAAAAAAAAAAAGATCAAACTTGTAAATGTACCTTTTAATATTGGTGTCCTTTACTTTTATAATCAGTAAGAAACAACAACATCTAAAATTAAAATCTATCCTTCATGGATTGTATAGATTGTATTATTTTTGAATAAGTATTTTCTCTTCTTTTTCAATGAAAAAAAAAGCTAATGTTTGTTGGGACCACTGATACATCCTTAACCATGAATATTTTTGTCAATGGATATTCATGACTATGACTTAAGAAAAATATTCTGAGTACAGGCTCTGAATGCGCTTGACATGTTTTAGATTATTGTCTTATTACCCTACTCTTGACATGAGAAAGATACGCCTAATTTAATCAGTGTTCTCCACAGATTTATTATGAAGAATTGGATCAGGCAATTATGAAAACTGCAAAGTTCTCCAATCTTTCATCTGTAAGCTGGAGACTCAGACCAGTCACTGGTGTGATTCAGTCCAAGGCCAAAGGCCTCAGATCAGGAGAGCTGATGGTGTAAATCCAGTCAGAGGGCAGCAGAACACTTAGGCTTCTTCTCAAGCAAACGGTCAGAAAGCAGAGAGCAGATTCCTCCCCCTTCCACGTTTTTGCTCCTGACAAGTTTTCAATGGATTGGATGATGTTCATGCACATTGGATAGGGTAATCTGCCTTACTGAGCTCAGTATGAAAAAGATAATCTCATATGACACAGAAATGATGCACACCTAGAAATGATGTTTCATCTAGACACTATTGTGCAGTCAAGTTGACCTGTATAATTAACCTTCAAAGTACTCACTTAAGTCATGGCTTTATCAGTTTGGGTTCTAGAATGATAGATGGGTGAGTCTGACCTAAAATTGTCTATTTTATTTCTGTCTAATGTGGTTTTGAGTTTGTCACTTGATCTGGGCTATAAACTGTAGATCTGCCCCAACAGGGGTCCAGAGGCCCTGCAGATTTAGTGTGTCTTTACAAAGATCTCTTAATCCCCACAGACAACCCATTGCCTAAGTGTTCCTTTGCCCACATGTCCTCTCACATAGACTTCTTTGAACTGGCAGACACCTGTGTGGTTCTTACTTGATTAGTGTTTAGTTTATCACTGCCATGACAGACACTCTATAGGAGGGCTTTGACCAGCAAACACGTAAGGTTTGGGCACATTGCTTAAGTGAGACAATGGGTGGACAGCTCCGCAAAACATATGAGATAACAGAATTAATCACTTTTGGCAAGGATAAGTGTCTACAGGAAGATCATGGGGGCACTATGATGAACCAGCCGGTGGGTAGATAGAAAGAGGTGGACCTGTGGGTCATGACCCAAGTAGATTTTCCACAGAGGTGTAATTGGTGGTTTTTAACTAGCAGATTTGAATCCTGTGGGATCTTGCTCTGACTGAGGAGTGATCTGCAGTCCATGCAGGGTTTGGGAGTCCAGGGGGTGAACCCCCTCAAGTTGTGTATCTAAGTTTCACAGGGAGGCTTTCATCAGGAGGTAAGATGCATGGATTGTTCACACTGAAGAACTAGGAAGATGCTGAGAACTAAAAACTACACCAATATTGACTAACGCCCTGCTTCTGTCATGAGACTGATGACTCTACAGTCAAAATGAAAGTCCAGGCAACATAAAATTACAAGCATTCACAGCACAGTTCAATAGCTTGACATCCCAGCTGAACCCAGCAGAGCCACAGGAATCATGTAGATCTGAAAAAGAGAATTAACTATTTGTTAAGTAATCAAGATTTAATTTTATTTTATTATCCTTACAAAAGTTGACTGATATAAGGACCAATAAATATTACTGTTTTCTTACCCGATTTTCCAAAATTTCTTAAAAGTCAACCGCAGTAGGAGGATGATTTACCTATTTAAACTAAAACTTTGGATTCCAGATTTACTGTTATATTATGGAACAGGATAAACATGTGTATTAAACTTTGTCTTTTTAAAAGCTCTGGAACAAGTGACTTATAAGGAGCTTAATAAAAAAGGTAGCATTTGCTACAGCTTGACTGCATAAAATGAGGCCTGATGAAAATGAAATATTAATATGCAGGTTATGTTAGATGCTGCTTCAGAATTTCAGAAAAATGAACAGTAATCAAATGAGGGTGTCACATAATACACAGCAAGCAGAGAGCCAATTATGTAAATGAATGCCCAAGGTTAGCATGATACAATGCTTTTTAATTTGACAAATATTAAAATCAACTTGTTCTTAATGTAATAGATGGCTGTGACAACAGTTAAAGAGCACCAAATGTTTCTGTAATCCCCTGTCAAATTAAAAATGCTGTTGGGAGTGACCTGTTTTCCTTAGTACAACAGTTGAAAGGCTCAAAATCTGCAATATTTCCTTAGTTTCAAAAACACTGAACTGAAATGCTTCTGAGATGAAAGTCATAATGACCAGTGTACTTCCATCTCCTAACAGTAGACTACTTCCACAGTTCATTTCCAAAATAAGAAGATCTCTCTCTCTGAGATGACTTTTCTAGAATAAGCTGCACGTATATTTTTAAAATATCTGAATTTTATTCATATTTTTTTTTCATAAAAATTCTCCCCCAGGATCTGTGTTCCTCTTTCATTTTTCATTAGTAGCCTATTCATACAGCCAGTATGATTCTTTTTAAAAAATCTTTAGTCATTATCTAGAGAATATAGTTTTCTATACAAAGTAAATGCATTTAGATAATGCATTCATTAAGGTGCATATGCAAATGTATAATCAAAAACAGAAATGTAGATATATAATTATTTTACAGCAAAAGCATATAATATTTACAAATATACTGGAATATTGACATTTCAGAATTTTTAATTTAAATTTGAAATACTAGTGACTCATTTGGGGAAGATAATATTTTTACTTTTAATGCTTATCATTTCATATCTGAAATGTCTTTTTTTCTACAGAACTACAATGTAGGAGTGTCATAAGTTATTGATTTTCTTCTAACAAGATATGACCAAATAATTTTCACCTTGGCAATATTGTAACAGGTGTCAGAGTGCTTTTGTGTCAGTCTGCAGTTTTCATCAGAAGAAAAACAACAGAATGAGAAAAAGATGAGAATTAAGCAAAGTGAGCAACCAGTCACTTTTATAGTTAAACTTTTATCTCTAGGGATCGAACTCTATAACTAAAGAAAAGTAATGTGTTGCTTTAAATTAAACATGGTTTTCATGTCTTTGAACTTGATAATGAGAACTGATAGTGGGTACTTCAGAAATCTGTTTACAATTTAAGAAAAGATAAGCTATTCATCAATTATTCCTCTGGTTCTGTGGTAGAAATTTATGGGCTTGGAGATTATAAAATTTGTGTATCTTATTTATGAAAAACATAAAATCAAATACAAAAGTTTGTAAAAAGCGGAGAAGTAGGGCCTCACTTACAGTATAATTTTGTAATTCAAATACAAAATTCTATACAATGCCTAGAAGTAGGACTTCTTTTATAACCTTTTAAAATGTATTTGGTACATTTTATGTCCCAGGATTTGTGTTTTAACTTGGCAAATGTTCTTTGTCTACTCAAAATAATAATGTCTATTCTTGAGCTGTTGGATGTGTTTAATAGACATCAAATATTGACTTTTGTTGACAAAATTGTCCAAATATTTACATCCTTTATGAAATTCTCTTTACGATCTATCAATTATGGTGAAAATAGCATTGAAATGTCTATTAAATGATGAATAACACCATCATAACATATATACATACTTTCAGAAAATAGACAAAGAAGGGATTCTTAACAACTTACTGCAGGAATACAGGATTATCCCCCAAATTTGATGTGCCTCTAAGTGAAATGTATCTAAATGGACTTAGAATAAGTGAATCAATAAGTACATAAACATCTTTCTACAAGGAATGTCCTCTACCCAGATCCTTTGGGAACATGAACCATTGGTCATTTTTGATCCACAGTGTTTTGATTTGAGGTCCTACTGACAACAGCAGTGGAAGTCCCAACCTCATTGCTACTTTCTGATTCCTAGATCACTCAGGTGGTCAGGGACAAGAGGTCAAAGAAGGTAAGCATTCTTGAAGTCAGAGTTAGATTCGTCTTCAGAGGTAGTGCTTACCTGTAAGACTTATTCTGTATTGTGCTTGGAGTCATTCCAGGGAGCTTAGTAATAACCCATTCCTCAGCCCTCCCAACAGTTTTATAAGCATTTGATTTTCTGTATCAATTTTCTCCTTAAACCACATGAGATGGCTTCTGTTTCCTGCACCTGCACTATCTGATAGACCCATGTTATTATTAATATTTGAAGGTCAAATACAATACACCTGCTTAAAAGTAGTATTAATTATCTTGCATAAACTGTGACAACTTTTCTTGGGATTTTGTTTTATTTATTTAACAATTTTTTTTTAATCTTCTACATAATAATGCTTATTTCCCATAAGAACATAAATTTTATGGGCATGTTTAGGAATGTAAAATTTTGTAAGAATTTGATTATCTTTTACTTCAGTATATCTAGACTTAAATTTTCCAAGCTGTTCAACAGTACTGCCTTTATATTCTTTTTGCGATGTTTGCAGTCACAGATTAATAGACTTTCAAGTTTGTTCAATCTTCCTTATCCTTGATCTAATGCATGGGTTTACTTGCTTAAAACCTGAAGGGAAAATGAAAATTAAATCAATGGGGGGGTGTGAGAAAGGGAGTTCAGTGAATATAGGAATACAAATAAGCATAATTTCTAAACTCATTTGAATTTTATGACTTTTCATCACAGTTCTTTTTGTGCCACTGGCATACTCTTTCTGAATTTAGCAAGTGTGATTGTCTACTTTTTTATACATTCTTCCTGCTACCACTACACATTTGTTAGTCCCTATCCCTTTGCTTCTGGGACAGAGTCTCATTTTTATTTATGTTACTTTAAACATCTATAGTCAACCTTAACAGTTGGCTTATAAAATATAAAGAGAAATTTTCTGCACTAATAAATTTGAAATTTAAATTATGACCTATAAGTTGAGTTTTTATTTGACCTGGTCAATATTGGTTTACATTTATGATCCCAGCATATTTATTCAGGGCAATCTCTTATATCTCAAGATCGCCCTGGGTTGGAATGATAAGATTTATGTCTTCCCTACTTATACTATTTACCTGATATAGACCTTCTTTATTTTCCCAAACTCTGACTTTTTATGGATTTATTCACATATAATGCTCAATTTATCTACACTAGGTCTGCTTTTATGTTCTCTAAAACATCAAGGTCACATGTGCCAGGGCATTTACAAACATGCTACATTATATGCCTCCTTATAGTATGTAAAATCTAATCTTAGTAACTACACTGAACCTTTAGGTCTTAGCAAGTTCCATAGAGAGGTGTGTTTGAAAAAGCAATCAGAATTTGATTGCTGTGCTTTTCTTGTGCATTTTTCACATCTAAACATTTCATATAATTTTCATTTCTTTAGTACTCAGATTGGTCAAAGAAAACATGTTGTGCACATCATAGTGTCAATGGTGCCCAGAAGAATATACAGGTATTCAGTATTTAAAGGAATGAGAGTTTATTCAACTGTAAAAATGATCAACACATAAACTGATGATCAGAATAAATTAAACCACAAAAGCTATGCATTTGAAATAAACTCATAAAATTCTGATATACTGTGCAATTTACTGAAAAGTATTTCATAGAAATTTTGTAAATATTGATAATTCTATGAGAAGTTGTGTTTTCATATTCATTTTGTGTAGTACAGGCAATTAAATATGAGTTGTCCAATAGAAGTCCAAGTGGAAATTCTGTATACATTTTCATGTAAATAAAAATTGAAGTTCAGACAAGAAATTTGAGTATAATTATAAATTGGGTTACCAAATATTTAAACTATGAATTTTGATAAGATCACCAACAAAGTACAGATGCAGAAGAATAAAAGTTAAGGATTGGAACCGCAGGTTCTGCACTATTAAGTTACCAAAAAATGAGGAAAATTATGCATGTGTGATTAGTAAGGTAGAAGGTCATCACTGAGGTAGAAGAAAGGGTGAAGTGGAGCCCGAGTCATTGACAAAATAAATTTTGAAGATATAATTATATTCAGTTAATGCTAGTAATTTTGATATTTTATTTTATTATTGGCTATTCAAACAACTTCAGCCCCAAACCAAGGATATGTGGTTTGTAGCATTTTGTTTGGTTTACTTTTTTCTTTTTAGAATATGCTTGTAAAATATTTGTTTATATGGAGTGTTTTAATTGCAATGTTAATATTCAGGGTGGATTATAATATGGTTGATTGTAAAATATGTGAGTTCTTAAAGATTTAGATGATTTTCATAATATATTTAGAGATGTAAAGGTTGTAGTTATCACAAGTTTGTTGAGGGGAAAGACACTGCCTAACTAATTTTGAATAAAAAATATGCAACTGTGAAAGAAGTCCTGTTTCTTTTTTTTTGGTACCTGGGATTGAACCCAGGAGTACTCAACCACTGAGCACCAGCCATAGTCCTTCATTATATTTTAATTTAGAGACAGGGTCTCACTAATTTGCTTAGGGCCTCAATAATTTGCTGTGGCTGACTTTGAACTCCTGATTCTTCCGCCTCCTAGGCCAAAAGGAAAACAGGTATGGGCCACTGCTTCTAGCCAAGAAGTCCTGTTTCTAATACTAATAATTAGATTAAAGTAAGGACTGTATTTTTCTTGTGCATATTTCACATCTAAACATTTCATATATTTTTCATTTCTTTAGTACTTGGATTGGCCAAAGGAAATAAATGTGGATACTATAATTTGATTATTGACTTTAACAGCATTGAGATAATTTATGATTTTTAGAAGTGTAATTTCATTGGCATTAGTGGGAAATCTGAAGAAAAGAAGGTTTGAAAATTAAATTCATAAGAAAATGTGGCCATGAAAAGTATAGAAGATTATTGATTCTTAAAGCTGTTGTCACTTCTCTGGGTCTTTCACTAAAGTGCCCATCTACATTCACTTTTCCCCTTGCTTTGGGTTTTGGTCATCTAGAGTTATTTCCCTAAGGAAATTTTTAATTTTATTTTTTCTGGATAACATGTTCAACAATTGAATTCTCAAAATTTCATAACTGTTAAGGATTAACTCTTTTTATTTAAAGTTTTTCAGGAATTCTATATGAAATTTTAATTGGAAGCACTCGAAAATAATACCAACACATAAAGTAGCAATTAAAATTTTCATCATTCTTCAAGCATTTAACAAAATGGTGAGGTGATAACTTGGAGAGTGCCATATGCTGAAACATTTGTTGTAATTATATACTTATTTCATATGCATATTGAACTTACACTGCAGGAAAACTCACAAAGGTACAAAACCATATATATACATAAACACGACTGCACAGCAGTACAAAGGTTACTAGAATTTAAGGCAGAATATCTGGAATTTAGTCCCTACTTTCCCTCCCTCTAGATGTTCCCATTAGGTATTATCCTAGAAAATATTTTCTCATATCAAAAAAAAAAAAAAGGTAAGTATCATACTTACCAAAAATGTTTGTTGTGGGTTTGATATTAGAGAAGACTAGTGAAAACCATTGGAAGATTATAGCATATTTATAATTCATGCAATAATTGCATATATATCTCCAATGAATAATTTAATTACAGATATGTTAATTTTGATGTTTATATAAGTAATTTATTACCAAAAATACGTAATTATAAAATTGGACCAAAATTATAGTTTCCTGACCTTGCTCAGCATCACAATGTATATCAGTATATGGTAACTTAAATATAATTTAAAAAGTACATATATTCCTTATTAGTATACAATTTTTGTTAAATGTAAAGTATGCTTTGAAATATTTCCTGTGTTAGGAAATAATTTGTATAAGAATGTATACTATTTTTTCTTGTTCAAATGATCATATTCAAGGACAATATGCCTGGGGAGCAATGGCCTGGTTGGACAAGGTTTCCTTATGGGTTAATTGATGTTCTGGAACTACACAGAGGTGATAGCTGCACAGCAAATTGAGGGTCTTAAATGCCACTGAGTAGTCTATGTTAAAATGATGAATATTATGTGATGTGGATTTTATATCAATTTGAAAAACTCTGAAAATAAAGAATATAATTGCTAAATATTTTCTAATCATTGGGAAATTTTCCATTCCAGGTTCTCTGTATAGCAAATAATATGGACATCTTATCTAAATTTTACAAAATAATACTTTAACTTATGTTCTGTTTTGGATAATATATTATCTGGTTATTCTATTTCAAGTTCAGAAAATCAGTATTGTGTTACATGATACAATAGTCCTTACTTCCTAAATATCATAAATATTTAACTTGGATCTAAAAATTCAGATTATCAAGTTAAAATGCTACAGCTCGAAATAGTACCTCCAATGTGAGTAGAATCTTCTAATTTCCCTGCTTTTGTCAATCTGATTTTTATATTGAATATTAAGTAGCATTTGGACAATAAAAGTAACTGATATGACCTTTTTGTGAAAGATAATATTATGATGTTTCCCCAAATAATTCATTTATTTTTCAACCTTGCCCATATTGACAAGTGTCTCTTGGTTGGGTAATCACAATCATAGTAAATTCTTAGTTGCATTTCAGCACTTTAGTTTTCTCAGAGCTTTTTCCTGCCCCTCAGGGCCCATGAAGGTATGCCATGGAGGTCATTAGTGAGTTACAGCTATTGTACGGGCAGTCTACAATAAAATTCAAAAGATTACTTTGTTATAATTTCAGTATTTTAAAGGTCTGTGACACATCATTAAATACATGTCACATAATGGATGTTTATATCTTTCTGTATCTCACTAAGGTTAAACATTTTAATTTTTAAATTAACCTATTATTAGTAAAGTAGGGACTTTTATAATACCAATGACCTGATGTCTTCAATAAGTTAATGGCTTTAAAAAAATTAAAGAAGGGGGATTATTAGAGAATGGATATGACTTAAGGCATCTGTTTTCTAATTTTAACATGTAGACCTTTTCTTGTATCCTGATTTATGCAGGCACACATTTCCTTTTTCATACAAAAGTGGTTGTGATAATGAAATGAGTTTACAGATATTAAGGGATTGTTTTAGTTAACTTTGTGTATAATAATGACATAGTGTTTATGTTAAAACAAACATTCTTAACTTTCTGAAAATTGCTCAGTCTGTTGAATATTTTATTTGAAATACTCCAATGAAATAAGAAATAAATTTAATTAAGTAAATAAGCAAATAACTAAATGAACAAATGAACTTACTCACGAATAGTTTACTAAAGAGCTAACAGTGTTTGTGTGGGTGCATAATTTTTTTTAAAAAGTGCTTGTCAAAATTGCTTGCAACTACCAAAGTGAGGGATGTGTAGCTGAGTTCACTATATTTTTATCACTGTGAGAGTTCCTGGAGAATTGAAAAGTTGTCACACTTGCTTTCAAATAACATTAACCCTTAAACCTTAATTCTATCCTCTCCTCTGGTTCAAACCACATTACTTACCCAACTAACAAAAAACTGCTAAACTAGAAGAACAATTTCTACATTTTCTAGAGAACCTTTTTCATTGACTATTCTCAATTTTGAGTGTGTGGAGGGAGAGGATTTTGCTGACTCTGCTTGCTAAAACTACACTTTTTTACCACTAAGTAGAAATACCTCTTGGAATTATTCTTTCTTCACATCACCATGACTAAAAGCTTATAAGGCCAGCCTTCCACGTTTGTGGGTTTTATATCCATGGATGTTAAAGCAGATCAAAACTCTTCAGAAAAAATATTGCATCTGTACTGAACACATTCAGACTTTTAAAAATTTTCATTATTCCTAAACAATACAGCATAACAGCTATTGATATACAATTTACATTTTATTGGGTGTTACAAGTAATTTCAAGTACATGGGAAGATTGTGTAGGTTACATGCAAATACCACATCATTTCACATGAGATTTGAATATTTCAGGATTTTGGTATTCTTGGGAGGAAGTCCTGGAACAAAACCTCATGGATACCAAGGGAAAACTGTACTTAAAAAAGACTGTCTGAGCTGGGGATGTAACTCAATGATGGAACACTTACTAGCATGCATAGGGTACTGGGTTTGATCCCAAGCACCACCTGGGATGAAAAAAAAAACTGTCACTGGTTTCTCACTCACTTTAATATTAAATATGGCAGGAAAAAAACTCAATGATAAAAAATTAAAAGGATAATAATTATATCTTAATTAGGTGAATTTAAGATCTCTCCAAATGAGGACTATTTTTTGAATTTAAATGATAACTACTATATATTATATTCACAGGTGGAAATGATAATCTTACTATTATCACTGGAGGAACTACATGTTTATGAATCATCAACATCTCTAAACTTTGTTTTGTTAAGAAAATATTCTCTCCCCAAGCTTATATATCTTAAAAAATTCACACTGTGGGAAACTTTAAGTTTCAACAATTAATAAATTCATGGTAAAAGTATGTTTGGGGAATTGAGAGTTTAATTGAACTTAAAAATATCTTTATAAATCTATTTTATTTCTTCATAAATGTAAAAAAGTGGTAAAATTCATACATACATACTGTCCAATTTCCCATTGCAAATGTATATTTCAAAGTTTGTAATTTACACAGTGTACAAACATCACTCCATAACTGTAAAATATTCCATATTGGCTTAAATAAATGTATAAATCATTAGCTTTAGTTTATTGCTTTGAAATTATGTGTTAAAAGTTAATATTATGTATGATTTCAAAGCATTGACGTATGTCGAGTTTTGTTTGTGGACTAATCTATTTTCAATTTTGGTCAGAGAATATATTGCTAATAATTTTATCATTGTGAAATTTGTTAATGTTATTTTTATGGCCCAGAAAATGTAATCACTTTTCTTAAATGATCTTTGTTCATTCGAAATGAATGTGAATATTCTTGAATTGTAAGTGTTCAGTGGCATATGTTAAATAGATAATCTTAGTAACTCTTGTACACGTTTTATATTCCTTTTATTTTTTTCATTCTTGTTTTGTTTTGATATACTTGTATTATGAACTATGGAGGAAGGGTGCTAAGCTCTCCCACTGGACATTACAGATTATTGTTGGTTTATGTGTCATCTTTATCAGTTTTTTTGTTGTATAGATTTGAGGGTATTTTATTGAGTGGATACTGATTTTGGAAGACTGATATTTTACCATCATGAAATATTCATCCTTTTTTATTAGACTTCTTGCCTTAAACCCAATATTTTTGAATACTTATGTGGCTCTATTATCATTTAGTTAGTATTTATTTGACATATCTTCATATTTTTACTTTTATTCTTTTGTGACCTTACACCTAGAGCATATATGTTATAGACTCTATTATTTGTTGTTGTTTCTCAAACATACTTTAATAATCTTTTAGTTGGAATATTTTTTCTGTCATTCATTTTAATTATTGATTTATTTTTGTTTATTTCTACGGTCATTGTTTTACTTTAATAAAACTGCTTTATGTACTTTTTTGTACATTTTGTATAATTTTGATAAACTGATGAATATAATTTTCCCTTCATTCATATATTACATGATATAATCTTTACTATTCTGTCAGTTTCCAGAGAGGTGCTTACATTTATGCCTGATTTTTTTGGATTATAATTTTTAAAAATTATACATTCATCTCCCACATTTTATATTGTTGCTATCAAATTTAATATTACTAAACACTCCATTGTTGTACTTTCTTCATGTAATTTGATAATTTCCACTATGATCATATTCTCTCTGAATTAGAACTCATATACATTCCTCTTACTAAAATATGATTGCAATAAACACAAGTTTTTGTCAGGAAAAAACACTTATGAACTCTTACATAAATTATGTATTTGCTGAGTTAAGAATTTTAAATTGAGGGCAGAGAGTATAGTTCGGCAGCAGAGTGGTTGTCGCCGCCCGCAGCAACAATTGCGCGGGTATTTATCGGAGGTGGACTGAAAATAAACTACTTTTCCTATATTCACTAATTTATAGAGGAACAGAGACTTTGAGAAGAAGAGATGCTTTGCTTAGAGGTTAGAGGAAGAGAAACTTTGCTTATCAGGAAGAGAGACTTTGCTTAGAGGAAGAGAAACTTTGAGAGAAAGTTGGACTTTGCTTATGGAAAAAGTTTAAGAGAAAGAGAGGCTTCTATGCTTGTCAGATATCTATTTCTTCTTAAAGTTCGGTTGCTTCTTCTTAGAGGTGCATCCTGCATCCTGTGAACTAGGTGCTATCTATCTGTGATCTACGACCTAGAGGTGTGTTCTCAATTTTCCACTCTATGATCTGCCTTCTGCCGCTGCCTGCTTCTCTCTGCTAGCTGCTTCTCCTAGCTGCTTCTTCTTACTGCTGCTGCTTCTCTCTGCTAGCTGCTGCTTTTCTCTGCTAGCTGCTTCTGCTTCTCTCTGCTAGCTGTTACTTTTCACCTTCTGCCTACTGCCGCTTATATTCCCTCCAGGAGGCGGAGGTGGGGCCACACCAGTTGAGATCAGGCGAGGAGTCAGCTGCCCTATCACAGTAAAGGTTAAAATGAGCAGGCCCGAGCAGGAGCACTCGGGAACACCTGTGCATGCGTTGTGTGCGTGGACTTAGTTGAATACAGCCAATGATAAATCACCTGGGTGTACTTATGTTAATCAACCTCCTCACCGCCAATGTGATCAAAGCAACCTCCGGCTGGCCACCAGGCGCCATCCCGGCATAGTCCACATGGCACAGCCCCCAACAGTGGTTGCTTACTAAGTTCTAGGCCAAGTTCAATCCCTAACATCACACACACATGCACACACACAGAGCTTACATTGGTAGTTATTTTCCTTCAGTATTCTAAAACTTCCATTTCATGTCCGATTGAAGTTATTTGTATAGAAAACCCAGCTTCAGTCAGGACATGGTTCCTTTGACAATATTATATATTCTTTCCCCTGGACTGTGTTAGATTGTTTATGATTTCCAGTTGTCTTACTGTGATCTTCCTTCAAATGTTTGTAATTATATGGTTTATGACAGTCTCGATTCTATGGATTATCACACTACCCATTTTTCTCTATTAGCTGCTGAGATCTTGAATTCAGTTTAACTATATAATTTCTTAAAGCGGTAGCACCATATTACCTGAAAAACAGGAGAAAAAACATCATAGAATATTCAATAACAGCATAGCAATGATCTCCTGACTTCCATGCAGAGCATCTGATACCCCAGCCATTACATGAGGAATGCAGGTGTTCGCAAGAGGAGAGACTGTGTTTTGTAGACAATCTCAGTTCCAGAAAACCATGACTGTGGAATTGCTTTGGCTAATCACATTTCCCACTCTGTAAAATCATCACTCAGGAAAAAGTGATTATATTCCATTCTCCAGGTAAGCCACATATCAACCCTAGCTACTCATTATTCAATCATCAATCTCAACAAGCAATTATAGGAGCTTATTCTGGAACACAGCCTTTCTTTAGATACTCATTTGTCTTAGATAAAATAGGTGCAGGTCAATACTGAGTAATTCCATGAATAAAAGTTATATAGGGTATTAAAATGCACAAATACTTCAGGAATCTGAAGTTAAAGTAAAAAATTTTAAAATCTTATAATCCTGGGGCTGGGATTGTGGCTCAGTGGTGGAGTGCTTGCCTAGCATGTGTGAGGCACTGGGTTTAATCCCCAGCACCACATAAAAAATCTAAATAAACTAAATAAAAGTATTATGTCCATCTTCAAATGAAAAGATTTTAAAAAAATCTTCTAATCCTTTCCTTCTGTTTTACTCCCACCCTGTTATTTTATATGTTTGCTACAGTTTACATAATTTTTTAAAAAAATATTTATTATAGTAGAAACTTCTACAATTATTTGTGAAGGCTATTTGAATTGCCCTTCTCAAATTGGAGCTATGATCATAGTGTCAATGTTTATTGATAGTCCTTTACCTACAGGACTATATTCTTCATTAGACTTTACCAACTATTACCTGAATATTTTTACATATATGATAGAAATATTTAACTGTGTGAATAACTTACCCAAAGTCAAATTTATTTCTTCTTTCAATTTGTCAACATGCATGTTTTATTAGTCTAAATTTAAGTCAAATACCCATTTCTCCCTGCAAAGGATTGTTTTCTACAGACTTTTACTTGTATTTAAAAATATGGGTATACCACAGATATTTTCATGGCCTTATATATTTGTAGAAAAATTATGAATATAGTGATTAGCCTATGGATGATCAATTCTTTAAAACAAAAACGAAACAAACCCAAACTTATTTCATGCTCTATAAAAGGAGAGACTCCCATGAAGCCTTTTGAAAGGGATCATCATGCAGTTCAGCTTTCTGTTGAATTCCATGCTAAACAAACTAACCTTATCCTGCATTGTTAGCACTAGGGCACCCAGCCGCCATCTCGCCATCCCATGGCCTCGGGGTTGCATGGGGGCAGTCCATGCATGACAGCCTCTATCACACAAGGCCTATGAGTATGGATTGGGGAGCCAGAAGGGAAAAGCTCCACGTGCCTGTGTTTGCATGGGTCAGAAGAGTTGTGCACTCACGGCAGCATTTTTATTTGAGATTTTGATAACCGTTTATATGTGTTGAAAACCAAAATGACATCTTTTTAAAGCTTGTCCATAAGTAAACATAGATGTCTTTTATAGTGGAAAAACACATGGGAAAAATCATCTATTTTGATGCAGCATTTGATAATGATAAAACATCTCACACCTCACTCTTTATAGTGCACAAAATGAATGAGGTCTGGGCTAGGTAGAAAAAAGGTCAATGCTGTTTTTGTTTTCTTTTAGAATCATTACCTTTTACCAGCTTTTAATCATCTGATATCCATAGTAGACACACTATCATAGTTAACATAGTTAAGTTCAGCACTTGTCTCATTTTAATGTAAAGATTTGCTTCCATTTTCTACAGGCAGTCTTCTTCACAATCCCACTGTGCAGGTGCTATTGTTGCTCTTATAAATGTTTTCAGAAATGTTATTTTCTTCAAAGTGAAATTTCTAACCTGCACTTTGATGTCATGTGTTCCCTTTTTCTTTCAAACTCCAAGGTTTTCCTTTGGTCCTCTCTCTCTTACCCTGGGAAGCCTTCCTAGAGACCTTAGCCCCAGCTGTTTGGACTTTGTACATTTTAAATAATTTAACTACCCTTAATTACTTAAAAAAAAAAGCTTTATGATTTTCATAACTTATTGTTGATTTTAATGGGTTGTTAATTTCAGTCCTGTAGTTTTATTTTATGTTTAGTAGGGCTGGGCAAGGAAAAAGAAAATAAAGACAACCATATTTAAAAAAATATATAGTGATTAGCATATTTCACATTAGTTAATATAACAAAATTATTTTTACTATGTTGGAAAACAACACAGAAATGCTTTTTATGCCATATACTTAACATAATTGTTGGTACTTTTTTCAAAATTCGTTCCTGTCTCATGTTCTCTACATTTCTTACGTTAGATTCCTTAGATACTAGTGCTCAGTAAAATACAAGTTTCATCTTACTTGGGTTTATAACAAGTCAGAAGAACACATTTTCTTTGACACAGGTTTCTAAGAATCATTAGGAAAATATACTCACCTGCCTTCCATAGGCTCTACACAGCATTTATCATTAATCTGATCATTCCACCAATTGTACTAGAAGAGATACAACTTTGTTTTTAATTCCTGGCATCTGGCTAAAAGGAAGCTGCAATAAACTCCACAATAGGTAGTGATACCTTTGTATGATATAAGCACACAATGGAGTGGCCAAATATCTTATTTTTATTTATTTATTTATTTATTTATTTATTTATTTATTTACTGTGGTACTGGAGATGAAACCCAGGGCCTTGTGCTTGCAAGGTGAGTGCTCTACTACTGAGATCTATTCCTAGTCCTGCGTTTTCAAATACTGACTTTACTATTCTGAGGCTCCAGCATTCCAAGTCATGGTTTTTAAAAATTCATAGACACACTGAATTTTGTCAATAAATCTTTCTCTTAAGAGTATACACATCTCTCCAATATTTCTAGTCAGTTTAGTGCAGTATTAGCATTGCAATCTTTGCATTTAGCCTTACCACTTTTCAGGGCAGACAGCCAAATATGAGCAGTTTTCCTGGAAGTGAATGTCATGAAAGACCCTATCTACAGCCTGACTTGTTATCAGAAAATAAATTTCCCTTTGAATCTACACTTTCAGTCTGGTTCTCAAGCTCCATAAGTTCTTCTTACGAATTGGGGGTAGAACAGATTAAACTAATACAAGTGCTGTGACCACTGAGTATTTCTGCAATTAAAGCAATGTAAGTAAAATCTATGACCCAAAAAGTGTTGTCCCTAAAGAAATTTGTTGTTTTCCATACCGAGGAAATAGCCTGAATAAACTGTCATCCTGATTCACTGCAACATGTTCATCATATGCCATATGCCATCAGAGTAAGTCCATTTCAGCTCAGAGGGAAATTTATTTGTAGTCTGAATAAGAATCAATATTATAACAATAATAAAGAATGTAGCTGAAGTTAAAATTTCTATCCTGCTGTATTCAAATAGAGTATCACAGTGCACAGAATTATGTCTTTCTTTCAAATCATCAAAGCATACTTGTCAGGTAAATTTCATGGTTTGAATTAATTCAGCTCTTCTCAGAGGATAACAAATCAGGAATGTTTTTTGAGAACTAGTCATGAATTGATAGAGTATTTAGAGAAACAATTCAGAATATTCTCTTATTCTTATATAAGTTCTTTGAAGAGAGTGCTCGAATCTTTTCTCTGCCTCATTATCCATTTATGTGCTCCAATTTTTTTCTGTGACAATTTACCCATATTTTCCATTTATTACCTGTCATTATGCAGATTTGGCATAACAGATGGGAGTTTCTCATTCAGCCATATTGCCCATTCACAGTGAAAGTTTCAGGATAGATTTCCCACGTATCTTCCTTGGTTTGGTCTCTGAAAGACTACTATTAGAAAAAATCAATAAAATAGAATTCCCTATATATTAGGAATCTAGGGGCATATATTAATACTAGTTGGGCTTTGAAAGGAAGTCACTCTGTAAACTACTATTATCTAATTCTGAGGAGTTAAAATATTGTCCTGAGTAGAACATTTCCCTGTGCCACCTGATCTGGTACAATCTGGCAAAGTAATGGCAGACATTTGTGTTATGAGAGAGAGAATTTTGTGGTCCCATAATTCACTCATTATATGCCTCTATTCCCACCTACACATGTAAAACCTTTCCAAAGTTCAATGTAGCCAGCAGTTCAATCTCTTATTCCCTGTTCTAGTGTCTATGGCTTGTAGAAATTAATAAGTTTACCTTAACACTGAGCAAATTACCTCAACATAAAAACAATCAGCTATTATGCTTCTAGGTTACATGGGCTACGTATTCAAACAGGGCACAGAGGGGATGGTTTATTTGTGCTCCATGGTATACTGGACCTGAGAGAGAAGAATTTCTGAGGGCTAAATTGAAGCAGAAGTCAGTTGGAATAAAGCATCCATGAGCCAAGGAATTCAGGCAGCTTTCATAAACTGAAAAGGGAAGGTAATTTATTCTCTATGGTACCTTCAAAAGGAATATAGTTCTCCTAATGCTTTCATATGAGCTCTGTAAGACCCAATTTGGACTTTTGGCTTCCAGAATTGTAAGAGAGTCAATATATTGTTGTAACCTCTAAGTTTATGGTATTTTTTTTTAACAATAGCAATAGTACTTGTAGGTACCAAATACATGAGATGAAATATACTGTGATCCACAATGAGGTAAGCCAAATGATTATTCCTCTGATCTTAACAATAGAAGAAACTATGCTACAGCTATCCCTTACATGGATGCTTCATTCAACTCTTCTTTCAAAAGAGCAAGACACCATACAGGAAACCGTACATGGGCTGACTTGCTACCATGAAAAAATGATCTCTAATGATATTTAAAATGCTTGTATTATTAAAAAAAATTTGATGGAAAAAAGTGACAATAGTAAAGATCAATAGAACTTTGATATTCAATAAATAACTGGTAACTAAAAAGGAGAAGATTGATATAATTGCTAAAAAAAGAAAATCTAATAGAATACTGTTGCCATCTAAGTGGAGGAAAACTGACCCCTGCGTAGACAACAGAAAAACTGGAAGAGTCTAACAAACATATCCCCTTGATATTATCCTGTATAAATCTACATCAAACAATGAAAAAAGAGATGGAAATGATAAAAATAAAAGGTAGAGATTAGACTTGGGTACTGAATCAAATCAAATTTTCAATGTGTGAGCAGAGAAGGAGGAATGATTCATGACATATTATTATTTTATCACATCTCTATCTGGGGTTCTAAGCCTGCACACTGTGGTTAAAATTTAGTAGCCAGGAATGGAATTCAAAACTTTTTCAGGAATAGGTAGGGATGCGATATATGTTGGAAGGCAAGAAGAACATAATTAGATTACTATAATTGAAAGACTGAGGGTACATTCACACTATAGTAGCAGTCACTGGGGTTATGAAGAGAATATAGATTAACCTTTGCTGTGGCATGTTAGCCTCTTCTGTGCCCGAATGCATTGTTGGAAAAGATGAGAGTATAAATGGGAATAATTATCTCTGATGGCCTCTAGTTGGATATTAGGCAAGTGTGAATATTGTTTTAATTATTACAAATGATAGAAAACTACTAAGTTGGAAAGTTTTAGAATTGCAGAATCAGAAATTTTCTGTTCCATAAAATAAAAGTTGAAGAAGGCCGACGAGACCCTAAACCTTCACTGCTGGCTTCCAAAATAAATAGGTGGTTCCTGAGAATTAAATGTTCACTCTTGTGGCATGAATTAAGTAGTTCCACTAAAAGTGTCTGCTACCAGGTTCGGTGACAGGTCAAAGTGCAAAGTTGATGGTTAGGCCTCCCGGAAGATAGCTAAGGTTTCTTTTATTTTCCATTTCAATTTTAAAGAAAAACAAGCACACGTTATTTTTCTGTCCTTTAGCTGTCTCCTTTCCTTTCCTTTCCTTTCCTCCCCCCTTTCTTTCCTCCCTCCCTCTCTCCTTCCTTCTCTTTCTTTCTTTCTTTCTTTCTTTCTTTCTCTTTCTTTCTTTCTTTCTTTCTTCTTTCTTCTTCTTTCTCTCTCTCCCTTTCTTTCTTTCTTTCTTTCTTTCTTTCTTTCTTTCTTTCTTTCTCTCTCTCCCTTTCTTTCTTTCTTTCTTTCTTTCTTTCTTTCTTCCTTCCTTCCTTCCTTCCTTCCTTCCTTCCTTTCTCTCTTTCTTTCTCTTTCTTCCTTCCTTCCTTCCTTCCTTCCTTCCTTCCTTCCTTCCTTCCTTCCTTCCTTTCTCTCTCTCTTTCTTTCTCTTTCTTTCTTTCTTTCTTTCTTTCTTTCTTTCTTTCTTTCTTTCTCTTTCTTTCTTTCTTTCTTTCTTTCTTTCTTTCTTTCTTTCTTTCTTTCTTTCTTTCTTTCTTTCTCTTTCCTCTTCTCCCTCCCTACTTCCCTCCCTGCCTCCCTCCCTCTCTTCCTTTCTTTCCTGTTACTTGTACTACCTTGGGAATAACTGAGCAATAAATTATTACATTCACTACTCTTCCTCTAAGATGTCTGAATTTTCCAGCATACTGTAACAGCCTCATGAAAGGAGGTTTAGAAATTCTTGTCATTAAAAGTTAGTGGATTCATTAAATTGATAAATTTTTAGCATTGCACATTTATGAGAGGGAAGTCAAGATATTTTGGGAAATGGAATTGAACATACGACTATTTAGCAGAGCATATATGCTATATATAATAGGATATATGATTAATGGTTAATTGGTCCATCTAAAATATAG
This sequence comes from Sciurus carolinensis, assembly GCF_902686445.1. Classification (NCBI taxonomy): domain Eukaryota; kingdom Metazoa; phylum Chordata; class Mammalia; order Rodentia; family Sciuridae; genus Sciurus; species Sciurus carolinensis. The sequence continues at coordinate 62,744,983 of NC_062217.1, read as the reverse complement.
GACATAGACCAAGCTCTTAAGTCATTAGGAATATTTTTAACATGGGCTACAAAAGATAGTTCACAAAAGTATGGAATGAATATCAACTTTATTGTAATTTTCTAACAGAAAAATTCTGCAATGCTATAGGAGGCCTTTTAGATTTTGGTGGCCACATATACTTTATATGAGTATCCTATCAGCATTTATAAATCAAGTTGCCAGAAAGAAATTTGAATTTTTGTATGGTTCAGAACTAAAAGTGTTTTTTAATACACAAGAAAAGTGTAGTTCAAATAGTGCCATTAATGATATACTATACAAATGAAGGAGCACACCATTGTTTGTGATTTGGGAAGGCCATATATTACCCATGAACTAAAGGATAAGAACTAATTGAACCTCAAGAAGAATTTCACTGGTTTGCTTTCTGAATGATTTGAAAAGTGCAAATTACAAGTTTGTCAAAAAAATCAAGCTAATTTACCAAAGAGAGATTCTGAAATTTCCAAATATCACCGTTTGCCTAATAAAGTTAAAAGTTTTTTTTTTTTTTTTTTTTTTTTTGTACTAGGGATTGAACCCAGAGGCACTTAACGACTGAACCACATCCCCAGCCTTTTAGAAACAATTATAGAGACAGAGTCTTGCTAAATTGCTTAAGACCTTGCTAAATTGCTGAGGCTGACTTCGAACTCACCATCTTCCTGCTCACTGAAGCACTGGGATTACAGGCATGCACCACCATGCCTAGCTTAAAGTTAAAGATGAAGATTTCAAAATAGAATTGAAGGAGGTTCTTATCATTATATAAAAAAAACATAAAGTCTTGTGGTATTGGGGCATTTAAGATCCTAGAACATAACCAAAGACATTTCCTGTTGGGAAAGTAAATGGATTCTCTTTAATTGGATACATTAAAACAGTCCACCTTCCAGGGATGGTGGTTCATGCTTATAATCCCAGTGACTTGGGAGGCTGAGGCAGGAGGATCACAAGTTCAAAGCCTGCCTCAGCAACTAAAGTGAGGCCTTAAGCAACTTAGCTGGACCCTGTCTCAAAATAAAAAGTAAAAAGGGCTGAGGATGTGGCTCAGTGGTTAAATGTTCATGAGTTCAATGTATTTAAAAAAAAATTCTCTTATTGGAGAACACATCCAGAGTCCTGTGGAGATTATAAAGGAAGAGTTAAATTTGACTATTAGTTTTAAACAAATCCAGAGGAAAAATGCAAAAGAAAAAAAAAAAGCAATTGTTGGTTCAGTTGGTATTTAGAATTCAGAGGCAAAATGATTTCTGATCTCTGGAGGTTGCTACTTGAATATATTAACTCAGAAATCATAGAAGTTCTCAGCCTATGTAATGCCAACAGAAATATACATTCCTTACTCTTATGCTAAAGTACAATTCAATAAAATGCTGTACATAAAAAAAGAAGGGGATTATCTAAATATAGCTTTGTGTAAGAGTCCTGGAGGAGAAGAGACAGGAAATAATTGGCAGCAGCCTCAAGTTTACTCCACTTGGCTCCAAACTGAGACAGCACAAACTCTGCTTCAGGTGCTGCTTATGCTTTGGTCAAAATTGTGTCTGAGAAAAGAAGTGAGAATTTGGCACAAAGGTTTGTGCCTCACTGTCATATCCCTGTAAACATTTTATTGCTGGCAATGAGAAATAAATGAATTAAAATGCCAAGTTTTGTACAGATGTATCATTCTGCTTCCCCATGCCACAAGTTTCAACCTGAAAACACAGGTTAATAAAAATGCAACTGGAAAGTAGCAGATTGTACTTTTTGAGGATGATTCTCATTCTCTCTCTCTTCATGATTTGGTTAGGATACTTTTAATAGACCTGCCTTACAATTTGCTACTTTTATTTTTTTTCTATATATAATCTACTAACTTTTCTTATCTTCTATAATCTAATGTGTTATAGTATAATCAGTTAAATAAATAATACTACATTCTAATTTCATGTATTCTAGAATATCCTATGGATTCCCGTTAACTTTTAAATCCTCTACATCTTTTCCTTTCTTTTCAAAATTTCCTATATATTCTCAAGCACATCAATCAAGATTAGTTAAAGGTTTATGGGGGATAAGTACAATACTTTGATTGCCTGTTGATATATTTCAAAATTTTCATACTTAAGTTCTACTCAAATGGTAGATTGATTTTATATTTCTGTCTCTGTGTGTATGTGAACCTAATAAAGTCTCACAGTGCTAGATATTCTGAAGAAAGAAATAAACTTTAGAATCTTCAGAGTTCATTAATTTCCTCTGGAAAAGTTTAATCTTTCCTTTTTCTAGACAGATGGAACAATGGCTATTTTCATTAATTATGGACCATTTGATTTGGACTATGTTGCAATCCTCATAAATACAGGCATATCTTTAAGCTACCCTTGGGTATCCAAGGTTTTCAACTGTAATCTTCTTTTGTTTTGCATGCCCCTTGTTCTGGTGACTTTTGTCTCCTGAAACTTCCCAAACTATTCTGTTTACTCCTCAGAGACATATTTTCTAGTAGTAGGAATTTTACTGTGGGGGTGTTCTGCACTTGAGCTACATACCCGCTCCTTTTTAATTTTTATGTTAAGACAGGAGCTCACTATATAACCAAGGCTGATCTCAAACTTGCAACCCTCCTGCCTTAGCCTCCTGAGTTGCTCGGATTACTGGCATGTGCAACCATGCCTGGCTCTTTTGACTTTTAATAGTGATGTTAATCATGAATTTGGGATAGCTCCAGTATTCAGCAAAAGTATTAAAAGAGAAGTCAGTCATGTCTTTGAAGTTCTCATGACTCCAACAAAAATTTTTCTGGCACCTTTATCTATCACAGTGCTATCAACTGGGCTACTGTGTAGATTCTCAACTTTTTGTTCTTATTTGAATTAGAAAATTCTCTCCAGGTAGAAGCAGCTATAGGAGCTAGATCACTGCTCCAAAATTTTTCCTGTTTTCTATACTACCCCCTCTATTTTTTTTTCCCACAGAAAGCTTTCTGTTGCCTTCAAATATAGCATATTTACATTTTGTTTGACTTTTCCAGCATAGGTAGAAGGACCGATTAGCTGTTAGAGGATCCAGAGGGCAGGTATATAAAATCATAGTTGACTAGAATTTTTTTTTTCATAAAACAGATTTTAGAAGTCATTATTAGATTTCTATTTTGGAAGCCAATGACATTTTTGTATATATATTATAATATATTTTGTGTATATATAGCAGCTCTCCAAACATACAGATTTGGTTATAGATATACAGCATATATTTTGAAAAATATGTAGCAAAAAAAGTAAACACAAAGATCTTATTTTTGTTATTTATCCTTATAAAAATGTGTCTTTTTTTGAATAACAAAATTTTATCAGCTTATTGAAAATATATGTTTGAAGTTTTTTTAACAGCCAGGCTTCCTGGAGCAGAATTAAATGATTATCAAACAATGCAATATATGGTAGAAGTACATAACCAAGGTGTGTTGTATGAGTGTGTTTTGGGTTTGTTATATGTCCTTATGTTTTTTATTTTTTGGTGAAAATGTGTAACAATAAAGTGTTTAGAGAAGAAAATTGAGATGTTTCCTTTTAATTAGAAAACATTGTTTAAAAAAATTTATTTGGTTATAAAATTCTTTCGCATAATATAGATATAGTGTGTACTTCAATTTTTAAAAATTCATAGCCATAGTTAAAAAGGTCTCCTTGTATTTAATAAGGAGGATTATTTTTTATTCTTGGTAAGAAATGATGCCATATTACTATTTCTTATTTCTCCCATAGTATACACAATCTCTAACAAATTTTATCTTTCATTTCTTTTTGTGTAAATCATAAGGAGAATAATTATTTAAAATAATCAGTGTTGCATTATTGTTATTATCACTTTTATTGTTACTACTAACATTACAACTTATTTTTTTTCACCAAGAAATTTCAGGGTAACATTGAATAATTAAAAGTCCAGCTTTTCCTGTGAGTAAACTGTCTTTGTTAAAATTGGGCCACAATAGTGCTTCGTGATATTCTGGACCTTGAATACATTCATGGCATCTTCCTTGAAACCAGAAAAGTTTAGGCATTCACTCTGAATGTGAGAATGGCATGGAAAAGTTCCAATTAGGACTATACCTGATTTATTGTAATGGCAGATTTCTCTTACTAAAAGTTTGCTTGAAGTTCATTTGGGAATTAGCAGAATGGACTATTTCAGCATTTATACAAAAGTGGCCCTGAGCTTTGGTGGTAACATACATATTATCATAGGGAACTAAATTTTGTTTGCTGAATTTGGTTCCTAACTATCTTTGTGGGTGGATATTCAGATTAGCATTGTTTCTTTACTAGTAAATAGAAAAGTTAACATTGTGTCAGCACAGGACAAGACCATGTTCTTAAACTCTCAGGTTACTTGAGTATGGATTCAGATCACATGGACTAGAGTGTGGGGAGCCATTTATGACCAGCAATTAAAACCAGGCTTGGTGAGCTGTCAGATGTGGAAATCTGACTTCCAGGAACAGGCAATAATTAGAGAGTGTTCCAGATCACCTGAAGTATGTGGCTTCTAAGCAGAGTAGCTTACTGCTCGGAATTTGCTGGTCCTGCTGGGATGACCCACTAGAGCAAATGGTTTCCTTAACTCCACCCCATCCTATTCCTCACAGAAGAAGCTCCTCCTGGTCCCCCTTCTACTTGTACGACCATAAATAAAGGGAAGGTGAGCTCTTCCATTTTTATGAGAGCCATATCTGGCATGGCTCAATCTGTCATGCCCCCTCTGATTTAAAAAGATGATTGTTTCCTATGGTTATTCTATTAAATAAGTTAGTGATTGCTATATAGCTGACTCAACCCTCCCACAGAAACCCTTTCCCTCACCCATGATGGACGTGTGACTACACTAGAGAAATCAAAATACTCTATATTTTAGTAATAAACTTTAAATGTCCTGGTTCAAAAGAATGTTCTTAAGAAAACTCATCATTTTAATTAATTAGCACAGAAAGTCTGTTTCATTAGTAAGTATACATATGTATACGCATGTTTACATATATATGTGTTTATTTTTAATTACATAGTTGTCCTACGTATTGAATTCTAGAATTTCAATGTTCATTTGTTGAGCAAGTATTTTAAAATAATTTTATATATTACAAACCAATTCAACAAATAGTGGAATATAGTTATATGTGTGGGGGCACTTATGATATGGATAAACATTTACAAGTATATATATATTTATATGCCTATGAATACTATATGTGTGTGTGCATAGGGGTGTGTGGGGTGTGTGTGTATGTCTCTCCCACTTAATTTATTGTTCCAAAGAAAAATTTCTAAACCCCAAGATCATAACCAGTTATGAACAAGAGAGCAATGTTTTATACGAATTTTCTCTCAAGTACTATTTCTAGGATTTATAGCACAGCCTTTCCATGTGAAATCAATAATCCAAAGGAATTATTTTCATCTCTTGTTGACTATCTTCATGTAATTTTTCAATTTTTTATTCCCTGATTTTTAAAAAGTCACAATAATTATAGACAAGAGTTTACCATAATTATTATTCATTAATTACCTGTACTGACCCCTTCAAATTTACTCGTATATATTTTCAGAAGCTGCGGCGCTTTCTACAAGATGTAAGTTATATTAAGGGTAGAGAGAATTAGGAACAGATTTTTGTTGAAGTTAGTTTGTTTCTTTTTCATACACTAAACCAAAAATAAATAAATAAATAAATAAATACGCAAAAGACCCAACATGTGCCAAGTTAGTTCAAGGGATTTTTGAAATAAAATAGCATAATTTTAGAGTCCAACTGATGTGCAAAAAATGTTCAACACATTAGTTTAAATAGTAATGCTGAACTATTACAAGGAAACCTCCTTCACTGAAGTTCTTAAAACAACAAAATAATAATAAAAATAAATAAATACATAAAAAGACGTGAATGGAAAAGTTGAGATTAAATTGTTTTTGCTTGCTTGTTAAGTTACTTCATGAATCAAAATGTTTTTCATGGGAAGATTACAACATTTTTAATGTCACTGACAATGGTTTTTTGGGGGGTTATCTTTTAAGAGATTAATTCCCATTATTCCCTGGTTTAATATATTCTCTCCCCAATAAAAAATAAAAAAATAAAAGACATTTAGACTGTAACCCTCCCTCACTCTAACCCTTGTAATTTTGGAAGTTGTGGTGAAACAGGACCTGCCTGTCTTTCCATCAAAAAATAGAAGTTAAGTGGGAAGGGAAATGAAATTGGAGGTACTAGAAAGTGAAGCTCCTCAAATTATGTTATGTACATATATGAATATGTAATAACAAAACGAAATATTGTTTATAATTATAATTAACTACTAAAATAAATTAAAAAAAAAAAAACAGAAAAAGAAGCAATCTTTCTCCATGTCCTGGTACTGAAGACCAAACAATTGAAGGTCCTAAATGGGAGTTTAATTCTTCAGGAAATACATCAAAATTAAAAAGGACAATTTAAAATTCAGTCATAGAAGGTACACTTCCAAAAACTGCACCAAAGGTGACTAGTGGTGGCAACAATTGTATCTTGAAGTAGCATGGAACAAGTGCTGAAAAAATAATAAAAATGATTTGTTGTTTTGGTAGGTGTGGTGGTACTAATGTTTTCATCCAACTAAGTGTGGTCATTGGATAAAGTACAGGACACCCAGCTAAGTTTAAATCATAGGTAAATAATAAATAATATTTTTAATGAGTTATTCCAAATATTACATGGGGCATACTTATAACAGTTCTCCTGCTTCTAGTTATCTAAATTTCAAGTTTTGCTGGTCACCTTGCATTTTTGTTTCCTAAATTGGGCAACCATACTTTGGGGTTTAACTTCCAGATGTATACTGAATTCCATGATCTATCCAATATCCTTTTATTAAATATATTTTTAACTTTGAGTTGGCAAATTCTTTGTTACTAAAAACTTTGCCTTTACAGCTCTTGGCACCATAAAAACAACAGTGGTTTATTTTAATTAGAGATAGAATACTATAGAAGAGCCCAGTATGTATTGAATGGTAGTACTTGTGGCATAAAAGCAGAATACTTATTTAAATTGTAAAATTGTTTAACACTGAATTTGGAGACAAAGCAAGAACTCTTAAAGATGAAATCTGTTGGCTACTATTGGGTCTTGAGTATAAGAAAGGATGTATGTTTGATAAATGTGTTAAAATGGGTACAGGTAGATTTGAATTCAAGATGAACAATGTGGCATTTACAAGAGGCCCTTTCACCCTTTAGCTAGAGATTCAACCTGACTTCTAAGCAAATTACCAGAAACCTGACAGATTTAGAAAGCTTATTCCTTAATATCAAGTTAACATTCATAGGACCAGACAAATGAAGGCCAGAGGCCAGAAAGTTTGAAACAAAAAAGAATCCTGATCCCTCAAATATATTTGAGGCATTTTCATTTAAGCAATTCTTACTGACAACAGACATGAAAACTTCATTTATGGGGATGTAGTTTCAGTGGAACCTGGAAGTTAATTTTTGATTACCACAAGATGTTTTGATTTCCACTTAAACAGAAGTCAGTGGAGAAAGAAACCATGAATGAAAGATAATATAAATAATAAATTCTACAGAAAGTCAAGCTGAAAGAGTATTTTGTAGAATCAGACAGTTTAGAATTAAACAAGTAGCTCCATAAACATCTTGTCCTGTGATACAAACTATATTCACTAATATTCTGGACTCATCTAAAAACTCAGATATGAAAAATAATGTTTGATCTACATTATTCTGAGACAACTAAGTTTCGCACTCCCCTAATCGCACTCCCCGCCCGCAGAGAGACGTGACACCTGGTTCTTTTCAGCTCTTTATTGCGCGCGCCCCCTTCCTCTTTGTTCTTTCTTTGTTCTGCCCCTGAGGAACTTACACTCCAATATATACATTACTGCAACCAATCAGCATTTTAGCACAAGGGGAGAGCATGAACAGATACAGGCAGTAAATGCAGACATGCAGTGATCATGCACCGTCCACGAGAGACCTCAACCAATCCCTGGAACTTCCTCAAAATGATGTCAATTGTCTGCGCAAAATCCAGCCGCACTGGCAGCCTGCCAAGCGCCATCTTAGCCTTACCACACCTAGGGCCAGGGGTCCCGGACACCCCGACAGTTCCCCCCTATTTACTATAAAATTAAGGCTCGGGACCATGCCTGTCTTAGGCGGAGTGGTCAACCACCGTCCTTACCCGTCATTGGATAACTGTAGAGCATGCTACAGCTCCTGTCTTAGGTCGGTACGGGGTCACCTCCTTCCTTACCCATATGACTACCGGTCCAGCATCGTGAGCCATACTTGTGGGGAACTGCCGGCCTCTAGGGCGGCCATGGCCTGATGGAAGATGATGCGATCTCTAGCATAATCTTGGCGCATGCGCATGATAAAGCACGTGAGGAAGATAACAGTAATAACCATGAGGATAAATAAAGCTCCCATTCCTGCCCATTGCTTTACAAAGCTGAAAGAAGAGGATATCCAACTTAGCACTTCAGACATTGGCACTATATCGACTCTAGTAGCGTTAAGGCTAACAATTTGAGATCTAAGAATAGCAGTAAGATTATCAAATTCATAAGACCAGTTGGTACGAAGCTGAACAGATAAGATTCTAGACAAGTTTGCTGCATAGCTGAAGTTATGGTAAGCTACAGGTGTAACGCACAGTCCCGTCAGATGATAAATACATCCCATGTTTAACAGTTCCTGTAAAATGTCCATTTGTTCTTGAAGTAAGTCCACTCGCTGGTTTACAAGAAGAATCCCTGCTTTTAGGTGTTGATCCACTGCTTGCTGAGTGGATAAAGCAGTAGCAGTCTGTTGAACCACATTATTGAGTGTAGCTGCAGACTGTACTGACGCAGTTAAGGCTACAGCTGCTGCAGTGGCTGCTGCCGCTGCTGCAACTACGGCGGTAATGACTGCCGCGGTGATTCCAAAGTCCCTCTTATTTCTGGAAAGCAATACTGGCAATTCATCATCTGTAACAGAGACTGGCATAGGCAAGAAGGTAGGAATATGCATAATGACAGCTCGGTAATATTTGGTTGCGTTCCAACACTGAGAAAGATAGCAGTTAGTTTCAGAGCAGTTGAGGGTCGTGCCATTAAGAACATTAGTTAATAGGAACATAAAAGGAGAGTAAACACACACAGGAGTGGAATACAACGTCACAGTATTGTTACAAGCTATATTGCTGGCCTGGGAAGGGCCTGTGCCAGTATCATCTGAAGTGTGATTCCAATAACAGGCCTTAAATGAACCCCCTTGCAAAGCAAACAAAGGTTGAAGATTAGTATATCCTGCTTGGGAGGTAAATAGGAACCAATTATCAAAAGGATTTATCCGTAAAGAACTAAGGCGAAAGCCAAAGTAGACGAGGTTATTGATAAAATTGTACACAGATCGTTGGTATGTAAAGTTTGGGGTGAAATAAAATCCATGTTGAATAGGAGCTGCTCTTTGAGCATGTTGACAACCTGTCCAAATGGGAGGACTAGAGAATTTGGGATCACAGGGAGGGAAAATGCGAGGTGTACGAAATCCAGTAGATGGCAGTTTCAGTCGCTTTGGAATTAATCCTTCAAGAAAGGCAACTTGCCCTGAAGTAGTAATCTTACCTGTCCCTGTAACTTTACCCTGGGTTATAGTCATACTTTCTTGGAAACCATTCCCTTTAGTAGGCTGTCTTGAAAACAACCCTTGCACTTCACGCTGCAATTGAATGCAAGGCCCAAGAGAAGCGTCATTAACAAATTTGTTATTGGTGGAGATATCAAAGCAAAGGGTACCTGGCAGAAAAAGGGTAGAAAAATTATAAGGTTCTTCCTTGGAATCCATGATGACAGTTGGCAATCCAGTCCTAGGTTCTGTAGAAAACAAAGGTGGGAGGGTAGAGGAGGTGTTAGTTAGCGGCAAAGGATATGGCCAAGCTTTAACTATTGCCCATAGGTCTCGAGTCTGCACCGGTGTCCATGTCATCATCAATAGGGCGCTTATCAGCATGATGTTCTTCATCGTTGTTTTGATGCACCAGTCTCGTCAACCTTTCAGGTATCCAGATCGGTGTTTGCTGATCCTGTGGGAAAACACAAACAGACCCTCGGACCCACCGAAGAACTGGATCTGGGCCTTTCCATATTCCTGTAAGAATATCTTTCCATTTTACCCACACTTGAGTGCTTGCAGGATTAACATGCTTTTCTGCAGCCGTGCTTCCATTCTTATCCACATTTAAAAAATTTAAAATAAAGAGTACTAAATTTAGTTTGTCTTTAGGTGCTCTAAAGTCAGCACCCATTCCCCCTTTTTGTTTTATTAAACAATTTTTTAACGTTAAATGAGTGCGCTCCACTATCCCTTGTCCTTGAGGATTATAAGGAATTTCTGTGATGAGTTGTATACCAAAATTTTGTGTAAATTGAAGAAAACTTTTAGATGTGTAAGCTGGCCCATTATCAGTTTTAATGATTTTTGGAACACCCCAGGCTGTAAATGCTTGTAAGCAATGTTGTATAACATCTTTAACCTTTTCTCCAGTGTGAGCAGAGGCCATAATTACTCCTGAAGCGGTATCTACTGAAACATGAATATACTTAAGGTTTCCAAATTCTGAAAAATGAGTAACATCCATTTGCCAAATATGATTAGGTAACAGTCCCTTGGGATTTACTCCAACAGACTGTACTGGTAATAGAGGAGCACAATGTTGACATGTTTTAACAATTTGTCTAGCAACATCTTTTGAAATATTAAATTTTCTTTTAAGGGTAGTAGAATTAACATGAAACTGTGAATGAAACATCTGGGCTTGTTTGACTGCTGTAAAAGCAAAGACGGTTTTTGTAGTTTTATCAGCTTTTGCATTAGCTTTGGCAAGTGGCCCCGGCAGGTTTGAATGAGCTCTAATATGTCCTACATAAAAAGGATATTTGTGGTCTAAGATTAAGGCACGCAAAGTTCGAAAATAAGGAGCAACTGCGGATCCATCAGGAATATAAGGCACAGTTTTTAAACAAGGCACTGATTGTACCACATAGTGACTGTCAGATAACAGATTAAAAGGTTGATTCATCATGATATTGAAAGCTAAGACTACTGCAGCAAGTTCCACCACTTGTGCAGATGAAGGAGGGAGAATGATGGTTTTGGTTTTATCACCAATTATTACTGCTCCCACTCCATTCTTTGATCCATCAGTGAATATAGTTTGGCAATGCTGCAAAGGCTGTGTTTCAGTAACTTTTGGAAATATAATTGGAGTATTTTTACAAAATTGTATCCATGGATGTTTAGGGTAATGGTTATCAAATGTCGCTGTAGTTGAGCAATATAAAATAGCCCAGTCATCATCATGTTGAATCAACCACTGTACTTGTAGTTTAGTATAGGGGATAATAATGACCTTAGGGTGGCCTCCAAATATGGTAACACAGGCCTCTAACCCCTTGTATATCAACTGAGCTATCGCCTTTGGAAATGTTTGTAATTGTTTTGTAGGCGATGCTGGGAGATTAATACTCTGTAGAGGTCCTCCTTGCCATAGAATTCCATATGGACTATGTTGTTTTGGAATAATAATTAACATAAGAGGTTGAGCTGGGTCACATCTCTCTGTATGATCTGACTGTAATCTTTGTTCCACCAATGTAAGAGCTTTTTGTCCTTCCGGAGTAAGGACTCTTGGGGAACAAAGATCAGGGTCTCCCTTAAGAATATCAAATAAAGGTTTTAACTCTCTTGTGGTAATCTTCAAATATGGCCTAATGCAATTTATATCTCCAAGAAGTTTTTGAAAGTCATTCAAAGTTCTAAGCTCACTAGTTCTAATAGTTAATTTTAAAGGCTTTACCATAGTGGCTGTAAGTTTAGTGCCCAGATATTCTTGAGCTTCTCCCATTTGTAGTTTGTCCGGGGAGATGTTTAAACCATATTGTTGCAGAGTAGATATTAAAAATTGCAAAGCCTTTTCCAGTAATTGCCTATTGTCATGACAGATAAGGATATCATCCATATAATGATAGATCAATAAATCTGGAAAATTGTCTCTTGTAGGTTTTAAGGCTTTATCTACATATATTTGGCATAACGTGGGACTATTAGCCATGCCTTGAGGCAGTACGGTCCATTTAAATCTTTGATCAGGCTGTGCGTGATTGAGAGAAGGTAAAGTAAAAGCAAACCGCCAACAGTCCTTTTCATGGAATGGAATGGAGAAAAAACAATCCTTTAAATCTAAAATAATAGTGGGCCAGTTTTTTGGCAAAGCCGTAACTAATGGCAATCCCCGTTGTATAGGGCCCATAGGAAACATCTGTGTATTGATAGCTCTTAAATCATGTAATAGTCTCCATTTTTCAGACCTTTTTTTAATGACAAAGATGGGTGTATTCCAAGGAGAAGTAGAAAGCTGTAAATGTCCTGCCTGTACTTGCTCTTGTACTAATTTATGAGCCGCTTGTAACTTTTCTGTAGTTAAGGGCCACTGTGGAATCCATTGTGGCTTATCATCTTTTCAAACTATTGGAATTGGTGTAACAACAGTGGCCCCTACATAAAACCCAGCTCTTTGAAATCATTTTTTGGAGGAGGAAGGGGGATGGGTTGTGAAGAGCCTTGTTGTTCCCTTCCTAACCCTAGACTTTCTGTATAATTCATCCTTTTTATCATATGTGTTACGGTTTTAGAATTAACCTTTGTTGTTAATTTAGCATTCATCTGGATTAAAACGTCTCTTCCCCATAAAGAAATAGGTATTTTACAAATATATGGTTGGAAAACCCCTGAATGACCCTCATTATCCCTCCAAGACAGTGAGGCAGCACTCTGGTTGGGGGATTGAGCTACACCCAACCCTTGCAAATTTTGATTAGCTGTAACTACAGGCCAACCTTTGGGCCAAACAGCCTCACTTATTATACTTTTATCAGCTCCTGTGTCTAGTAATCCTATAAAAGGTTTGTATCCTACTATTAATTGCATAATGGGTCTATCTTGGAGGTCCATAGTAAAATTAACCCAGGGTCCATCTGTAGACCTGAATCCCTTAGTCCCTTTGTTGTCTCCTTACTAGGCCACAAGGAATGTTGACTAGGCAAAATTAACATTTGTGCTATTCCATCCCCTGGAGAAATGACTGTAATCCCTTTTGGTGAAGAAACCATAGCCTTAACCTGTCCTTCAAAGTCTGGATCGATTACTCCTGGATGGACCATAAGTCCCCTTAAAGCAGAAGAACTCCTGCCTAGAAGCAACCCTACTGAACCTGCAGGAATAGTGCCATCCCAGTCTGTGTCTATCATTTGAACACCCATATCAGGTGTTAATACGAGTCTGGAGGTGGCACAGATGTCCAGTCCTGCGCTCCCTGAGGTTGCCCTTCTTCCTTGGGTTTCACCCCCTTTTCTGTGGGTGGATACCATTGCCATGGTACTTGCTGAATCACCCCGCATATTTGTTGTGGGCCCCGGGGTGGGCCCCTCACCCCGTTTTTTTGGAGCCTAGGATTAGCCAGTAGAAGATTTCCTTCTTTATCTCTTACTGAACGACATTCACTGACCCAGTGATTTCCTTTCCGGCAACGAGGACACAATCCTGGCCCTCTAATACCTCCGGAAGGGCAACTCGCTCTAAAATGTCCCATTTGTCCACAGGTAAAGCAAGCACCAGGAGGCCCCCTTTTCCCACTCCCTCCTCGCTGGCCCAAAGCTGCAGCGAGTGCACTAGTTTGTCTATCAAGGGCTGCAACGAATGCTGCACTACTTCCAGTAGACTCATTAATATCTTTACAGACCCTTAAATAAGTGGTCAAGTCTTTATTTTTTCATGGTCTAATGGCATCCTTGCACCATTTATTGGCCTGTTCATACGCTAGTTGTTTAATCAACGGCATGGCCTGTTTTGCATCTCCGAAAATTCTTGAAGCTGTTTGTATCAACCTATCTACAAAGTCTGCATAGGGTTCATTACTTCCTTGAGTCACTTTTGACAACTGTCCTTGTAAATCCCCTGTTCCTTGTAAAGTTTTCCAGGCCTTGATAGCAGCCACAGCAATCTGAGCATATACTGCTGGATGGAAATTAAGCTGTGCCTGAACTCCCTCATAGGGTCCTGTTCCCATTAGCATATCCCTGTCTACTTGTGGGTTTCCTGCAGCTGCGTTACGCCTTGCAGTATCCGTTAAAAGTTCCTGCCAAGCTGTTTTCCACATGAGGTACTGTCCTCCTGATAATGTGGCTCTAGCTAAATTAGTCCAATCCAGAGGCAACAAATTTAGAGACATCATTGTTTCCACCAGAGACACCGTAAAGGCTGATTGAGGCCCGTAAGTACTTACAGCCTCTTTTAATTGTTTTACCATCTTGAAATCTAAAGGTTGGTGATAGCGTTGCTGTGCATCCTCAAACACTGGATAAATGGTAGATGTTAAAGAAGCCCATCCTTGATGTCTATTATAAGGTTCCTTTTTTATTGACTCCATTTGCGGTGCGCTAGGCGTTACAGGCACTAGAGGGCGCTCAGAGCGCTCAGATCGCATTGTTAGCTCCCCAAATGTCTTTTCTAGTTCCTCCCCTGAAACTTCCTCTTCTGAATCCTCCCCGTCTGAGCCACACTTCCCTTCTGAGTGATGAGAACAAGACCGTTCCTCTTTAATCTCCTCTAAGACCTGACTTCCCTCTTCTAAAGGCCCTCTTAAGTTTCGTTTTTCTTTATGCTGCAAACAAGATTTAATCAAAGACCAAATGGCTAAAGTTCCCACAGGGAGCGACCTTTGTTTCTCTGCCATGCACAGATCTTCTCCCAAATGCTCCCATTGAGGGATATTTAACAATCCTTCATCCAAAACCACGGAGAAACCTTTTCTATTGTATCAAGAAACGTTCGAGCTGTTTTTGCTTTTAACGGAGTTCCGTGATTTTTTAGCAGCTCTCTGAGAGGCTGTTGCATTCTAATCTTGGACAGTTCTGTTCCCGTGGCTAAATTCTATTACACTGAGAAACAATCCAAGCACACGAACAACCCACACAAACAGGACAACAATAACACACACTAGACACACCTTTTGGTACCACTGCATAGATTTACCTTTTAATTACTTCAGCTAGTCGCAATGCTGCGAACGTCGAGACTGTCTCACTATCTTATCCTCGGACTATTTATGTCTTGAATGAAAAACTTACTCTTTATTTTTCCTTGGGTTCCCAGGTCTCGGCACCACTTTTCGCACTCCCCTAATCGCGCTCCCCGCCCGCAGAGAGACGTGACACCTGGTTCTTTTCAGCTCTTTATTGCGCGCGCCCCCTTCCTCTTTGTTCTTTCTTTGTTCTGCCCCTGAGGAACTTACACTCCAATATATACATTACTGCAACCAATCAGCATTTTAGCACAAGGGGAGAGCATGAACAGATACAGGCAGTAAATGCAGACATGCAGTGATCATGCACTGTCCACGAGAGACCTCAACCAATCCCTGGAACTTCCTCAAAATGATGTCAATTGTCTGCGCAAAATCCAGCCGCACTGGCAGCCTGCCAAGCGCCATCTTAGCCTTACCACACCTAGGGCCAGGGGTCCCGGACACCCCGACAACTAAGTGTATTTATATATACACAATTCATATCTATAAATAAATACAATATTAATTATTACTGTCACTTCAGATCTATTTATCAAAATATAATATGGATTATGTCAATATTTGAATTTTGAGATTTGGGACAATACTATTTTTCTTTAAATGTAAATGTACTGCATGAAATAAAAAACACATGTATTCTGTTGATTTAGACATGTAGTTCAATATAGTTCACTTTAAACAAGTATATTGTTCAGAGGAAGTAAACAGAAAATTTGATCCATAGAAAAATTAAAGAGAATAATGAAAGTAAGATAAAAATTGACAACACAAAAATAAGCATATAAGGTAAGAGCAAAAAAAAAAGGAAACACTATTCTTGCTAGGTAATTATGATACTGATTATATCAAAAGGCTATGAATATCATAATTACCTAGCAACAACAGTGACAAAAGAGTTCAGTAACCTCTGTTCTTTCCTTCCAAAATAATGATACCAGGAAAGAAATGGAATACATTATAAAGAACTTATTAATCTTACAATAGGAAGATGTGTATTAATTTTAAATCAGTAAGTAAATGTAAATAAAATAGATAAATTCTTTGAAAACATATGACTTACAAAGTTGACAGAAAGCAATTCCTTGGGAATGATTTTTTTAAAATAAATTTTGTTGCTTCAATTTTGTATCCAAATGAAAGAAGATAAATTAAAATTCTATTTGAAAAGATGCACTAAAATAAATTCTGTAAGTATAAAACCATGAATATGCTAAAATTTTAGATGAGGTAAACATGTTTTTAGCTGGGAAAATCTCTTCTTAAAATTTAAGAAAAGCATAAGAAAAAATTGTCTTTATATAAAGAAATTGTATTTTAAAAGTAGGTACCATTTAAGTAAAAATCAGGTGACTGAATGGAAGAAAATATTCACAATATATGTAACAAAACATACGGTCAAGTCCAGAGAAAATATTAAAAACTTATTCAAGTAAAAAAAATGACTTCACAATATAAGATTGTTATAGGCTTGAACAAACATAGCAGGGAAGACATTATCAAAATGCACAGTAAACATGAAAATGTGTTCACCTGAGAAGCCAGAAAATAACAATTCAAACTACAGTTACCCATTACTTCATACCTCATTTTAGAAGAGCTAATTTTAAAGGAGCCATGCAGACAGATTAGATAGACAGATTAGACAGATTAGATATGGATAGAGCATGGATAGATAATAATATCAATTTTAGTGGAATAAGTAGCGTTGTGAAGTCATGATCACTATTGGAGTGTGTATTCATTACAAAAAAAAATGTAAAGACATTTTTGGGTTATCCAAGTTAGATATGGGTATAACCAATGCACCAAAATTCAGTCTTTTATAAATAGTTTTCAAAAAAATGCATATATTGTATGCATATAATAAATGCAAGGCATTATATATATCAGCATTTTAATAGTACTCCCCATTAAAACAATAAAACTATCAACAGTTTATGTAAAACTTTTTGTATGTACTTATGAGTGCTTCACTATATCCATTATATGACAATAACATATGATTAAACTCCAATTGCACACATAAATATTGGCAAAGTTAATAAAAAGTGCTGTACTAAAGAAGGTAGCAGAACATCAGATTTCATTCACTCAATATTAATAAGGGGAAAAATACAAGAGAAAACTAGGATTTTTAACTAATACTTTTACATGTGAATAAATTTTATCAAAAAGAAAGGAAATTACTTTCATTAGTGCCCATTTTTCTATATACATGACAAATTTATATAAATGTTAATGTTATTATATGTAATGAACATATCATACTATTTTTAAATACAACTATGTCTGTGTATATCAAATCTCCCCCTCTAAGTTTCATATTTCCAATATTGGCACTAACTTCTCGTTGCTACCTACCCTAGAAGGTTAGTAATCTTATTTTGTTCATGATGATTACCCTGAAAAAACTATCACTTTATGTCTTCTTGGATATCACAAAATACATTCTGAGTTTTGTCACAGGAGCTGCCTACTTGGTCTCAATGTTTTGTTTGGTTTTCTTGGATAATAGTATCTTTTCAAAATGACACATCTTGTGAGTTTATTTTGAGAATTCGGTTTAGATTAGTTTGAGCGAAGATTAACTATTTATACTGAAGAGTCAACTTGCTACCGCAGCCTTACTGATGTTTCACAGCACCTTTAATTTTACTCTGGCTAAATATTCACCTAATGCTGGAGGGATTCAGACAGAGTGACTATCTTAACGGATCCTTCCAGAATGTCTGCAGCAGAGGAGAAAATGGATATTGACAGAGAATCATGCACTTGCCCTAAATGTTTTCTAATCAAAATACCATAAGTTATTCACTCTTAAATTCCAATTGCCAGGCAAGTAATATTTCCATGCCTAACATTAGGGTATCTGTGAAACAGCAATTTTATTGTGTCCTCACAAAGAAGAAATTAAAAATATTTGTAGGAGTCCTGCTGATTGCAACATGTAGGCATTTTAGACTTGAACCTATGAATACCAGTTACAAGATCAAAGAATTCCCTAAGCTACCCACCATATTCTGTTTAAATATGTTCTAAAGAATGGACATAACATTATATGCTGTTTTTAAAGATTCTGGGAATCTTATATATATATTTTTGAAGATAAAGTGAAAGGATTTATAAATATTAAACATCTTTTGCCTTACGATTAAACAGTTACATGTACATTTATTAATTTGATACAAACATTATTTAATTTTTTAAAAAATGTCAAAAAAGATATTCATTAAAGGAATAAAGATATTGAGGATGGCATATTGCAAAACTAGTTGATAGAGCTACTTGGATTTCTACAGTGAAGGTCTTATCCTCTTACTCTCCTAGATAATTAAAAATAATTATATCACTGTTTCTTCTTTGTTTTATTGCAGTAATACTGTTTATGCCTAGGAATATTTGTAGGATTATATGGGAATTATATTTTGTTGATGCAAAATAGTTAATACTTTGTTAAAAATATGATGCTTAAATTCCAGATGCCCCACTTAAATTACAAGCCTCCTAGCATACTCAGTATGGGAATAAGATAGGAGAGGCAAAAAGAAAACATGTGTAGAGTTCCCTTGGGTCCATTGATTTTCTAGGGATCGTTGTGTTGATAAAATCCTTCAGGTTTCTTTTCTTAGCTGCCTTATCCTGAGTCCCAAGTGTTAGATTTTTATTTATTTTCTCATTTTATATTTCCCTCAAGTTTTATCTGTCTGTATCCCCTTACTTGTTTGCTTTGGATTCTAGTAGCCTAACTTCAATAATCTTTTGAGGTCAGATGGGGTTTGGGGTTCTAGAAATGCTTTTGAAGGTGACTTTCATATCTGTATTCCTCTAGTTCACTTTTAAAGTTCTATGTGAACTTGTTTACTACATACTAGTGTCTTCTTGTGGTTTGGCCTTTAACATTTCTCTTTAGGACAAGTAGATTTTAGCTAATTTTTATTTCACAATCATGAACCCTTATTAGAAAAAGTATCCTGGAAAATGGGATATAGTTTCATTGTGATTCAGAACTATTTACATTATACTTAAAATTTTTATCATTGCATTATAAAGTTTGTGATTTCCAAGTAATTCATCCATATTTGAGAAGTAAGTGCTAGTAAAATATTGAAAAACAGGTAAAAACACATGCAATTTTAACCTCTATAAAATATGGAAGGTACAATGATGTGAGAAAATATTAAAGAATAATTCTTAAGGGTCGTTTCAGTCTTTGTCTTATGCATATAAAAACCTTTGTAAAGATTTATTATAGCCAAGGGATTTAAAATGAACACTTGCTTTGATTATGAGTGAGAAATAAATTTTCTAATACATTAAAATAATAAGAAACAGGTAAGATATTTACTACCACAACTTGATAAATGATCAGCATTAGATTTGTGAAGATTCATCAACATAACATGAAGTCTAGGTCTTCTTGGTTTACAGACAAGGTTCCTTCTGTTAGAGAATTTACAATCTGGTGTGATAGAAATATACATCATAAACAATTTCTAAAGAGAAGACTTTTGAAAAAAATGAAAAAGTATAATGTTTCAGAGTGATTCAAGTTACTTGGGACAGTCAAATAACAACAGTCATGTAATGTCCCTCTGAGAAAATTACATTGAAAATTGTTGTCATTTTTGAAAAATGGGAACAAGGGCTAGTTTATCTGCATAAATCGGAAGGAGAGGAGACCCACGGGAAACCAGATAAGTAAAGACTCTTGCTTTTTTAAGAACTTTTAGAAAATGGTAATGGGTAATGAATTCACTTTCTTATAAATAAATTGGGAAATTGGTATAATTTTTAAGGAAAAAGATTATGAGAACTTATTTGTAATTTTAAGACATTTTGGCTGGTAGATATGATTAGACTGTGACATAGCAATACAGAAAATACCCTTAGAAGGCTATTTAATCCTGAGAGGAATTTATAACATTGGCTACGGTGATTTTATCTCTAATGTTTCAAACGATGCACCCTTTTAAAATTTCTAGTCATTTTAGATTCATCTTATGAATCAGGAACCGTGCACATTGAGGATTTTGTGGGATGATTCAGTCCTGACCACAGTCCCTTACAAAGTCTTACCTGATAGGCCTCAAAGGAGAAAGCTGTACCTATCCTGTCTCCCAATAGACATGGTTCTGTATTGTGGTCTCTGAAGGGGGTTACAGCCAATGACTTAACACCTCTTCCCCAAGCTCTTATGCTTAACATATTTTTCCTAAGTTCTACCTTCCTACTTCAGAAACCTCTGTTGAAGGCCCTTTTTTTTTTTTATTTATTTTTTTACGTTTACATAGGGTAATGATGTTTCTTTTTTTTCCCCTTCCCCCCCACCCCTCCCACCCTTTTCCCTTTATACAGTCCTTCTTTCCTTCATTCTTACCGCTCTCCTTAGCCTAACTCTAAACCTAACCCTAAACCTAATGCTAACCCCTCCCCACCCCCATTATATGTCCTCATCCGCTTATCAGCGAGATCATTCGTCCTTTAGTTTTTTGAGATTGGCTTATCTCACTTAGCATGATATTCTCCAATTTCGACCATTTGCCTACAAATGCCATGATTTTATCATTCTTCATTGCGGAGTAATATTCCATTGTATAAATATGCCACAGTTTCTTTATCCATTCCTCAACTGAAGGGCATCTAGGTTGGTTCCACAATCTGGCTATGGTTAATTGAGCAGCAATGAACATTGATGTGGCTGTATCTCTGTAGTATGCTGATTTTAAGTCCTTTGGGTATAGACCAAGGAGTGGGATAGCTGGGTCAAATGGTGTTTCCATTCCAAGCTTTCTGAGGAATCTCCACACTGCTTTCCAGAGTGGCTGCACTAATTTGCAACCCCACCACCAATGTATGAGTGTTCCTTTTTCACCACATCCTCACCAACACCTATTGTTGCTTGTGTTCTTGATAATCGCCATTCTAATTGGGGTGAGATGAAATCTTAGGGTAGTTTTGATTTGCATTTCCCTTATTACTAGGGATGTTGAACATTTTTTCATATATCTGTTGATTACTTGTACATCTTCTTCTGTGAAGTGTCTGTTCATTTCCTTAGCCCATTTGTTGATTGGATTATTTGTATTCTTCGTGTAGAGTTTTTTGAGTTGTTTATAGATTCTGGAAATTAGCGCTCTATCTGAGGTATGGTTGGCAAAAATATTCTCCCACTCTGTAGGCTCTCTCTTCACATTTCTGATAGTTTCCTTTGCTGAGAGAAAGCTTTTTAGTTTGAATCTATCCCAGTTGTTGATTCTTGCTTTTATTTCTTGTGCTATGAGAGTCCTGTTAAGGAAGTCTGCTCCTAAGCCAACAAGTTGAAGATTTGTACCTACTTTTTCTTCTATAAGATGCAGGGTCTCTGGTCTGAAGACCCTTTTAATAGTAATTCTTCACAGACCACTTCCCTGAGATGCCTCTGTTGAGATCTCTCTATTACAAAAAGGTGGGGAGACACTTTTCCCCTCCACTCTCTCACAGTACTCAATACCATTGTACTCAGTACCAAGGCTCTCTGGGAATAAGGGAGAGGAATTCTGTTCTTTAACAAGCATTATCTTCGATTCTTAGGGGGAAAAAAAACACTCGAGATCCACAAAGGTAGTGGTTTCTAAAATCTGTTTGCATTCAAATAAGATTATCAACATTTTTTTCTGTTAGTATGAGCTGTTGTAAATATTTTCAAGACCAGGAAACAGAGGTATTCTGAAGCTAAATGATTTGCCAAACTCAATAGCAAATAAATTTTGATTAACATTATTTCTCTAATATTATTCCTATAAGGTAAACCACACAAATTTCATGTTTATTGAGGTGAAATATATTCACAATAAAATTCACCATTTTTGATTGTATATTGATGCATTTGATATGCACACATAACAATCTAGTGACCTCCAAAATCAAGACGTAGAATAGTTCCGCCACCCCAAAGATATTTACTTCACTTTTGAGTCAATGTCACCCACTCTCTCCTAGATCGAGAAAACAATTATCCCTCTTCTTTTCAAGTATTTATCTTTTTCCCTTTTATTGACTGCCTTATAAATATAATCAAAGAAGATCCAGTCTTTTCTGTCTGACTGAATTCGCTTAGCTTATCCTGTCCATTCAGTCTTTTTGTTGTGTGTCTAAATGATTCCTTTTTTATTTTTAATACTATGGAAATGTACTGATATACTATGACCTATCCATTTACCAGCTTATAGTTACTTAGGTTGTTTCCACATTTGGGTCATTAAGAACTAAATTGTCTTAAACATACCTATACGTGTCTTTTGACTAAGGTATATATTTTTTAAAGTTTCTTTTGAGTAAATATCTAATAGTAGAATTGTTAAGTTTTATTTCACTGCAGAGTTCACATTAAGTGGTTTTTTATTTGGGGGTACAACTTTTCATTTCTCCTGTTGTGTATGAACTAGAGTCACACCATTTGTTTAATCATAAATGTACATAGGGTAATGATGTTTGTCACATTCATTATCTTTCCTCCCTCCCACCCTTCCCCACCCCTCATTTCTCTCTACACAATCCATCCTTCCTCCATTACCCACCCACCCTGAAATTATCATTCTCCACTTATCAGAGAAAACATTCTGCCTTTGTTTTTGGGGATGGGTTTATCTCACTTAGCATGATATTCTCCAATTCCATATGTTTATCTGAAACTGCCATAATTTTATTCTTCTTAATGACTAAATAATATTTGTGTATATATCATAGTTTCTTTATCCATGCATCTATTGAAGGGCATTTAGTTTGATTATAAACATTGATAGATTCAAACTAAAAAGATTTTTCTCAGCAAAGGAAATAATTAACAATGTGAAGAGAGAGCCTACAGAGTGGGAGAAAATCTTTACCATGCATACTTCAGATAGAGTACTAATCTCCAGATTTTATAAAAAACTCAAAAAACTTACACCAAGAATACAAATAACCCAATCAATAAATGAGCTAAGGAACTTAGCAGACACATCACAGAAATTTGTAAGCAATCAACAGATATATGAAAAATTGTTCAATATCCCTAGTAATAAGAGAAATGCAAATCAAAACTACCCTAATATTTCATCTCACCACAATTAGATTGGCTACTATCAAGAATACAAGTAACAATAGGTGTTGACAAGGATGTGGGGAAAAGTCCCACGCATACATTGCTGGTGGGATTGCAAATTGGTACAGCCACTCTGGAAAACAGTATTCTAAGGAGATTCCTTAGAAAACTTGGAGTGGAACCACCATTTGACTCAGCTCCTTGGCCTATACCTAAAGGACCATATTAATTGTTTTTAACCATCAAACACAAATAAAACCCAGGGGACATAAGAACTTAGTGAAATTCTGAATATGTCTATTTCCTTGATTGTGGTGATATATCAAACCTATCAACTGTACACATCAAACTAATACAATTTTTGAATATCAATTTGCACTTTGGATGTGTCTATTTCCTTGATTGTGGTGATGTATCAAAGGCATATGATACAACTTAAACATTTGCATGTGTTTGAGCTTATCAAAGTGTATTTACTAAATGATCACAATTTTTTGTAATCAATTTGTACCTCACAGACAAGATTGTAAACATTTTACTAAATACCTCAACAAATTGTTTATGAAATGAAAAAACATGCAAACATATATGTCCTCCTAGTTTTTGTGTAAATAAAGTAACAGGTGATAAAAGAGATTTACTAAAAAAATAGAGACAGGTAATGCATGGTAAAGTTTACAATTAAATATTTTCTAGAGAAACTGAAAATGTAAATATGAAGTAAGTAAAAAATGTGTAAAATACAGAACAATATTAATAAGAGTAATAACCAAAACTTAAAGTAATAAAATTATGTAATAAAAAACTCGTCACAATAGTTTAGATTTACATGTGAATTCTAATACACAAAGAAATTTTAATTTATATATTAAATATTATATTTGTTTTCATTTAATATTTTGTTTCAAGATTATTCTTTAGTGAACTAAAAAAGATCAAAATTACCCAAGAACATTACCCATGTTCTAAGGCACCATTCACATTTTGATTCCCAAATTGTTAATTGTGTTCTATGCAGGTGTTTCCAGATTTTTTTAAATTAACATGGTCATGTACAATGTGTCTATATCTTTATATTTCTAATTATATGCTCATTTACTATGACCTTTTTTCAAATTTTAAAATTTCTTAGTTTTATATAAATGGCATCCATACAAACACACATATACACAGCTACACATACATATGTGCTATTTCATGTTTTTTAACACAATGAGGTCCTCAATAATTTTTCTTATCAGCAATTCAAAATAAATCCAAATTTTCTTCAGTAATTATATACTTCCATATACATGTTTATGTATATATATATATGTACATATATATTTATATATATGTATAGGTGCTATTTGAATATTTAAATCTTTTCTCACTGATGGATTGTTCTCAGTTCAATATGTTTTATTATGATGAAAAATGCTGCATTGAGAAATTCTGCAGTTCTATCTTGGCCCACATGTACCAATGTTTTAGTAGGATATATTATTAGAAGAAAAATTATTCATATATTTAAATTGATTTAACCTCCTGCAGCTTCCAGTTTTATAACATTGCTATCACTGCAACACTGTCTAAGGGAAGCTTCTTTTGCTAACTCAGATAATTGATAGATATGCTAGAAACTATATTTTTATAGAAAGAATTGGAATTAGTTTAACTTGTATATGTATGGTTAATGTTCAATCTAGGTAGTTTTCATTACATGGTTCATCTATGAAATAATTTTTCCTCTAAATTTCATACTTTTCAATTGTGTTCATATTGCTCCAGGAATGTCATTATTTATCGTTTTTTCATTGAATATACTAATAAACTGAGTCTATTGAATGTAGGTAACCTTTTTGGAAATGCTGACATATGAAGGCACATCCAAGCTTACTTTGATATGGGCAACAGTGAACAATTAATATCTTTCTTGAAAGAATTCATAAGCCTTTTTATGTCACCAGGATTTATGCTGGATTTATTTTCCAGCGTTGGCCTAGTTTGCCACCCACATCTGTTGTAGGTCCTTTTCTTTCTATTTCTAAGCTGTCACTATCCATCAAAATTTGTTACTTTGGTTACTGATCAAGGTTTGTATTTCTTTTCATTACATTGCTTCTTCTGTGGAATGATTTTTGTTCTAAATTTCACACATTTAATTGTCTCATATATAAATGTATAACTAACAATGCATTCACACTTTCTTTTATAATGAAATAAACACTGAAATAGAGTTTTGATTAACTTGTGCAATAGTAAAAGAGGGAACAAAATCAGCTTTTATTTCCCTCAGATAAAAATTAATAAAATGAACTGAGTTGTAACTTGATTATAGAGCACTTACCTAGCATGCTTAAGGCCCTGTGTTAGATTCCTACTACTGGGGAGAAAATGTTGAAAACTTTACATAATACTTAATATTTTACAAAAATAATTAGTATAGATTTTACCTCTAAAAGTTTTGCATTGAAGGAAAGGGGAAAAATGAAATCATGTCCAGAACAAAGATAAGGAACATTTTCTTATGGCTTAAATTCAAATTTTTTTTTTTAAATTCAGAGAAGAGAGGAAGCATTCTATTTTAACTAAGAAGTAAAGCTAATTAAACGCTGACTGCGGGTTTTTTTCATTGTAAATATATTTTATTAAATCCATGTAATCCACCAGCCAAGCTTCAAACACTAAAATTAATTTGTATTTCAAATGTTTGGTTATATTTAAGAGTATTTTAGTCAATTATTCAGTATCTTAACACTTTTACTTTTTATTGAACATAATATTTACATAGTGCAGATACAAATATTTAAATAATGTTAGAAATGTTGAGAAGTTTAATGCTTGAGAAATACTGTTTTAAAATTTTTTTTGTGGTTATTTCAATTATTTTTCCTGAAAGAATAATTAATTATATAGCTTTGATGTGATAAAAGCTAGATTTAAATTTTCTACCTCTTCACTTCCTTATTAGATGTGTGATCTCAAAAAGGTAAGATGACTTCTTAGATTCTCAGTTTCTTGGTGTATAACATAATGTCAGTAAGTGGGCATGATAGATAGAAAAGACTCTAAATGCCTTCTACATAACAAAGGCCTATGAATTCACACTAGTATGTGCATGTAAACACATAAGTGTGTGCACGCAAACACAATTTGAGTTTTATTTCCTTGAGTTTTCCCCAGAAATGGGTTATTCCTATTTACTCCGTGGACAGGTAAAAGAAATAGAATGAACTATAACAAAGACAGATACATAGTTTTGATTTCTTTTATAACCAATATTCTATGCATTTTCTATATTGAAATAAAATTACTGTGCTCACTAACAAACCATATTGAGAAAATAATGCATATACGAGTTAAACTGTTCTTAGAAATGTTTTATTCAAAGATATTCTACATATTTTGAGTTACAGTTCAGTGTTTTATTGTTTGCCAAAATTTTATATTCTTTTGCAGTATCAAATAAGACAGTAAAATAGAGCATTTCCTACTGTTATCAAATTATACTAGAGAAGAGAGTGCAATGATCTTTACCAAACCAAGTATAAAGATGATAAACATGTATACTATTCCTCTTGATGTCTAAATGTCTAATTATCTCAGAAAGTTATGATGAAAAGTTCTGTTTCAGACATTTTTTAGTATACGCTATGGGATAATTGGATGCATTTCTTCACTTTTATGGAGAAAGAAATGCATAGTAAAATTTGATAACAGTTGCTAAGATGTCAATTTTAAAACAAAATAGAAAGAGATATTTGCTTTCAAAATAAAAGAATGCACATGAAAACTATTTCTTATGAACAGTTTATTAAAAAACAGCTCTGCCAAGCAGTTCTCAAATCATCTATCTGCAGTAAATTATTATGCCATTTGACATCTTCCTTAGTTTTGTCCCATTTTTTAGCCCACCCTCCTCTCACATATTGCCTCTGCCTCTAACACTGCCAAGCCATGCTAGTACACTGTAGCATTTTTTTTCCTCTCAGTTTCAGTGAACTCTGGCATTTTCTATTGCATTAAGTCCCAAATTCTAGTTTTGTTGTAATCTGCTTAGGATATTATTCGATTGGCCTTTTTATCCCCTCCATTTGCATTATTTCATTAAGTGAGATGCTACATAAGAACAAAAGTTGGGTTTGTAGTATACTTAAGTGCATCAGGAACATTTCT
The DNA here is from genome assembly GCF_902686445.1 of Sciurus carolinensis. NCBI lineage: Eukaryota > Metazoa > Chordata > Mammalia > Rodentia > Sciuridae > Sciurus > Sciurus carolinensis. The sequence continues at coordinate 62,717,577 of NC_062217.1, read as the reverse complement.
TGGAGATTTCAAGGTTTCTAGGAGAAGCATCTACAGGTGCAAGACAGAGTGATTTTTCTTAAACCTAAATAATGTTTGTTATACTTTGTTTTGCAATGATGTCATTTTAGAGAAAATTCAAAACCTTATTAGCTCATCATATTTATGTGATATTAACAAAAAACCACTTAATATCGAAAGTATTTATCAGTTCATTTGTAAATCAGAGACCACTTGTCTTAATAACATAGCTTTTTGGTATCATTCAAAAGTGTTTATTTATTTCTCTCTCTCTCTCTTTTTTTGAAGGAATTGTTGCAATTGTTGTAAATATATTCCAATTTAAAGGTCAATCTTCTTATGATGTGGGATATAAAAAGCATTCCCTGAAGTCATTTTATATACACACTTTGAAAGTAAATTGTTGCTTAACATTTTGTAATTTACATAAAGAAGTATTGCATGCTAACCACAAAGATGAGAAACAATTACATTATAACGAATTTGGGTAGACATGTCACAGCTTTGGCACAAACAAATGGTACAGTCACTAAGATATACTAACATTTTCCTCAGTCTAAATTTCCAACAAATCATCATGGAAATAGTAGTATCTCACAGTCTTATGAATGAAATAAATACAATAGTAAAATTACTCTGTGAACTGAAAATGTAATATGTAAATGCATTTAAAAATATTTTACATTTTAGTGAATGTTTCTTATCATTCCCGGGTATAGATTGTATGTTAAGATGCCTTTGCAGTTGTCCATTGTAGGCTTTCCTAAGACATCTTGAAGTTGAAATTAGAAATTTTGAGGATTTCTTGATATTACTGATACTCTAAAGGAATATATAAATATATTTTAATATACTTAATAGATTTTAAATAGATAATCCTGTATTTATAAGCTTATACATTTGCTCATTTTGGAAGATTCCTTATATTCTCATGTACTTCTCATGCCAAAAAACTTCTTGAAATATACTTGGAAATTATTTTTACTTAATTTAATACATTATCATTTCTTAGGTTGTATTACAACATAAATATTTGAAACATGTCCAGCAAAAGTTATTACCAGGGAATTTTTCATTTTTGCTTTAATTCAAAACAAATTTTTATTGTTTTTAGCATAATAGACTGTATTTGACATTGTATGACTGCTCTCTGAATAGTTTATATAATACCAAAAGCATTTTGCCTATCTTATCTCATTTATTTGTCAAAACAATCATTTCAGTTAGCTATTATTAGTCTCATTTTTCAGGCAAGGAAATTGAGGTGTTAGGTGTTTTAAGCAACTTCACTGAATAACTTATTAACGATGATTAAATTTTCCTTGAATTAAGATCTTGGAGACATCAAATAGATTTTTATGCACGTATAATTTATGTATATTAGTTGTATCACATAGAGTATAATGACAATCAAAACTACTAGGAGGTCAGGCAGCTCAGGATTAAAAGTGGGAATAGGAGAAGAAAATGAAAATGAACCTGTGAGTATCTGTGTGACCCATGGAGATAGATGGGAATCCAGAATATTTTCTCCTACTTTGAGTTCTTAAACTTTGTTTATGAAGGAATCTGCAGAAAAACTGAAACTTGCACCAGGGGTCTAATAATTCAGCAGACTGTGTAGTCAAAGAAACAGAATAAAGAAATTCAGCAGGAGCTGGACTTGCAGCAGATCTACCTGCTCTCCCACGTTGGTGGGTAGGCATCCAATGGAGAAGTGGCATTCTGTATCAGCTAAAACAGCTTCTCACATGCTCTACCCCAAACTGAAAGTGGAAAAAGAGTATGGGTATGATTTCACCAGCACTTTCCATATTTTACAGAAAATATACCTTGTGATGATATGCATTTGGAAACATACAGGAAAAGGAGTATTGGAAAAATATATTTCCTGCTTACATATGTATACATACTAATCTACTAAAACAGAAAATTAGAGACTGCTTTTGATAAAAGTGCTGACTCTTCACTTGGACCTGCAGATGGCCTGTGGGTAACTGAAAGCAGGATATAAAATCTGGCATCTCTTATTTTTGTTTTGAACCTCTTTATTACCTTAAACTTTGAATTAGATTTTGATTAGATTAATGTTCAGTTCTGCAAGTAGGCATGTTAAAGGCACATGTAAGCATGATTAAAGTAGTATCTGTCTAAAAACTGGCAATACAAGGTTTATAAGTTCCAAATTTACCTAATCTATCTAGATTCCTTTTAAGACTGAGGACACCAACATAAGAGTAACTAACATATTTTCAAGATTTTCAGGGAAGTTCAACTGCTAACCATTACAATGTCCTGTTACAGAACCCCCTGGAATAGTACCTAGAAGTTTCTAGTCATTTCTGTAAACATGTAGTCGCCTTGAATTCAAGAAATAGTAGGGCCTCACAGACAGATTACCCTGTTAGGAAATCATCCCCTGCTTGTGGGAGTAATTGCCTCATGTCATCAATTGAGACTAGCCACTCAATCCATGGGCTCTGGATTGCTCCCTCAATTGATAAGAGCTTCTCCAGGGCCACCTCCCAGAACCAGAACTGAAGTAATGATCAACCAGACTAAATTTGACCAAGACTTCTTAATTATGCATACCTTTCACCTCCTGCGCCAATCCTTCCTCTCTTTAAATGTAAAGCTCATGACAGTACCCCAAATGCAAGATTGAAACAGTTGATCTCACTTGTCTTCCCAATATGGTCATTTGATTAAAGTTCCTTTCCTGCTTTTCATCTATCTACTTTTCTATTTGATTTTGGGGACAAGTGGCCAGACCTGATTTGTTAGGACTCCTAGAGTCAGAATTCTTGCTTAGAATTTCAGAAACACCACAACAATCCTCTTCTGGGCTTCCACATATACCACTTTTAATCAGATTTAACTTCTAAGTAAAGACATTAGCAAAATCATGGCTCTATTTAAGAGAATCCAACTTTTCCTCATATAATGAAAAATGCATTGTTTGAAAGATGCCTCTGTAGTGTCCCCCAAAGTGTCTATAACCATCTTTGGACTTTGTCTTTTCTTATAGCTAAATCACATGCCCCTTTAATATACATCACCTTCATTAATAAAACTCAAGATCAACCTCTAATAGCAATACTTAGGTTACATGAGAAGGAAAAGAAAGAGGTTAAGATACAAATCATTAATACTTATACAGTTATATGCAAATCAAAGTAAGGGATATTAATAATTATTAGAGTCTGCTTACTTCAAGGAGTCATGTGGTCACATTAGTAATTATATTTAATTTCTCCCACTATCCAGTATTCCTTTTCTTTGTGCTAAGCAAGCAACTCAGTTGATTGACATTTCTTGCATGTTGAGGTGGTATAAATTTTTATTCTTAAAGGGTTCAGACTATCAGGCTTGCTGCATTGTGTAGCTGTAATTTTTCTTGAACTTAATCATGAGGGATGGAAGTACAATGTGGAGTCCAGGAGAGCCCCTGCAATCCAGACACAGTCCTACTCATCCCCATTATGCCATAGTAATTTTATGTCATCTTGACAATCAGAAAAATTCACTCAAAGATGAAGAGCATACACCTTTTCTTCCTGTTGATTCACTGGCATACATAACTCAAAATGGCCATGTGGCATGATAGTCTTCCAGTTTGGAGCAATATGAAAGATTTCTAATAGGTTCTAAAGACACATGCAATTGGAATTTAGGCATATTTTAGAATGTTATATAATGAAAATATTCAGACTATCCCATAGATAATCACTTCGAAGCTTATATAATTGTGTCCTTTCTTGGTCATGTCATTGAATGCGTAAAAATTGATTTTTTTCCAGGAATTTGAGTATTCAGATAAAAATACATGTTCACTTCTGCTTCAAAAGAAAAGAGAAACTTCTGTAATTTCCCATACTTGAAAATCATTTTAAAAGCTTGATCTGATCAACATAGCACCATGTTTCATAATGTATTTTTGCTATTAACTAGTCCTTTAGAATCTCAAATAAGAATAAACTTATATGAAAAAATATTATCAAAACTAGGCATATATGTCAACTGAAAATTCCCTAATTTCATTCATTTGTTTGTTCATTCTAAAATTCTTAATTTTAAGTTATTACCTAAGCTGGTATAAAGTTGTACAAATAACAACTTTAACATAGCAAAATAGAGAATGTTTATCCTAATCCAACAAAATGCATGCTTGGTCCTTGACTGATGTCTAAGAACTTGGTTGGTTGGTAAACAGATCCCTACATTGATATAAAATTTTTATTACATGAGTGTGTCTTCCTGTGACTAAATTACATGTTTTAGTCTGAACATTCTTCTTCAAGGAATCTGAATTTTGTGTATGTAATATGCAGAGGGCAACCATGTGACTATATCCAAATGAAAGTTGTGTGTACTAGGATGATATTCTGTTTACTTTTTAGCCAACACTTTGCATATTTTGTCACAAATCATTTCTGGAAAATTAAGTTTACTGCATGACACAAATGGAAGAGGACTCTTTGTAGCCCATGCCTGGTTTTCTCCAGATGTTACACCATGCACTTTTTCTTTTGGCTGATGTTGCATGACATTGATTCTCTGTCATAAGCTGTATGAGTATAGCACCTCTAGAGTCTAGGGTTCTTCTAACAGATTGTAGTCAAGCTATAGCCACATCAATGTTTATAGCAGCTCAATTCACAATAGCTAGATTGTGGAACCAACCTAGATGCCCTTCAAAAGATGAATGGATAATGAAACTGTGATATATATATATTATTCAGTCATAGAGAAGAATAATATTACAGCATTTGGAGATAAATGAATGGAATCGGAGAATATCATGCTAAGTTAAATAAACCAATCCAAAAAACCAAAGGCTGAATATTTTCCCTGATAAGTGGTGATGATATATAATGGGGATGGGGGGGTGGGAGTAAGAGAAGAATGGAGGAACTTTAGATTATGCAGAGGGAAATGACAGGGAGAGGGTATGAAAAATAGTGGAACAAGACAGATATCACTACCCTATGTACATGTATGATTACACAAATGGTATGAATCTACACAGTGCACAATCATATAAGTGAAAAGATATACTCCATTTGTGTACAATGAATTGAAATGCAGTCTGTAAAAATAAAAAATAATAAAAAGGTTAAAAAAGAATATATAAAGAATAGATAATTAAAACAGTATCTTGGATTCCAATTTAATTTGGGGATTAATTTAAACTTGTTAAATATTTCCACATGGTCAATTTCTCAGTTTATGAAAACTTACAACAATCTGAATTCAATTCTCTGTATTATAAAAAAACACATTAACATGGCATTCTCCTGATAACATAGAAACTGGAGAATATGGATAACTTTCTTTGGTTCTACTTTTCCTATTAGCCTAGGTCTCAATTTTTCCCTATACTAAATTGCTCAAACGCTTGCTTAGTTCTGTAGAATACCCTGTATAAACTAGTTCATTTAAGGAAAAAAACAGGATTGTTAAATGAGTTTTATGTACCCAATAGTGTTTTAGAAACTGAGATTACAGACTTCATAAAAAATCCACTGTCTTGGGAGAGGTATATACAAGCAAATAGTCGATTACAGTAAGCTTTATTAAGTTTTGTGATGTGTTGAGTATGTGGTGCTTTAGAAGCATGAAGGAATTTCAATTAAATTCAAAATATTATGTGGTTATGTGAGTCTTATCAGGGAAACACACCTCTTAAAGATAAATAGGAATAAGTCAAGGTACAAAAGTATATAATGTATTGAACATTTAGATGAGATTAAGGGAGAGAAACAGAGAAATGGTCCTAAGTAGATTTGAGTTTAGTAAACTGAAATTAAAATCTGAGTCTCCATCAGTTTACCTATATGTTACTGAGGAGTTAGAGATTGAGCATTCAACAAGAAAAACCAAAGACTTTACTTACATGGGTTTTAGTGTGTGTGCACGGTGTGCATGCATATGTGTGTGTATTTGTGTGACAAAGGTAATTTCGGTAACCTGGGTTGCTGTTTTCCAAAGTGTGGACTTCTAATAAATGCCAGGTAAGAGGATATTTATTAGTACATAATAAGTACAGAAATTAAGAATTGAGTGTGAGATACATTGATCACAAATTTCCGTATATAAGAACATGGTTAAAGGATTTGTGTCATTGAAGAGGGTATTGTCCTTTTCAGATGCAGACAAAGTCATATGGTGCGTAACAATTGAACAATCGGTTGTGTTAGAATTCACTGTAAGACTCCACTAAAATGTATGATTCTGAAATTTACTATTTAGGATATTTGGATTTGTCATATTTAAATTGAAATTGAAAAATCTGAGAAAATATGTTTATTTGCATATGTTGTCATTTCCTTAATTATTTTAACTTCATCAAAGCCTGCTTTTCACTTATGTTCACTCTCATTTGCTAAATAAAGGGCACAAAGATTGCATTTTTATCTTCTGATAATAGATAAGCCTAACTTGACTATGTATTGCCAGGAAAATACAGTTTTCACAGTACCTCAATAGGTAAAAAGTAAATGAAGCTGATGGAATGACTTGAAAGAAATGGCAGCCTGCTCAAAACAATCTTGAACATATTGAGTTTGATTTTATAGCCCCAATGGATGGTGAAGTTCTGACTACATAGTTCAATATTTACAGATATATACAAATTAATGAAACAAAACCTTCAAAATGTAAACATCAATTGTTTAACAAAATCAGAAAAAAATCAAATTCATAAGAGTTCTATTAAATTAAAAGCACGGGACTAATACATGGAGAAAGTATATGTGCAGTATATAAGTAAAATGATTGTTTTGTGAATGTATAGGACAGCATTATAGTACACTAAAGAGATTAGATAAGGAAGTAGATAGTAGGTGGAAGAAGAGGGAGATTATAGTTTCCTATGCAATTGTGGAGATATCGTAAGAAAAATGTCCATGATGTTTGTTCAAAATACTAGGCAATTTTGCAGAAAGGAAGGTAGCTCCTGTATCACCTCCTGATAACTCATTAGAATTATATCTTCAGAAATGGTTATGATGTGGAAGACCAATTTATAGATTATTTTTTATTTACAACTTGCTGTATTTGCTTATTAGTAATTATTCATATTTTTAATTTGAAGACCAGATTCTTTAACATGAAAATAATCATAAAGTATTTCACTGTCAAACTGAAGTTTAAGTGTTATGTTGTAATGTATTCTCTTTGTGTCCAGATTTAGGTTTTAATTGATCCATGAGTTGATTCAAAAGCAAGATAATATGCTACACAGAGTCAACTAAACCACACAATTCAATTACTAATGTAAGAGCAAAACGAAATATTAATGCATTACCTTACAAATATTTTCTCCTTGTTACATAGTAATATAGAAGCCACTTATAAAAAATTGCTATTGTAAACTGAGGTGTGGTTATTATTGAAGTCCTGATGAGAATGTGAGATGATTCTGCTTCTGCAAGAATATCAGTTTGGTCCCCAAGTTTTAGAGTAATGGACAATCATTATTTGCTTATCTACCTATTAGCCTCAATATTGTAAAGATCATAATATTTTTCACAAGGAAGGAATGAAACATGTTTATCGATGACAGGTAAATTCAAAGGGAAAATGAGCTTGAAACAACAGTGATACTATGAATATTTCATGGTATGTTAAGCAATTTGTCAATAATACATAGCAAAGATAGTTATGATCCCTATGTTGTATTTCTGTAATCAGTTATAAAATATACTTTACAAATGTAATAAAATATCTTAAATTTTATTTTCACCAGAAGAAATTCATAGTTAAAAAACTATGAATTTAGAACTTAAAAAAATTACTATTTAAACAAATATAATTTTCTAGGATACATCATTGGATTTGGACAGACATATAGGAATAATGATATGTTTTCTTACATCTTAAAAATACATTTATTTTGGGAGGAAAATTTTGAAATTAATATTTAGAGATTGCTGAAATGTTAGCAGTATTTTATTTGCTTCTTAGAGTTCTATAAGAATTTGTCATTACAACAAAAGAGACGAGTATTATATTCTCTTTGCTTGGGCAGTGGCTGAGGGAAAGGGTTCCTGTTGAAGGGATGGGCTGACTGCGAAATAAAAGCTATGAAATTTATTTATCAGAAATAATGACAGAAGACAGAATTATTCTAAAAGCAGGGGCATGACCGATTGTGCCCTCCATAAGGGTCTGGCTCTAACAAAGGAAGAAGCCTGCGCTTGCTTTATTTATAGCGGTGCAGATCAAAAGGGTACTGGCAGGAGCTTCTTCCTTGAAAAACAGGATGAGGGGTAGAGTTAAGCAAGCCACTTGGCTCTCGTGGGTCATTCCCACATCCAGAGCTTGCATCTGAACTTCCGTGGTGAACCAACACAGGATAACCACATGACTCAGGCAGTTCCTGGGACCAGATCCTCCTTATGGCTCAACCAAACTTGGTTCACATACAAGTCATGGGTGGCTTCCTGTTGTATATTATATTCCTTGCAAACAATATATGAATTCAACATACATTAAATACATTTATAAACATTAATCAAGATCATATGTCATACTAACTAATTTAGATATAAATTTTACATTCATAAAAATTAGTAAATGTATGTAAATACAAGGACTTTTTTCAAAGGGGACATATAGATTTATGAGAAATACATACATAATATGAGAAATCCCATTTTATGATATTTTGTTTACTTACAATAGCAGACAAATGAACAATATGAATATACATAAATTTTCTATATTGGGTATCTGCACACAGTTTCAGTCATCAGTTACAGTTTTGTAATTTTCCTCATTATATTAATTTTCATTATGATATAATTTTAGGTATGTGATATTGAATAATTTATGTTTATGCATATTTTATGTCTTTGAAAACTCTTATCTTTTAAATCATTAATTTGCTATTGAATTTTTTTAAAATGTATTGGTACAGAGTCAAGTGGTGGTGCAGGAAGAGAGTTGGCCTTTCATGCCGATAGTTTGACAACACTGATCTAGTTTGTGGAGATGGAAGAAGGAAATAAATGTCAGTAAAGTCTCATGTTTCTGGTATGCTGACAGTATTTAATGATCTCTCCAAAGGGCAGGTATTAAAATAATAAGATTCAAGAGTAGAAGAGATATTTAAAGGAAAGCAACGGAAGAGAGGGCTACAATTTTCAAAGAGAGGAGCTAGCTATAGCATTAGGAAGCAAATTGGATGTATAAGGATCGACAAAATCCAAATGATCATCATATGTAACTCAGGAAGAAGTGAATGATGGTCCAAGGTGGCAAAATATAGAAATGAACTGCAGTTAACAGTGTATTAACCTGATGGCAACAAGCATTTCATGCTGTGTGCTTTTGGGTATAGAAATCAGATTAAATGTTTATAGGATAAATAAAATATTAGAAGATGGGAAAGGGGAGGGTAACTAAATATTACTCTGCCTAATGTCTGCCTGAGGTGGAATAGAGTGAGTCTGTTGACAAAGAAAAACAATGAGTTCTGACAGCTTTAATTTTTAGGGTTACTTATTTATAATAAAGGGAAGATATTAAGAAGAAAATTATAGAATGTGTAGTTGATAATCCTAGGACGGAGTGAAATGCTTGAAATTAAAGAAAAGAATAATGAAGACAGCTATAGGTAAACAAATGAATGAATAGCCAGAAGCCAGTTGAAGCTTTCTAAGTAAATATGTTAGAGTTTCCATATTATTCATTCTCTGTACATTCACAGACTGATTGGAAATTGGTTATGTCATATGACTATAATTTTGATTTGCAAGTTGAATCTAAAATATTAAAACAAATACTTTCTAAACATTTTATTCTGTATCTGAGATATGTAGGTGTACAATAAGACTTCACCACAAGAATCACTAAATATCTATAAGTGGTCATACAAGGGACATGTCATGAAGACTGAACTAAGTGTGACTAGTACAGCCAATGACAAAGCATACTGGGAAATATAAGACACAACTGCTCATGGTCTTGAAGTTGGTATAGTGGTTGTAGTGGCAGGGAATGTGAGAGCACATTTATTAATACATATGCGCAACACAGTTTTCTCTATTTTGCTTGTTACAACATATGAAGCTTATTGAAGGAAGATCCAGTAGAATGAGATTTTTTTTCACAAGGTACATGGGGGGAAGGAAATGACTAAGGAATATAAATGAATAGAGAAACTAGAGATAACCTGGCAACTGTTAACAAACGATAGGAATGCTTCAATATCATTGCAATATGGGAAGGTGTGACTCAGATCAAACAGGAACTTGGAGGTGTCTTCAATCTTGGTTCTGTTAGATTTTAAGATGTGAAATTAAATAGTTTTAAGACTGATAATGTTAGGAATCAAGGCAGAATTGAAAAAGGAAAGTAGTAATAGCCTGTAGTTGCACAAATAAGATTCTTCTGACCGTGTTCATCAGTCAACAAAACAGGGGGGCTGTAGGAAAACAGGGAAGGTGAATAAGGAAATAATCTCTGAAAAATCTCTGAGAGTTTGGTATTTATATAATTCTAACCATTTGTGCACTTTTTAATTAAAATATTTATATCATATTTAATATGCTATTTCATGAAGTTTACATGATAATATAAATGGTACAAGTTTCCTATTTCAGAAAGGGAAATATGACACCTGGTCACATTTATTTCAGACATTACCAGAGAGATTCAGTGATAAAATCACAGAGGGAGATGCTCATTATGGGAGACCAACTCAACACAGGATGAAGTAAATATTATCATACAAGATTGTCTCCACATGACAATTCACCTACTTGCACAAATGGATTTCAATTAGTTATTTAATTGCATTTTCTTGTTCTGGAAACAATTTACTTAAATGTATAGATCTCCTTTAAGTTTAAAATGATGTTATTGATAAATACGCATTGGATTTAGAAGAATAAATATAAGGTGAGAAGACACAAGCTAACAAGAAAAATAAAAGGACTAATGCAATCACTAAGATACATATAGAGATTGTTAGATCATGTGGGAGTATATTTTCAAATTCTTAGAAATATATGGTGATTGGTAAGATAGAGTTTAGAGAACATTTTCAGAATATAATTTTTTTAGATGTGAAATTAAACAGTTTAAAGAAAAACTGATTTCAGATAATTTTGGTAATTGACTAAAGTGAAATACAAAATCACAGTATATTCTTTGTACCCATTTTAAATTTTTTTAAAAATTGTATATATGTAGTTAGTATTAACACAAATTTGACATAAGATATAGAAAAGATTATTAATCAGTAAGACAAACCAGAACAACATTCAAAACTTACAAATAAAACTGATGACATTGCGGTATAAAAATTTATAAATATTATGTAGAATGTAAAATAAAATGGGAAAATAAGCAAAAACACAAAAGTAGAATAATACAAATAACCATTAAAATTATCAATTGAGAAGCAGAAAAAAAATCTGACCTATATACATTAAATGGCAAAATTGTTGCAGTAAAAAATTACAAATTATTATTTCTATCCTGAGATAAAATAGTAAAAGAAAAAAGAAAAAGAAAAAAGATAGATAAAAAAGGGCAACATATGGATTAATTTGCTGAGAACAGAAATATGATTCAGCCTATAAATAACTGGAATTACTGAAGAGAAATCATAATTGGAACATTCATGATGATTAAAATATAAGAAGAAAAATTTGATGTTTTTGAACCTCACGATTTTCATTTTTTACAAAAACGTTTCCTAAAATAATCTTTATGTACTGATATCACATTTTGAATCAAAATAATGTGAATTTTTATAAATGGTAGAAATATTCTAAGTATTATTCAGAAAATGATATTTGCTTAAGTGCAAATTGTCTAGAAATAGACTTGTAATGATAGGGAATTTATGTTGATCACATTTTATAACAGTTCCTCATTAAAAAATTGATATGAAACAAATGTTAAAATATATTCAGTTATAGAAAAACAATTTGAAATTATACTAAATAATAGCACTTAAGCAGACAATAAGTTTTATAACAATTAGACATGACATTTAAAGAGTGCCAAAGAGCATAAATGGCTGCATTAAGTAATATACTATTTTGTGAAAAAAAATCCTTTAATTTTCTATTATACATTAAAAAATCTAAATTTCAGACAATACATGTTTAACTAAAGGCATATTTAGTTTAGTTTTTACACTTAGGCACTTGCTAAGCAAGCTACATTGATAAGTAAAGTATGTCTTTGTGTGAGTGTGTTTATATTAAAATTATAAACTGACAAATTAAATGAACAGTGCTGAAAGTTGCACCTTTTATACCCTGAATCAAATAAAAATATAATCTTCCAATACAGAACAAAACAAAACACAACCAAAAAACCCAAAAATCTAAAAATGAAACCCACTTGTGTAATGTTAACACATTTTGGGTTTCTATTATGTACCTGATATGAATAACTGATTGAGGTATGTATACAAAGAAGATTCAATTAATAAATAAAAATAGATGTAAATATTCCTAGGTTGAATAGCCAATTGGAGTTATATACTGAAATCACAAAACGAGAGTTAAGTAGGATTAAAATTAAGACACAAAATAAAAGTGAATTCTGGTATATAGAGATTGTGTGTGTATGCACATATATATGTGTATATAATTTGAACTCAAAAGGGAAGATACTTTCCACATATTTACATCAAAAATAATAGTTTGAGAAATAAAGAAAAGCTGATATTTTATGTTTTAATAAAGGGAAATTAATTGATACTGAAATTTCATTATAAAATGTGAAGAAAAAAGTCTATGAATCAAAATTCCTGTACAATATATATAATATATGTGTATATATATATATATATATAATGTGTATATATATATATATAAAATATATCCAAACTGATATCTCATTCATGTATCAATGAGATATTGTGGCTATTTGGGAATCGAGGGGAATATTGCCTGATTGTAAAATGCCCTGCAATCTTTCCTTTTGTAAAGTACCTGATATTGAACCATCTTTGTCATTCAGAGAAAGAGTGGGAGAAAGAACACTAGCATCAGAGATTCTAGGAAAAATTTCTTGAGACAGAATCATAGAGGAAGAGTTCCTTTCAGTGATAGATGTCTAACATTAGACAGTAGTGTTTCTTGAATGCCCTCCAGAGTTGATTAATTTTAAAAGCATGTATCAACAAAAGAGCCACTTATGGTTATACAAAACCCTGAGCAAATAGATGCCAAAGTAAGCCAGAATTTGAGGGACAATCAACTAAGAATGTCTATAACCATGAAGAGTTTATTAACTCAAAGCTTTTCCTGTTTTAAATACTTTTTATTTTTCAAACTTCTCAGAGAAATAAGATCTTGAAAAAGGAAGCAGCAGGAATTTCTGAATCAAATTATATCACTTATCATCACTCCAGAGGAATGATACAACTAAGTGGTGAAAAAGGAAGTCATTCATCTTCCTCACTTCAAGTTTTGGAGATAACACCTTTCCATTACATGGAGAATTCAGATAAAAGACATAAATTCAATGATAAAATATGGACTTTAAATTTAAAAGCAATAAAGAGAAAGTTATATAAGATTCCAAGAATTTTAAAGATTTAAAAGAGGTTTACATGGTACTAATTTAGCATGGTTTGGAGAAAAAGAAAATCATATCATATTTGCATTTTTCTGAGTTGAAGGTACACTTAGGCATAGGTAGTATCTGTGGATCAGGTTGAAATCTCCATCTTATGAGAAACCACTGATTATGATAAGAGAGGTAGCTGTCATATATTTGGGATAAAAGCTAAAAACTTGCTTTCTTTCAATATACTAGCATCCATAAAGCTGATGTCAATATCCCCAAATAAAAGCTGAATTACCTTTGGATTTAACACAGCTGCACCAGTAAATATGGAAAACAAATAACTCAAAAACTTAGCAACCATGATTTACAAAGACTTTGTCTCTAAAATTTTAATCAAGTGGGAATACATGCTTCACTTGAAGTTTACTAAAGACCTTATTTTATGTAATATAAAGCACCTCCAGATTTTTTATTTGAGAAGTTAATAATCACTTGAAATGTGTTTATAATCTGTTCAGGCATATATATGTATTTATGTGATTTAAATCTTCAGTTTATATAGTTTCTAAATAAGAATAATATATTGGAAAATTCTAAATGATCTTTTTCTTAATTCATTGAAATAGTATGTATAATTATATAAAGTAGAGAAGAAAGCGAATCATTTGTAAGGTACTTTGAAGAGCATAAATCACTCTTTATGAACTCAATAAACTCTGCTTGTATTTTGGCATTAAGATATACAAACTGGGAGACACATTACTCTCTGCTTGGGTTTCTGCAGAGTATCAAATCATGGAGCACTCACAGAAGAGCTTAGTCACAGTTTCATCCTATTTGTGACCCAGAACATTACAACAGCTTGTGCAGCATAAAAGGGCAAGAAAGGATAAACATCCTTTGCAATTATATAACAATAAATGAACCATAGCTGATCAGCATTATGATGGGACGTGTCTTGAGAGAATTTATTTAGTCAGTTAGTCATTAAGAAGGATGTGCACAGGGTAAATTTTCGGGGGCATATGGGCAGCATGTGTTCAAGGACTCCCTGTAGCATTGAGATGACACATTATTATAAAACATAATGTACCATCTCTGCTATTATTGTGATTCTTATGAGAAAAAATAAATCTGTTTTCTCATACAAAAATTTTCTGGGAATAAAATGATATAACAAAGAAGGTGATGTTGAAAGCATATAAAGATACTTTTAACTGTGAAAAGTAGTGAAAAGAAATTAGAATGAGAATGGTATACAGTATATGAAACATATTTTTTTCTTAAATTACCAGATGCCTCATGGCTTTTTGGTGTCATTCATTTTCTTTATTTTATACCTAAAATTCTTATTGACAATCTAAATTGTTTACTTTTTCATGTTAGAAAGCCAGAACAAATTTCTTGAGTAAGAAATATTAATTTGTTCTTTTGAAAATAAGCACTGAATGCTACTGTCATATTTTGCTCTGCAACTAGTAAAATTATTTTCTAAGAGATATGAAGGACCTGAGTAATTTCCCTAGCACAAAAATGAATATAAGCAAAATGAAATTAATATTTACAATTATGTAGATAATAATGGCAATACATTTTTACTAGGTCTTCCCTTTGTGACATGCTCTGGGACCTTCAAGTTTATGTGATAGAAGCTAGACAATGACTCCAAGGCAAATGAAAATTTTTTTCAGTAAAGTTGAGTAAAACAGGATGGATCAATGTAAAGAACTATGGGGATTTTGTTTTATGACCTCATTTTATAATTTTCTACATAAAATAAGATACAAACATAAAAATTATAATTCCATGTTAATGAGCATAATGTATAAAGATGTAATTTGTGACATCAATAACAAAGTGGGGAAGGATGGAGTTATAAATGATTAAAGTTAATTTTGTAAAACTGAAGTTCAGTTTGTCTCAGTGAAAAACATTGTTATAATTTTAGATGTTATATATATTTCCCATGGTAATATCAGAGAAATTATGTATAGAATATTTTTTAAAAGGAAAATAAGAAGGGAATAAAAATTTATTACTAAAACGCTAACTTTACGTAAGGAAAAATAGCAATGAAGCAAATCAAGGTCAAACAAGTTATAAGATATAAAGGAAACAATAAAATGGAAAATATAAATCCTTCCCTATCCATATTGCAATAATAATTTTAATAAGTTATATAGCACTCCGGCTGCAGGCTCTCTTCACGGGGCGATCTAAGATGGCGGCCTAGAGGGAGACTGCACCCCCAGTCGCTCCAGAACCCAGGAGTTAAGAAGGGGAGGCATTGAGAGACTCCGACTGAAATAGAGCCACGGGTGAGTCTGCCCACTGGGGAAAGCTCGGCCTGGGTGGCAGGCCCAGATAGAGGTGGCTTATTGGAGCCGGGCAGGGCAGCTAGAGTCATCCACAGGCAGCCCTGGGCACTCTGGCGGTGGGCCCCGCCCACACAGCCAGCTTCTCCAGGTTCTCAGAAAGGAACTGGCCCGCTAGTGAGAGCCTTTGTGACCAGAACAAGCTCCGAGTCCCGGAGCCACTGCAGCGCAGCATACTCCGGCAACGAACCAGCGGAGAGCCTTCATCCGTAAGCAGCCTCTGGGATCAGGGCAGGGCAGCCAGAGACCTCTTCAGGCGGCTTTGCCCACTCTGGCTGCAGGCTCTCTTCACGGGGAGATCCAAGATGGTGGCCTAGAGGGAGACTGCACCCCCAGTCGCTCCAGAACCCAGGAGTTAAGAAGGGGAGGCATTGAGAGACTCGGACTGAAATAGAGCCACGGGTGAGTCTGCCCACTGGGTAAAGCTCGGCCCGGGTGGCAGGCCCAGATAGAGGTGGCTTATCTGAGCCGGGCAGGGCAGCTAGAGTCTTCCCAAGATAGCCTTCCACACTCCGGCAGTGGGCTCCTCCCACACGGCCAGCTGCACGGTGCAGGACCACAGTGAGAGCATTTCCGCACAGAGCCAGTTCCAAACGGTGGAACCAGTAGGGGGCTAGGGGCAGTTTTCTTCTGATGAGCTGCTTTATCAGATTCCTCCAAGACATCAGGCTACTGAAGGCTGGGAGGTGATACACTGGAAATCTACCAGGACACTATAAGCCAATAGTGGAAAACTGTAATATCTCAGGGTCCCACTGACAACTGACCAATATGAGAAAACAAGGGAAGAAAATGTCCCAAACAAACCTAGATACTACATCAATAAAACCCAATGACAGCACAGCAGAAGAAATGTCAGAAAGGGAGTTCAGAATGTACGTAATTAAAACGATCAGGGAAGCTAATGAGGAGATGAAAGAGCAAATGCAGGCATTGAAGGAGGAGATGAAAGAGCAAATGCAGGCATTACATGATCGCACCAATCAACAGTTAAAAGACCAAATACGGGAAGCAAGAGATCATTTCAATAAAGAGTTAGAGATACTGAAAAAAAACCAAACTGAAATCCTTGAAATGAAGGAAACAATAAACCAAGTTAAAAACTCCATAGAAAGCATAACCAATAGGATAGAACACCTGGAAGACAGAACTTGAGACATTGAAGACAAATTATTTAACCTTGAAAACAAAGTTGGCCAAACAGAAAAGATGGTAAGAAATCATGAACAGAATCTACAAGAATTATGGGATATCATGAAAAGGCCAAATTTAAGAATTATTGGGATTGAGGAAGGCTTAGAGAAACAAACCAAAGGAATGAACAATCTATTCAATGAAATAATAACAGAAAATTTCCCAAATCTGAAGAATGAAATGGAAAACCAAGTACAAGAGGCTTATAGAACTCCAAACATACAAAATTACAACAGACCCACACCAAGGCACATTATTATGAAAATACCTAATATACAAAATAAAGACAGAATTTTAAAGGCCGCAAGAGAAAAGAATCAAATTACATTCAGAGGGAAACCAATAAGAATATCAGCAGATTTTTCAATCCAGACCCTAAAAGCTAGAAGGGCCTGGAACAACATATACCAAGCCCTGAAAGAAAACGGATGCCAACCAAGAATCTTATACACAGCAAAACTTACCTTCAAATTTGATGATGAAATAAGATCCTTCCATGATAAACAAAAGCTAAAGGAATTTACAAAAAGAAAGCCAGCAGTACAGAACATTCTCAGCAAAATATTCCATGAGGAAGAGATGAAAAACAACAATGCAAATCAGCAACAGGAGGCGCTACCCTACAGGAATAGCCAAATAAAGGAGAAAACAAATCATGTCAAAAACAAATGTGAGTCAATTGACTGGGAATACAAATCATATCACAATAATAAACCTGAATGTTAATGGCCTGAATTCATCAATCAAAAGACACAGACTGGCAGATTGGATTAAAAAGAAAAATCCAACAATATGCTGCCTGTAAGAGACTCATCTCATAGAAAGAGACACCCATAGACTAAAGGTGAAAGGATGGGGAAAAACATACCATGCACACGGACACAGCAAAAAAGCTGGAGTATCCATCCTCATCTCAGATAGTGTGGACTTCAAACCAAAACTAGTCAGAAGGGATAAAGAAAGACATTACATGCTGCTTAAGGGAAGCATAAATCAGCAAGACATAACAATCATAAATATCTATGCCCCGAACATTGGCTCATCCACGTACGTCAAACAAATCCTTCTCAATTCCAGAAATCAAATAGACCACAACACAATAATACTAGGCGATTTTAACACACCTCTCTCACCACTGGATAGATCGTCCAAACAAAAATTGAATAAAGAAACTATAGATCTCAACAACACAATCAGCAATTTAGACTTAACGGACATATATAGAATATACCATCCAACAAAGAACGAATACACTTTCTTCTCAGCAGCACATGGATCCTTCTCTAAAATAGACCATATTTTATGCCACAAAGCTACTGTTAGCAAATACAAGAAGATAGAGATACTACCTTGTACTCTATCAGATCATAATGGATTGAAATTAGAAATAAATGACAGAATAAAAAACAGAAACTTCTCCAATACCTGGAGATTAAATAATACACTATTATATGATGAATGGATAACAGAAGACATCAGGAGGGAAATAAAAAATTCTTAGAAGTAAACGAGAACAAAGACACATCATATCAAAATCTCTGGGACACTATGAAAGCAGTACTTAGAGGAAGATTTATTTCATGGGGTGCATTCAACAAAAGAAGTAGAAATCAACAAATAAACGATTTAACACTACAGCTCAAAGCACTAGAAAAAGAAGAGCAGACCAATACCAAAAGTAGTAGAAGACAGGAAATAGTTAAAATCAGAGCCGAAATCAACGAAATCGAAACAAAAGAAACAATCGGGAAAATTAACAAAATAAATAGTTGGTTCTTTGAAAAAATAAATAAAATTGATAAACCCTTAGCCACACTAACAAAGAGAAAGAGGGAGAAAACTCAAATTACTAAAATTCAGAATGAACAGGGAAACATCACAACAGACACGAGTGAAATACAAAACATAATTAGAAGCTATTTCGAAAATCTATACTCCAACAAAACAGAAAACCTCGAAGACATCAACAACTTTCTAGAGACATATGAACTACCTAAACTGAACGAGGAGGACATACACAACTTAAATAAACCAATTTCAAGCAATGAAATAGAAGAGGTCATCAAAAACCTACCAACAAAGAAAAGTCCAGGACCAGATGGGTTCTCAGCCGAGTTCTACAAAACCTTTAAAGAAGAGCTCATTCCAATACTCCTCAAACTATTCCATGAAATAGAAGAGGAGGGAACCCTACCAAACTCGTTCTATGAAGCCAATATCACCCTGATACCTAAACCAGACAGAGACACATCAAGGAAAGAAAATTTCAGACCAATATCCTTAATGAACATCGACGCAAAAATTCTCAACAAAATTTTAGCAAATCGCATACAAATATATATTAAAAAGATAGTGCACCACGATCAAGTGGGTTTTATCCCAGGGATGCAAGGTTGGTTCAACATTCGGAAATCAATAAATGTCATTCACCATATCAACAGACTTAAAGTTAAGAATCACATGATTATTTCAATAGATGCAGAAAAAGCATTCGATAAAATACAGCATCCTTCATGCTCAAAACACTAGAAAAAATTGGGGTAGTGGGAACATTCCTAAACATTATAAAGGCAATCTACGCTTCGCCCATGGCTAATATCATTCTAAATGGTGAAAAACTGAAAGCGTTCCCCCTAAAAACTGGAACAAGGCAGGGATGCCCTCTTTCACCGCTTCTATTCAACATTGTCCTTGAGACTCTAGCCAGAGCAATCAGACAAACCAAAGAAATTAAAGGGATACGAATAGGAAAAGAAGAACTCAAACTATCCCTGTTCGCTGATGACATGATTATATATTTAGAGGAACCTGGAAATTCCACCAGAAAACTTTTAGAACTCATAAGTGAATTCAGTAAAGTAGCAGGTTACAAGATCAATGCTCATAAATCCAATGCATTTTTATACATAAGTGATGAATCTTCAGAAAGAGAAATTAGGAAAACTACCCCATTCACAATAGCATCGAAAAAAATAAAATACTTGGGAATCAATCTCACAAAAGAGGTGAAAGACCTCTACAATGAGAACTACAGAACACTAAAGAAAGAAATTAAAGAAAACCTTAGAAGATGGAAAGATCTCCCATGTTCCTGGATAGGCAGAATTAATATCGTCAAAATGGCTATACTACCTAAAGTGCTATACAGATTCAATGCAATTCCAATTAAAATCCCAATGATGTACCTCGCAGAAATAGAGCAAGCAATTATGAAATTCATCTGGTGGAATAAAAAACCTAGAATAGCTAAAGCAATCCTCAGTAGCAAGAGCGAAGCAGGGGGTATTGCAATACCAGATCTTCAACTCTACCAGAAAGCAATAGTAACAAAAACGGCATGGTATTGGTACCAAAATAGAGAGGTAGATCAATGGTACAGAATAGAGGACATGGACACAAACCCAAATAAATACAATTTTCTCATAGTAGACAAAGGTTCCAACAATATACAATGGAGAAAAGATAGCCTCTTCAACAAATGGTGCTGGGAAAACTGGAAAACCATATGCCATAGAATGAAATTAAACCCCTATCTCTCACCCTACACAAAACTCAACTCAAAATGGATCAAGGACCTCGGAATCAGACCAGAGACCCTGCATCTTATAGAAAAAAAAGTAGGTCCAAATCTTCAACTTGTTGGCTTAGGATCAGACTTCCTTAACAGGACTCCCATAGCACAAGAAATAAAAGCAAGAATCAACAACTGGGATAGATTCAAACTTAAAAGCTTTCTCTCAGCAAAGGAAACTATCAGAAATGTGAAGAGAGAGCCTACAGAGTGGGAGAATATCTTTGCCAACCATACCTCAGATAGAGCGCTAATTTCCAGAATCTATAAACAACTCAAAAAACTCTACACGAAGAATACAAATAATCCAATCAACAAATGGGCTAAGGAAATGAACAGACACTTCACAGAAGAAGATGTACAAGTAATCAACAGATATATGAAAAAATGTTCAACATCCCTAGTAATAAGGGACATGCAAATCAAAACTACCCTAAGATTTCATCTCACCTCAATTAGAATGGCGATTATCAAGAATACAAGCAACAATAGGTGTTGGCGAGGATGTGGTGAAAAAGGAACACTCATACATTGCTGGTGGGGTTGCAAATTAGTGCAGCCACTCTGGAAAGCAGTGTGGAGATTCCTCAGAAAGCTTGGAATGGAAACACCATTTGACCCAGCTATCCCACTCCTTGGCCTATACCCAAAGGACTTAAAATCAGCATACTACAGAGATACAGCCACATCAATGTTCATTGCTGCTCAATTAACCATAGCCAGATTGTGGAACCAACCTAGATGCCCTTCAGTTGAGGAATGGATAAAGAAACTGTGGCATATTTATACAATGGAATATTACTCCGCAATGAAGAATGATAAAATCATGGCATTTGTAGGCAAATGGTCGAAATTGGAGAATATCATGCTAAGTGAGATAAGCCAATCTCAAAAAACTAAAGGACGAATGATCTCGCTGATAAGCGGATGAGGACATATAATGGGGGGTGGGAGGGGCTAGCATTAGGTTTAGGGTTAGGTTTAGAGTTAGGCTAAGGAGAGCGGTAAGAATGAAGGAAAGAAGGACTGCGTAGAGGGAAAAGAGGGGTGGGAGGGGTGGGGGGAGGGGAAAAATAAAATAAACATCATTACCCTATGTAAACGTTAAAAAAAAAAAGTTATATAATTATGATAAAGTAAATATAAATTCATTAAATTTATCTATCAAAAGGTACAACAAATAACAAAACATGATTTAATTATATGCTACTTATAGACTACTCAGATCTAAGGTCATATGTGGACTGAATACTACCAAAAAGAACAATATATTCTGTAGAATAATAAGGAAAACCTGGTGACTATATTAATATAAAGCATCATAGATTTAAATCAAAAAGTTTTATGTATGTTAAGAAAGAACATCACATGTTAATAAAAGGTTTTTTTTTTGCTTGATCAAGAAGCATTATTTTCCACATATAAATCGATTTGTGTTGTAAACATGAACTGAATTTTACAAAGTAACTTGTTGCATGACCATGACTTTGAAGTGCTAGGCAATTTAAAAGTCCTGTAAGTTCTAAGTCCTGTAATTCCAGTACATTCTTGGCTTTTTATATATGATGATTGCCACCATCCTTTTGGGATATTTTCCCTCACATTTTCTTATTACAGAAAAATAGTCATTTAGCATTCAATTACAGAAACAGAGATTTTAACTAGAGATTTTAAAGTAACTTCAAAATACATCTACACTGAAATATATAGATCAAAATAAAAGTTAATGAAAAGTTTTAATAAAGAAAAAATCATAAAATTATAAATATGTGTATGTATACAGAAGACCCAAAATATGTGAAGTAAATACTGAGAGAATAGAAGGAAGTGATAATTTTATAGTAATAATTGAGGAGTTCAGTACTATACTTTAACTAAAAGGTAAATCCATAGAAGATAAATAAGAAAATAGAGTACAAGTCTAATATGATTTGTGGACTTATTCAGAGGACTACCCAAGAAGAGTACAATACATGTTCTGGAGTGTGCATGGACTAATCCCATGTCCAGGAAAGAAGTAGAT
Source organism: Sciurus carolinensis (assembly GCF_902686445.1). Classification (NCBI taxonomy): domain Eukaryota; kingdom Metazoa; phylum Chordata; class Mammalia; order Rodentia; family Sciuridae; genus Sciurus; species Sciurus carolinensis. Next base: position 62,694,872 of record NC_062217.1, on the reverse strand, counting down.
TTATGAAAACAAACCTTACCAAGTGCCTTCTACCACAAGGAGATGAAGTTAGAAATCAACAAGGGAAGTAAAAGTGAACAATTCAGAAATAAGTAGAAAATAAATATCATATAATTAAGAAACCAATGACTTAAAGAAGAAATAACAAGAGAAATTTCAGAATATTTACAGAGAAATGAAAAGGAAAATACAATCTAGGAAATCATATACAATGCATTTGAAGCAGAAGTCAGAGGGAAATTTACAGTGTAAGTCTACATTTAAAAAGAAAAGAGATAACCTTATTTCATTGAGCTACAAGTGAAGATCAAACCAAAACCAATCAGGAGGAACGAAATAAAGATTACAGAAGAGATTAAAAAATAGAGAGTGGAAAAAGAACTTAAGAAAGTAAATAGGGACTGGGGATGCAGTTCAGTGGTACAGTGCTTGCAACAGTATGAGCAAACCCTGGGTTTAATCTTCAGCAAAACAAAACAAAAAATCCAAAAACAAAAAATAAAAGCAAAAAATCAATAAAATTAATAGTTTTTCCTTGAAATGATAAAAAATGACAAATTTGAAGTAGGCTGACATAAAAAGCAGAGAATATACAAATAGATAAAATCAGAAATAAAAATGGAGAATTACTATTGATTTTATAGAGATAAAAAAATTTTAATAGAACACCATAAATAATAGCATACCAAAAAATTAGATAGTATAAAAGAAATGGACAAGTTTCTTGAAACATGCAAATTACTTAAGCCAATTGAAGAAGAGAAATGTTTCAATCGGCATGTAAAAATAAGAAAATTTAATCAGTAATAAAAAAAACCTCCCACAAACCAACACTCCGAATAATACAGATACAAAAACTCTCAAAGCTGTGTTAGAAAATTGATCCAAAAGCATATTACAAGAATTATTCATGATAGTAAAGTGGGATTCATCCAAAGAATGCCAGAGCGATTAAACTAAGAAAATCAACCATCGTAATACATCCCTTTAAAAGAAGGAAGGTGGAAAATACACCATAATTTTTAGTTGTTCAGCAAAAGCATTTGACAAAATCAAGCACCTTTATGTGATAAAACTGCTAAAAAGAACTAAAAATAGGGGACTAGGGTTGTAGCTCAGTGATAGAGTGCTTGCCTAGCACATATGAAGCCCTGGGTTTGATCCTCAGCATTGCATAAAAATAAATGAAATACAGATATTGTGTCTATCTACAACTAAGAAAGAAAGAGAAAGGAAGAAAGGAAGGAAGGAAGGAAGGAAGAAACTAAAAATGGAGGGAGAATACCTCAACCTGCTACTTTGTCCATTGCTACTCAACATTGAATTGAAAGTTTTACCCAGAAACATGAGATAAGGAGTAAAAGAAAGAGGTCAAAGTATTTCTTATGATCTCTGTTTTAGCCAAACATCTTAGCATGAATTAGGTCTTTTGAAATACAGTCTTCCCCTAGTGATACATCTGTTATTATAGTAAAATGGAATCTTGCTTAGGAATTTGTCTGGCTTTTTCTTGTATAACAGAAATTTTGTAATTGTTTCTCTGATTCCTAGGCAGTGGAATTTGGCCTGATTCATAGGCAGACAGTTTTGCTATTTCTCTTCCAGTATCTTAAAGCATTTGTTTCATAGAAAACTAGAGATTATAAAAAATAAGGGTGTTTTTGTTACATAGGAAATAAAGGATTAACACTCACACATAAAAACTGTAGAAAATTGAAGCAGGAAAGGATAGTCTAGAACAATGAAGAGAATGAAGTTACATGAAGCTAAAACTGAGATTCCTTACACAATATTAATTTAAATGTTCTTCTAAAATAATGTATATGGGGGAAATGATATAAAGGCGGTTCTCAGTGTACAATAATTTTATCTTCATTTTATTCTAAGAATTCCTTGACATGAGAATTTTCGAAATTACTTCTACAATTATGTTAAATTAATAATTTATTTGAATAGTTTCTGAAAAGTAATTTCATTTTCAAAAGAATGCTCAAAATACTAATTATTGCAAAAGTACAAAAAACATTTCAATGATGCATCAGTTTGATATAAAATCTTAAGTCACATCAAAGCCCAAACAAATCAAAATAGAATAAAAAGAACCTTAAAATAAAAATCTATCTCAAAGAATACCATTTCAAAGTATATTTTAAAAGTATTAAGTTTGCTGACATACATAGAATTATGCTACCTCCTCCCCAAAGTTGTTCATGCATTAATCTTGAGAACCAGTGAATAGAATACATCACAGGAAAACAATGAACTTTTTCACATGACAGGAACCCTAACATGAGGAGATAATACTGAGTGCTGCAGGTAGGTCCTATCTAATTACATGAACCCTACAAACAAAGAGAAGTAGCAAAGAGAAAAGTCACAGAGAATCAAGTTGGGGTCATTTGAGACAGTGTTGTAATTTGTAACTGGAAGGGACAAGGTGACTTGAGATTGTGGGTGACATTATGGAGGTAAGGAAAGCTCAAAGCAGGTACCCAGCAAGGAAAGGGATCCTGATTCTAAAAATGGAAGGATGTGCATTCTTCCAACAACCTGAATGAACTTGGGAATGTATTTGCCCTCAGTGTGTCAAGATAATACCAAGAAGCACAGATACCATGATTTTGGTCTTATGACCAAAAAAAAAAAGACACAGTTCATATGAATTTTGAGCCTATGGGTCCATGGTATAGTAAATTTGTGCTGATTTAAGCTTCTAAATTAGTAACAATTTTTTGTGGCAACAATAGAAAGCTAATCCACACTTTTAACCCCAAATTTTAGAATAAAAGATCATTTGACAAAAAAGATATAGCATAACCATTTCTTTCAAAAGCTCAATGAAGTAATTTTAAATTTATTTTTAGAAAAGTAAGTGTATCTTCCCATATGTAATCATATATACATTACACATGTGATAAATAGAGCTGATGGGCTGAGATCTCTATCTGTATCTTCTCACTGCCTGAGGGAAGCAGTGGTTTCATGTTCTATGTGTGATTACACATATGTACATGAGAAGTATACATGCTCATATGATTGTATCAATTTAAAGATTTAAATTAAGGTCATAAGAATATTGATTCTAATACATTCAGAGAAAGTAAAATAAAGCAGATATTGCCTATAAATATTAACATTTTAATTTTTTAACATTGATATTACTCAGTGATCATCATGATCATTAGTAAGGAAATATTTTATTTAAAATGCATTTTAAAATCTAATGGATGGCTAAACTTTTGAACTCATGCATAGTAAATGTGTTTTTGATAAAATATTTTTTGGTGTCCTTTTAAAGTAGTAGAAAGCTGAAAAACACAGGAGAAATTTCATATGGCAATTTTGACTGAATTAAACAAGTGAAGATAGTTATCTCTGCCTCTCTTTGTTTCCTCCATTGCAACATTGTGAGGAAAGGTGCAACTTGAGGTAAAGTAACAAATTTAAAGTTATCCTTGGGTTCTTTTATTGTTTTTTAAATGTCCTTTTGTCTATTTGTTTGAATTTGTAAGCTGACTTTTTCACTTTAATTAGGCAGGGAATGATTGGGTGCGTTATTAAAACTATGAAATGAATGGATTTAAGATACAATATTTTTAATTTGTAAAACCAATTTCTATGTAAATAAGGACACGTGATGTTAGGGAATAAGAAATGTGAGACATATAAGGATCATAAAGGATAAGTTGGAGAAAGTTTCAGTATAGAGAGGCATTCTGTATCTCTCAACATCATATTAAATGTTTTAATAAGACCAAATTAAAACTCTCTTTCAGATAGATAAAGCCTTAAGGAGAGCTAGAAGGAAACTTGATATAAGCTACAAGAACTGAATAATCTTTAGAGAAATAAAACCCAAATGCAGGAGATCAAATATTTGTAAGTAAAAACATGTTGCTTACATATTTATGTATTATATCATTATTATAGCATAACACTATCAAGATATAAGTGAAAAATGAGGAATTTTTTTTAGAAATCCTGATAAATGTATAATGTTGAGAAAATTGTGCTTTTTTCCTGGTGTGACCATAAAGTTGAAGCAGCCAATTTGAAGGGAAAGAACATCCATTTAATACATTTGGATTTTTATGCTTGAATTTTTACATTAAAAACATTCTTAGGTCCTGCCCCAGAGAAAGATGATTATTTGCTAACTTTACCTGTCATGCTTTATAAATCCAGACGTCTGCAACCATTATTAGGATATTTGATTTCTTTCAGTAATTCTACCAATAAGTGATTGCATTTATTTTGTTTACTGATTTAAATCAACTCAATTTTGCAAAATGTAAGGCTATATTTATAGATATCAGTAGCATTAGATGTCAAAAATAGGACCAGGAAAATGTTAGCTGCTCTGTTCCACAACCTCAATATGAAAGCAAGTCTCAGACCAACTTGTGCACCTCATACAGCTATTTATTTAATATAAATTGACAACAAGTCACAAAACATTTCACAGAATGTATTCTGTAACCTAGTGAAGTCCCACTCTGTTCTTTCAAGTGGCCTCAACATACTTCTTGCAAATAGGACTCAAACAGCAGACCCAGCAGCATTCCTGAGGCAAGACTCTGTGTAGTTGACAACCTGCAATCCCCAGACTCCCTTATTAATGGATGGCCGAAGACCAATCAAAACTATCAGTTCTAGGACACCATCCTAAAAGGAAAAAGTTATAAGATTTCCTGATTTTTTCATATCCTGTTCACAGGTGGGAAGACTTTCTGAGCTGCCTTAATTTGATAATCTTTAGTTTCACATTTTGATTTACATTCAGGTTTATTAAAAGAGCATGTTTCTATCATTTATTATATTTATTAACAAGTTGTGTGTGTGTGTTTGTGTGTGTGTGTGTTCGTAGCATTAGTTGTTGGTAAACTTCATTAAGACTAGTTTATATCATAGGATCCTGTCTGGAATAATGACAATTCATCACTTCTGTACTGTGGATTCTTCTAATGTGTTAGATGACTTCACATAGAATTAAAATATAAGGCACCTCCTAATACTTGCAAACTACAATGCAAATGTTGGTAAATTTATGTCGTTTGCATAGTTTAAATAAATTCTGAATTATGGGCATTTTGTCTAATTTTATTTTCCCTTCTTTTTCTTTTGTGCACCTTTCTTTGTCATTATTTCAGGTTTAATTTACCAGAAATGTAAAGGTGGAGTGAGAGGCTTACAAAACTATAATTTAAATTGCAAAATTATGTCATTGATCAAAAGTGGCAAAGGAATGTAAATTGATTTTTAAACTACAAGCTTTAAATAAATTGATTCATAAAGTATTTCTCATATTTTATTTAATATACTTAAATTGTTTAAAAATGTAATTATGTTGACATTATTCATTACATAATAAGAAATAACTGTAAATAGTTCAATGTGGTTAATGCATTTGGATCTAAACAAGATATAGCATTTGGATACTATTGGAACTGATATATATTGATTGCACAATAGATCTGAATGGAACTGATCTGATATCTTTCAACAAAGCAAATTCACACTATAAAACCAAGCCAGATATTTCTCTTAGGTAAACTAGATGGCATCATGTAAAAGGCATCTGGGGCTGGGGTTGTAGCTCAGTGGTAGAGTGCTTGCACCTCATGTGTGAAGAACTGGGTTTTATCCTAAGCACCACTTAAAAATAAAGTGGAATGAGAAAAACATCATTACCCTATGTACCATGTATGATTACATGAGTGGTGTGCATCTACATCATGTACAACCATAGAAATGAAAAGTTGTACCTCATTTCTGTACAATGAATCAAAATTCAGTCTGTAAAAATAAAAATAAATAAAAATTTTAAAAAGGAAAGGTATTGTGTCAATCTACAACTAAAAAGAAGTACTTTAAAAAAAGTCATATCTACATGGTAGAGACACAGAGGTACAATTTTATTTTGGGGAAAATGATCAGTTCTATCATTTTTTAGTATAAATAAGACAGAAAAGAAATGAAGGATATAACATAGTGGAGGGCACAACACAATATAATTTTCTAGTTGACTTGTAATTGGTATGATTAGGCAAACAGGAATATTTTCTCTATAGAAAATAATATAAATTTAAAAATAAGAGTTTAAATAGTTTCAAGTGATAAGCATATTTATTTTCATTTTTAAAAGGTAGTGTTTCTATCTTGGTACTTGCCTAAGTATTCAAATTCAAATATCTCTAATGCTGATTAAAGTAAGTATTAAGTTAATTTCTATTTATTCCACGTTTTTGTGAATTGTGCTATTGAAAAAACAAATCACAACAAACGACCCGTTCAATGGAGTTTCTTTTTTGAGGAGCTATGTTTTCATTGATTCAAATCACTTGACAACATTGTTATAGTTTGCTATACATCATTTAAAATAATTAAATTGTAGGGAAGGAATTTAATCCTAACAATAAAAATGAGTTATCAAGTATAAATATGTCTTATATATAAGAATTTGTAAATAAGAGTGTATTTATAATGTGACCAAATTTTAAGTTCAAAAATCATGATTTTGAAATTATCCATCTCATTTTTACAACTTTCATCATTATCTCAAAACTAATAACACCATATTCATGGCCTATTTTCCTAGGACTTAATTGGATCACCCTTAACATTCAGGTCACCTTGCTGTGGAAGGTCGGCAGTTATGCCCACAGTATTATGTCCACAAGTAGATGACAGATTCCAACACTAACTATATCAGTATGTTGAATTTTTTGGATTGCAGGATTCTAATGCTTCCAAACATTAAAAACATTAAAAAGTAAACCTAATTTAGCAAAAATGTATTTTGATAGCAACTACAGATTTTTGTTTTGTAATATCTATATTCAAATAAAACATGCAAATAAGTCTGGTCTGTCTGGTTTTGAGAACACATAAACGTGTGTTTGTGTTATGTGTATGTATGTGTGTTAAATATATTTTATATCCAGTTGAAAAATAAAATTCTCCTTTGTGAAACCTTGGTTTCTTTGACCTTCCAAGTATGTGTAATGTAGTTCAGGCCACAGTTTAGTTAGGTACAAACGCTTTTCACAATCTATAAAATTAAACACAAAGATACATTTGATTTTAACAACTCAAATTCAATTTGTGTTGGAAATTGTGTAGCAAAGGGTACTTAAGGTGGGCAGAAAATGAGATAATGGCTTCTGAAATATGTTCATATGCTACAGTCCAGAAATTATAAACATGCTAGGTTATATGGATGGGAGATTTTAAATTATATATGCAATTCAAGTTGCTAATAAACTGACTTCAAATTAGGGAGATTATTTTGTATTGCTTATGTGAGTCTAATGTAATCCAAAGATTCCTAAATGTGAAAGTGGAAGTTAAAGAGATAAAAGTGATATGAAAAGGACCATCCACTATTGATTGCTCTACAGATCTAGGAAAGGGACAAAAGTCAGGGAGAGAATCCAGGCCGAATCCAGAAGCTGGAAAAGACAAGGAAATGTCCCTGAAAGGAACCCTTGCTTTTAGCAATTTGTTAATTTATGCAACTGAGCATTCCAAGGTCTTCTATTAGGACAAGATCTATTCTGACTGGATATCTCAGTTGATAATCAGATTTTGTTATGGCATTTATGTGTTACTGGATTTTTTTTATTTTTTAACATGCAATCACCATTTTTTAAATGAAATGAAATTTGCACTGCTACCATATATTATTAGAATTGTGTAGGAGAGATAAGTGGGTAGCTCACAATTCCATTGTGGTCTCTTACTAGTGAGTAGTAGCTTTCATATCTGTTTCCTGTGATCCTACATTCCATCATTAAATATTGATATTATTTAATTTAACTTAATTTAGTAAAAAAAGTGCACAATTTCATACTTTGATCAATTTCTTCTTGTGAATCCCAATTCCCAAAATGATTATTATTGATAAGATGGTCATTATTAATTTAAAAATCAATCATGCAATATTTATTGAACATTATACTATGTTCTTAAGTCCACCAAAGAGATTCATAGTAATTTGATTATAATCATTATTTAGAGTTACATTAACTTTACAAAGAATTTCTCTCTCAGTGATTTTAATTTATAATGTTGGAATTGAAATCCTATAGTCCTATGTAGTTCTTGGTAAAGCCAAGTTGGTGCTATATATATATGAGAGATGATCTACTGCAATTAGACTAGAAACTTTGTTCATTTTCATATTCTGAATCTTAAGGTAATTAACATAAATATGCTATTGCTATAGTTGATGCAATACACAAACTACCTCTGGTGCTGAAGCTATTAATTATACTTGCAGACTTAAAGACAAAAATATTTCCGTATCCCTGGAAAACATTGTAGGTTCCTAATAATTAGTGTTAACTTAACCAACACTTAAAATTATATGAAAAACAAAGTAATACCATGATAAATGAAACTAGTATGATTTACATAGCAGTATTTGGATAAGTGACAAAAAACCACTATAATTAATTTTAATCAGATACTTGTCAGATATAATGTTACTGTTATATATGGTTCTTCCACACCATTTCTAGCATAAGCTTCAGATAGAAGAGCAGAACCATTTCAGATGTTTCAGTCTATTTAAACCTGGTCTATCCTTTATAAGAATTACAAGGAATCCAATACTATCCAAATAAATTATCTCTAAAATTAGAGAGGAGTTTTTGCTTACATTTGCTGTTTTAACGATCAAGGGTGACCATCCTGAATGATATCAAAGTATACTACTTACCTTACTCTAAGTCACTCTGAAGTTTAAAAGATTCTTGGATATCTTGATAATAGTGCAGAATCCAGCTAAATAAATATTAAGAGAGTTAACAAAGGAAGTGGATCTGATCAATCTACAAGTATCATCTGTTACGTATTTAAAGAGTCATACTCTTATTAGAGTGAAAATATATTCTAATCACCTTAGAGAGTTCTGGATATATTTTAAAAAGTTATGTGTGAGCAAAATTGGTAGTTTTTCATTATCTTATTATCTAATTTATATGACGTCATCATACATAGCTTAAGTATTATTACATGCATATGGAATTGGGGAATGATGCACAATCTCAGTAATGAATCGTAACCAAGTTTTTCTGAGTTGTTTACTTTTTGTCTAACATCTCCTTTCGGAATTAATTAGCCCTTGCAACCTCCAAACAATGCTTCTATCTGGCCTAAGTGTAAGCACATCGTAAATAAGAAGGAAAACAAATGTATAATAAATTACAGAATCATTCATCATCAACCAGCTATGAGAGTAGCACTCTGCAAATGATAACCTACACAAGGTAATAACCCTGTGGGAAATCTTTTCAAGTCATTTTTGAAGTTGATTAATGATCAGCAAGTTGCATTTTCAGACTCATTTCTGAAGGATCCAATCGCCCTTAAGAAACCACTTGTGTCATGGCTGCCAAAAGAATCATAGTTTTAGTTGCAGGCAGGGCAACAGTAGGCTCAATTATTGCAGTTTTCACTTCCTTAAAAGCTGAATTCATGCCTCAAAACACCATTTTGGCTTTCTCAGGAAACTAAATTTCTTCAAAGAAAACACTTTCAGCAAAGGGTCTACTACAAATACCAACATAGCTTAAGAATACTTCTATGCTTTTACGCTGTTCTTCTTTTATTAAGATCCAGATGGTCATCACCAGTTCATTTTGTATTCTGTGCTGGAGATAGCCATGTCCTTACAAAGATTTGATTCTTTTCTTGGTGGGCATTTGATTCAAATGTATTTCTAAAGTTCCCTTGCATTTAGAGTGGTTATATCACTGAGTTTGGATTAAATTAGTTTGGGCAGAAAACTACTCACTCCTTTAAACCTGAACCATTACATTTTCCAGTGTGTGTCTTCCATAGTCACCTCCCATATTTCTACCAGTCAAGTGTAGAGGGTTAAACAAAAGATCATAGAATGGTAGGGGAGGCAGAAAAAGAGAAATAATCCATACGTGAATTTTGTATCAAGAAGGTACCTAGACAGGAATTGCTGATATACCTTTCCCATTTACTTTGATTGGAAAGATCTCTCTCACATATTGAAGGTGGTAGATAATTAAAGAAGCTTTGATCACTTGATCACTGCTTAGAGAAAGCTACTCCACCTCTAATTTTTCCACTGGACTGATATAATCCAAATATGACTTTTGAGGAACTAAGTCATTGAGATTTTAAAATGTGCATGTGAAAATAAAATACAACCCCAATTAATTCAGAAATTGATACAAATATTGAGGGGCTTCCTTGCATTGATTCAGCATTTGGGATGGAATGGGCAAGGAAATGGGCATTTCTGAATAGAAGGATACAGAAACTTTTTATGCTCTAGAAGGCATTGATAAAATTGTCTCCTGTGATGAGTTTCAAGGCAAATTATGTGTTTATTGAGACTATGTCAGTAGAAGAAATAGTTGTAAGAAATAGTTTGAAATGTTTTGGGCTATTACTGAAAACTGTCCACCAGGTATTATAATGAATAAATCAACTCAGGAAAGACAATTCTGTTTCTCAAGTACAGAGGAAGGAATAGGGGTATTTTAAGGTCAAAGGCATTTCAGTTTGAAATATCTCATTGCTTCTAGACCCCAAGGAGGAAATCATCATAATTACTAATATCACAACAGGTGGAAAAAAAGGCTTTGGGAAATAACAAGTTTCAAAGCATCTTAGTTGTAGAAAGTAAAGCAGCCATGTATCAAACAACAGAATGAGAAGGTGGCCTTCCATGTGGTTTCACAAAATGTCATTGTGTTGATTAAAATGTCATAAGAGAACAAAGGAATATGAGTCCTGGTAGTTAAGCTCAGATAAAACTTTGTGTGTGATTACTTGGTATACAAAGTTGGTTATACAGAAACATGGTAGAAGTCTCCATTTCTCAAGGAATTCTACAGTTGAAGAACTCAAAGTCCTTGTCTTCTGCTCCAAAGTTAAAAATTATCAATTTATTAACAATTATTTTATAACAGAAAATAGAGCACAAAATCTGAACGATCTTCAAGGGAGAATGTATTCCCCAACATCCATTTCAGATTGTCATAAAGCTAAATGTGCAATGAGGAACAGACTTAAGTGTGGAGGGAAAAGATAAAATAACTTTCATAATATTTTTTCCAGAGAGAAGATTCAAGTAACTTTCTCCAACTCCTTGCACAACTATATTTTCCTAGTTTAAAATAGCATTGGACTGATGATTGCAGTATGATATCTTCTCTCCCTGTCCAAATAAGTGTTTATTATGGTTCTTTTGCTTTTGGTTGTATTCCTGGTGGTTGAATGAAGTGCATTGTGTTTGCATTACACACTAGATCAAGAAGATTGAGCATCAACTTGGAGATTCTGAGTTTTGTGTTATATATAGAACCTAATGGAATCTTAGATGGAAATGACAAAGGGATATTTCTTAATGTGTGCAGTAAGTTATATTCATATTTTAAATTACAGTTAGTTGAGCAACTATTTATGCTGATGCAGAGTAGCAGCTGGGCTACCAGCCTCTCTATACTTTGTGAACTACTCTTTGAACTTTTCTGTTTTCTAGAACAGGTATCAGCTTGAGGTTAGCTTCTCCTTCAAGATATTAATGTGTTCAAAATTGGAGTCTTAATGATGAGTTGAAGTCAATGTGGATTCTAGTTTGTTCTCAAAAGTTTACTTTTCTCTCTTCCACTTAATGTGTATCTTCCCTTCTCAATTCACAAACCTGCTGACCTCAAGACAGCAACAGATAGCAGAACCACGACTTACTTTTTAATAGTTATAGCAATTGTTTAAGTTCAAATTCTTATAATGAAAGTCATATTCAATATTATTCCACATAATTACATTCTTTTGAGTACTGAACATATAAATGAGGTCACTATACATATATTAAGGACACATCTAGAGTGTGTGTGTGTGTGTGTGTGTGTGTATAATGAAGTGACTCTAGACATGTGGGGTTTTTTGTTTTTAGTTGTTTGTTTGTTTTGAGAACTGGGGATTGAAATCGACCCCTGGACCACATCCCCAGCCCTATTTTGTATTTTCTTTAGAGACAGTGCCTTACTTTTGCTGAGGCTGGCTTTGAACTCTTGGTCCTCCTGCCTCAACTTACTGAAGTGGTGCTGGGATTGCAGACTTGCACGCTGCGACCAGCTGACATTCGGGTTTTAATCAATGAAATGTAAGGGAAAATCTTGCATGGCTACAAAACACATCCATGTACCAGTACTCCCCATGTCTTCATCTAGTGGGTTTCCCAGAGTAAGAAGTTTGAAGAGTATGGATACTTGAGCAATCACAACCAGGGACTGTATAACCAAGGACATCCCTGTTGTAACAACTAAGATAGAAATAGTTACAGGTTAAATCCCTGAGATTTCAACAATCAACTGAAGCAACTATCCCTAACTTAATTAGCATATATCTAAAGTATCTTTTTTTCCCCATCAGTAGTACCTAGTGTTAGAAGAGTATTGTTCAAAAGGATTTGGCACCTAGGATTTGATCCATACTCAAAAGAAATAATTGCCATCAGCTCCAAAGTACCAGACCATTTTATATTACTATCAAAATCAGTGTTGTTCATTTGTACTATCTTTCAATTGATATACATCAATGCAGCTTTAAATTTTCAAAAAAATTTTTTAATCAAGATGAACTTGAAAATATGGTATGTTGCTTCTAAAAACTCATGAAATTCACTGGGAAAGTGATGAAAAATCAAAATTATATAGAGAACTAATTTGATCCACTCAGAAATGGATGTATCCATCCAGAAATGGATGTCTCTCTTATGATTGGGTAAATCTGACACTCTTTCAATTGAAAATTGCAATTATTTGCTAAATCATTGAAGATAGTACTTTTAAGCCAGAGTCTATAATCATATTTTTCTTTAAATTTATTAATTATTTTATAGTATATTTTAAGGCATGAAATATATTATAACTTTTTTTTTAAGTTTTATCAAATTAAGTATCTTGAGGTGAGGGACTCTAGATCTTCTTTCTACTACTTTACAACCAATAATTACATTATTGTATAAGATTGAATAATCAAATAAATTATACATTTTCTTATGTAAACTTTGTTTTTCCCTCATGCATATGTGACATGAATTCTTTAGTATTAAATAAAGTGAATTGTATGCATTTTATTTTTTCCTGGGGCTAATTCATAATAAGGCTTCTGTTTGTAATGGTCAATAGATATTTCTGAATTAATACAGAATTATAGATGCAATTATTTAAACACTTGCATTTTCTCCTAAATATATTCTTAGCACAAAGATTAATACACAGGACATATATTAACCTAAAGAAATAATACCCTCATATATTTGTTTTAAAATATTTTATTTTTTATTTATAGTCTTGATTTTATAATTATTTTTTGACTGTCAGTTAAGTTTAAATTAATTGTCTAACAATTCCACCTGCCCAATATCTCATTTTAAATGTATTTTATTTTTTCTTGATAATAAAGCATGATCTTTGTCCCCAAATCAGAACATGACCTTTAAATATTCATTATACATTCCTGTTACTATTTTACTGCATTTTAAAATCAGTTATTTTGTTACTTTATAGTATGAACAAATTTATATAGTATTCTAGATTCTTTAAAACTATTATTTTTGAAAGCTGTTAAATAATTGTCAAAGAGTAATCAAATAATAGGCTCTTTTCATTATACTTTTGGTTTTATCCCAATACTATTTTGATTATGTGGTTATATTATTATGGAACACTTCACTAAAACCTTTATATGATATATATGCCACATAATATATGAATGCATCTTATATGTATATAATGTGTGCATATAATATAAATATATAAACAATGATGCATCAGTAACATTTAAATCATGCATATAAAACATCATTGTTTGTCTTGTTATGTACAATTTTTAAATGTAATCATCTGAATTGCCTAAGAACGTAGATATTTTACAATCTAATGCAGATATATTCCTAAAATAATTCCAATATTTAAAATTATATAATTAAATAATTTTAATTGAGAAATAATGATACATATTGTTTTGTTCATTTGCAAAAAGCAATGTTTTAAATATGTATACATTGTGAAATAACTATATTGAGCTAAATAATATGTATTAAATCCCATGATTATAATTTTTTGTAGTGAGTACACTTGATGGAAACACGAATATTTTTTCTTTTTCATTTGAACTTTTCATTAAGCAGTATGCCTGAATTTATTTTTATATATATTGAATTCCTTAAAATTCTTTTACATATTTATATTTCTTAACTTTTGGCAACTGCCTAAATATTTTGTAAAGAAAACTTGAGGCTAAGCTAAATATATACTAATAAGATTCCTGAAAATAAATATTTAAAACTAACTACTCATCATTTATTAATTGTAGCCTAAAAGTCCTATTCAACGATAAAATGAAATATTTTAGATAAAACTTAACACTGTTAAAATACTCTGTGATTTTTTTCCATTACATAATCGATCTCAAATAACTGATCTAGGTGTTTAGTAGTTTAAGACACTAGCGGACCTGAAAACCAAGCAAAGTCACTTTCACTAGGAAGAGGTGGTAAAATTATGTGCACAAAATGTTGTGTGTGTGTGTGTGTATTAATTGGAGACATTAGTTTTGAAAGATAATTTGATTTGCATTTCTCTAGTTGTAAGAGATGGTGAACATTTTTTCATATGTTTCTTGATCGATCGCATTTCTTTTTCTGTGAAGTGTGTCTTCATCTTCTTAGCCCATTTATTGATTGGGTTATTTGTTTTTTTGGTGTTGTTTCTTGAGCTCTTTATATATTCTGGAGATTAGTACTCTTAGTACTCTAACTGAAGTGAATGTGGTAAAGATTTTTTCCCATTCTGTAGGCTTTCTCTCCAATAATATTTCCTTTGTTGAGAAGAAACTCTTCAGTTTGCATCCATCCCATTTATTGATTCTTGATTTTTTCCTTCTTGCACTTTAGGAGTCTTATTGAGGAAGTCAGGTCCTAAGATGACATGATGAAGATTTGGGGCTACTTTTTCTTCTATTAGTACAGGGTCTCTGTTTCAGTGCCTAAGTCTTTGATCCACTTTGAGTTGATTTTTGTGCAGGGTGAGAGATCAAGGTTTAGTTTTATTTTTTTACATATGGCTTTCCAGTTTTCCCAGCACCATTTGTTGAATAGGTTATCTTTTCTCCAATGTATATTTTTGGTATCTTTGTCTAGTATGAGATAACTGTATTTATGTGGATTTGTCTCCATGTCTTCTATTTTGTACCATTGGTCTACATGTCTCTTTTGGTGCCCAAACCATGCCATTTTGCTTCTATTGCTCTATAGTATAGTTTAAGGTCTAGTAGTGTGATGCCTCCTGCTTCACTCTTGTTAAGGGTTTCCTTGGCTATTCTGGGTCTCTTCTTTTTCCAAATAAATTTCATGATTACATTTTCTAGTTCTACTAAGAATGTCATTGGGATTTTAATAGGAATTGAATTACATCTCTATAATGCTTTTGGTAGTATGGCCATTTTGACAATATTAATTCTGTCTATCCAAGAACATGGGAGATCTTTCCATCTTCTAAGGTCTTCTTCAATTTCTTTCTTTAGTGTTCTGTGGTTTTCATTGTAATTGTCTTTCACCTCTTTGTTAGGTTGATTCCCAAGTGTATTATTTTTTTTGAGGCTATTGTAAATGGAATAGTTTTCCTAATTTCTCTTGCAGTGACTTTGTCACTTATTTATAGATTTGATTTATGGGTATTGATTTTATATCCTGCTACTTTGCTGAATTCATTCATGAGTTTTAGAAGTTTTCTGGTGGAATTTTTTGGATCTTTTAAATATAGAATTATGTTGTCAGCAAATAGTGATAGTTCGAGTTCTTCTTTTCCTATTTGTATCCCTTTAATTTCTTTCATCTGTCTAATTGCTTTGGCTAGAGTTTTAAGAACAATGTTGAACAGTAGTGGTGAAAGAGGGCATCCCTGTCTTATTCCAATTTTTAGGGTGAATGTTTTCAATTTTTCTCCATTTAGAATAATGTTGGCCATGGACTTAGCATAGATAACTTTTACAATGTTGAGGCATATTCCTACTCTCCCTAGTTTCTCTAGTGTTTCAAACATGAAGAGGTGCTGTATTTTGTCAAATTTTTTTTTTTTGTGAATATTGAGATAATCATGATTCTTGTCATTAAGTCTATTGATGTGATATATTACATTTATAGATATCTGTATGTTGAATCAACTTTGCATTCCAGGGATGAACTCATCTTGATTTTATCTCATGCTAGTCAGAATGGCAATTATCAAGAATATAAGCAATAATAAGTGTTGACAAGGATGTGGGGAAAAAGGCACACTTATTTGTTGGTGGGACTGCAGATTGGTGCAACCACTTTGGAAAGCAGTATGGAGATTTCTAAGAAAACTTGGAATGGAAATACCATTTGACCCAGTTATCCCACTCCTCAGTTTATAACCAGAGGACTTAAAATCAGCATAGTACAGTGACACAGCCACTTCAATGTTTATAGCAGCTCAATTCGCAATAGCTTAACTGTGTAACCAACCTAGATGCCCTTCAACAGATGAATGGATGAAGAAAATGTGGTACATGTACATAATGGAATATTACCGAGCCTTAAAGAAGAATGAAATTATGGCATTGCAGTTAAATGGATGGAACTAGAGACTATCATGCTAAGTGAAATAAGCCAATTTCAAACAACAAACGGTTGAATGTTTTCTCTGATAAGCAGATGCTGATTCATAGTGGAGGGTGGGTAGTGAAGAATGAGGAACTTTGGATTATGCAGAAGGGAGTGAGGGTAGGTGTGGGGGCAGTGGGATTGGGAAGGATGTTAGAATAAGACAGACATTACTACCCTGTATATATGTATGAAAATTTTTTTTTCGAATTAAAAAAAAGATAATTTGAGTTGATAATTGTACCTATAGAGGTTTACAATTTGACGTTATACTACAGGAAACAAAGAAATTTTAGCTGTTAAAGGTGAAATATTTGTTAAGAAATATACAGAATAAATATCTCCAGAAAAAATATGATGCTTGAAAGTCAAATTAAAACATTCACACTCTTTCCCTTAGATTCCTATCTGTTTTCTAAACTAGACATTCAACCAGTTAGAGTATAAAGTAAAATCTCTGTGTAATTTTTCTTTCTTATTTGAAAGAAAAATGAGTACTTATAATATTTAAGGGGTGGTTTATTCAAATTCAGAAGAAAATTTAGAATCATTTGATATAGAGAGGAACTATCTATTCATTATTTCATGTCTTTTAAGAATGACCATTTATTGACTATTCATGAGCCATCCTAAGTTCAACATACAACAGGTGGTTAAAATATGCAAAATCAGTTATTAACAGGAATCAATATTTTACAAAAAGGGAAATCGTCATATACTTTTATCTAAATCCAATCAATATACAGAAAGTTGTTTCGAGATGAAATTATGTAAACTTGCAGAGAGAAGACTATTGGGGCACTAGTGAAGGGGTTTTGCTATTGTGGTTGTTGTTAACTAAATAACACTATGAAATAGGTGAAGATTTCAAATAACACTGGTAATTTTGAAAAATTGACCTACAAGCTTAGAAGTAAAGTGATAAAAGACAACCTGATAAAGAGATATATAATGATGTGTCGGAGTATGGACTTAGAAATAGATGTATGAAGAATAAAAAATAAAATGAGGTTATATGATTTTTCTAATTTGAGTATTATTTACTTGACAAAAATTGTATGTATTAAATTTTTCACGATGCCAGTATGGAGAAGATCACTTTCCTGGCTGCTCCATGGATTGAAACCAAGAAAGCAGACAGGCAGGTTCTCAGCAAGATGGGTGAATGAAAAAATAAAAGGAGGAAACATTACCGGAATTTAATACTAAACACTTAAAGCAGATCAGGGACCCAGAAGTTTAGATAAAATCAAATAAGGAAAAACTCTTCAGTGCCACAGTCACTGCTGTGGTAAGAGGCACCACCCAAAGTGATCTCTCTGCGAGAAAAGTGGAGGGACATGGGAATTAAAGAAACTTGTATTTTTAGGAGGACCGAGGCATGTATGGGTATGAAGAGTTTAGAGACCAAAGACCCTCTCAAACTAAACTGAAAGACACACTACACAATATCCTTGTATGGTAAAGAAACTGCATCTCTCCTGGAAGCATGCAGAGTACAGAGGAAGAACCATTTTGCAGCCCCCATGCAGCAACCAGCATCTGAGAGAGCCAGTTCCTGGAAAACTTGAGACTGACCCAAAATATAGACCTGGAAAACTCACTCTGCATGACATAATGTGCCTAAGTAACCAGGAGAAAATCAAATAAGGAGAAAGGTTTACACAGAGGACTAATGGTCATGGTGACCCACTTGGCTCTCCCTTGCACCCTCCAATCTGGGTTCTTACAGGAACAGGTGGGAGAGACCTGCCAGGCTGGGAACTCAAAAGGGCAGGGACAGGAGAGATTGTGTTTGGAGACTGAACCCAAGACCATGAAACATGTCATCTGAAGGTGATGTAGTAGACTAAGAATTGGTTCATCCACCACACAAGTGGAACCAAGGGAGATCCCTGGGGTGCAGTCTTCCAGCATGGACAGCAATTGCTAGACACTAGAGGTGCACTGATATAAATCTCCAAACTAACTGGTATTCAGCGAAGATCCTGGAGCATACATACATAAGACTAAATTCCACCTCTAGGATTTCCAACTACTGGATTAACTCTCACTCTAGCTACCCTGCCCTGAAGGTGGAACAAGTATCATACTCCAGACAACAGCACTTAAAATTGCTAACTAGGGAAGCTTAGAATCTTTAAACTTCAACAGAACAATTCTTTAACTTTCATGGAGAACCTTTATTTCATTTTTCCTTTTTTCTTTCTTTGTTTAATTATGACCTTAATGGTTTATGGACATTTAAACATACTCATATATATTTTTTCTCATGTCTACCATGTTTTAAAAACCAGTTGTTTTTCATGGATCAGATTTTGAGTACTAGGATGTTTGATTAGAATATTTCAGTTTTGTTTTATATTTTTTTCTCAATTAACCTTTTTTAAAAATTTATTTTAATTGTAAAAAAATGGGATACATGTTGTTTCTGTTTGTACATGGAGTAACAGCATACCATTTGCATAATCATACATTTACATAGGGTAATTATGTTTGATTCATTCTGTTATTTTTTCCTTCCCCCTACCCCTCCCATGCCTCTTTTCCCTCTATACATTTCACCCCTCCTCCATTCTTGCTCCCTCCGACCCCCCATTATGTGTTATCATCCGCTTATCAGTGAGATCATTCGTCTTTTGGATTTTTGAGATTGGCTTATCTCACTTAGCATGGCATTCTCCAATTTCATCCATTTGCCTACAAATGCCATAATTTTATGATTCTTTATAGCTGAGTAATATTCCACTGTATATATATACCAGTTTCTTTATCCATTCATCAATTGAAGGACATCTAGGTTGGTTCCACAGTCTGGCTATAGTGAATTGATCAGCTATGAACATTGATGTGGCAGTATCTCTGTATCTCTGTATCTCTGTATCTCTGATTTTAAGGCCTTTGGGTATAGGGTGAGGAGTGGGATAACTGGGTCAAATGGTGGGTCCATTCCAAGTTTTCTAAGGAATCTCCACATTGCTTTCCAGAGTGGCTGCACTAATTTGCAGCCCCACCAGCAATGTATGGGTGTACCTTTTTCCTCACATCCTCTCCAACACCTATTGTTGCTTGTATTCTTGATAATCCCCATTCTAATTGGGGTGAGATGGAATCTAAGTGTATTTTTGATTTGCATTTCTCTTATTACTAAAAATGGTGAACATTTTTTCATATGTTTGTTAATTGCTTGTAGACCTTCTTCTGTGAAGTGTCTGTTCATATCCTTAGCCCATTTGTTGATTGGGTTATTTGTATTCGCCGTGTAGAGTTTTTTGAGTTCTTTATATATTCTGGAAATTAGTGCTCTATCTGAAGTATGAATGGCAAAGATATTCTCCCACTCTGTAGGCTTTCTCTTCACATTGCCGATAGTTTCCTTTGCTGAGAGAAAGCTATTTAGTTTGAATCTATCCCAGTTATTGATTCTTGCTTTTATTTCTTGTGCTATGGGAGTCCTGTTAAGGAAGTCTGATCCTAAGCCCACAAGTTGAAGATTTCGACCTACTTTTTCTTCTATAAGATGCAGGGTCTCTGGTCTGATTTCAAGGTCCTTGATCCATTTTGAGTTGATTTTTGTGCAGGGTGAGAGATTGGGGTTTGATTTTATTTTGTTACATATGGATTTCCAGTTTTCCCAGCACCATTTGTTGAACAGGCTGTCTTTTCTCCATTGCATATTTTTGGCACCTTTGTCTAGTATGAGGAAACTGTATTTATTTGGGTTTGTGTTCGTGTCCTCTATTCTGTACCATTGATCTACCTCTCTATTTTGGTGCCAATACCATGCTGTTTTTGTTACTATTGCTTTGTAGTATAGTTGGAGGTCTGGTATTGTGATACCCTCTGCTTCATTCTTCCTGCTAAGGATTGTTTTAGCTATTCTGGGTTTCTTATTCTTCCAGATGAATTTCAAGATTGCTTGCTCTCTTTCTGTAAGGTACATGATTGGGATTTTTTTTTTTTTTTTTTTTCAGCCACATCAATGTTTATTTTTATTTTTATTTTTTTTTACGTTTACATAGGGTAATGATGTTTATTATATTTTCCCCTCCCCCCCACCCCTCCCACCCCTCCCACCCCTCCCACCCCTCTTTTCCCTCTACACAGTCCTTCTTTCCTTCATTCTTACTGCTCTCCTTAGCCTAACTCTAAACCTAACCCTAAACCTAATGCTAGCCCGTCCCACCCCCCATTATATGTCCTCATCCGCTTATCAGCGAGATCATTCGTCCTTTAGTTTTTTGAGATTGGCTTATCTCACTTAGCATGATATTCTCCAATTTCGACCATTTGCCTACAAATGCCATGATTTTATCATTCTTCATTGCGGAGTAATATTCCATTGTATAAATATGCCACAGTTTCTTTATCCATTCATCAACTGAAGGGCATCTAGGTTGGTTCCACAATCTGGCTATGGTTAATTGAGCAGCAATGAACATTGATGTGGCTGTATCTCTGTAGTATGCTGATTTTAAGTCCTTTGGGTATAGGCCAAGGAGTGGGATAGCTGGGTCAAATGGTGTTTCCATTCCAAGCTTTCTGAGGAATCTCCACACTGCTTTCCAGAGTGGTTGCACTAATTTGCAACCCCACCACCAATGTATGAGTGTTCCTTTTTCACCACATCCTCGCCAACACCTATTGTTGCTTGTGTTCTTGATAATCGCCATTCCAATTGGGGTGAGATGAAATCTTAGGGTAGTTTTGATTTGCATTTCCCTTATTACTAGGGATGTTGAACATTTTTTCATATATCTGTTGATTACTTGTACATCTTCTTCTGTGAAGTGTCTGTTCATTTCCTTAGCCCATTTGTTGATTGGATTATTTGTATTCTTCGTGTAGAGTTTTTTGAGTTGTTTATAGATTCTGGAAATTAGCGCTCTATCTGAGGTATGGTTGGCAAAGATATTCTCCCACTCTGTAGGCTCTCTCTTCACATTTCTGATAGTTTCCTTTGCTGAGAGAAAGCTTTTTAGTTTGAATCTATCCCAGTTGTTGATTCTTGCTTTTATTTCTTGTGCTATGGGAGTCCTGTTAAGGAAATCTGATCCTGAGCCAACAAGTTGAAGATTTGGACCTACTTTTTCTTCTATAAGATGCAGGGTCTCTGGTCTGATTCCGAGGTCCTTGATCCATTTTGAGTTGAGTTTTGTGTAGGGTGAGAGATAGGGGTTTAGTTTCATTCTATTGCATATAGTTTTCCAGTTTTCCCAGCACCATTTGTTGAAGAGGCTATCTTTTCTCCATTGCATATTGTTGGAACCTTTGTCTAGTATGAGAAAATTGTATTTATTTGGGTTTGTGTCCATGTCCTCTATTCTGTACCATTGATCTACCTGTCTATTTTGGTACCAATACCATGCCGTTTTTGTTACTATTGCTTTGTAGTAGAGTTGAAGATCTGGTATTGCAATACCCCCTGCTTCGCTCTTGCTACTGAGGATTGCTTTAGCTATTCTAGGTTTTTTATTCTTCCAGATGAATTTCATAATTGCTTGTTCTATTTCTGCGAGGTACATCATTGGGATTTTAATTGGAATTGCATTGAATCTGTATAGAACTTTAGGTAGTATAGCCATTTTGACGATATTAATTCTGCCTATCCAGGAACATGGGAGATCTTTCCATCTTCTAAGGTTTTCTTTAATTTCTTTCTTTAGTGTTCTGTAGTTCTCATTGTAGAGGTCTTTCACCTCTTTTGTGAGATTGATTCCCAAGTATTTTATTTTTTTCGATGCTATTGTGAATGGGGTAGTTTTCCTAATTTCTCTTTCTGAAGATTCATCACTTATGTATAAAAATGCATTGGATTTATGAGCATTGATCTTGTAACCTGCTACTTTACTGAATTCACTTATGAGTTCTAAAAGTTTTCTGGTGGAATTTCCAGGTTCCTCTAAATATATAATCATGTCATCAGTGAACAGGGATAGTTTGAGTTCTTCTTTTCCTATTCGTATCCCTTTAATTTCTTTGGTTTGTCTGATTGCTCTGGCTAGAGTCTCAAGGACGATGTTGAATAGAAGCGGTGAAAGAGGGTATCCCTGCCTTGTTCCAGTTTTTAGGGGGAACGCTTTCAGTTTTTCACCATTTAGAATGATATTAGCCATGGGCTTAGCGTAGATGGCCTTTATAATGTTTAGGAATGTTCCCATTACCCCAATTTTTTCTAGTGTTTTGAGCATGAAGGGATGCTGTATTTTATCAAATGCTTTTTCTGCATCTATTGAAATAATCATGTGATTCTTAACTTTAAGTCTGTTGATATGGTGAATGACATTTATTGATTTCCAAATGTTGAACCAACCTTGCATCCCTGGGATAAAACCCACTTGATCGTGGTGCACTATCTTTTTAATATATATTTGTATGCGATTTGCTAAAATTTTGTTGAGAATTTTTGCGTCGATGTTCATTAAGGATATTGGTCTGAAATTTTCTTTCCTTGATGTGTCTCTGTCTGGTTTAGGTATCAGGGTGATATTGGCTTCATAGAACGAGTTTGGTAGGGTTCCCTCCTCTTCTATTTCATGGAATAGTTTGAGGAGTATTGGAATGAGCTCTTCTTTAAAGGTTTTGTAGAACTCGGCTGAGAACCCATCTGGTCCTGGACTTTTCTTTGTTGGTAGGCTTTTGATGACCTCTTCTATTTCATTGCTTGAAATTGGTTTATTTAAGTTGTGTATGTCCTCCTCGTTCAGTTTAGGTAGTTCATATGTCTCTAGAAATTTGTTGATGTCTTCAAGGTTTTCTGTTTTGTTGGAGTATAGATTTTCGAAATAGCTTCTAATTATGTTTTGTATTTCACTCGTGTCTGTTGTGATGTTTCCTTGTTCATTCCGAATTTTAGTAATTTGAGTTTTCTCCCTCTTTCTCTTTGTTAGTGTGGCTAAGGGTTTATCAATTTTATTTATTTTTTCAAAGAACCAACTATTTATTTTGTTAATTTTCCCGATTGTTTCTTTTGTTTCGATTTCGTTGATTTCGGCTCTGATTTTAACTATTTCCTGTCTTCTACTACTTTTGGTATTGGTCTGCTCTTCTTTTTCTAGTGCTTTGAGCTGTAGTGTTAACTCGTTTATTTGTTGATTTCTACTTCTTTTTTTGAATGCACCCCATGAAATAAATCTTCCTCTAAGTACTGCTTTCATAGTGTCCCAGAGATTTTGATATGATGTGTCTTTGTTCTCGTTTACTTCTAAGAATTTTTTTATTTCCCTCCTGATGTCTTCTGTTATCCATTCATCATATAATAGTGTATTATTTAGTCTCCAGGTATTGGAGAAGTTTCTGTTTTTTATTCTGTCATTTATTTCTAATTTCAATCCATTATGATCTGATAGAGTACAAGGTAGTATCTCTATCTTCTTGTATTTACTAACAGTAGCTTTGTGGCATAAAATATGGTCTATTTTAGAGAAGGATCCATGTGCTGCTGAGAAGAAAGTGTATTCGTTCTTTGTTGGATGGTATATTCTATATATGTCCGTTAAGTCTAAATTGCTGATTGTGTTGTTGAGATCTATAGTTTCTTTATTCAATTTTTGTTTGGACGATCTATCCAGTGGTGAGAGAGGTGTGTTAAAATCGCCTAGTATTATTGTGTTGTGGTCTATTTGATTTCTGGAATTGAGAAGGATTTGTTTGACGTACGTGGATGAGCCAATGTTCGGGGCATAGATATTTATGATTGTTATGTCTTGCTGATTTATGCTTCCCTTAAGCAGCATGTAATGTCCTTCTTTATCCCTTCTGACTAGTTTTGGTTTGAAGTCCACATTATCTGAGATGAGGATGGATACTCCAGCTTTTTTGCTGTGTCCGTGTGCATGGTATGTTTGTCCCCATCCTTTCACCTTTAGTCTATGGGTGTCTCTTTCTATGAGATGAGTCTCTTGCAGGCAGCATATTGTTGGATTTTTCTTTTTAATCCAATCTGCCAGTCTGTGTCTTTTGATTGATGAATTCAGGCCATTAACATTCAGGGTTATTATTGTGATATGATTTGTATTCCCAGTCAATTGACTCAGATTTGTTTTTGACATGATTTGGTTTCTCCTTTATTTGGCTATTCCTTTAGGCTAGCGCCTCCTGTTGCTGATTTGCATTGTTGTTTTTCATCTCTTCCTCATGGAATATTTTGCTGAGAATGTTCTGTAATGCTGGCTTTCTTTTTGTAAATTCCTTTAGCTTTTGTTTATCATGGAAGGATCTTATTTCATCGTCAAATTTGAAGGTAAGTTTTGCTGGGTATAAGATTCTTGGTTGGCATCCATTTCTTTCAGGGCTTGGTATATGTTGTTCCAGGCCCTTCTAGCTTTTAGGGTCTGGATTGAAAAATCTGCTGATATTCTTATTGGTTTCCCTCTGAATGTAATTTGATTCTTTTCTCTCGCAGCCTTTAAAATTCTGTCTTTATTTTGTATGTTAGGTATTTTCATAATAATGTGCCTTGGTGTGGGTCTGTTGTAATTTTGTATGTTTGGAGTTCTATAAGCCTCTTGTACTTGGTTTTCCATTTCGTTCTTCAGATTTGGGAAATTTTCTGTTATTATTTCATTGAATAGATTGTTCATTCCTTTGGTTTGTTTCTCTAAGCCTTCCTCAATCCCAATAATTCTCAAATTTGGCCTTTTCATGATATCCCATAGTTCTTGTAGATTCTGTTCATGATTTCTTACCATCTTCTCTGTTTGTTCAACTTTGTTTTCAAGGTTAAATATTTTGTCTTCAATGTCTGAGGTTCTGTCTTCCAGGTGTTCTATCCTATTGGTTATGCTTTCTATGGAGTTTTTAACTTGGTTTATTGTTTCCTTCATTTCAAGGATTTCAGTTTGGTTTTTTTTCAGTATCTCTAACTCTTTATTGAAATGATCTCTTGCTTCCCGTATTTGGTCTTTTAACTGTTGATTGGTGCGATCATTTAATGCCTGCATTTGCTCTTTCATCTCCTCCTTCAATGCCTGCATTTGCTCTTTCATCTCCTCATTAGCTTCCCTGATCGTTTTAATTATGTACATTCTGAACTCCCTTTCTGACATTTCTTCTGCTGTGCTGTCATTGGGTTTTATTGATGTAGTATCTAGGTTTGTTTGGGACATTTTCTTCCCTTGTTTTCTCATAATGGTCAGTTGTCAGTGGGACCCTGAGATATTGCAGTTTTCCACTATTGGCTTATAGTGTCCCAGTAGATTTCCAGTGTATCACCTCCCAGCCTTCAGTAGCCTGATGTCTTGGAGGAATCTGATAAAGCAGCTCATTCGAAGAATACTGCCCCTAGCCCCCTACTGGTTCCACGTTTTGGAACTGGCTCTGTGCGGAAATGCTCTCACTGTGGTCCTGCACCGTGCAGCTGGCCGTGTGGGAAGAGCCCACTGCCAGAGTGTGGAAGACTACCTTGGGAAGACTCAAGCTGCCCTGCCCGGCTCTGCTAAGCCACCTCTATCTGGGCCTGCCACCCGGGCTGAGCTTTACCCAGTGGGTAGACTCACCCGTGGCTCCACTTCAGTCCGAGTCTCTCAATGCCTCCCCTTCTTAACTCCTGGGTTGTGGAGCGACCGGGGGTGCAGTCTCCCTCTAGGCCGCCATCTTGGATCGCCCCGTGAAGAGAGCCCGCAGCCGGAGTGGGCAGAGCCGCCTGAAGAGGTCTCCGGCTGCCCTGCCCTTATCCCTGAGGCTGATTGCAGATCGAGGCTCTCCGCTGGTTCTTTGCAGGAGTACACTGCACTGCAGCGGCTCCGGGACTCGGAGCCTGCTCTGTTCAGACAGGCTCTCACTAGCGGGCCAGTTCCGTTCCGAGAACCTGGAGAAGCTGGCTGTGTGGGCGGGGCCCACCCCACGATTGGGATTTTAATTGGAATTGCATTGAATCTGTATAGCACTTTTGGTAGTATGGCCATTTTGACAATATTAATTCTGCCTATCCAAGAACATGGTAGATCTTTCCATCTTCTAAGGTCTTCCTCAATTTCTTTCTTCAATGTTTTGTAGTTTTCATTGTAGAGATCTTTTACCTCTTTGGTTAGATTGATGCCCAAGTATTTTATTTTTTTTGAGGCTAATGCAAATGGAGTTGTTTTCCTCATTTCCCTTTCAGCTGTTTCATCGCTTGTGTATAAAAATGCTTTAGATTTATGTGTGTTGATTTTATAGCCTGCTAGTTTGCTGAACTCATTGATGAGGTCTAGAAGTTTTCTGGAGGACTTTTTGGATCCTCTAAATATAGAATCATGACATCAGCAAATAGTGACAGCTGAAGCTTCTCTTTTCCTATTTATATCACTTTAATTTCTTTGGTCTGTCTAATTGCTCTGGCTAGAGGTTTCGAGGACAATGCTGAATAGAAGTGGTGAAAGAGGACATCCCTGTCTTGTTCCCATTTTTAAAGGGAATGGTTTCAGATTTTCTCCATTAAGAATGATGTTGGCTATAGGCTTAGCATAAATAGCCTTTACAATGTTCAGGTATGTTCCTACTATCCCTATTTTTTGTAGTGTTTTGAGCATGACGGGGTGTTGTATTTTGTTGAACGCTTTTTCTGCATCAATTGAAATAACCATGTGATTCTTATCCTTAAGTCTATTGACATGAAGGATTACATTTATTGATTTACAGATGTTAAACCATCCTTGCATTCTAGGGATGAGCCCCACTTGATCGTGGTGCACAATTTTATTAATATGTTTTTTGATACGGTTTGCCAATATTTTGTTAAGGATCTTTGCATCTATATTCATCAAGGATATTGGTCTAAAATTTTCTTTCCTTGATGTGTCTTTGCCTGGTTTGGGTATGAGGGTGATATTAGCTTCATAGAATGAGTTTGGTAGGGTACCCTCCTTTTCTATTTCCTGGAATACTTTGGGAAATATTGGAGTGAGTTCTTCTTTGAAGGCCTTGTAGAATTCAACTGAGAACGTTTCTGGTCCTGGGCTTTTCTTGGATGGTAGCTTTTTGACGGCTTCTTCTATTTCTTTGCTTGATATTGATCTGTTTAAATTGTGTATGTCCTTCTGGTTCAGTTTGGGAGGAGCATATGTCTCTAGAAATTTTTCAATGTCTTTGGTAGTTTCAATTTTGTTGGAATACAGATTTTCAAAGTAGCTTCTCATTATGTTCTGTATCTCAGTGGTGTCTGTCATGATATTTCCTATTTCATCACGAATTTTAGTAATTTGACTTTTCTCTCTCCTTCTCTTTCTTAGCGTGACCAAGGGTTTGTCTATTTTGTTTACTTTTTCAAAGAACCAACTTTTTATTTTGTCAATTTTTTTGAATTGTTTCTTTTGTTTCAATTTCATTGATTTCAGCTCTGATTTTAATTATTTCCTGTCTTCTACTACTTTTACTGTTATTCTGTTCTTCTTTTTCTAGGGCTTTGAGCTGTAATGTTAGGTCATTTAGTTGTTGACTTTTCATTCTTTTCTGGAATGCACTCCATGCAATGAATTTTCCTCTTAGTACTGCTTTCATAGTGTCCCAGAGATTTTTGATATGTTGTATTGTCATCCTCATTGATCTCTAAGAATTTTTTTATCTCCTCCCTGATGTTTTTTGTTATCCATGTTTCACTCAATAGCATATTATTTATCTCCAGGTGTTGGAGTAATTTCTGTTTTTTATTTTGTCACTGATTTCTATTCTCAGGCATTATGATCTGATAGAACACAAGGCAGTATCTCTATTTTTTTGCATTTCCTAAAGTCTCTTTTATGGCATAACATATGGTCTATTTTCGAGAAGGTTCCATGTGCTGCTGAGAAGAAAGTAAGTCCGCTCGTTGATGGATGGAATATTCTATATATGTCTATTAAGTCTAGGTTATTGATTGTGTTATTCAGTTCCAAAATTTCTTTGGTTAACTTTTGTTTGGAAGATCTATCTAGTGGTGACAGCGCTATGTTAATGTCACCCAGAATTATTGTATTGTGGTCTATGTGATTCCTGAAATTGAGAAAGTTTTGTTTGATGTACAGGGATGCACCGTTGTTCGGGCCAAAAATATTTACTATCATTATGTCTCCTGTTTTATGGTTCCCTTAAGCACTATTAAATGTCCTTCTTTATCCCTTCTGACTAACTTTGGCTTGAAGTCCACTTTATCTGATAAAAGGATGGAAACCCCCACTTTTTTACTGAGTCCATGTGTGGGGTAGGTTTTTTCCCATTCTTTCACCTTTAGTCTATGGATGTCTTTTTCTATGAGATGAGTCTCCTGCAGACAGCATATTGTTGGGTCTTTCTTTTTAATCTATTCTGCCAGTCTATGTCTTTTGATTGATGAATTTAGGCCATAAACGTTCAGGGTTATTATTGACATATGATTTGTATTCCCAGTCATTTGGCTTATTTTTGGTTTTTAAGTTGGCTTGGTTTCTCCTTTGAGTGGTTTTTCTCTAAGGTAGTTCCTCCCATTGCTGATCTACATTGTTGTTTTTCATTTCCTCCTCATGGAATATTTTGTTGAGAACATTCTCTAGTGCAGGCTTTCTATTTGTAAATTCTTTTAACTTTTGTTTATCATGGAAGGAATTTATTTCACCTTCAAATCTGAAGGTTAGTTTTGCTGGGTATAGGATTCTTGGTTGGCAACCATGTTCTCTCAGAGGTTGAAATACGTTGTTCCAGGTCCTTCTAGCTTTTAGAGTCTGGATTGAGAAGTCGGCTACTATTTGTATTGGTCTCCCCCTATGTGTAATCTGATGCTTTTCTCTTGTGGCCTTCAAAATCCTATCTTTATTTTGAATGTTAGGCATTTTCATTATAATGTGCCTTGGTGTGGATCTGTTGTGATTTTGTGCATTTGATGTTCTGTAAGCCTCTTGTATTTGATTTTCCATTTCATTCTTCAGGTTTGGGAAATTTTCTGATATTATTTCATTGAATAGGTTGTTCTTTCCCATGGTTTGTATCTCTGTGCCTTCCTCAATCCCAATAATTCTTAAATTTGGTTTTTTCATGATGTCCCATAGTTCTTGGAGATTCTGTTCATGATTTCTTACCATCTTCTCTGTTTGGGCAACTTTATTTTCAAGATTAAATATTTTTTCTTCATTGTCTGAGGTTCTGTCTTCCAAGTGGTCTAGTCTTTTTGGTGATGCTTTCCATTGAGTTTTTTATTTGGTTTATTGTTTCCTTCATTTCAAGGATTTCCATTTGTTTTTTTTTGTTTGTTTGTTTGTTTGTTTGGTTGGTTTTTTTTTTTTTTTTTGAGAATCTCTATCTCTTTGTTGAAATGATCTTCTGCTTCCTGCACTTGCTCTTTCAGCTCCTTGGTATTATCATTCATTGCCTGCATTTACTCTCTTATCTCATCCTTTGCTTTGAGAATCCTCTTAATCATGTATAATCTGAAGTCCTTTTCTGACATTTCTTCTAACATACTGTCATTGGATTCTATTAATATAGAATCTAGATTTGTTTGGATCATTTTCTTCCCTTGTTTTTTCATGTTGTTCATGTATCTTCCCCTCTAGCAGTGCAGATCTGGCATATTGCAGATTTCCCCCTATAGGCTTATAGTGGCCCTATAGAATTCCAAAACCTTTTCTTTAAGGGGTGATCAATATTAGCAGTGCCCAATTCAGACACTATGCAATCCTAGACCAAATAGCCCCTATGAGGACAATAACAAAATTGTCATAGTAAACAGAATGAGTTCAAATATTATCTTCAGTAAAACAAACAAATTTGCAATAAGGTCTGCAGTTTCAAATGGAGGACAAAGATGATGCAGAGGGATGTAGAATGTGGCTGATAATGGGATAAGAAAAGAATATATAGAAGTTCTAGATGATAGAAAGTGTGAGAATGTAATCAAAAGAAATTGGATGTTAACATGCAAAAAAAAAAGGGAGAAAGAGTTTCTGAGGTAATAAGTAAACAAAAGGAAAAGAGAGCAAGAAAAGTAAAGAAATAAAAACTTACCTTTTTTCAATAAGAAAAAAACCAAAATCTACAGTATAACAGTCATATTGTAATGAAACCTCCCAGAGTTCAGTAGCCTGATGCATGAGAGGTACCTGACAATGAACTTCAAGCCTCTAGCAAACGTCTCAGGATGGGTTTTGCCCCATCTAAAGATCGGAGCTATGGCTTCCAGGATTATCCAAGATGGCTGCTGTGGCTTCGAAATGTGTTGGCAAATGGGGAGCTGCAGCTCAGGGTGTGGCCGTGGTCAGCAGGAGGTCCTGGAGGCAGGATGCGATTGGTCAGGCAGGGGTCCTGGAGGTCGGGTGTGTTTGGTGTGATTGTGGGATCCTAGAGGTTAGTTGCAATCATTCGGTCTGGGGTCCAGGTGATAGGGTGCAGTCAGTTGGTCTGGGGGTCCTGGCGGCAGGGAGCAGTCAATGTGAGGGCCCCAGAGGCAGGGAATGATCGGTTGGGCTGAGGGATCCTTGAGACTGGCTCAGTCAGTCAGGCCAGGGATCCTACGGGGCCTGGCTGTTGTCTCAAAATGGCAGCAGTCACATGTAATCAAACCTGCAGGTACTGTAACAATGAACTTCCAGGCAACAGCAGGCAGCTGGTGCTCCACTGGTGTTCGGTGATCAGTTTGCTGACTGTTGTCTGACGATCGGGAGATGAACCTCGTGCGTTGGGTGATGGATAGGTGTAAGACGGGTGATGGATAGGTGAGAGGCAGTCAAATGGCGAATGATAGGTGCCTGACAGTGAGCAATCTGCACTCAAAAAAAGCGTCGATATGCTTGCAGACTGGAGGTGATCACAGCAGACAAATGGGGTAAACAGTAGGGGATCTATAAGCAGCAAAAACTGCCTTACCAAGAAACAGATATCCTCTGCTTGGAACTGGAGTTATGGAGCAACAAGGAACGCAGCCTCCCTCTAGTCTACCATCTTGGATCTCCTGTTTTATATTCTTTAGCTTTTTAAATTTTTAATTTTTAAATTTATATATATATATATATATATATACTTATATATATATATATATTAAATTTATATATATATATATATATATATATATTTCTCACTCATCTGTTTCCCTTGATTCTCTTTCACCTTTTTCTTCTGCTAACACCAATATCTTTTGTTCTTTCTTTAACTCTAATTTTAATTTATTTATTTCTACCTTTACTCCTCCACCGTCATAAACATCACATCCTACTTCATTTATGGTCTCTCCCTGTCCACTATTTGAAATTGAAAACTCTTTCACAAGCTTACTGTTTTCATTGTAGACAATAACTGATCATATACTTTCTGTTTGTTGTGAGAATATTGTAGATGTCATAGCAGGTATGATTTGATTTAATGCTGTAAAATATTTGCATTGGTATTATTTGTCTTCTCCTAAATGATGAGGTAGTGGAAACATTCAGGGCCACTCTAAGGTTACAGGACAGAAACTCTACTGCTCTAGATTCATACTGTTAAATGGATAGACACAAAAACAACATGAAAAAGAAAGGGAACAAATCACTACACATAAACCAAGATACTTCAGTAACAGAATCCATTTATTTAAAGAAATACCAGAGAAGGATTTTAGAATGTACACCGTTAAAATAATCTGCAAGGTAAAGGATGATATAAGGAGTAAAATCAGAGAGTAAGTATAGGAAGTTAAAGATCACATCAATAAAGAGATGGATTTTGAAGAAATATCAAGTAGAAATCCTTGAAATGAAGAAATCAATAATCCAAATAAAAAATTCAATGGAATGCACCGCCAACAGACTGGACCACTTGGAAGACAGAGTTTCAGGCAAAAAGAAAAAATACAGAATCTTGAAAATAAAGTTGACTGTGGAGAAAAGATGTTAAGAGACCATGAACAGAGCTTCCAATAAATAAAGGGATTACATGAAAAGACCAAATTTAAGATTTATCAGGATAAATGAAGTCTTGGGAATACAAATCAAAGGAGGACACAATGTTTTCAATAAAATAATATCAGAAAATTTCCCAAATCTAAAGTACAAAATATAAAATCAGATATAAGATGCTTATTGGACTCCAAATATAAAAAAAAACTACAAAAGACCCACACCAAGGCACATTATTAGAAAAATGCCAAACATACAGATTAAGGATAGAATTCCAAAATCTGATAGAAAAAACGACAGGTTACTTGTGCAGTGAAATCAGTCTGAATCTCAGCTGATTTGTTAGGAGGTCTTGGAATAATATATACCAAGTTCTAGAATAAAATGCATGCCAACAAAGAATACTATACTCAGCAAAATTAAACTTCAGAATGGGAAATGGAATGGAAACCTTCCATGTTAAATGAAAGTTAAAAGAATTCACAAGTAGAAAGCCTGTACCACAGAAAATTCTCAGCAAAATATTTCATGAAGAAGAAATAAAAACAAAAGTGAAAACCAGCAAAGGGAGGAATTATACTACAATGGGCAATAAAAGGAGAAATTATTTCAAATTAAAAGCCAGAGATAAATCAAAATGAAATGGAATAAGGATCATTTCTCAATAATAACATTGAATTTAAATGACATAAACTCATCAATCCAAAGTCATAGACTAGCAGATTGGATTAAAAAGACAAGAGTCAACAATATCCTTTTTCCAAGAGACTCACCTCATAGGTAAAGGCATCCACAGATTGAAGGTAAAAGAATGGGAAAAAAAACATATTCACATGCATCTCTTAAACAAGCAGGGGTTTCTATCCTCATATCGGGTAAAGTGAACTTCAAGCTGATTTAATCAGAAGGAACAAAGAAGGACATTTCAAACTGCTTAAGGGAATTATACATCAACAAGACATTACATTTACAAATATTTATGCCCCAAACAATGGAGCATCTACATACATCATAAAAACTCTTATCAGTTTCAGGAATCAAATAGACTAGAACACAATAAAACTGGGAAACTTCAACACACCTCTCTTACTACTGAATATATTCTCTAAACAAAGAAATAAATAAAGAAGCTATAGAACCAAAAATTATAATTAAAGATTTAGAATTAACCGATGTGTACAGAATATTTCATCCATCAATGACTGAATATACTTTCTTCTCAGCAGTACATGGAGCATTTTCTAAAATAGACCATATCTTAGGCCACAAAGCAACACTTAGCAAATACAAAAAGTTGAGATAATACTGTGCATTCTATCAGAACATAATGGAATAAAATGAAAAATCAATCATAAAACAAAAAATAGAAGTTACCTTGTCAACTAAAGACTAAATAATATTCTATCGAATGACCAAGGGATAGCAGAAGAAATGAGGGATGAAATAAAAATAATACAGGTAAATGAAAGTACTGATTGAACATATCAAAATCTCTGGGACAGTATGAAGGTAGTCCTAAGAGGAATGTTCATTGCGTTGAGCTCATTCATTAATAGGATAGAAAGTCACCAAATAAATACCCTAACATTACATCTCAAAGCCCTAGAAAGAGAAGAACAAACCAAGATGAAAAGCAGTAGAAGACAGGAAATAATTTAAACCAAAACTGAAATCATAAAATTGAAAAAAAAAAATAACCCAAAATTGATGAAACAAAATGTTGGTTCTTTGAAAAAAGTAAATAAAATTGATGAACCCTTAACGAAGCTAATGAAGGGAAAGAGAGAGAAAACTCAAAGTACTAAAATTTGTGGTGAAAAAGGAAATATTGTGATGGACACTACTGAAATATAGGTGATAATCAGAAACTACATTGAAAATTTGCATTCTAATAAACTTGAAAATCTTGATGACAACAACAAATTTCTAGAGACAAATGACCTACTCAAATTCAAGCAGGAGGACACAGAAAATTTAAACAGATCAATTTCAAGAAATGAAATTGAGCAAAGGGATTCTCAGCTGAGTTCTACCAGACCTTCAAAAAAGAACTAATACCAATCCTCCTCAGATTACTCCATGAAATAGAAAAGGAGAGAACCCTTCCAAACTCATTCTATGAAGCTAGTATCAACCTGATTCCAAAGCAAAAGACACATCAAGGAAAAAACAAAAAAAAAAAAAAAAGAAAGAAAAAACAAAACAAAACAAAAAAAAACTTCAGACCAATATCCCTGACAAACATAGGTGCATAAATTCTTAATAAAATACTAGAAAATCTCATTAAAAACACTAAAAAGATAGTACACCACAATCAAGTGGAATTCATCCCAGGGATGCAATGTTGGTTTAGCATATGGAAATCAATAAACATAACTCATCATATCAATAGACTTAAAGAGAAAAATCACATGATTGTCTCAATAGATGCAGAAAAATCATTTGACAAAATACAGTATCATTTCGTGTTCAAAATACTAGAAAAACTAGGGATAGTAGGAGCATACCTTAACATTGTAACAGCTACATATGTTAAACCAGAGGCTAATGTCATTCTAAATGGAGAAAAATTGAAAGTCTTCCTCTAAATACTGGAACAAGACAGGATGTCTTCTTTCAGCACTTCTATTCTTCTATTCAATATAGTCCTTGAACTTCTAACCAGAGTTATTAGAAGAAAGAAATTCAAGAGATATGAATAGGAAAAGTAAAGTTTAAATTATCCCTATTTGCTGATGACATGATTTTATATTGAGAAGACCAAAAACTCCAAAAGAAAATTTCTAGAACTCATAAATGAATTCAACAAAGTAGCAGGATATAAAATTAATATCCATAAATCAATTGCATGTCTATGCATTACTGATGAATCAACTGACAGGGAAATTAGGAAATCTATCCCATTCACAACATCTTCAAAAGAAATAGAATATTTGGAAATCAGTCTACAAGAGGGGGAAAGACATCTACAATGAAAATTACAGAACACTAATGAAAGATATTAAAGGAAACCTTAGAAGTTGGAAATATCTTCCCTGTTCTTGGATAGGCAGAATTAATATTGTCAAATGGCCATACTACCAAAAGTGTTATGTAGAATCAAAGCAACTCCTATTAAAATCACAATGACATTCTTCATAGAAACAGAAAAAGCAGTCATGAAATTTATTTGGAAAATAAGAGGCCCAGAATAGCCAAACCTATCCTCAGTAAAAAAAATAAAGCAGGAGGCATCACAATACAAGATCTTAAACTATACTACAGAGCAATAGTAACAAAATCAGCATGGTATTGGCACCAAAACAGACTTGTAGATCAATGGTACAGAATAGAACACACAGAGACAAACTCACATAAATACAGGTACCTCATAGTAGAAAGAAGTGCCATAAACATACATTGGGAAAAGAAGTTGTCTTCAATAAATTGTACTGGGAAAACCAGAAATCTATATGTAGCAAAATGAAATTAAATTCCTATCTCTCAACCTGTATAAAATATAAGTCGAAGTGGATCAAAAACCTAGGCATTAGGCTAGAGACCCTGCACCTACTAGAAGAAATAATAGGTCCAATTCTCCATCATGTCAGCTTAGGAATTGAATTCCTCAACAAGACTCTAAAAGCATACGTATTAAAATCAAGAATGAGTAAATGGATGGTATCAAACTAAATAAGCTTCTTCACAGCAAAGGAAAAAATCATGACTATGAAGAGAGAACTTAAAATCAGCATGCTATACTGACATGGCCACATCAATAATTATAGCAGCTCAATTCACAATAGCTAAGGTATGGAAACAACCTAGGTGCCCTTCAACAGATGAATGGATAAAGAAAATGTTATATACTTGCACAATGAAATATTACTTAGCCTTAAAGAAGAATGAAATTGTGGCATTTGCCAGTGAATGGATGGATCTGGAGACTAAGTGTTAAGTGAAATAAGCCAATCCCAAAAAGTCAAATGCTGAATGTTCTTTCTGATATGTGAATGCTAACACTCAATATGGTGGGTTGAGAGGAAAGTATAGAAGCTCATTGGATTAGACAAAGGGGAAAAAAGGGAAGGGAGGGCAGATAGGAATAGGAAAGACAGAACGAATTGCACATTACTTTCCCATAGTTATATATGAATACATGACCAGTTTAACTCCACATCAGGTACAACCACAAGAATGGAAAGTTATACTCCATGTATATATAATATGTCAAAACACATTTTACTGTCACATACAATGAAAAAGAATAAATAAAAACATTATTTAAAATTGCACATATTTATAGAGCACTGTGTGATGCTTTCTTACATGTATACATTGTATAATATTCAAATCCATTTTAATACATTTATCTCCTCAAACATTTATCATTTATTTATGGTGAAAACATTAATAATCCTTTTTAGCATATGTTTAATTTACTAATTAATAGAATATATTTTAACATGGGAAATTAGAAGATGATTATGCTTAACAACAGTGCATTGCCAGAAAAGTTTCAATCAGAATAACTCCTCTTTAGCAGTGATAAACTCTCAAATAAATATGAACTATTGCTTGAAGTTACTGGGAAACCAACAAAACTAGAGAGTTCTAAATCTACATGTGTCTGGAAGAAGGTAATGGCCAAATGAAATTTCCTATGATTGAAAAGCTAGATTTCAATTAATTTGGAATGGTAAAAATCTTAAAGAAAATCTGTGATTGTCTTTGACAAGACTCTTCTCACACATCCATAGTTGTTGGAGAGTGAACAAGAAACCCTAGAAAGCAGAGGGGTAGAATGGAGAATTTCAAATTTTTGTGTGTTGCTATGCAAAAATCTGTGACTGACATCTTTTGAGTCACTATTGCAGTACTCTGTTTTGCACAGTCTTCAAAAACTCAATTTCTCTTTTAAAAAGTAAAATCTAACTTTCTTAAAAAAATACCCAAAAAGATATTTTTTAAAAGTATATATACATACATATACATATGTGTATATATATAGTTTAAAAATTTAAACTATTCTTGATATATATGTATTATATATATATATATATATATATATATATATATATATATATATAAATATAATTGACATATATGGAAAGAGGAAAAACAAATCTGTATTCCAAAGACAAAAGCCAACCATGGAGTTCACTGACCTCACTGATTAATTGGATATTGGGATTATCACTAGAAGATTATGAAGATTATTGATCATTTTAACAATTTTAACAATGATCAATAACATAAATTAATTTTCATGATAAATGAAAATATATGAAATCTCACCAGAACAAGAAAAATTATGAAAAATATCAAATCAAAAAATACAACTGAAAATCTGAGATTTAAAATATGTTGAATGGGCTTAACTGTAAGGTGGAGATAATAGTGTGAGAGTCTGTAAACTAGATGATACAATGATAGAAATGATCTGAATAACAGGAAGCATTGCAATTTAATAAGAAAAAATTTAACAGAATTTCAAGAATTTATATAACAATGAAAAGAGCTTTATTATGTATGTTAGTCAAGTATCAGAAGTGATGAAAAGAAATAAGGTAGAAAATGAATAATTGACCCAAGTTTATGAACTTAAGAAACTCACCATTTTTTGAGCTAAAAATAATATTTTAAAAATCACAAGTCACATGATAATCAAAAACTTAAATAACACCTTGGAAGTATTCACCATAAAGATGATATCGGTTTTAGAAATCAGGATTGAATTGGAGCCTTGTTCCCCATTGTTGAAAAATAAACATGGGAGAAACAGTGAAGAAAGTGTAGAAAGCAAGTTTTATTTAAGAGAAGTGGGGTCTAGAGTTGGGCACCTGAGAGACTGGGTGTGTCTCTTTTTTATAGACTACCAGAATCCCCAGATGGTAATCGCATGTATTGGAAAATGCTTTAGGAGGTGTTAGCAACAAATGGGACCGGGAATTACAATCCAGGAGGTTAGTTGTTAGCAATTCTTTCTTTTCCTTTGATAATCAGCCCTCATCTTTCTGACCTGACCATTTACTATCTAGGCTGACTACCTATCCTTTGCCCCAATCTGAAAAAGACACCTCAAATTTTAACTTCTTCTTTAGTGAAAAGGTCCAAAGCATTTTTGGAGATTCTCAAACTCTATCCGACAAACCCACAGCTAATATTGTACTGTATAGAAATATTCAAATGTTATATTAAGGGAAATAAATCAAGCATAGAAAGACAGATATTGTATGGTCTTGCTCATTTGTAGAATCTAAAAAAGTGAGCCTCAAAAATAGCAAGTAGAATGGTGGTTTAACAGAGGTTGAGAAAAGTAGGGGCCAGAGAGACATGTGTAGAGAGGTTGGGTACTGGAATACTGTTATGGATAATAATAATAAGTTCCAGTTCTCTATTAACAATAGATTGAGTATTCTTAACAAAAATATACATGGGGGTGTTGCTTAGTAATAGATAGTACCTGAGTTCAAGTCAAACTACTGCAAAATAACAAAAATTTAAAAAGAAAAATAATTATAGGAAAATGACACTGTATGCAAATTTGGATCATCACAA
This sequence comes from Sciurus carolinensis, assembly GCF_902686445.1. NCBI lineage: Eukaryota > Metazoa > Chordata > Mammalia > Rodentia > Sciuridae > Sciurus > Sciurus carolinensis. Next base: position 62,655,857 of record NC_062217.1, on the reverse strand, counting down.
ACAATACAATGCCTGAGAAATGGCAAATACATTATTGAATACAAAATTATTATTTTAGAGTGCTCCCAATTTCTAAGAATTATATCTTATTTAAATAAAAGTTTTTAAATTTTCTTAAATGTTATTATTTATGTACATGTAATACATATTTATGGTATCAGGAATTAAACCCATAAATACTTTACCACTGAGCTATGTCCCTAGTCTTTTTATTATTTATTTATTTGTTTATTTTTTATTTTGAGACAGGGTTTTGCTAAGTTGTGAATTTCACTAAGTTCCTGAGGCTGGCCTCAGCTGATCCTCCTCCAACAACCTCCTGAGTCTCTAGGATTATAGGAGTATATCAACAAACCTGGCAACTGTAACACTTTTATAGAACAAAATGTGGAGACTAATTTTATCTGTATAAAGTTTCTTTTTCTGTATAAAGTGAGAAAATATTTTATGTATAATGAGAAGGTAGAAAAATTCTTAATAACATGTAAAATGTATACTTAAATAAAATATAAAATGGTGCTTGCAGAGTGTAAGGAATTGGAGTATTGTGGATCAAACAATATAAAGTTGAAGATATGTAGAATGAATAAATCTATAGATGCAGACTAAATCTTGAGAGCTTATGTATAACTCGAGAATTATAAATAATAATCTTGTATTGTATTTGGAATTTTTACTAAAATAGTAGGTTTTCGGTACTCTTACAACATCACAGAAAAGATTACTATGTGAGATGATGGAATTTACTAATTTGACATCAAAACTATTTTACTGTTTACTTTAATACATCATAGTGTACCCCTTAAATATATGTAATAAAATCATAGATAAAATATTAATAATTATAAAAGATATTCAACCAATATGTTCTCCAAATTATAAAAAGAAAATAACAAAGGAATACAAAATAAAACACACAAGTAGAAAATAATAATTACAATAAAATAGTAAACCCAACCTAACCACATTGATGGAAAACATTCATTTTCTATAAAGCAGTTAATATTCCAAACTCATGTATCTCTATTGAAACACAAGCCATTGTGTCAGTATGCATTGATGCTGAGTTCTTTGATTCATTCCAAAGGTACTGGTTAGGACATGGAGAACTGATAACAATGAACAGTAAACTCTGGCTTCCATTTTTTTTTAAACATAAGTAATAAATCATGTTATGTTTGACATAGGAGTCTTCTGCCAATATCCCTGAAACTATGATAACTCGTTAGCTTGTAAGTAAGGCAGAAATCTCTGAACCAGCAGCTTCTGATCACCTCTGAAAAATACAACAGTATCTAATTCAGTAATATTTAAATAATAAATACCCAGTATTTCAGAAATGAAAATGTGATTTAGTACAAAAAAATCATTAAGCATAATTTATTAATGGAATAAAGGGTAAAATCATTAAATTAAATATATACAGAAAAGTATTTACCAAATTAATTATACATTTATGATTAAACCTTACAGTAAGTTAGGGTAAAAAGAAATCTCTTAAATTGATACAAAATGTTTAATAATAAACTCATAAAATATTTGCCCCCTAAGAATGAATAAAAACAAGGAGGTACCATTGCATTAAATCTTATAGAAACAAATAAAATTACATATATATATGATAAACAAAAAATGTTACAACTTAATTCACATATGACATAAATGTTTATCTAGAAATCATAAGTACTACCAAAAACTACTAAAAGTAATAAATAAATGTTTAGTGGATCAAGTTTCTTATTAAAGGGTAAAATATTTTACAATGATAATAGCAAAGGAATACCAATTTTCAATAAATAAATGTAGAGTTGTGCCATGTTTATATATTCAAAAACTTAAAATTTTTCATATTTCTATTTTTTTTCAAATTAACCTATAGATTCAGTAACATTCTAAAATAATCTTTGAAATCATTTTGAATGATAATTAACAATTTCAATCTACAATTTATAGTTAACTTCAAAGTATAAGAATTTCTGAAAGATGATTCAGGAAATACATATTATTTTTGCTAAACTACTGAAAACAATCCCAATGGAGTTTCTAAAATAAAATTCACAGGCAATTATTTAAAGACATTTGATACCTGTATCTCCCATAAGAATTTTACTATGAAAGACTTCATGATATGAAATATGTCTGATTATGATTTGCTTTATTTTGGTTTTGGCTTGCTTTCATGGCTTTAATAACATGGCAAAGAATATATAGTCATGAAAATGCACTGACAGAAAGTGATAGGTTACATCATTCAGAGTACAAGGGTCTTTGAAAGAGGCAAGTAGACTTCAGTACAAGGAAAGAAAAGGTCATTCTTATGTTAGCTGGATTTACTTTATTATAGAAAGAATTGTATGTTCAATTGTTTCTTTCTTGTCCATGTCAGTCATGACTTGTAATTACACTTTTTAATATAAACATAGACTTCTGATTCAGTTTCCTAGGACTCACCCAAAAATCTCATATCTATTTTTAAAAAGGTGAGTCAAATTATCACTGTTGCCAATCATATGTGCAAAAAATTATTTTAGCACTTAAATAATTTTTTTAAATATTAATGGACTTGAATTTTAATTAATAAACTCAGTTTTAATTTTGATCTTAGATCTGGTCACAAAATAAAATAGAAATTCATTATTTCATTTTTATACTTTCCATAATGTAGAGAAATGAATGCTACAACATATTTACTGCTACAGCCATCTAGGTTGAGGGACTTTAAGGGCTTAAACCCTAAAGTATTTCTCCAATAATCACTGTATTCATTATTTATATTTCAGTTAATATTTCCAAATCTTTAATAAGCCTTTTACTGTATTCTTTTCCCCAGCACAATGTACTAGCATCTTTTTATGTTGTTGTTCTAACTAGTTATGTGACAGTAGAATGCATTTGGATACATCATACATAAGTGGAGTATAACTTCTCATTCTTCTGCATAATGTAGTATTATACCAGTTGTGTAATCACATATGCACAAAGGATCATAATGCCAGATGCATTATACTATCATTCCTGCCCCCATACTCCCTCCCCTCCCTATACTCCTCTCCAAACAATCTAAAGTACCTCTATTCTTCTCTAGCCCCCCACCAACTCTATTTTGATTTAGCATCTGCATATCAGAGAAAACATTCACCCTTTGGTTCCTTGGAATTGGCTTATTTTCTTAGCACAATATTCTCTGACTCTGTTCATTTACTGGAAAATGCCATAATTTCATTCTTCTTTAAGGCTGAGTAATATTCCATTGTGTATATATACCACATTTTCTTTATCCATGCATCCATTGAAGGACACTTAGGCTGGTTCCATAGTTTATCTATTGTTATTTGAGCTGCTATAAATATTGATGTGGTTGTGTTACTATAGTATGCCTTTGGGTATAAACTGAGGAGTAGAATAGCTTGGTTAAATGGTGGCTTCATTCCAGTTTTCTGAGGAGTCTCCAGAGTGGCTGTACCCATTTGCAGTCCCACCAGCAATGATAATGAGTGTATCTTTCCCCACATTTGCCAACATTTATTTTTGCTTGTATGCTTGATAATTGCCATTCTGGCTGGGGTAAGAGGAAATCTTAAAGAGTAGCTTTGATTTGCATTTTTCTAATAGCTAGAGATGTTGAACCTTTTTCCATATATTTGTTGACCAATTGTATTTCTTCTTTTGTAAAGTGTCTGTTGAGTTCCTTAGCTGTTTATTTATTGGTTTATTTGTTTGTTCGGTATTATTTGAGTTCTTTATATATCCTAGAGATTAATGCTGTATCTGAAGTGCATGTGGTAAAGATTTTCTCCCATCCTGTAGACTCTCTCTTCACAAGAAGATTTTTAGTTTGCATCCATTCCATTTATTGATTCTTGACTTGATTTTTTGTGCTTTCGGAGTCTTGTTAAGGAATTCAGTTCCTAAGCCAACATGGTGAAGATTTTCTTCTGTTAGGCACAGGGTCTCTCTTCTAGTGCCTAATCTTTGATCCACTTTGAGTTGAATTTCATGCAGGGTGAGAGATAGAGGTTTAATTTCATTTTGCTACATATGAATTTCAAGTTTCCCCAGCACCATTTGTTGAAGAGGCTATCTTTCCTCCAATAAATGTGTTTGGTGCATTTGTGTAGTATGAGGTAACTGTATTTAGGTGTGTTTGTCTCTGTGTCTTCTATTCTGTACCATCAGTCTACTTGTCTGTTTTGGTGCTGGTACCAATAGAACCAATAGAACATATTATATTATGTTATATATTATGTATGATTTCAGGTATTGCAATCTATTTCATCACTAAAATGTATCTTTAGCCAATCTGAGCTTACATTCAATGAAATTTGAAATGATGAAGATGATGATGATGATTTTTTGTACTGGGATTGAACCCAGGGGGCTTTACCACTAAGCTACATCCCTTTTTATTTTTTGTTTTGAGATAGGGTCTTGCTAAATCACTGTGACTGGCTTCAAATTTATGATCCTCCAGCCTCAGCCTCCTGAGTCTGTGTCATTAAGTCTTGAGCCATCCTGAGATTGTTTGAATAGAATAAATTAAAGGTATGAGATGGCCACTTGGCAGTGGTTCATATTATTTCTAAATCTAAAATAACTGTCATTGCCTAAAATTCTTATGAATTTGTATTAAACAAGGGAAGTTAACTACGTATATGCTAAACAGGGATATTAAATCGACATGGATAGCTCCTAATGATATCCTGTTTATGAGATTATAATCTTTGTTCTAGAACATAACAGATTAAAATGCTTGCCTTAAAGCAGTCATGAATATTTCTCATTTACTGCTTTTAGGAGCAAATGCTATAGTAGAGGATGCTTGAATTATGTTTCCTAGTTAGTAAGCAATATATTAATGAGATTTAATTGATTGAAAGCACTAACATTGATACAAAAATAATAGATGAAAGCTTAAATACAAAATCAAAGACTTTTATATGAGAAAAGATGATGTCAAGAAATAAAAGATAAGAAATTACTTTTCTTTAAGAAACAAGTTAAAAGAATTAACTTCAGATCACCGTCAGGTCTAGTCACTTGACTAAAAAGGAATTGCAGATCTCTGTTTTTGTTTTGCATTCTAAGCACTGAGTCAAATCCTATTTTAAAAGTCTAGTTTGTATTTCAGTGTCTAAATTATTCTTGCATTTTACTAGGCCTTAAACATGGAAACAAGTAGGCTTTATTTTTTTTTCTTTTAATATGTCTTGAAATAATTTGATTTTTTTCAGCTATTATCCTGAATTTGTTGTTCCAGTATTGTCTCAATGGTAGGAGATCAATTTAAATATTCTGTTTGAAAATGTTTTTCTTTGGAGCTTCCTGAAGTTTTTCTAAACATTTTTTTAATAAAAATTACTTGCATGCATTTTTACACAATATCTAAATGACAATCTAAGATTCTTGGTAGCGCTCTTTCAATCTAATCAATCAATTGAAATGATGTAAATTAATATGCTAAAATGACAGGTACTCTGATTTATTGAATTTTGTAGATTAGTAAGAAAGCAAAAACACACATAATAAAAAATTAAGGGAAATGCAGCATAAATTGATTTTTTCTTTTATTTTGACAACTATTATGTAAATTATTTATGACATGCTTCACAGTATGCTAATGAATAGTTGCTAGTATTCTATGAAATAGAACTTTGAGGTTCAAACAAGTAACTAAAATGTTCTGATAATAAATCTTGTCTGAGTGTACATTTGAGATGGCAGGGTTTTGTGAGAAATTAGAAAAAAAAAAAGCTATATAGGTTGGCTCCATAAATAGAATTCATTTTAAAATGTGCTGTGTCCCTGTGGTGTATCGATGTCTTTAACATTTCTGTGTCCCAGAAAAGTCTAGTTAGTCCTTTGTTGAACTCCTATTTGATTTTCTTTACTGTATTCTTTTGACAACTTTGCATGATAGAGGTATGTGAAATTATCTTAAAAGTTATCACAGGTCTTATAAATCAAAAATTTAGATTGTTACTTTAAAATTATTTTGTGATATGAAATATATGAAATGAAATATTATTTAAAATCATAAGATGTTTGTATTATTTCAAACCATTAATGAGAATCACACTAACATTTACTGATTGTGCAAGATTAGAGATGTCATAATTCTTATTTATTTGTAAATGCATGTATGCTTTAAAATATACAGAATGCAAAGTTTTGAATGCATTACTAATATGAACATTTATCAAATGATAATCTAGTTGCTCTTCTCATTTTATCTGGAATTTGTAAGGGTTATCAGTTCAAAGAATATAAAATGCTGTTATCATATCTCCTCAGTTGTGTTTTTTAAATTAGAGTCCAAATAAAATGTTTGTGCACAATATAAAATAAAATATTTTTAAGATGTGCCTGCCAAATAAATCCTTTAGATTTATAAATTTCAGGATAACCCGGGTAACTCATTTTCTTCTATTAATTGCCCCACTCCACTCAGAAAAAGGTTGGAATATATATTCTTAAACCCAAAGTCATTATAATTTGCTTTCAGAATAAGACATTTATACATACCTGAGGATAAGAATTAAATAATAACAATAATAATGACAAGAGTGGTTATGTGGAATCCATTCAATAAATTTTGAAAGTGATACTCTTGTCCAAATGAGGAGTCAAGATATTGATGATTGTTTGAGTGTCATGTTTTAGAAATTGTGCTCACAATTTTTTCAGGTTCTTATATGTACAACGTGATATTTTGCCTTTATTTTCTCAAAGTTGAATATGCTAAGTATGAAAAGTATCTATAGAATCTTAAAAAATTTTTTTCATGACCTAATTGATATGTTTTTATTTCACTCTGTATAGTCCAAAAGCAAATCCTGATAGCTGCAACATGTTTTAATCAGTGAGGTCTGGTAGAAAACTAGTATTTAAGAAAATTCATTCATATAAAGTAAAAGATGGCACTAAAGAAATGTTAAATAAATACATTGAAGTTACTCTTGGTTGTATTATATTAGTAGTTTATTTTTGAGAAAGTCTTGGAGGAAAACTTAGAAATTATATTAATAATTTCCACAATTTTAAAAAGGAGTGGAAACAGAGAGGGACATGAAAATTATATGGATCATTTTGGTTTTGGTCACATCGAAGAGCAGGGACAAAGTTTCCTTCTACTTGAAAAGAAAAATGAAAGACAAAATATACAAACAAGTGATGATTAAGCAATAAAATAAAGCAGTCATTTAAAGATAAGAAGCATGTAAGGATAGCATTAAAATTACCCTAGTTTACTGATACCTAAGAGATTACAGGATATGCCACAAGGAATGGCAAACCAGGAAAAAAAAGCCTGTCTGGATTATTTGGATTTTAAATGGCCAGCTTCTTTATACAGGTTTTAAAGATTTAACTAGCCTGGATCTCTGCTGCATGCAAAGATCAGCTTCATAGCAGAAATATGAAATCTCGCTGTCTTTTCTTTCACATGCCAGAACCATATTTCTAATGCTTATTCAAACAAAACTCATTAGTGTACCATTTTCTATTACTCTAGACAACTGCTGTTAGAGAAGAAGGTATATTCAATCTACCTTATAAAAATTATTTGTTTCTGAAAGCTGTAAGAAGTAAATGACTGGTTTTATGCATGACTAGATTTAAGAAAACAAGCCTGGTATTCTAATTTTTAATATTCTCTAGTCTTCCTTTCCTAGTTCTTTTTAAGTTTGTTTTTATACTTGAATATAATTTTTCTCCATGTGTCGTGAAAGCATCCCACTGCTAATCCAAAATTGAATAAAAACAATTTCTAAAAGGGTGACATTATTGGACATTCAATAAGTATTCACTTCTGGTACCTAATAGAATAAACTAGAAGACAACAAAATAAAAGTTTTATGATAACCCAAAGCTTTATAGTGTATAAGAAGTTTCTTCTTAACAACATTACACTAAGGTGATGTTACTTAGAGATCTTCTACATAGTAGATACTAAAAATATATTAAATACTTCAAGTGAGTTTGAAGATTTTCTGCTAAATACATAGCTAGCACATATTATTAATAAATTATTTAATAGCAGTAATGTCCCAAATTATTTTTCTAAATTAATAAAATTGTACTTTAAAATGTTTTCATTATTCAAATATTATTACACTGAAAATATTTTTTGATATTAACTAATGTATTTTTCAATATACGTTTTTCAAACTTCACCAAAAGTTGAGATAGAAAATCATGTAGGTAAGTTTTTTTTTAATATCAGTTAACATAAACATTTTATGCATAAAATAGTTTCCTTAAGCTAAGTTTCAGACAAAATGATTTGTTTTAGAGAAATTAATATTCTGTTATTTTTTCAAATTAGACTCTGATTTCAGTTAAAAAGACAAAATATTTATATATAGTTTTAACACATAATATATGGAAATTTTGATTAAAAATTCTTAATTCCCTCAAGTTATCTCTTTACAGAAATATTATTTTCTGAATATAGTAAATTGCTTTCTCAAATGTTAGTATATCCACACATCACTATGTTCTTAGGAATGACTAGTTAGAAAAAGAATGATTATTTGGCACAAGGTCCCTGCAGAATAGATATGCCATAATTTATATCTGAATCCAAATGTTCCACAGATGGCAATATGAATATGGTGCAGCTGGAGCTAAAACATATTTTTTAGAGAAAGAAAAGTATATGTTGAAGGGAAAATGATAAATGCAAAAGAGGAATATTAACTAGATATCTTGAAACAATAGTGAAACAAGGTCAGTCTAAGTCATATTATTAAAGTTTCATGCTGAGAAAAATAATGGGACCCTGTTGGATTAATTTTAGCTTTAATTTATGACATGACCTTTGGGCCAAAATATGACATTATAATAAAGGTATGTCTTTACTAGAAGTTAGATTTAGGTCTGTAGTAACAGTAACTTGTTTCATAATAAATCTGTAAGAATACTTTACTTTAATGCTTACATTAATATGAACTCAAACCATCAAGTCAAACAATTTTTATTCACTTATTCTGTCCTACTGCTGCATGTAAAATTAGACTCATATTTTTTGGAAAACTGATTTGCTGCAAATTTTAAATACTTCAGCACCTTAAAAATATTATCTAAGGCACTTAAATTATTTGCTGAAGATTAACACTCTGTTCCCACGTTTATGTTATGACTTTCATTCCCTAGGAGGGATTTCTAGGAAATGATTTTTACATTACCATTGTCCTAATGTTTATAGCGACATTTTTGTTGTTGACATTTCCCAGATAATAAATGTGTCTACTTTTGCCAAAGGCATACTTCGATATTTTTAATATAACCATTAGCAAGTCAAACTTGAAACCCAATTATGATGGCCACCTTGATTAAGAGCCAAATGGAAAATTGTGGGAACAAGTGTATAAGTATTACTGACATTCCATTTCTTTATATTTACACAGAGTTGTTTGTAAACATGTACATACTATCATTAATTTATAAAATTATGACCTCAAGTTGAGTACAATCAAAGTTAAATCTAAAAATATAAAACATAATTAGATAGAGGTCAATATTAAAACAAGGCAGAAAGAAAATTATTTATTTGCACACTCCATTTTCCTAAAATTTCATAGATATGTATGTGATAAAAGTTATAAGAATTACATTATAAGAGCTATAATCTAATCAGTGGATTAAATCATTTGATGGATTAATAATTTGAATAGATAGCTAAGTAGTAACTGTAAACAGGTGGGGCATGGATAGGGGAAAAAAGAAATGAGGGTTCAGGAGGGCATACCTTTGGAAATTTGTCTCTGGCTGCTTGCTCCTCTCTCTCTGCTTCCAGCTTTTCTCTGGTTCACCCTTCCACCATTACTGTTCTCCTTCACCCCAGGCCCAGAGCAACAGAGCTGAATGACCATGCCTTTGCAACTCATTTAGCCTCCTATCCAAGTGTGATGACACCACTCCTATAGTGTTCTTTTTTTTTTTTATTGTAAACAAATGGGATACATGTTTTTTCTCTGTACATGGCGTAAAGGCATACCATTTGTGTAATCATAAATTTACATAGGGTAATGTTGTTTGATTCATTCTGTTATTTTTTCCCTTCCCCCCACCCCTCCCACCCCTCTTTTCCCTCTATACAGTCCTTCCTTCCTCCATTCTTGCCCCCCCTCCCTAACCCTAACTCTAACCCTAACACTAACCCCTCCCACCCCCCATTATGTGTCATCATCCACTTATTAGCGATATCATTCGTCCTTTGGTTTTTTGAGATTGACTTATCTCACTTAGCATGATATTCTCCAATTTCATCCATTTGCCTGCAAATGCCTATAGTGTTCTTGTGATCACAAAATCTTTTCTTGCACAGTATGAGAGGAACAACACAATGGTGTGAAAACCAAGAAATGGGTACCACTGAGGGTCATTTTGGAGCTGTGTACAACAACCCTTTCTGAAAATAACCCCCTCTAGACCCTTTTCAGGGTGAAAATATTCTCAGTACTTCTTAACTTTGTTATAAGGGGTATGCTATTTACTTTGCAATATATTATTTAGCGTAATCATTTGGTCCTAGAAAGTACTTCTCATTTCAATTTTTCATTAAACATATAATAAATTGTATTAATTTTAAATAATCTTAAGTGTTTTATATTTAACATCCTTTACTACAGAAACTGAAATGGTGATTCACAGAGTATTTCCATTTTTAAAAAAAATTTTAGCCCTATCTTATTGTTGGCATAATTAATCCACTTTGATATTCAACTTTATCTTATTTTGAAGATTTTAAACCTTTTTACTTATTTCTGAGAAGTTACCAAGGAAATGCATTAAGGGGCATTATAAGGATATGACCCTGGCTAACAGATTTTTTGCATTCAAGGGGATCATATATTCTTTCATTTAATTGACAAGATACAAGTTACCTAAAAGGAATAAAATTGTTTCAGTTGCACTATGATATTGTCCCTTAGAATTTTAGCTATGGTTTAAATCAAGAGTCAGAAAGCTTTTTTACAAAGTCATATAGTAAGTGTTTAGGGCTTTGCAGGTTATGCTCTATCTTATCTGTTCAAGCCTTTCATGCAGCCAAAAAGCAAATATGCACTGTGAAGGATTTGGCCATGGGCCAGTGTGCTTACTAGTACTTAGATGATGAAACTTTCATTCATAAATCATTAGAATATTGGCTAAAATTTTTGTTTTAAAATGAATTCTAAATTCTTTAATTCAATTTAATTTGGTTTCTGTAAGTATGGCGAAGGAATACTTGGGAGAGAATAATCACTCATTTACTTTTCCATTTATTTATTTCTTCAATTATTTTAGAAAATCTATGGAAAACTAGGCATTGTTACATAGATTAATAAATTAATTAACAAATTAAAATGCATATTTTAAAATTAAAAAATGAAAATTACCACTGAAATAATTAAAAGTATCAACAGCACTTCCTTTGAAATTTTAATTTATTTTTGATGCTGATAATGAAGATATTTCAGTTCAGAGAAATACATGTTAGAATCCAGACAATTAGGGCACAAAGAAGGGTATAAAATAAGGAGAAATAAAAACTAAACAATTTCTATTTACTTCAATTTTTTTTCTATTTTTGTTAGCCAGGTGACAAGTGAGGGACATGGTCTGTTTGTGGATTAATTACATGCTTTGTTAGAAATCAACTAAGCCTCCTATAGAAATTGACAATATATTTTAAATTGTCATATCTAACAAAGTAATTAATAATAGATGTTACTTTAAATTTTGCTTTAATTTCTTATATATATAAATTTTGAAGGGGAATAATTTTAAAAATAATTAATTTTTAAAAATTAATGGATAAACATGTATATTAACCACATATACCATAATTTTTGAAATATATGTACATTGTGAAATGATTAATTAGCATTTGCATTACTGTATGTGGTAATCATTTTTTGCAGAAACACAATATCCATTTCTTCATTAGATTTCAAGAATATAATATCAACTATGGTCAAGTTAACATTGTCCTTTATGATTTGGATGCCTTTTTTTTCTTTCTCTTGCCTAATTTCTTTAATTACTGCCCCAGGTATTATATCAAGTAAAAGTGATGTGCTTGGACATCCTTGACAGTTTATAGATTTTAGAGAAAATCTTTCAAATTTTCCATTTTGAATATGGTGTTGTCTGTTGACTCATCATATATGTTCTTCAATGTGTTGAAGTATATTTCATTCATACTAAATGTGATGTTTTATTATGAGAGTACTTTGAACTTTGTCAAATTTTTTTTCTATTTTTTTCTACAACTATAGAAATGATAAAAAAAATTTCTTTCATTCTTTTATCTCCTATATCTGTTTATGTGACATTATTGACATATATCCTGGACCATCTTTGAGTCCATGGCAAAAACCACCTGATCCTATGATATCTGTTTATTGGCACATATTTTTCAAAAATAGTTATTTGTAATATCCACTTTTTCAATTCTAATTTTCAGTCTTTTTTTCTTAGTTTTTATAAGTTTTGTCAATATTTTGTTGACATTTTTTGATTGTTCTCTAGTCTTTATTACATTTATTTCAGCTACAAACTTTATAATTTTCTTCCTTCTACTAATTTTGGCTTGGTTTGTTCTTGTTTTTCTGATTCCTGAAGGTGCAATGTTAAGTGGTTTATAGGAATTCCTTCTTATATTTTGATGTCGACATTTATTGTTATAAACTTTTCTTTTAGAATTGGCTTTATTGTATCCTCTAGGTTTTCTAGTATTATACCTTTATGGTACAAATCAAAGTTTTTGATGATCTAAACATGACATGTGAGTCAAAGATTTAAAGTGGAAGAATCATCATCTAAAGATTGAATAAGAATGTTTATTATAATCACATATATTTTCTTCTCAAAATTATTTCTTTTTTCTGGCTAGTGAAAATGACCAAGTATATTGAAACCTTCCCTTTACCCACATAGATAATGATAATTAATTATTTATTTCATAAAGCTAGAAGAAAGGATTTTGAATGTTTTCACCATAAAAGAATTATAAATGCTCGATCACAAAGGTATATTTAACCTGATTTAAATATTATACAGTGTTTCCCTATATTGGAACATTGTATGATACTACCATAAGTATGTACATATTCTAAGATCGTAGTAGGCAATTAAAGTTTCACAGTCTCTGGTCTCTGACTGATTAGCATTTTCTAATAATCGGGGCAGATCTGAGTTAGCCTGGAACACTGAACTAGTATAGAAAACTAGAAAGTTATTATTTATGTTGACATTGAGTTGATGTGAGAGAGTTACTGAAGGCCAGGGGTTGTATTTTCTGTTACTACTAAAAAGGATTTCAATTTATTGAAATACATTATATAATATCAAATTATTTATATAATTATATATAATTCTTACAATATTCAAATATTCCTTAAACATCAGTGGTTTTGCTATTATTGCATAAGCTATATTTGGGATTAACTAAATAGTTTGCAGGAAAGTTTTTTATTATATCTTCAGATGGAATGATAGTACTAGAAAATAACATTTTTTTTTTTTTTTTTTTTGTGGTGCTATGGATTGAACCCAGGGCATGTGAAGCAAGCGCTCTACCAACTGAGCTATATCCCCAACCCCAAAATAATAATTTTTAACAATGAATAAAACAGTTTTTCTAAAGCACTTGATGATAAAATTTCTATCACAAACATTTAGTAGGCCATTTGTCTAACAATCTCAGGCTGTTAAAAACTGATCAATACTAAAATTCTTTTAGTGGAACAACTATGTATCTGTACCTGTGTTGTGGTACATCCCCATGACTTTATAAAATTTATCCTAAATCTTATAAAACTTTTATATTTGTTTATTAATTTTCAGAGTATAGTGAGGAGTAAGACAATCAATTATGACCAGAATGTGTAATTTTCTACAGGTCACCTAAACAAGCTTTTCAGCAATGAAAACTATGTGTAAAAATGGAGAGATGATTATGAATTTTAAAAGACTACTCTTGTGGTTGACAGATATGTGAACTTATTTAGATTCTGACTGACAGAAATCAAGTAAAATATAACAGTAGCAAGATAATTCTGGATATTTACAACGAATTTACCATTTTAACTTTTTATTTTATGGTACCAAGGATCAAATTCAGGGACTAATTCATACTAGGATTTGCTCTACCACAGAGCCACATCCTCAGTTCCCTCTTTATTTGGTGTATGTGGTCTATGATAAATTTAGGTGATATTATGTAATTTCTGTCAAATTTATTAGCAGTTTAATAATACTGCATTTATGCAAATATAGGTTTTAATATTGTAGTGTTATATGCGGAAATATTTATGGGTGAATGAATTAAAAATTTGAATGTTTTAAATGTTTAAAAGTGCATAAATACAAACATGTCTATCTCCCTCTCTACTTACTCTCCTACATAGGTACATGTTAGGTTAGTTGAATGAGATTAAATGGTGGGTACATGGAAAATTGTTCTGTGCATTCTGCTTCTGTACTTTTGTATAGTTTTGAATATCTCACAGATGATTACATTAAAAAATGAAACAATTTTATTATATAATCAGTCTGTCTACCATGTGAATACATATACTACTATTCCTTTTATTACCCTATATGTCCATGGTGACAACAAAATTTGCACATTATAGGCACACTCTTGCCTTTAATTTTAACATTTTCTGCAATTTTAATGCACTAGTCCTTGATATTTACATGACTCTCAAACATTTGTTTTAAGTTCTCCTTGGTGATTCCTTCTTGTATTCACCCTAGTTACAAATGAACCCTTTGCTGATCACTGAAAAAATTTCTTATTTTCCTTATTGGTTTCAATTTATGTATTAGTTATGACTATCTAATTTGTAATATACTGCAATTATTTTATTATACATATTTCCCATCAGTATGTGAACATTATGATGATGTGGAGATTTATATCTTTTTGTTCCATGTCATATACTTTAATACTTAGAAAGGTGATTGGTACACAATAGTCATTCAACAGATATGTTTGAATGAGGAGGAATAAATAATTGAAAGAACACTTTTGGACTTCAGCGAAACACCTTTTGAGATTCAGTACTACTGGGTACAACATGATCTTGAACACCTATTTTTTTTATGCAATTAGTTTTCTTTAAATACTGAATGAGGAAAACAGTATTCGACTTCAAAGTTTACCACAGAATTTCAATGTAGTATTCCTTAATGATGTACTTGGGCTATAGGTTTAATTTCTTCTTTCTTACTCATTATCACTAGCAACCTGATTATCATCCAAATTTACAATGTTTTTGTAAGGAGTTCATTTTTCTGCTTGACAATTAATAAATGATAAACTAATATTAATTATTTTCTATTTAGTTGTAATACATTCTGGCTTGTTGAAAAATTCTTTTGAGAATGAGGCAGCAACTTGAAGTCATTAGGTTCTTACTACAATTACTTAATCAAGAATATAACACAATAATAATATACACATTCAGCAGAATTTATATTTATGTTTGCAAAATTACCAAGTGGGAAAAATTGCTATAATGTTTAAGATTATAATGAGATGAATTTACCTTTATATAACTCCTGTGGCATTTTAACAATGTGCATGTGTTTTATGTAGTCCCCCAGGCAGTATATTGGTTCAACTAAAAAATTTCTGAAAGAATACAGAAGAGTCTAGGACACTGAAGTGCACTTTAAAAAATGTAAAGAATCACTCTGGGCCAAGTTCATGACTCTAATGTAGTAATTTCATGTATTCCTAATGTTTTTTAAAGCAAGAAGAATAATCAACTTCCATATATAAAAGATAAAATAAATTATCCGTATGTTATAAACGAAATGTATTTAGTTCTAAAGTTTTCAAGAGCTATCACAAAATATGTTTCCAGTCAAAGTGAATTATGTGATCCATTTTATTTTGTTTGGTTTGTTTTAAGTAAAAGACATAAAGGATGTGAAATTCTATCAGTTGTGATGGTGGTTTCTCTAAACCACCATTGGACGGTTATTGGTAAGACTTCTATAACAAAGTGCCACAGTCTGTATAGGTCAAACAACAGAAGCATATTTGTCACAACTTTGGAGAATAAAAATCTGACATCAAGTTACTAACAAGGTTTATTTTTTTCTTGCACAACCCTTATTTATAGGCACTTGTATAGCCACCTTCTCCTGTGGACTTCATATGGTCATTCTTCTGTGTCATTCTTCTGTGTGTATTTGTCTTCCAATTTCTTCTTGGAAGAACAGCAGTCACATTGGATTAGCACCTTAGCCTTCTAACCTCATCTAACCTTAATTACCCCTTTGAAATTCCAGTCTTCCAGTACAGTCTGTTATGGTTTGAATGTGAGGGGTCCTCCAAAAGCTCAAATGTAAGACAATGCATGAAGGTTCAGAGGAGAAATTATTGGGTTGCAAGAGTCCTAACCCATCAGTGAATTAATCCCTAATGGGATTAATTGAAGTAGTAGGGTGTGGCTGGAGGAGGTGGGAATTGGGGTGTGGATGGGGTATATATTTTGTGTCTAAGAGTAAAGTCTCTCTCTGCTTCCTGATGATGCAAGCTGCTTCCTTCTGCCACCCTCTTCCACCATGATGTTCTACCTCACCTTGAACCCCAAGGAATGGAGCCAACCTTCTATGGACTAAGACCTCTGAAACCATGAGCCCTCAAATAAACTTTTCCTCCTTTATAATTGTTCTGGTCAGATATTTTAGTCACAGCAGTGAAAAAACTGACTAAAAATGTCACATTTGGAAGTACTGGAGTTTAGAACATCAACAGCTGAAATGGAAAAAGAACACCACTAAGACCCTAATAAACACAATTCTTTTGTCTGTCAAAATTTTTTCACCTTTGGCTCTTCATAGCTCATCCTTAATATGGAAACACTTAAGTAATGGTGATATTGTGATTCATTGTTTTGAAGGATGTGTGAAAAGAATAATTGCACCTTTATTATTGAAAGAAATCAATTTTTATATTTTTATTACCTTTCAAATGTTAAAATATCATGACTCAATTATCTCCATATGTTTTATGATATATGTCCATAATTTTAAATCATTTACTAATCAATAGTGGTAAATAAGATTTCAAATTTGGTGAATTAATTTTTCTCTATTTGTCTATGTTCAATTCAAACAAGAATAAGTTGAAGAGATTTTCAAATAGTATGAATAATGTCACCTTATTTGAATTAAAGTACTTTTATCTACATGTTTCAACTATTTTTTAGAAATTTAACTTTCACCTTCTCTATTTTTACTTCAGTGGTTTTAGATAAATATAACATTTATTTTTGTTTGATTTTTTTTAGAAATATACATTATTTTATCTAGCTAATTAGATAGATTTATCATACTAAAATAAAAAACAAATGCATAGGAATTATAAATTTTAGTAAGTTGACTTTTATGTAGAACATTATAATTATTTTTCTTTCTTTCTTTCTTTCCTTTTTTTTTTTTTGCGGTGCTAGGGATTAAACCCAGGGCCTTGTGCTTGCAAGCAAGCACTCTGGCAACTGAACTATCTCCCCAGCCCTAGGACATTATAATTATTGTGCCATAGACTTCATTTTAAAATATCTTCAAGTAACCTATATGAGAATAGTACTTTTTTAAAACAAATTCCAGGATACCAAGAATTATCCTTTACACAGAGTATCTTGTACACATTTTTACTACCATAATAAATGTACCCCAAATATTCCAGGGTATCTAAAACAGTGAGAGTATGTCGTGTCACAGTATTGGTAGAAAGAATATATATTGGTACAACTATCTTGCTTCCTACTCCATGTGGGCTCCAAGTCTCTTAATTTTCTTTTCTTTTCTAAGCATCTGTATTATTTATTTTCATGTGTAATTGATTAAAATGCATTCCTTGTTATCAATCTTCTGGTTAAACCTTAATCAGGTCATTAAAAAATCAATATATTGGCAAGCTATTGAATGTTTCTATTTTTCAGTTATTTTATCTCAATGATATATAAAAATAGTACTGGCCACATTATTTCAATATGCCTATAATTTTAATAGTACTAACCAGTATTTTAAGGCAATGACTGTTTTATAGTAACCCTTGAAAAACAATGGGTAGTGCTGTTATTTTTCTGTTTTGATTAGTCAGTTCAGATGCCCACTTTTGGTTAACTTATTCTGCCATAACTTAACAATAACTATTGCCATTATCTCTGATTTCCTTGTGCCTCTGAAAACTGAAGAAGCTTAGATACTTATGCTCTAATAATTAAAACTTCACACAATCACACTAGCCAAGTTTAAGCTTCCAGTGCCAACAGAAGAAAGGTATTTGAAATTTATGAATATAAAGCAAATTATAATTTGAAGAAAGTGATATGGAGGGTTCCTTCCTATATCCTCCACCATTCATCTCTTTTGTATATCTTCCAGTGAAGGGAAAATAATAGTTGGGAGTCTATCATACTTTATTCTAGATGAGCTTTGTTTTGGTTTGATCTGAGAGTTAGTTGAAGTTCTAGGTTGTAGGTTATTATCTGAATGCTTTTCTCTGTGTGTTTTTAAGTTTTAGAGAGTATTTATTTAAAAACTAAAGTTTAAATTATACTCAATGTTTATAAAAAACATATAATGTATTTTAAAATATGAAACATTGGAAAATACATTGTAGATATTTAGTCAAACCAGATGATAGATAAAAGGGTATTAACACAGTCTACTTCTCTTCACTATGTATAAAGAGATATTTAGTAATAAGGATAAGGCAAAAGCTTCAAGAAAGCATTGTTTTGCAACTTTGTTGCAAAGATATTGAGAGTCAGAAGTCTCTAGTTTTGATTTAAAAATCCATGAGGGTGAAAAATCAATTGTGATAGTCTACAACTCTGCCATATACTACTATTGACATAATTAAGTCATTTGAATGGAAAAGGGAAAACTGAATCAGAGTTCAAGGTGAATGCAAATATAGGGTACAAATAAGCAAAATATATGTCTTTATCTTAGGTTCTTATCTTTAAATTTTAGATTTTTTTCATATAAAAGTGGAGAATATATTTTGCCCTGGCATTATTGTTTCATATTTTTTCTTCAATGAAAATATTTATTTTATTTTCCTCCTTCTTTTTCCCTGTGATAAGCTAGGAATGTATTGTATAGTGATAGAGAACTTGCATCACGAAATCTTGAGTTCAATTTCCCCTATGTAATACACACACACACACACACACACACATATATATATGTATATATACTTGAATCAAGATTATAGAACTTTAAAACAATTTTTAGTTTTTGAATAATTTCAGATTTGCTGGTAATAGATAGTATAGAGATTTTCTATAACCCAAGCACATTTTATTCTTCTTTCAGCATCTTGCATCATTATAGTATATTTAAAATATTAAATTAAACAATACTGGTATAATACTAGCAATTGAATTCCAGACAAGATTCAAATTTCTCTGATTTTTCTACTACTGTTCTCTATTTTCTTGCATGCTCCAGATCCTAATCAAAGACAATACAGTGCACTTAGCCAACTTTTTCAAAGAACATAATTTTTCTTTATTTACCTTATTTAGTATCTTATAGAACAAACATTATGAAAGAAAAATGTGTTAATCTGATTCTGTTAATTAACTTTATACCAAATGTAAAGAAGGCTTCAAGGTCATTCTCAAAAACATGTATGTCATTCTCAATAAATAACATGAAGGAGAACATGTATTGTAAAGCAAAGCACTTGTGGGTTCAGTTTTATGGAGCATTTTTATAGTGCTTATATAGTTTTAATAACTGTGAATGTTATATAATCTTGATTCCCCCAAATATATGGAAATAATGTTCTTGAATGGATATAATGGTCATAGTATTTTTGCTGAATTAATAGAAAATGTTGACAAATACTATTCAAAATACAAGAAATTCTGCTTTAAAAATATTCTAGTAAGATATAAATGACAATATAACTTTGAAAATACAGCAAAACAATAGTTAATTTTTATTTCAGCACCAAAAATACAATTTAATTGTATTAAGATGCATCTTAATATTTGATTACACAGACTATTGGAAAGAGGTACATTTAAATTCACATACTTTACTTTCATTTTCAATACTGTTTATCTTAATTTATCATTGCTGCTTACTGATATGCTTCAGTTATAAGAGAAGGTCACATAGTCCTCCTCAGGGCATTTCAATCTCTGGCAACAATTTTTATTTGCTGATCATAAATGTACTTTAGATTTCTGCATTGTTATTTTATGTAATAATGTCAAGGACAAACATTCTGAAGCATGTCTAATAACGTTGAGATCCATTTTCTTTCCTCTACAATTCAGCACCCCATTAAATTTAAAAAATAACTGGATATTTCTTTAGCATGGTAGGGGGTGTAGATATTCTTCAAAAGGTTTCTACTTTGTTTTTAAATTTTTCTCATTCTTCTTAGTTTGGAGAATGCCTGTACAAAGAATAACATGAGGTATGAAAGAAAAGTCTCGTAGAAGAAAAAATTTACCACATTGTCTATACTGCATTTATACCTGATTCTAATGAAACAAAAAAACTAATATAATGACTCTGATTATAAATAATGCATGAATTAAATGGTAAAAATTATAATAATTTAGAATAGGCAATCTATATGCTATCTCATTATTTTATAAACTACTTTTTAAAAGTCATTTAGAAAATGTAAAAAAAATCCATAAGAATTACCCATCTGTACTTAACCTAAATACGTTAACTATTATGATTCTTTGTAACCATCCAATAGACTATTAACCTCCTGTTGGTAAAGTCCAACACTTGTTTGTCCATTTTTGTTTGCCCCAAGCAGGCCCTCCAGGGTATTTCATGAATGAGTAGCCTAATGAATGCTTAGGTATAAAATTTTTTGTAAGAATATTTCGACTTATCATTCATTTTATTCTATGTGAAATATTTTTTAAAAAATTGTGGTGAGCAGTAACCATTTACTCTTATTTTTCTTGCAGATACTTTTTTCCAGCCTAGCCTTACCTCTTAAACTCTCCTTATAATGTTTATATTACCTATAAATTTGTATTTTTTTAAAATTTGAATAATTTAGATTAACTTTTCAATTTACAACTAATTCCATAAAGGTAATTTCTCCACATTAAACTTCTTATCCATAAAAAGAATAACAAATTCATGTGTTCATTCTTTATTCTGAAGAATAAATTGGCCAATGTGTAAGAGGAAATTTTGAGGAGTGTCTTGCATATAGTGATCTAACAATAAGTTTGCAACATTATTTTGTTCATCTTGCTTATTGATTTTATTTTTACAGTATCAAGAAGAGCTCTATTGTCATGTACACATTTAATACATTGTCAGTTCATTTAAAATATTTGTATGCATAATCTATCATTTTGCCAAAGATTTAAAAAGTCATTTTCATCAAATCTAAAACTCTATTTACAGTTTGATCTATTTATTCATTCTTGGTTTTAATCCATTGCTCTGTGTGTTTATTGATTGGTCATATGTAGAATAATGGATTAATGCCACTATACTGGCAGTAGGCCAGTTATCCCCAGAAGAGGTTCTTATGAAAAGGTTGAGTTTGACCCTATTTTCTCTCTCATGCACTTTCTCTTTTTTTTCTGACTTTTGCTATGGGATGACACTATATGAAGGCCCTCATCAGATTCAGGCCCATTAAATTTGGTCATCCTAGTCTCCAGAACTGTATGAAATTAACCTCTGTTCTTTGTAAATTGTCCACTCTCAGGTATTCCATCAGCACAAAATGGATCAAGATAATAAGCTTTACATCTAGTTATTGTCTTCATATCTAAACATCCGTTTAAGTAAAGCTATTTGGAGTGTCACACAACCTGATCTTGAGTAATCTGAACCACTGATACACAGAGACCTTTACTGAGAACACAGAGGGAAGTCTTTGCTTTTTCTCTTCTGTGCTATACTGCAACCTGAAAGAATCTAGAAAGGAACTGCTATTTTCCTATCAATTATCTGATGTTTGATAATGCACACATGGGGAAACTGTGAGAAATGATTGAACAGAAGCTAGACTATTTTAAAAATTATCAGGCACATGAAGTGAAAAAAAATCCTATATTTAAAATGAGTTTTAACCAAAGTACACAAAATTTCATAAACGGCCAGTGGTGCAAGCATGTTGAAAGTAATTATCACTAACTATCACTTTTGAAGACATAATGTACTTGAAAAATCCATTGTGGAAAAGGGGCACAACTCTATTCCTTACATAGCAAATTTATAATATAAATTTTATTAGTGAACAAGTTCTAATGGAGGAATAGTAGAAATTTGAATGAGGAATCTGTGGGTTTTAGTTGATTGTTCTGATCTGTATTGTCTTGCACTTAATCCTTATCTTTATGTCTTAAAATTGCACACATTTGGTAAAATGAAATAATGACCTGGATTCCATCCAGTTAATAAGTGCAAAATTCCCCCAAATTCTCAAAGTTCAAGCTATTGGAGTCCTAGGACAGAGATGGGTGTAAATTTGGATAGTTCTAACAATCCAGGTCTGGCTACTTGTCCCAAATAAATCAAACAAAGATACAATGGTGAGAGGCAGGAAAGAGATTTATTCAATACAGCTGTATCAGGGAGACCAGGAGAATCAAATATGCTCAGCTCTATCTTGGGGCTACTGATATGACCTTCATGTTTAAAGAGAGGAAACACTGGGACAGGGAGCAAGAGGCATGCATAATTAATCAGTCTGGTTTGAACTGATCTGATAGATCATTATCTCAAGTCTGGTTCTACAGAATGCCTCCAGAGAAGTTTTATCATTTGAGGGGCAATCTATTTCTCACTGTGAGATATTCATTCATGCTTAGGTGGGTAGCCTCAGTTCCCTTCATGGAGTAATTGTTCCTATTTGGGGGAGCAGTCTCTTCAAGGGGTAATCTGCCTACAAGACTCAGTATTTCTAACAGGTTTAAAGAAATAGCTGGAGACTTTAGGTGCTACTGTATGGATGAAACAAAGACAAGAATTTTGTGCAAGACAATATTGATCAAAACAATTCTTAAATCCTATTACTATATATACTATATTATTTTAGTGGATGTTCTTGTTAATCAAAACTCAGTGATACACTTGTATAATTTTATTGGAATGCTAGATACAAAAATATCTTGAATTTCTCATGTATTTTTTTTTTTCTCATATCTTCATTGTAAAGGCAATTTTAGAGGTTGCAAGAAGGAATCTGCCAAGTTAGGCTTCTGCTGCATACCTTAATTCCCTAGTACTGGCTCCACTACCCTCAAGGATAGGAGAATAGGAATTATTACATTTGAAAATGATGGCTTCGTGGTCCCTGAGAAAGGCATTTCTGGACTATAAACTGGCAAGAAACTTTTTAAACATATTGTATTTCAAAGGGCCAGAGAAGGAATTTACAAAAACATGTTTTCTAAAATAAATTCTTTAAGAAAAGGGAGGTCAAGGGCCTGGATTCAGAAAGAAGCTCACTTTCAAAAGTTTCGTACTGCTGAAGGGACATGAAGGACTTCTTCATCAGCTGTAAACATCCAACTATTTTTGCAAGCATCACAGAAAATAATTCAAAACAATTTGTTTATCTGGAAAAAAAATGCTTATAGTTATTTTTCCAAATAAGCAACAATACACAGAGTCTTAGAGGAGAGCTGATCTATATTCTTTATTGGAGAAGGCCTTAATTGTCTCAACAAGTACATGAGAAAATTTGTTAGTACTGTTAAGAGCTCAAAAACGATCCTGTTTCAAATTTTAATTCTGTCACCAGTATGCAAGTTTAGGAAAATAAAAGCACATATCTTTGTGCATTAATTCTTATTCAGTAAAGTTGCCCAATTTTTAGTTCTGCCAAAGTTAAATAAAAAAAAAAATGAGTAGTTATTATTGTTCTTACCATATACTACCTTTTATTGATATTTTAATTTCAAAGGATGCTAAAGAACTTTCTGAAATTTCAGGAGTGATTAGGGTAAGTAGTATGTAATGTTCTTAAATAATATAAAAATAATCTATAGGTATCTTGTGAAAATAACAGCATCTTCAATTTTTCACAAGTAAGAGTAAAACAACTATGATTCCTAACATGGAACTCACCTGTTTTAGACGGCTCTTTGGGTGCTGTGACCAAAAGACCTGACAAAAGCAATATGAAGGAAGAAAGTTTATTTAGGGGCTCACAGTTTCAGAGGTCTCTCTCAGGTGAAGCAGAACATCATGGTGGAAGACTATGGCAGAGGAAAGCAGCTGGGAACAGGGCACCAGGAAGAAAAGAGAGAGAGACCACTCACCAGATACAAAATGTATACCCTAAAGGCATGTCCCCAATGATCTGCCTATCCCAACCATACCCTACCTTTCTATAGTTACCAACAAGTTCATCCCTAACCAGGGGTTAATGCACCGATTGGGCTAAGGCTCTTATAGTTCAATCATTTCACCTCTAAACTTTCTTGCATTGTCTCACACATGAACTTTTTGGGGACACTTCATATATAAACCATAATACCACCACAAGTTTATTGTTTTCCTCACAAAGCTATTTAACAAGAGACTTCATTGAAGGACTTAAAAGTTTCCTTGTAACAATATATGTGCTCTGTGTTCTGATGTCCATCTGTATAAATAAAAGAGGTCCTACTTATAATAAGCTCAAAGTCTATTGGGAAAATTCATGACAATAATCATGTGAATAGAATGTCCTAAATATAATTCCCACAACGGAATTATCAAATCACACTCTAAAAAGAAAAAAAGATATGGCACTGGTATTGTTCAAAATGATATTAAGGTCAGGACTGAGAACTACTGATGTAGTAGATGAGTTCAGAAACTGTATTGAAATAATGAATGAAACAATGTCTATTGCATTTACTTGAAGAATATCTTTATTTAATATGAGAACTATGCAGAGCACCTATGTGTAAAACTAGAATTTCTCTTATTAAGAGGTACTAAACAGAAGAAAGAAACTGACTACATATTTCACATTTAATAATTATTCCTAAATTTATTTAGGATTGTAAGGAATGATACTTGAGAACATTATAACTCAGATTTGGATATGCTATTTATTTTGAAAATTGTGACGGAAGATACTGACTATTTGATGAGGTGCCCAAAATGACAAGTGATGATTTCTTTGCTCATTTGAGAATTTAATAATTTTTAGTGGCCTGTCCATGGATCCCATTTAAGAACTCTTTATCATCATATTCTTCCATTTAAATTCTTATCTAAAATTCTTAGATTTATGCCTGGTCCTAAGGCGTCCTAGGATATTTAATAAGCTCTAGCTTCTGATAACAAGATCTGAAATCTTAATTAAAAGAACGACTGACCTAGCATTAACAGAGGAAAGGAATATAATCACATATTGATCTTTTTAAATTGGTATGCCAATGATGAGACATTACTGTCATAATAAATTGTCAACACTTTCAAAACTAATCATTCCTTTTGATTGTGCTTCAGATAGTTAATAGGAAAATTAATATCCTAAAGAATTTTAGACATAGTAGAAACATGACTCAGTTTTACTTGATTTTTTTATTCCTAGAAAACTTGAATTACTGAGAATTTTAGAACTGAGAATAATAAACATAGGCAATATATTTTATATGGTTTTAATTTAATTTGTACATTCTGTGAATGCATTTCAGATGTTTTTGAAATTGTATCTTTGATTTTATTAAAGTTACTTAGCAGAGTCAGAGGTCATTATACTGTCAGTTCTTCCTGTCTCTCTTTGAATAATAATCAGAGAGAGACAGGATTCTCTCTTTATTTGATTATTTGTATAATCAAATAAAGTCAGTGAAGTGTATACAATTATATTATCTAATGCTGTTTGTGATGCTGTAACACACACTTCCTGAAAGCTAAAGAAATATGTGTCCTCATCGTAGGAGTAATAAACACAGGCAATTATGCATAATTATGGAAATTAAGTTCTAATTAAGGCTCGATTTCTATCCACAAATCTTTTAAAGTTTTTACTGACATGAAAGAAGATCAAGGTAACTCAAGGTACTAATCCCCACTATGGTTAAAGATGAAATAAGTTTGATTAGGGAGGTCTGCATATAAGTCAGTATTCTGACAGCACAATCTATTCAAGAACATAACTCCATTTGCATTAGTATTTGCACAGTTATTTCTAGCAACATTTCAGAGTCAAGAAAGAATTTTCCTATCTTAAAACTACATTTACTACTTGGAAATTTGTAAAATAATTGGTTGTCCATACAATTTTACCTATAAAAGAAAGTCTTAAACATGGTGCTAAAGTATTGCAAAGAAAAACTTTGGAATACTTTTTGCTTAAACCTAATATTGTTCTTTTATAAACTCAATAAAAAGGCTTCACATTTTATAATGTTGATGAATAGAACAGAAGTGCACAATATGACATAAGAAAATTTAATGTACATCATTCTACATATACGTTCTAATCTAAATAATTTTATAATGTATGCTTTCTATTCTATGGTACTTTACATAAATATGGTGCATATATATCAATTTTTAATATTTGTTACATGTCAAACTTTGTGCTAAACTGATCTACACATTTCCATATTTAACTGTTTCTGTCACCTTCACATAAGTGAGGAACTGTGGCACATGGAGTTTAAATTACTTGATCAATAGATCAGTAAGTGACACAACTGGGTTTTGAATCCACATAATGATCCTGAATACTTAACATTTTGTCTGTGTAAGCCACCATCCCGTTTTTAATGCAAATATCTATGTAACATGTTATCATATTTTAATTTAAGTAGAGAGCAGTAGGGAAAAGTGTGTAGCATGTCTTTTGTGGACAGAGCCACAACTATATCTAGGACTCATTTATAGGGAACACAAACTGATTTATGGTGAATTTTCTTCACAGCATTCAGGGATCACATTCAAGTCAGTATTTTCAGCTTGGGTATCATACAGCAGAAGATCTCTTTTGGTCTGCTATTCGCATCCTTCTATTCTGCCATCTTAGTTATTACTTGCTGACAAGTTTCACTCCTCTTTACCCAGTACATTTTCTACATATATTGACATTAAATCTCAACAACAAAAACAGTGTCAGAAGCACAGTGTGAAACAAAACAAAAATGAAAACACTTAACTATTAATAGAGAAGTAAACACACTTGTCTGTTTTTATCTCAAGAATGCCATTCATTGAATAATCAAAATATAAGGTATATTGTTCCATTTATTTAAACAATTATGTTTTCTCCTTTATGTGAGATAATTAAAAATAGAAGAAAGGGAAGTCATACCTTCTACCTTATTGATAAATGTTTGAACTATGAAGACTCATATATTTATGCATACAACTTCCTACATATAGCACCAAGAAGTCCCTAAAAATGAATGTTTACAAAATAAAAAAGATTAATGAATGAATGAATATTATAAAATTATACCAAACACCTCGTGAAACATCATGAAGGCAATTATTCTCTAATGGTAGAGAAGACATGTGTTTCAAGCAACTTCTAGGAAAGAATACATTAAGTTTATCAAATAGTGGTGTATCAGACAGTTAATTATCTAGCTTCAACTAACATTAATCAGTACGTGAAAAACATAGTGTCCATGAATGATGGCCTTCATTTTGTTAAAATGCATTTTCTGGTAGGCAAAGGAGATACAATACATTTTGGGGTTTTTGATATGTGAAAAATGCATTTATTTTGCTCTCACAATGAATTGATAGTAAGATAGTACAAAACTGTATGTAAGAAAAGTTTTTCTTCAGAATTTTGTGTGGAGTATCCCAATGGTACAAGGATCATACATAGTTACCACAGTCCTGGTTAAAAAGGACTGATGATATTCTGATTTATTAATTTTAAGAAAATATTTGTTATGATTTTTTATAGACCAGCTCAAACAATCTAATTTTTTGTTTCAGTATTCTGATGCCCGATGTTGTGCTTAATTGCAAACGTATTTTAAAACATTTTTATTATGACTTAGTGATTACAACTACTAATCTGGAAAATATTTTCCATATTGTGCTTAAATGTTACTTAATTATCTACTTGATTACTTTTTTTGTTTATTTCATTCTCTTACTATCAGATTAATCTAAGTTTTCTCTCTACTCACTTCTTTGGTCACTTTCTGGAAAATATGTTCAGTTTTATTTTCCAAATTTTCTATTGAGGTTTTCACTTGAGCTAATGTTTTTATTTTTCAAAAATTCTTTGTAACTTGTGAATATTACCTTTAAAAGCTTTCTAAAATTTTATGTTTATTTATGGATTTAATAGATACAAATTATTTAGTTTATCTTGACTCTAACTTATTTCCATTGTTAGTTGTTCTTTCAACTGAGAATCAGCCTTAATATCTTGTTAATATTCTCTGATCCTTGTATGAACTTTCACCTATGGTATATATGCTTCTTCAATTTTACTACATACTGACAACACTTTTAAAGAGATTATAAAAATTTGTGAACATATTAATAATATATAAATCTTGTAACTGCTACAGTCTCAAGAGTAAACTAGTTACTACCAAATATTTTATTTTTATCAGTCTCTGAAGTATATATATCACCAATTTTTTTTTTTGGTGTCAGGGATTGAACTCAGGGGCACTTAACTTCTGAGTCACATCCCCACTCCTTTTTGGTCTTTTTATATTTTATTTAGAGGCAGGGTCTCATTGAGTTGTTTAGTGCCTTGCTAAGTTGCTGAAGCTGGCTTGAAATTCACCATTCTTCTGCCTCAGCCTCCCAAACCGCTGGGATTACAGGCATACACCACTGTGCTGGGCTATTTTCTTACTATTTTTATTATTTCAATTTTTAATTAAAAAGTATCTTTTCTGGATGCTATCTTTCTGTTGATTACATATTTGGAAAATACCTTTTTCAAGTTGGAGAACTTACTTTCTAATAAATTAAACCTTGATATTTGTGAACAAAATTTTTTTTATACTGGTACTTAACATATTTCCCTTTGGACTGAGTATTGTGTTAGTTGATTTAGAAATTATTTCCACCATTAGTTGGTAAATGTGTTCCCCTGTGCCTTCTAGTAAATGGTTAATAATGTCATGTATTTTGAAATAATAAATCCATATGGAATTTGGTTTTTTGTGTACAATATGAAGCAAAAATCAAACACTACTCCCCTATTTATAAAAATTTTGACACTTTAAAGGCAATCATTTTCATCACAGATCTGCAATGACTATTTATTTTTCTACATATGTATTGGGTAATTTTTGAACCATTCCATTTTGTGTCTATTTGCCTATTAAAAAGTCAATAATGCCTTATTAATTTTATAATCTATCTTGCTATTTGATGTAGGACATTCTATCAGATTTTCTTCATAAAAATCTTTGTTGCAGCTTTTTTTCTTCTCTATGTAAACATAATCAGCAAAGTAAAAATTGAAAATTTATTGGAATTGAAATGGATTTTCAGAATATAGCACAGATGGAATCTATAGAGAGTATATTTTTTTCTATTTAACATTATAGAAAACATGTATTGAGATCTTATTTCAAGAATTAGAATCATTTTCTCCATTAAGGTTCCTTTAGAACTTATTAAGGGAAGAATTTGTGTTGCTATTATATTCTTGCTGCAGTTGATTTTCTTATATGCCTTCAGAAAACTTTTAATGTAAAATTAGCTCCAAGTACACAAAAATGACCATATTTTACATCTCACCTCATACAGGCAGACGTTAACAGACTGACTGAGTGATTATGATTAATTTAGACTTTTTGAGGAAGCAGCATCAAAATTTTAAAATGGGATTTGGCCTGCATGAGTGGAAGAAACAGAAATTGGGACTAATGCTCTGAACTTTGATTCAAAATGAGAATAATTTATGCCATTAACATCAGTGTGGAGATTTAACTTAGATTTTCTGTTCCATTTTGTGGAACAAAATAAAACAAATCAAACTCCCTTTGCAAAACAAAAAACAAAAATAAAACAAAAAAAACAAAAACAAAAACAAAACTCCATCATCAAGGAGAAGGTTGCTTGTTTCTTTCTTTCATTTTGTTTTTTCTGCTATGGCACCAATGCTCCCCCACCCCCAGCAGCTGTACTTAACATTTTGAAATAGAACTGAGTTAAAAGCAGGTGTTCAAGCATCTTGCTAGTTTAAAGGAGAACTTACAGTAATTTATGGCTCTAAGTCTATTTAAGAGCAAGTTCGATTAATTACATTGATTTTTGTGTTTATGGCATATATTCTTTAGTGGGTCTTAAAGATTAGCAGTTTTATTTCCTTGTATATCAGAGAAAATTAATTAGCACTGTTTTGTTTTATAAAGTCAAAAAATCACCAGAAGCTCCCATGAAAGGTCTTATTAATCATTTCTGTAGAAAGACACTGTACGGGGCTGACAATTTACAACACCCTCTGTATTGTTCATTTACAAGAGCCTAAGGATATATCTCTTATTACAGAATATTCAGCAAAGCTACGATTTTCTCCTAACCTCTGTGCATGCCTCACTGTAAAGATGTCCCAGTTGCAATGGTTCTACTTGGCCCCATTATATCTTAGCAGATCATTCTGCCAATGTGTAGTGAATTATGAAATTTCCACTTTGATTCTCTTTCCTTCTCTTTCACTAAAGATCAGGGATAATTGGCTAGGAAGCACAAATGAATCACATCAAACACCATTATAGAGTGATTTTATTTATTCTTTTGCATCCATAGTTTGGTTTTGTAGCTTATATTTTAAAATCCTCCGTGATAATCAGTGATTGACGTTGCAGATAAACCATACTTATAAAAATATGTGAAACAATAATTTTATACAAATTGAGAGAATAAATTTCACAATGTATATTGTAATCATTCTTGGGGTAAAATATATTGGAGGCATGTTATTGATTTATTGAGGTCATTAGGACAATAAAATAACCCCTGAAGATTTCATTATCTTTATGTTTTAGGTAGATGTGGGACTCCATAAATAAGCTTTATAATTCAAAAATATTTTGTAATATGGCAGCAAGAAAACAGAGTTATTTAAGAAATTTTAATATATCTTTGATATAACCCTTGCTATTTAAACTCAGCAACATTTTACTGAGCAGGTGAATTACATTTATAAAGTAAAAAGACCAAATTAAATCTTCATTGGATTAAGATTAGTTGTTCAGGAAATTACATTCCTAAAATGAGGAATAGAAGGGAGAAAGGTTTTGTTTGATATAGACTTTCATTACTAGTTTCAGAATATCTAATATTGAAAAATGTATTAATAAATTCAAATTCATTTATGTGTTCTTTATTTATTCTTCAATATTTCAGACAGACATGTATTTTAGTCTAGAGAACATCTAGTAAATGTTCCATATAATAATACCTAAGTCTTTTTCTTTTTTCACATTACTATTTACTCCTCATCTTGGGACTTATTTGAAGCCAGAAGGGCAGAGCAGCAGGGTCTCCAAGGCCTGTAGTTACTGCTTCTCATTCTGACAAATCAATATAAAATGTGAGCCTGAAATCTGATATCATCAACCACATTTTCTCATTTTTCACAGCAGGAAATAAAGTTATTTCAAAATCCAGGGCATCAAATGCACAAGTGTTTATTGTAACATAATTTTGCCAGGCAAAATACTGAACTATTATTTTCTCATAATACTATGGTATAAAATGGTTGAATCAACATTTCTATAAGAATATGATGAAAAGAATAAGTCAGAATGAATATACCCTTTTTATATAAATGGTTTTTGACAATATCTATCATTTGAATACAGGTCAGTCTAGTGCAAATTGTGAAAGAAGTAAAAATGTGTTTTCAATAGTTTAACTTTTCATGGTTCTGTTTTTTTATTCTATTTTGATTCACATTTTTTTCTGTTGCTCAGGATTGAGTACTATCATACTTTCTAGTCTATCTTGCATTTACTATATCTGGACTAAAAAATTACTTGTATGAATTATGAATTTTTAATAATATGAACTTGCTTTTGGTACAATTTCAATAAAATGAAGAAGGTGTTTGGCACTGAGTTGTTTCCCATTATCTATAATATCACACAATGAAGGTCATTACTTGTACTGCATGTCCTAATTTGTAAAACTCAGGATATAATTGTTAAAATATGAGAATACCAACATTCTCAGAATGGTAGATATGCGTTATGGCATGTATTTAAAGCCTAAGAACCAGCTCTTTAAATATCTGCTTCTTTGACATTCTGAAAAGAAGCAGAGTGAATAACATCTTTATGCTTAAATATTAGACTGGATTTCACTGTGTTCCCCAGAAATAGTACGCTGGTATTTTTCGTATTGTGGGAAAGCTTTGAAATAACCTTGAGTCTATCGTGTCTGTGAAGCGCCAGGAAAAAACTCTATCACTAGCCTTTCACTGGGTCAAAGTTGAAAATCTTTCAAACAATGAGACTCAATCAAATAGAGAGGAAAATGTTTTCCTGAATGTCAAATGTTTCTTCTGATCAATAATTTTCTACCCTAACTAGAACAAAATGAGATCTAATTTCAAGTTTTGAAGCTAACTTTATAACAGATATTTTCATACCATATATAGATGAATAATCAGAAATTTTATCTCCTTCAATGTCCAGTTTAATGTTCTTTTTCCAAAATGGCTGCCAGAAATTTAGGATAAAAAGGTTTTTAGATATGGGATGAATATAACGAATACTTTAATATTAAAAGAAAATTTATGTTGATGACTTTGGATGATTGATCTTTTATTTATTTCTATTTAAATTATGATAGCATGAAAAGTTTATACTTTCTTCCAGCTTCTCTAAAAATTGCTTCAGTTCATTAATCACCTTAAATTTGTGATATTTACTTGTATGCAATGAAGAAAACATTTTTCCCTTTAATTGTATGAAAATAAAGCTGTGTCAAATATATGTGGAAGAAATAAATCAACTTGTGATGTTAGGTACTTTATCAGGTAGTATAGCTCCAGATGTTTCTTCAAGCATTGTTTGTCAGTTCTATAGAGTGAATAAAGATGATATTCAAAGAAGAGGAAGGATGTTCAGTGAAAAGGAAGAAGCAACTTAAAATGGTATAATAAGCACCAAATAAAGCACATGATTACTTCTTAGAAAATGAACCAAAGTTCATCATTCAAATAGCTCTTAACAGTTTAACTCTATTCAGATGGATGTTTATGTTGTGTTTCAATTTTGAATACATTGGAACCATTCCTTAGGCAAGCCAGATTTTAACTCAGTAGGAATTGGAATTCATCCAGGTAGCTGGCACAAAGCCCTAAATAAATACATGTTGAAGAGTACTACACTGCCACAGCAATGTTAAATTAAACTTGACATCCTTAACAAAAAGATTCATTATTTGCATACTTTTGGGAAATCTTATTTGTTCCCATAGTGCTCTTCCCTTGGTGCTCTGAGCAGCTGCTGTAAAATAAAATCTGTTTCTGCCACCTACGTCTATTACTCATAATTAATACTTATGAAAATACAAATATTTACAAATCACCATAATCTACTAGTGAAATTAGCTCAATCATTGGCAACATAACTTGAGATCACATTATTATCCAGTTATTAGTCTGGATTAGCTATTACTTTTTTTAAAAAAAATCCATTAGCTTATATTATGTTGCATCATTTCCCTAAGTCTTGTACTCATCTTTATGTAAAAATGACATCAAATAAACATTTACTTATATTCACCTCTAGATGCTTTGCTTGCATTTGCACCTCTTCAAATTATTTCTAATTATTTCCAGGGTCCTCTCTGGAGTTATTTTACATCAACTCACATAGTATTCCTGTTAGATGTTCTGTAGTAAGTGTCAAATTTGTCTTCTAGCATACAAGAGTAAGGATGACTGTGTATTTTCAAATGGGTAAGTGTGATGATTCAGTCATTCTGATGCTTACCCAAACCACCAATTTAAAGACATTCTTCAAGACAGGATTTTCTCTGTCTTAATTGCATGCTAATGGTAACCAGTCTTCACTATTGCTCCTTCCTTTTTATTCTTAATCCAAATTAAGAAGAGAACTAGAAGAACAGAAATGCCTGCCTTCCCTATACGTGGAATGCTTGTTACATTCATGCATTTTCTCTCTGGA
Organism: Sciurus carolinensis; assembly: GCF_902686445.1. Classification (NCBI taxonomy): domain Eukaryota; kingdom Metazoa; phylum Chordata; class Mammalia; order Rodentia; family Sciuridae; genus Sciurus; species Sciurus carolinensis. The sequence continues at coordinate 62,621,754 of NC_062217.1, read as the reverse complement.
TACACACCCTACATGACTTACCTGCAATGTATATGGGTGCAAGTATAGCTTAATCTAATCTACCCACCTATATTATTATCTTATCTATATAAATATTTAAGTTATTATCCAAATTTTCACCAGACTCAATTTGATAATTTATTTTATGGAAATATCTTATATGATTCATAATTTTACTCTCTTTATGCAGCAATTATTATTATTTTTTTGTAATGGGGACTGAACCCTGCAGTTCTTTATCACTGAGTCACATCCTCATAACCCTTTATTTTTAGATGAATTCTCACTAAATCCTGAAGGCTTTGTTAAGTTACTGAGGTTGACCTTGAACTTGGAATGCTCCTTTCTCACACTCCCAAATTGCTGGGTTATAGGCGTGTGCTCTCATGCCCAGCTAGGGTATTTGTTTTTTCATGTTTATTGATAGATATAAAATAGAAAGTTATTGAACCAATATGCATATATTATAGAAATATATCATTCTTTTTATTTAAGAAAACATTTTCTCACATTGTTTTTTTTATGAACCAATATATTTGAAAGATGAAAATAGGAAATATATCAATGAAGTTGTACAAATGTTTACTATTGACACAATAAAACTGAAGTGCAGAAACATTTAAAGCCCAAAAATACCTATAAGAACCCTTGTAATAGCATTTCATAGTAGAACATAAATGAGTTAAGGGGCTTCTGTTTTAAGAAGTCTAGAGTAATGTGAGACAACTTTAAGAAATTTGTTTCTGACGAAAAGTGATTTTTCCATAGTTGATAAGCATAGATTAATGTTCATCCTATCAGGCTTATATAAAATAGACATACTACTTTCTTATTCATACTAACACAAAGACTCAAATAAAATAAATATAAATGATAGATTAACTAGAAATAAGAAACTAGTGTAGTTAGAAGCCAGGTATGTATCCTAAACAGTTGTGTCCTCAAATTCCTACATAGATGCTATAAGCCTTGATGAGATTTATTAGCTTATTTCAAATTCAACAGAAAATACTGGGAAAAGAAAAGAATGTAATAATTATCACTTCATTAATTGCTATAGGTCTAGAGATGCAGAAATTATGTGAATAAGTGAATAATAGGAGGAATGTTCTGAGCTTCTTCAAAAAATTTTTAGATAAAACTAACAAACAAAATCTTATGGATTAGAAAAATATAAATTGCAAGCATGTTTATGTTTATGGGCCTTTATGTGTTTATTTTGTAATTTAAGAAACATGTGATCCTAAGTACACATCTGATACTTACATAATTAAATATGTGCAAAACCAAATTAAACGTTTATGCCTAACTATCTGTTATGGTTTAGATATGTGGTACTCCGCAAAGCTTATGTGTGAGCCAGTACAAGAAGGTTTGGAGGTGAAATGATTGGGTTATGAGAGATTTAACACTAATAGTGAATTAATTCCCTGATAGTGATTAATTGGGAGGTGACTGTGGGCAAGTAGGGTGTGACTGGAGGAGGTGGGTCATTGGTCGTATGCCTTTGGGGTACGTATTTTGTCCCTGGAGAGTGAAGTGCTCTTTCTCTTTCTCTGTCTCTATCTCCTTCTCTCTACACCCCCCCCCCCCACCTCTCTGCTTCCTGGTGCCATGTACCAGCTGCTTTCCTGTGCTATGTACTCCTGCCATGATGTCTTATCTCTGACTGAGCAATGGAGTTGATTGTGGACTGAGCACTCTGAAACTTATTTGGGGGTGACCCCCCAAATAAACTTGTCTACCTCTAAAATTGTTCTTGTTAGGGCCTTTAGTTTCAGGAGAAAAAAAAAGCTGATTAAAACATCATTTATTGAATATATGTCTGTATATTCATATACACAAAATCATATGTAAATACATATATACACATATATAAAATAAAATTATAACTAATACTAATTAAACACAGAAAAACAGTCAAAATAGATTATACCTAAATGTATTATATAAAAAATAGGAACAAAAATAGCTAATATTTTGGGAGACCATAGAAGATGGTTAGAAAAATACACCCACCCTGGGCATGGTGGTGCACGTCTGTTATTCCAGCAGCTTTTGGGAGGCTGAGGCAGGAGGTTTGGGAATTCAAAGCTAGCCTCAGTAAAGGTGCGGCACTAAGTAACTCAGTGAGACTCTGTCTCTAAATAAAATAAGAAAAGGGCTTAGTGGTTGATTGCTCCTGAGTTCAATCCATGGTACACCCCCATATCCCCAAGGGGAAAAAAAAAAAGAAAAAGGAAAAGGAAAAGATACCCATAATAATATGAAGCCTGAATTTACTTCAAAATCTGTTGTAAACAATATTTCAATAATGTGAAAACAACATACAAAATGAGTCAAAATATCTATGGAATGAGGCTATTTGAGAAAAAAATTTGAAAGAAAAGGTAACAGCAGAGGTAATTAGGAATAAAAATCTATTTGAGAAGACAAATCATGAAAGAATAAATGGGTGAATAAATAATATAAATATATATTAAAGGAACAGAAGAAGAAAAAGAAAATTTAAAAATCAAAGTGAGATAAAAAAGAATTAAAATATTTTTAGATAAAAATGAAATATAACAAAAGAAAACAAGATCCAAAGTATGGGAAGAAATAGTATTCAAAAGGATTAAACTCACACAATGAAACAGAATGAGTAACAAATATGTGTCAAGAAAACTTTTTTTGTAATTTAGATGTAATAAAAGTTTCATAATTTTGATGCACTTTCATAAAATAACCTGAAATGGCCAAAGTTAGTGTACTTCATGGTAAAAGTTTTGGAATTTATAGAGACCAACAGATATTCATTACCAAGAATATCAAGAAATTAATATATTAGAGTTCCACCAGATTTTTGCATAACTATTATTCATACCAAAAGAAAGAAATTTGGAGACTGAAAAGTCCCAAGATATGTACTCAGCCAGCTGTATACCCAAGAGAGCCAAGGATATAATTCCAGTATGAAAGGTGGCCAGCTGGACTCACAAGAAGAACTAATACTTCAGTTTGAGTCAAAATATAAGAAAAACACAAATGCTCCACTTTAAGGTAGTTAGGTGAATTTCTCTTTCATTATTTTTTTTTTTGTTTATTTAGGTTTTCAATTAATTGAAGGAGGTTCAATCAAATTAGAAAGGTAATAGTGTTTACTCAGTCTACTGATTCCTGTGTTAATTTTCTCCAGAAACATTGTCACAGACACACCCAAATTAATATTTAACCATAAATCTGTGTACCCATGACTAAGTCAATTTGGCATATAAATTGAAGCATCATAATAACCATGCAAGAAATCAAGAACCAGTCAAATTATGATCCTTTCCTCAAGTATCTACCTGAGAGCATGTTTCAGACAAGCAAAAATAAAATAGGATAATGACTAGTAAGGAACATGACATATCACTCAAAACAGTAAAATAGAATTTTGAAGATTGGATGGCTATTTGAGCCACACCAGAAAGAAGGAAAGACAATGATCATAAATTACTTGGGCTGCTTGTCTTTCTAAAAGAAAAACAAACAAATTAACAAATGAACTAAAAAATGAGCACTCTGTAAATAATTATGAAAGAACCCAGAGTCTGCACAATATAATATTCAATATGTGCAGGAAAAATTCAAAAACAAAAAGAACCAGTATCATATAGCCAATTATCTGTAAGGGGATACAATATGCTGTCCTAATAAGTCCCAGATGCTGGCACTACCAACCAAATATTTTAAAGTAGCTTCTATAACTATTTTCTATGGGGTAAGAGATAACACACATAGAATAAATGGAAAATTAAAGTTCTCTTCAAATATTCTAAATACATGGAAAAAGAAAAAAAATAACATTGACAATATCTAAAATAAAATAATAATTGGATGTACTCAATGGCAGAGTGGAAGTGACACATGTTTCAGTGAGCATGAAAGAAAAGAACTCAAAGATAGATTAACAGAAATTATGCATTCAGAAGAACAGAGAGAAATTATATTGAACAAAAAGAGGACAGATCCTTCCAGATCTGTGAAATCTTCTCACAACACTGTGCACAGTAATAGAAACAATTAAGAGTATGAAGAGCCTATAGAATGGGAGCAATTTTGCCATCTGCTCCTCCAACAGCAAATTAATATCCACAATATATATTTAAAAAAAAAAAAACACTTTCCATCTTCTAAGGTCTTCCTCAATTTCTTTCTTCAGTGTTTTGTAGTTTTCATTGTAGAGATCTTTTACCTCTTTGGTGAGATTGATTCCCAAGTATTTTATTTTTTTTTTGAGGCTATTGCAAATGGAGTTGTTTTCCTCATTTCCCTTTCAGATATTTCATCGCTTGCATATAAAAATGCTTTAGATTTATGCGTGTTGATTTTATAGCCTGCTAGTTTGCTGAATTCATTGATGAGGTCTAGAAGTTTTCTGGAGGAGGTATTTGGATCCTCTAAATATAGTATCATGTCATCAGCAAATAGTGACAGCTTAAGTTCCTCTTTTCCTATTCGTATCCCTTTAATTTCCTTAGTCTGCCTAATCACGCTGGCTAGAGTTTCGAGGACAATGTTGAATAGAAGTGGTGAAAGAGGACATCCCTGTCTTGTTCCCATTTTTAAAGGGGATGGTTTCAGTTTTTCTCCATTAAGAAAGATGTTGGCCATGGGTTTAGCATAAATAGCCTTTACAATGTTCAGGTATGTTCCTACTATCCCTATTTTTTCTAATGTTTTGAGCATGAAGGGGTATTGCATTTTGCCGAATGCTTTTTCTGCATTAATTGAAATAACCATGTGATTCTTATCCTTAAGACTATTGACATGATGGATTATGTTTATTGATTTACGGATGTTAAACAATCCTTGCATTCCAGGGATGAACCCCACTTGATCTTGGTGCACAATTTTCTTAATATGTTTTTGGATAAGGTTTGCCAATATTTAGTTAAGGATCTTTGCATCTATATTCATCAAGGATATTGGTCTAAAATTTTCTTTCCTTGATATGTCTTTGCCTGGTTTGGGTAAGAGGGTGATATTAGCCTCATAGGATGAGTTTGGTAGAGTACCCTCCTTTTCTATTTCCTGGAATACTTTGAGAAGTATTGGAATGAGTTCTTCTTTGAAGGTCTTGTAGAACTCAGCTGAGAATCCGTCTGGTCCTGGGCTTTTCTTCAATGGTAAGTTTTTAATGGCTTCTTCTATTTCATTGCTTGATATTGATCTAGTTTAAATTGTGTTTGTCCACCTGGTTCAGCTTGGGAGGAGCATATATCTCTAGAAATTTGTCAGTGTCTTCTGTAGTTTCTATTTTGTTGGAATTCTGATTTTCAAAGTCGCATCTCATTATGTTATGTATCTCAGTGGTGCCTGTCATGATATTTTCTTGTCATCATGAATTTTAGTAATTTGATTCTTTCTCTCTCCTTCTCTTTGTTAGCGTGACCAAGGGTTTGTCTATTTTGTTTACTTTTTCAAAGAACCAACTTTTTGTTTTGCCAATTATTTGAATTGTTTCTTTTGTTTCAATTTCATGGATTTCAGCTCTGATTTTAATTATTTCCTGTCTTCTACTACATTTGCTGTTATTCTGTTCTACTTTTTCTAGGGCTTTGAGCTGTAATGTTAGGTCATTTAGTTGTTGACTTTTCATTCTTTTCTGGAATGCACTCCATGCAATGAATTTTCCTCTTAGTACCGCTTTCATAGTGTCCCAGAGATTTTGATATGTTGTATCGTTGTTCTCATTGACCTCTAAGAATTTTTGTATCTCCTCCCTGATGTTTTCTGCTATCCTTGTTTCATTCAATAGCATATTATTTAGTCTCCAGGTGTTGGAGTAATTTCTGTTTTTTATTTTGTCATTGATTTCTACTCTGTCCATTATGATCTGATAGAACACAAGGCAGTATCTCTATTTTTTTGCATTTCCCAAGGGCTGCTTTGTGGCATAACATATGGTCTATTTTTGAGAAGGTTCCATGTGTGGCTGAGAAGAAAGTGAATCCGCTCGTTGATGGATGGAATATTCTATATATGTCTACTAAATCTAGATTACTGATTGTGTTATTCAGTTCCATGGTTTCTTTGGTTGGTTTCTGTTTGGAAGATCTATCTACTGGTGACAGCGGTGCATTAAAGTCGCCCAGAATTATTGTGTTGTGGTCTATGTGATTCCTGAAATTGAGAAGGATTTGTTTGATGTACAGGGATGCACCGTTGTTTATGGCATAAATATTTGCTATCGTTATGTCTTCCTGATTTATGGTTCCCTTAAGCACTATGAAATGTCTTTATTTATCCCTTCTGACTAACTTTGGCTTGAAGTCCACTTTATCTGGTATAAGGATGGAAACCCCCACTTTTTTACTGAGTCCATGTGCATGGTAAGTTTTTTCCCATCCTTTCACCTTTAGTCTGTGGATGTCTTTTTCTATGAGATGAGTCTCTTGCAGGCAGCATATTGTTGGGTCTGTCTTTTTAATCTATTCTGCCATTCTATGTCTTTTGATTGATGAGTTTAGGCCATTAACATTCAGGGTTATTATTGAGATATGATTTGTATTCCCAGTCATTTGGGCTTATTTTTGTTTTTTAAGTTGTCTTGGTTTCTCCTTTGAGTGGTTTTTCTCTAAGGTAGTTCCTCCCTTTGCTGACCTACAGTGTTGTTTTTCATTTCCTCCTCATGGAATATTTTGTTGAGTACATTCTGTAGCACAGGCTTTCTATTTGTAAATTCTTTTAACTTTTGTTTATCATGGAGGATTTTATTTCATCTTCAAATCTGAAGGTTAGTTTTGCTGGGTATAAGATTCTTGGTTGGCAACCATGTTCTTTCAGAGCTTGAAATATGTTGTTCCAGGCCCTTCGAGCTTTTAGAGTCTGTGTTGAGAAGTCTGCTGCTATCCATATTGGTTTTCCCCTATATGTAATCTGATGCTTTTCTCCTGTGGCCTTCAAAATCCTATCTTTATTTTGAATGTTAGGCATTTTCATTATAATGTGCCTTGGTGTGGATCTGTTGTGATTTTGTGCATTTGGTGTTCTTTAAGTCTCTTGGTATTTGATTTTCCATTTCATTCTTCAGGTTTGGGAAATTTTCTGATATTATTTCATTGAATAGGTTGTTCATTCCTTTGGTTTGTATCTCTGTGCCTTCCTCAATCCCAATAATTCTTAAATTTGGTGTTTTCATGATGTCCATAGTTCTTGGAGATTCTGTTCATGATTTCTTACCATCTTCTCTGTTTGGCCAACTTTATTTTCAAGATTAAATATTTTGTCTTCATTTTATGAGGTTCTGTCTTCCAAGTGGTCTAGTCTTTTGGTCATGCTTTCCATTGAGTTTTTTATTCGGTTTATTGTTTCCTTCTTTTCAAGGTTTTCCATTTTTTTTTAAAAATAGAATCTCTATCTCTTTGTTGACATAATCTTTTGCTTCCTGCAGTTGCTCTGTCAGCTTATTGGTATTATGATTCATTGCCTGCAGTTGCTCTCTTATCTCATCCTTTGCTTTGAGAATCATTTTAATCATGTATAATTTGAAGTCCTTTTCTCACATTTCTTCTAACATACTGTCATTGGATTCTATTAACATAGAATCTAGATTTGTTTGGATCATTTTCTTCCCTTGTTTTTTCATGTTGGTCATGTATCATCCCCTCTAGCAGCGCAGATCTGGGGTATTGCAGATTTCTCCCTATAGGCTTATAGTGGCCCTATAGAATTCCAAAACCTTTTCTTTAAGGGGTGATCAATATTAGCAGTGCCCAATTCAGACACTATGCAATCCTAGACCAAATAGCCCCTATGAGGACAATAACAAAATTGTCATAATAAACAGAATGAGTTCAAATATTATCTTCAGTGAAACAAACAGATTTGCAACATGGTCTGCAGATTCTAATGGAGGACAAAGAGGATGTAGAGGGATGTAGAATCTAATTTTTCAATATTAGATTCCATCTCACCCCAATTAGAATGGCGATTATCATGAATACAAGCAACAACAGGTGTTGGAGAGGATGTGGGGAAAAAGGTACATTCATACATTGCTGGTGGGGCTGCAAATTAGTGCAGCCACTCTGGAAAGCAGTGTGGAGGTTCCTTAGAAAACTTGGAATGGACTCACCATTTGACCCAGCTATGCCACTCCTTGGCCTATACCCAAAGGACTTAAAATCAGCATACTACAGAGATACAGTCACATTGATATTCATAGCTGCTCAATTCACAATTGCCAGATTGTGGAACCAACCTAGATGTCCTTCAATTGATGAATGAATAAAGAAACTGTGGAATATATATACAATGGAATATTACTCAACTATAAAGAATAATAAATTTATGGCATTTGTAGGCAAATGGGTGAAATTGGAGAATATCATGCTAAGTGAGATAAGCCAGTCTCAAAAAACCAAAGGACAAATGATCTTGCTGATAAGCGGATGATGACACATAATGAGGGGTGGTAAGGGGGCAAGAATGGAGGAAGGAGGGACTGTATAGAGGGAAAAAAGGGGTGGGAGGGGTGGGGGGGGAAGGAAAAAATAACAGAATGAATCAAACACAAAGGCACTTTGACTCTTATTGATCTCTTCTATATAGTTTTTCCGCCCCCGTTGAACAGACCTAATGATAATAATATTGAGAGATCTCAGATATGCATCATATGTGTTTGTATTTTCTATTCACATCAATATCTTAAACACAGTAAGTGTTTAATAAATACTTTGAAGTCTGTTTAACTCGAGGGGACAGAAACATGTGGCAGTTTGCCGTTGATATTAGTGACATGTGGGAACTGTGCCATAGCTACAGTTCTCCAGGAAGGGAGCTGGCTACCATGGGAAATGAAGAGCTCCCAGTGCTGGCAGAGTGGGACCTAAGTCAGGGCCTCCTTTACCATGGATGCTGCAGCAGTAACTTGGAAATGTATAGTGCAGAGTAAAAAAACAAAAAACAAAAAACAAAAAAAACTTAACACCAAAAACCAATACAATTTACAGATAGGCAAAAGAACTAAGCAGACACTTCTCAAAAGAAGAAATGCAAATGACCAAGTAATATATGAAAAAATGTTCCACTTTTCTAGCAGTCAGGAAAATGCAAATGAAAACTACACTGAGATTTTCCTCTCATTCCAATCAGAATGGTAATCACAAAGAATGCAAATAATAAATGCTGACAAGGATGTGGAGAAAAGGTACACTCATACATTGTTGTTGGGATTGCAAATTAGTACAACTACTTTAAAAGCGGTATGGAGATTCCTTAAAAGATTTGGAATGGATTCACCATATTATCCAGCTATCTCATTTCTTGGTATTTATCCAAAAGAATTAAAATAAGCATACTATAGTAATATAGGCACATCAATGTTTATAGAAGTAAAATTCACAAGAGCCAAGTAATGGAACCAGCCCAGCTACCTGTCAACAGATCAAAGAGAACAGTAGAGTAATGCTCATTCCTAAAGAAAAATAAAATTATGGTGTTTGCTGATAAATTGATGGAACTAGAGAACATCATGCTACATGAAATGTTAAACTCACAAAATCAAAGATCAAATGTTTTCTCTCGTATGCAGAGGCTAGATCAAATAAGGAAAAATGGGGGAATAACCCCATGAAAATAGAAGGAAGATCAGTGGAACAAAAGAAGAAGATTGAGGAGAAGGAAAGGAATGGGAAACTAGAAGAACGAACTTGACCAAGTTATGATATTACAAATATGAATATATCATAGTGAATTTTACCTTTATGTAATCTATAAAGCACTAATTAAAAATATATTAAAAAGTTTGACATATAAGTTATTAAGTACTGAAAGAGAAGAAAAACGGGAAAATATTTAAAGGTTTAATTAACACATCTTTTCAGAATTTAGTAAAACACAAATTTTCATAGTCTAGAAGCTCAGTAAAACTCAAATAGAATAAAACTATATCTAATACATTTTAATCACTGAAAATAAAGATAAGGAAAATTTCTTAAAAGTGACCAGAGGAAAATAAGACATTGCATATAAGGGAAAAATGATTGGAATGTTAATCATCAGAAACCATGACTGTCAGAAATTAATTAAGTACTGTCAAAATACTCAATGAAACAACTGTATTCTGGGCACAACTAAATAAATATTAAAATGTGCCCAAAATCTAAACAGTTAATTCATAAGTACAAAAAATAATAGACAATTCTTATGTTTGAACATAAAAGCAAAAATATGAAATATAATTTTGATAATAAAAATTCAGTAAAAGTAGACAAGAACAAGAGGAAATTTTTCTAGGAATACATAAAGTCTTCAAAATTAGGAAATCCTTAGAAACATTTAGGATATTAATATAATTAAAAGAAAATTTACTGCATATTTCTAAATATATACAAATATTATGTAAATTTCATGCAGATTTAGGTTAAAATTAAGTACAATTGCCATAAATTGTTAATTTTTAAATGTTAATATTTTGTATGCATTAGATAGTACATTATATGTTTCATAGTTTTATCAATACCTGCTTCAGTACAAATGTTAATCTCTTACACCATGGGCAAGCACAAAAGCATTTCCACTAGAATGGGAAACAGGAAAAAATATGCCCTGCATTAACATACACTATAAAATTTTACTGCACATTTAACACAATTAGAAAAAGAAAGCAATGGAATGATTAATCATAGAAAAGGATATCTCAAATAAAATATTTTCTATTCTTTCCTATTTTGAATATGTGTCTGGAAAATTTTCAAGAGCAAAATGATTGCAATTAACTAGTTTTCAAAACAAACATACCAAGTATTGCTTTTTTTTTTTTTTCCTTAACTGTCTCCCATGGCCCACATGCTAGAGGCTAAGTCAGTAGCTTGTGGCACTACTGGGAGGTAGTAAAGTCTTTGGGTGGTGGCAATTAATGGAAGGAAGTTAAGTCACTAAGGCAGGCCCTTGAAAGGGATATTAGAATCCGGCATCCTTCCTTTTATTTCTCTGAGCTTCCCAGTCAACATGAGATGCATGGATTTCCTCCTCCAAGTGTCCTGTCATGATGTATTGTGCTACCATGGGCCCCAAGTGATGTGGCCAAAGGAATATGGACTGAAATATCTGAAACCATGAGAAAAAATGAACCTTTGTAAGTTGATATTTCAGATATTTTGTCACAGTGATGAAATGCTAACAAATACCTATGTGGTTTCTAAAGTCTTTCCCTCTGAGTACTAAGTGCTCAAATTCATTCTCTATCTAAGGAGTTCATGCCAGGAACACTCAATGCTCTCTACACAATTAGAAGTAGGGTCCTTAGAAATTTTAGATTTAATCAGATTAGAGAGTCAATTTCCAAATCCAAAAAATAAATCAATCAATAAAATTTTTACTTAAGGGGTTGGAGTTGTGGCTCAGTGGTAGAGTGCTTGCCTGGCATGTGTGAGGTTCTGGGCTATATACTCAGCACCACATATAAATAAATAAAATTATACAAAAGATCCATTGACAACTAAAAAATATACACTTAAAAAATTACTTAAAATTATATTCATGCAGATTTTCATCTGGTATCAAAATCTGTATCAGTCAGTTTTCCAGAGTAACAATGCACAGAATACATATGTAATTATGGGAGGGGACTTGCTGGCTCATAGAATCAAAGAGGCTAAAAAGTTCTGCATCGACTGTCTTCAGACTGGAGAGAAAGGAAACTGATAACTACTCTGTCCTAGAAGCTTGAGAACAGGAGGGAGATGAATAATTCAGCCCCAGTCTCAGGCTTGAAGACCCAAGAGTTCCCAGGAGAGATGATAGTATAAGTGTGCATTCAGAGGCTGAAGAATCTGCTTGATGTCCATGGGTGACATTAACAGAAAACCCTCCACTTGAGAAAGAATACAATGAGTGAGAAATATCCTTTTTGTTCCATCTGGGCCCCCAGCCTATTAGATGGTACTGTCCACAATCAGGATAGGTCTACACTCACTTCACTGACATACAGGTCAGTTTTCTCTGGAAATACCTCCATAAACACCCTTGAAAGAATGATTTTCTAACTCTCAAGCCCTACCTAATCTAGTCAAGTTGGCAGTCAAAATTAACCAGTATAGTTGTTATAGTTTTAATATTCAAATGTCAATAGTCATCATATATGCAATTAAAATATGAAGAGCCAAATTATAGGAAATATATTAGAAAAAGAAATGAAATATGTAATAACAAATAAGGAAAAATATGCTGTTATAATCCTGACAGAAAATCTCCAAAATATATATGTCAAAATCTATAAAATATTAATAAAAGACTTTGAATTAGACCTGAATAATTGAAGAGACACACATGACCTTCCTTGAGAATGCAACATTTGAAATGTATCAGTTCTCTGAGGTTAATTTATTAATCGAGTACAAAAGAAAATGCTGACAGATGTTTGTATAAAGTCAATGTGGTTAGATATAAAGTTAATCTCAAAAATAATCAAAGTTAGGAAGGAAAGTTGGACTTTTACTGTCACTTTTTAAGTGGTATTAACATCATTAAATGATCATATTGAAACAAGTATGTAACTATTACAAATTACAAATTTCAAATGGCACAAATACACTATTTTAGTTGTAAAATTAAAAGAAAGTATATGTAAATTTATCTATAATAACAGAGAGAAGAAAACTTGATGTCTCAAAATGTGGAATAGGAAAATAAAATGTATTAAAATTTCCTTTACAAAACCTCTAATCCCATAAATTAAAAATTTGGAGGGATTATTTAGTCACCTTTGAATACTACAGTATACTTGACTCATTTAGTTTAAAGGTTTAATAAAAAAATTAAAAATTAAAAATAAATTTTTCTGTTTTCCCTAAGTGATCTAAACTCCAGGGTAATTCAATAGTTAATAGAATTGAATTTCTTTATTGAAATATTTTAAGTAATTGAAAAACAATTATTAACTTTAAATATTTTATTTCTGTCTTCTAATAAGGAAGATAAAAATAAATTCTCATAATTAGCATTATCATGAAATTTTATGCAACAGGACATAATAATTGCATGTATTTTTGGCTGAGGGTACCCAGGAGATTGAAACCAGGAGAGCTTTTCCACTAAATGTCATTCCCAGTCCTTGCATTTATTTTTTATTTTTAGCTAGGGTCTTTCTATGTTGCCAAGGTTGCCTCAGTCTCCTGAGTTGTCAGAATTATAGGCATGTACCACCATGCCTGGCTATTTACACACTTTTGATGCATATACACAACACAGAATTATATAATCGAGATAAGACTGAACCTGGAACTAATCACCCTCATAATTTAATTTTGATTTATATAAATTGCATTGATATATCTGATAGATGACATCTTAATTTAGAGTTTTCTATATCTAGAAAGAATTCACATCTAGAAAGCAGAATTGGCATATCACCAAGATACTAATGTTTGACCAGGATGCAGAATTCGTGTGATAGTTATCATTATCACCCTTGACTGATTGCAAGAGTGTGTTCTAACTGTGCAAAGAAAAGTGCACATTGATATTTGAAGGTTAAAGGAAAGCACTATGACATAGAAAGTTAATTAACTTCTTAATAACAGAAGCCCTGAGTTTTTAGATGGGCACATGATCACTCAATTAGAACATTAACCAACCTTCCTAGCATCTGTCATGACCATGTCACTAAATTCTCTGCAACATGAGATGTGTGTAAGTGTCTTCTATGATTAATGGGGGAGTGAGGAATTTAAACAAATTGGGGAATGTTTCTATATGTTTCCACTTTCTTCTAGTTTAGTTATATGTCAATTGCTGCAGTTTTATTATCCATTTTGAATCATGGACTTGAAGCACATTTAGAAGATGGTTAGGGAGGATTATTTTATTTTTATTACTTATATTAAAATATTTAATAAATCTAGTACAATCACTATACTGAAACCTAATAAAATATTGCTCAGTATAAATATGAAGAATACACCATATATGATTCAAACTTTTTCATAACACATATAACAAGAGATTTAGTGTTGGCAACCCAAGTATAGCTTATTTCAAGAATTTACAAATTTAATACAGGGAAATCTATGTAGCACATTCAGAAAAAGAAGAAGGAAATATATGACTGTTAAAAATGTGTAAGTGACTACACATGCAAATATAAATTAAAGTTGTTTACAAAATTTGTCTCTCCTAAGTAATCAATTAATTTGTATTTGAAACACTGTTAAATAAAATAGTGACATGAACAAAGGTGAATTTACTTTAAATAATATTCAGGTTTTAGAAGTTCTAGAAAATGAAATGCTGCAGAAAATATTATCAGTAAGCGAATCAAAAGACATACTTGTACTACATTTAGTAGATATTTGATTGTGTAGCTGAATATGGAGTGATTTTACTACCAATAAATAACAGTTTGGTAAATAAAATCAATATAAACTAAAGGTCCCCAAATCACTTTGATTTGCTTGTTTTAATTAGGTACTGGTGTCTGAATTAGAACAAGATATATTCCAGTCTTGTATAATTACATCAAAATGATTCTACTACCATGTATAACTACCATGTATAAAAAGAACCAATAAAAATATGTGTATATATATATATATAGAAAGGAAACTTTTTGGACTTGTTTGTATATGTGTGTGTGTTCACGATATAATGTATTTGTGTACATTTTACATAAACATATGTATATAATTTAGAATAGAAAAATGTTCTTTTGAAAAAATTGAAAGTGTGTATAACTATAAGAAATCCATGAAAAAAATATATAAGGCATGTCTAAATTAAAAGTTCCCTTTTTTGAATGAGAGGAATTGATATCATAAAATACCAATCCTTTCTAAATAAACATATACATTTATTGAATTCAACGTAAATGTCATTGAGGTTCACTTTTTGGAAAATGTGGTTTTTATATGAATAGGATAAATTTAATATTTGAAACAGCCAAGAATAATGACCTAATCATTTAATAATGATTTTCACATCTTTGGATCCAACAAATTATAAATGGAAAATATTTGTTAAAAAAAGTGTCTTTATTAAAGATGTTTAGCCTTTTATTCTTCTTCTTATTTCTTAAGCAATACAGTTCAGCATCTGTTTGCATAGCATTTATATATTATTAGGTATATTATAAATAGAATAGAATTGATTTAAGCTATATAAGAGGAAGTGCATAGGATATATGTAAATACTATGCTGCATTTTATAAGGGTTTTGAGCATTCGTGAATTTAGGTAACCACAGGAATTTTGGAGTGAATCTCCTAGAGATACTAAGGGATGACTGTATTAATGACAAATAATTTTTTTTTAAAACGCTATGATTTTCCAAATTAAGAAAGAAGTCCAGGCCGGGGATATAGCTCAGTTGATAGAGTGCTTGCTTCACGTGCACAAGGTCCTGTGTTTAATCCCCAGCACCACACACACAGACACACACACACACACACACACACACACAAACACACACATACACACAAAAGTCCACCAGGAGACTAGAGATCTCATTAATACCCTCAAGTAAACTGAGAACTTAATACCTGACAAAAGTGACATTTCAATTTATTTGGAATTTAATGACTTATTTAGCAGTTGATGAAGCAGATAAGGAAATAATGTCATCAATTTGGAACCTCCCTAAATTTAGGATGGTTTTACTTTGCTATTCTTAACTAATGATATTTGTAAAGGCCCTATTTCTAAATCGGATTCATAGGCACCGTGAGTTAGTATTTCATCATATCATTTTGAGATATGATGAAAAATTCAATACCTAACAGTATTTTCTCTGACCCACTCCTAAAATTCATGTGATTATCACATGAACAATACCCTCACCCAATCCTAACAGCTTCAATATTTTAATTTGGCATGAAATCTAAATTCAAAATCTCATCTAAATATAATCAATTTAAAAAGTTCCAAAACTTACCACCTAAATTATCTAAATCAGCTATGAGTGAAACTCATGTTCCATCTGGAGCAAAATTCTTCCTCATTCATGGACTTGTATAAAAAGAAAAATTTTATATACTTTTTCAAAATACAAATATAATGGAGGGACAGGTGTAAGATAGACACTATCATTGACATAAAAAAAACCTGAAGAAATAAAGAAATTGCCAGTATCAAATGAGTCCCAAGACAGTAGGACAAATTGATTTGAGTTTGAGGTCTGAGAATCATATTCTGTAATTTGTTGTCCTTCTTTGGGCACCTACAGCTAGCAGCCAGACACCCACCCTGGGTGCTGGAAAGCAACCCTGTCCTCCAGCAACTGCCTCTGTGTTAGTGACTGTCCACTCCAAGTCATTGCAATATTTTCTCAAAATATTATGTACAAAAATGAGGGAAAAATTAGAATGTAAAATACTTATGTATTGAGAGGTTCATGGTAAATACTGAACTAGGAATTGAGAATAAAACTTTTAGTGCAAAGACTGATTTTTAAAAACGTACATTATGTTTTCTGTTATACCTACCTAATGTTTTTTCTACATGGATCTTTCCTTTGTCATTTTTCTTCTCAAATAGAGAAACATTCAAACAATTTCTAAAATGTTTGAAAGAAAATGTATTTCTCTTTCAATCTGAATTATTGGAACTTACAATGAAACAGAAATGACTGAATTAGTTATCCTTCATTCTTATTTGGTCAAACTTAACTGTCTAAACGATTGGACTTTGTTTTAATTCTTTGTCAAAACAAATGATTAGTGTTATCTTCATTATACTCTGAACTTACTACACAGGATACTGGTCCTATAAGTAAGATCTTACTGATCTTACTCTTTAAACATGTGGCATACTATTGTAAATGTCTTTCTCCATTTTGTCATGAGACCTAGTTAGTAGACCAGTCTCTCATTTTTACAGTATTAGCTATGTTCAATGTTTCAGGATATCAGACACCACAACACCGCTATTTGCATACTTTCAAGTGTTCCTTGGTAATAACAAAGATTGCCAGTTACCAGATTTTTAACCTTTCATGTAAGCATACCTGGCTTCTTATAAAGATTACTATGACCCTTCTTTTAGGGACTTGACAAATTCTTCTGTGGCTTGACATATTTCTTCTATAATAGTGATTCTAAATTCTTAGCATACTTAGAAGGCAAATTGATCTTGATAAACACAGATTATGCTCTCCTCATAAATGTCCACCACTTGCTTTCAAATATCTTTTCTTTCTTGTATTAGTGCATAATACACTAGTGGTATACATAATAGTTGGGTTTATTCTGACAAAGTCATACATATATGAAATTTGATTTACTGCAATTCTTTCCCACTTTCTGCCCCTATTACCATTTCTCTACTAATCTTCCTTGAATTAGTTTCCTTATTTATTTTCAATTGGTACTTTATAAGTATACATAAATGTGGATTCATGTGGTATATACATGCATACACTGTGTTTATTAAAATAATTCCATCCCATATTTCCTCATCTTTCCATTCCCTCCCTCTAAATCTCTATCTTCTGCTCCATATTTATTTATTTATTTTTGGTACCAGGGATTGAACTCAAGGGCACTCGACCACTGAGCCACATCCCCAGCCCCTTTTTGTATTTTATTTAGAGACAGAGTCTCACTGAGTTACTCAGCACCTAAGTTTCTGAGACTGGTTTTGAACTCGTGATCCTCCTTTCTCAGCCTCCTGAGTTGCTGGGATTAGAGAAGTGTGCCTGCCCCTATATATTTATGATATCTCATTTCCCACTTTTTCTCTTTATTTTGCTCTAGGTTCCATATATGAGAGAAAACATTCAACTCTTTATTTTCTAAGCCTGGCTCATTTTACTTAGCAGTTTTTACTCTATGTTTCAAAAAACATTTTTGTCCATTTATTGATGAAGTCATTTTTGTTTGTTTTGGTTTCACATTTTAAAAGTTATATACTAAATATTACAAATTATTAAAAAGAATTCTGTTATTTTTATGAGCAAAACTCCATTCATATCACAGTTTATTTATCCATTCATCCATTGATGGGCATCTGGACTGGTTACATAAATTGACTATTGTGAATTGAGATGCGAAAACATTGATGCGGTTATATTACCATAGTATGCTTATTTTAGTTCTTTTGCATAAGCACCAACATACGAAATAGCTTGGTCATATGGGGGCTCTTTTCTCAGTTTTTTGAAGAATCTCCATACTTCATTCCAGAACAATAGCATTAATTTGCAGTCCCACCAAAAATATATGAGTGCAGATTTTCCCCCACATTCTCACCAACATTTTATTCGTATTCTTGACCATGGCAATTTTCACTGGAATCAGATGAAATCGTAGTTTTGATCTATATTTCTGATTGCTAGAGATGCTTAACATTTTTTCTTATATTTGTTGGCCATTTGTGTTTCTTTTTTTGACAAATGTCTGTTTGACTTTTTTGCCCATTTATGGATTAAATCATTTTTGTTTGTTTTAGTTTTAAGATTTTTGAGTTCTTTAAATATTCTAGATAGAAATCCCTTGTCAGAGGAGTAGCTGGCAAAGATTTTCTTCCATTTTGAAGCATCTCTCTTCATGCTCTTAGCCCTTTTTTTTGCTATGCAGAACCTATTCAATATGATATCATTCCACTTATTAAATCTTGGTTTTAATTCTTGAACATTAGGGGTCTTGTTAAGGAAGTCCATGTCTGCACCAGTAAGATAGTGTGTTGAGCCCGTGTTTTCTTCTAGCACTTACAGACTTTCTAGTTTAATTCCATAGTCTTTGATCCATTTTGATTTGACTATTATGCAGTGTGAGAGATAGTGATATACTTTTCTTTTTCTACATATGTATATCCAGTTTTTGCAGCACCATTTGTTAAAAGGGCTATCTTTTCTACAATACATATTTTTGGTACTTTTTCAAATTTCAGACAACTCTAAGTAAGTGTTTTGTCTCCATGGCCTCTATTCTATTTCATGAGTCATTGTGTCTATTATGTTTGTCAATACCATGCAGTTTTTGTTACTATAGCTGAGTAGTATAATTTGTGATACCTCCAGGATTGCTCTTCTGGTTCAAGATTAACTTAACTGCTCTCTTTTCTTTTTCCATATGAATTTTAGGACTCTTTTACCTACTTTCAAGAAAAATGTCATTGGTATTTTGACAGGGATTACATTGGATCTGTATAGTGCTTTTGGTGACATGTTTATTTTGACAGTATTAGTTCTGCCTACCCAAGAACATGGGAAGTCTTTTCATCTTCAAAGTTTTCTTCAATTTATTTCTTCATTGTTCAATAATTTCCTTATAGAGTTCTTTCTTCTCCTTTATTAGATCAATTCACAAGTATTTTCTTTTTACAGGTTATTGTGAATGGGATAGTTTCTTTCTTTCTCAGCAGGATCACTGTTAAGAGTATAGAAAAGTTACTGATTTGTGGATTTGATCTGTCTACTGTTACTTTGCTGAATTTATTTATCTGCTCTAGAAATCTTCTGGAGAAGTTTTTATGGGTCTTCTAGATATAGGATAATATCATCAGCAAAAAGAAGTAATTTCACTTCTTTTGCTATCTCTATCCTTTTAATTCCCTTTTCTGGCCTGATTGCTCTGACCTGAAAAATAGAAGTGCTAAGAATGAGCATCTTTGTGTTGTTCCTGAGTTTAGAGGATATGCTTTCATTTTTTTTCCATTCAATACAATGTTGACTTTAGTATTGTCATATGTAGCATTTATGATATTGAGGTAAGTTCCTTCTATTCCCAGTTTCTCCAGCTTTTTTAATATAAATTGGTTCTCAATTTTACTGAAGGCCTTTTCTGCATCTATTGAGATGATCATATAATTTTTGTCCATATTTCTGCTTATGTGGTGAATCATATTTATTGAATACCTTGCATCACTGGAATGAAATCCAATAGATCATGGTGTATTATCTTCTTGATGAGTTTTTGAATGTGACTCACTATTATTTTAGGATTTTTAGATTTATGTTCATCAGTGATATTGGTCTGTAGTTTTCTCCCCTTAATGAATCTTTGTCTGGTTTTGGTCTCAAGGTTATACTGGCTTCATAGACAATATCCCATCCCTTGGTATATACCCCAAAGATCTAAAATTAGCATACTACAATGATGTAGTCACATCAATATTTATAGCAGCTCAATTCAACAATATTTAAACTATAGAGCCAGCCTAGATGCCCTTCAACAGACAAAGAAAATATGGCATATATACACAATGGAATGTTAATCAGCCATAAAGAAAAACGAAATTATGACATTTTTCAAGTAAATGAATGGAACTGGAGAATATCATACTAAATGAAATAAGTCAATCCCAAAAAATGAAGGCCAAATGTTCTCTCTGATATGCAAATGCTAACTCACAATAAGTGGGGGAGGAGGGTTAGAAAAGAAGGTTAGAAAAGAATAGAAGTCCTTTGAATTAGACAAGGTGGAAAGAAGGGAAGGGAGGCGGGGAATAGGAATAGGAAAGATAGAATGAGTTGGACATTACTTTCCTATATGCGTATATGAATACATGACCAATGCAATTCCACATCATTACTGTGTGTTCCCTTATTGGGAGATTGTGAATTTGGGTGAAGATTTGTTTACCTATTTACTCATTTCCAGAGATCTTGTATTTGTACATCAGTTGATACGGATCCCTTTTCCTCTTTTATACATGTGTCCTTTTGTGGGTAGTTACATATTTTTTTCCTGGGATTTCTGTTTTTTATGTACGAGTAAATGTCCAGGAGTGGGACTTGAGACACCTCCATAATTGTTTTTACCTTGGGTTAGGTTGTTGGTTTGGGGTTTTTCTCTTTCCTACTCTATGTTCTGAAGTATTGTTGAGGCTTCCATAGGGCTAGATCATGTATGGAGTGAACTTCATTATTATTTGGCTGATTCGTGAGTGTTGCTCAGTATCAGGATCTGTACTCTGTGAACTTGAAGTGTCCAAATCACTTTAGCCAGAAAATACATGTCTAGTGTAGACACTTTGAGATCTGTAACAATAACTACCACCTGTAAAGGAATGATGGGGTCAGAATTTAACATTAGCATCAATAATAAACAGACATTAAACAGAAGTACTTACGACAACATCCACTGTATTTAAATTAAAAACAACACAAAGGGGTTAGAAGTTACATGAACTATATGAGAGCAAATGGTAAAATTAAAATTTATTAAGTGAGGAGGAAATAGGGGAGGGAGGTAAGGTAAAATTTGAAATAATATAAAGTGAACAGAGAAGAGGCAGAAAATAGGTAGTGTAGATATTCGGAGACAGGAGTCTGCTGAGGGTGAGGACATATGATGTCTACCTAGACCAGTGCACTCAGTCAGACATTGGAGATCAAGGTAGTCTAAACAAACCAAGCATGCCTAAGCAATTCTGTCCAGCAACAGGTCTGAGACAAAGGACTGGGGGGATGGTAAGCTCCTGCACACAGCATGAGGTGAGGCAGCACAGGAGAGCTCACATCACAACTTGCTGGGATGCTTGACAGCAAGGCCTCCCCTCAGCTCTAACTCAGCCTCAGCAACTGCAAAGACCTTCATTCCATGGCGAGTCTTTACCATTACCCTGGTTTCTCTGTCCAGACTGTTTGGCTTACTTAGACCATTGTGTCTGCAACTGCTGTCAGATAAGCTTGAGGAATGTTCCCTACATTGTAGCAGATGATGCCTACACAGAAGGAGGAGTAAAAAGTAACTAAAATTAGTAAAATAACAACAGACAGGAAAAGTGAACAAGAAAATTTGGCTATTAGTGGGTTAAGAGATTAAAGAAGGAGTAATAAAGAGAAATAAAAAACAAACTATAAGGAAACAAAGGAAGATCAAAACACCTCAAATTCATGTATAATTTTATATCACCTAAGTCAAACCAAAGCTACATAATAAATAGGTGAAGAAGAAAGCAATGAAAGTGAAAGTACATGTTTTTTCAAACCCATCTGCATAGTGAGAAAACACATACCATACACACATACACTCACACACTCAAGATCATGCAGAATGGAAAAAACAAATACAATAAAATTTGAAAAAAAATAATTAAAATTTTAAAAAGTTAAAATGGGGGGAAGAGAAAAAAGATAAAATTTATTAAGGAGGAATAAATGGCTTGTTTCTATTGAGATGGTCAAAATTGTTGACAAGGATCGATCTTTGTTGTTTGTATTTATTTTTGGGCTCTGGAACCCTTTGTGTTTCTTACCTAGCTGCTAGCCAGCACTCCCAAATTCCCCACTCCCAGTATGGGGTGGGATAGACTGAGCAGTGCTGACACATTGTGTATTCCCAGAGTGGGGCTGGTGCAGAATTCTAAAATGGACATTCCAGTATTCGGAATTTAGTTCTGACTTACCTTTAGAAGTCTGTCAGAGGGTATTTGCGATTTGATCCACATGGCCTGTAGATGGGGAGATGATGACCTCTGATGGAAGTTTGGGTCTCAGAGGCTTCCCTTAAATTCCACTTTTAGGGTGTGGAGTCTAAACCTCCACAGGGTTCACATTCACCACTACAGATGTGAATTACCCAGGATCAGACCTGGAGTGAGGAGACTCCTCTTTTGCCATTATTGGCATCTTCCTAATAACTCTTATGGAATGCCAGCATCAAAGAGAGGTCTCCCTTCTTTGTATCCCAAGGCTTATGTTGTAGGCAAAATTCTCTTTTGCAGATTCCAGTCACACTTATTCAAGCAGGCATACTCTGGGGCCCAGGACTGTCCACAGATGAGTATGGCTGTCAGTTTCTTTTATATGAGTTTCTTATCTCCTGCCTCTGCTCACTGCCACACAGTACTTATGAATGTTTCCTCCACCAGAAACCCTGGTTCCACCCAGACTGTCCTCCCAAAGGCTGAGTGATTTTGTTCTCTTTTCACTCAATAACTTCCATCACTGACTCTAGGTCCATTAAGATCAGCCTCCATCCCTGCTCAAAGCCCCCCTTTTCTTTGCTGTGCTTTCCTCTCCCTCTGCTCATGCTCCCTTTCCCCTCAGTAGTGCAGCCCTCACTACCATCTCTGTGGCCAACCAGGCTGTGTCTCTTTCACTCTATTGTATTGCTCTTCTATTATGTTTGGTATTTCACTGGCATCTTGCCTCTAGGATTTCTTTTACTGTCTGGTACTGAATTTCAGTCAGTTGCCTTATTTACCCACTTTTCTGAG
This sequence comes from Sciurus carolinensis, assembly GCF_902686445.1. Classification (NCBI taxonomy): domain Eukaryota; kingdom Metazoa; phylum Chordata; class Mammalia; order Rodentia; family Sciuridae; genus Sciurus; species Sciurus carolinensis. Next base: position 62,598,628 of record NC_062217.1, on the reverse strand, counting down.
GGGCAGTCTTTCTGTTTCTAAATCTTGAGCTTAAAACTGATGGGAAGTGCACCCGTCCTCTAATCTTCTCAACGACGTGTTTCTTTATTAATGGAAATAGTAGTTAGAGATTTTGCATTTTTTTCACATATAATCCTTTGATGAGGAATTATTTATGAAACTTACAGTTAAAATATAAATATACAAAATAAAATATGCATATAGCAATAGAAACATAGAGAGATACTGACCAAAGATCTATCATGTATGAGACATTTAGTCATTTCAAGTAATAGTAACACAAGCATACAACAAAATGGAAAAAGTACCCCAAATATTTTAAGAAAGTATTCATAAAAGGTGAAAAGTATAAGGCCAAAAAAAGTAAGTTCTCTAGCTTTGTTATCCACATGTTTTGAAATTATATTGTTCACAATGAAAAACTATTAGACTTACAAAACTAAATTGTACAGCTAAATACTCCTTAAAAAATATAATTTTCTTTAGTGTTAAAATTGTTCTAAAAATAATAGTTTACTTAAGTTTGCATATTTTGCTTTTACTACGTTCATACTGAAATTTCTCTACATTGAAACCCATATTTTTATAACTAAATGCATAAGTAGAAAACAAAACATGAAGATAATTTTTATATTTTCTTAGTCCAATTATTTATAATTATTGTAGAAAAAAAAATATATCTACCTCTCTTTCTCTCTTTTTCTTTCTACCTATAATTTCAACTTTTCCTGTTCTCTTGATTAAAATGATTCATGTCATAAACAAAAACACATGTAATTATTATCACCAGATTATTTTCCACATTTATTCCAAAACAATTACTGATGTAACATAAAATTTTGATCAAATGACTTAAACTTTCAGGGAAGACTTTATTCAAGGCAATTGCAATGGGGCAGAATTATTAAACATTGGACAGAGCTAGTGGAAATGTATTGAGAAAGTTGGAAAGAAGGTTGGTCAATATGATTAGGTCAACTGTGTTTTCTGATTGGCAGTTAGGAAGTTAGATTCCTATTGTCCCTCAGAGACAGACACAAAAGACAGAGGTACTATTTTCTGAATGACTATAGTACAAAAGAATGATTCCTAGATTCTTGGTTGTAAACAATTTTCACTTTGCCAGAAGCCATGGCACATACCTGTAATCCCTGCTACTCAGGAACCTGAAGCAGAAGGATCACAAACTCAAGGCCATCCTGGGAAACTCAGCAAGACCCTGTCTCAAAATAGGATATAAAATGGATGGGGGATGTAGTTCAGGGGTAAAGTGGTCCTGGTTTTAATCTCCTCCAGAAGAAGAAGGAGGGGGGGGGAGAGGAGGAGGAAGAAGAGTAGGAGGAGGAAGAAGAAAGGGAGGGAGAGGGGAAGGGGAGGAGGGGGAGGGGGAGGAAGAGGAATAAGAAGGAAAAAGAAAACGACAAAGGAAAAGGAGGCAGAAGGAAGAGGAGTTAAAAGAATAGGTGAAGAAAAAGACAAGAGAGATTTCCACTTATAATGATGACAGAAAAAATTACAATTGCAAATTTCCTAAAGCAAATGCTTTAAGGAATGCAGGTCAGGCTGGGAATGGTGGTGCATGCCTGTAATCCCAGGTTGAGGCAGGAGGCTCTCTAGTTCAAAGCCAGCCTCAGCAAAATTGAGGTACTAAGCAACTCAGTGAGACCCTATCTCTAAATAAAATACAAAATAGGGCTGGGGATGTGGTTCAGTGGTTGAGTGTCCCTGAGTTCAATCTTTGGTACACTCTCCACCCAAAAAAAGAAAAAAGAAATGTAGTTCAGTACCTTTCCTATTTCAGGAAGAAAACTGTCTGAAATTTATTCAAGCAGAGGGGAATGTGGAAATCATTGTAAATGAATAGAGTGTAATATAAAGCTAGTGATACCTCCATATTATTTCAGTATTTATTTGTGATTTTCATTTGATCTTAATGGTCCTATAATTAGACCAACTTTTATTCTCAGAGTCCCACTTTTGTATTTTTTTGAATTCCCACCCAAACTTTTGGAATCTTATTTAATTTTTGTTGACAACATTTTCCTAAAAGTATCTTTTACTTTACTAATTGGTCTAGATAGATTAATTTGAAATCATATATCACAACTATTTTTTAATGTTATAATTATCAGAATCAGTCATATTTTTTTCCTGATCATGACTGCTTATGTTTGTTTTATTCTAAAAGCAAGTAAACAGGGCAAGTGGCTATCATCAATAATTCAAACACATTTGGGACAAAGTAAAGAAGGCAAAAATTTCCATAACTTGAGTTTCTGGGTTTGAATATAGGCTTTAGGAAACACAGAAAATTTTATGAAAATCAACCATACTTATATGGAAGAAAACTTTCATTATATTTTATTCAATAGGTATTTATTAATCACTTCATACATGCTCACCACTGTTTTGATGCTAGAGATATATTCCTATAGAGGAATATATCTCTAGATATATTATATTATAGATGAAGTATAAATGAAAAGACAAATAGATAATAGATAAATATTACAGATGAAGTATAAGTGAAAAAACAAATAGATAATAAATAAATTATTTAGAAAAATATAATTTACTAGGAAACAAGTGCTAAGGAAAATTAAAAAAATAGAATATAAGGGACACCAGAAAGAGAGTGTTACTATTTTAGAGTTAAGTGGAAGATCTTACTGATACTTATTAACATGTGACATAAGTCATGTACAGAGTGAAGAGTTCTCCAGACAGAGGAAACCACTTGCACAAAATCTTGGAGCTAATCTAAGAAGAGGAGTTGAGATTGTATGGTGAAGGTTCAATTGGGGTAAAAATAAAAAACAAATGATACAATGATAATAGAAGTCCAAGTTGTACAAACCTCTGCATGTAATGGAAAAACTTTAACTTTTGAATTAAGTGGGGCCATTGGAACAGAGCATTCCGGTTGTACTATATTGAGCATTCAGGTTGTACTATAGAGAGGAAAGTAAAAATTTAAGAAGTATCTTCACAGCAGTTCTGGAATAATTCAGGTGGTATTCAGTAAGGCACAGTGTTATTGCAATACTAGTCACCTCAGGGACAAGTGGTAGTATTCTGGATTTGGTGCTGAATAGAAAATGGGGTATGAGAAAAATTCCAAAATAACTCCAGGATTTCAGGCTTCAGGATCCAGAAAGAAGGAGTTTCCATTTAATGAGATGGGACAAGTCTAAGGGGAAGACTTAGTAAGTTCAGGGCTTGATTTTTAGAATATATTATTTAGCCTTAATTTAGATATAAGATACAATTGTAGCCATTTTGAGCTTCCTAAACTATATCCAGTCATAGTCATTTTAACTATAGCCTTTTCCTTTGCACTATGAAATTTTAAAATTAGCTAACGATGTACATTGTAACCCTGAGCTCCTCCTATCAGAGCAAGGGTCAGTGCTGTCTTAGGGATAAAAACAGGTGGACTGCTCACCCAAGTGCGCTTGCTTGCCAGAGATTCTTCAGTAGCACACCCTTGTGCAAAAGTAATGTTTGCCTTGCCTAGGTACTTACGGGTGAGTGAGTGATTCCTTCTGGCACTCTGGTATTTCTAACATATGCCAGAAATGATTTGAGTTTACATACTTAAAAGAAGATATATCTATTGTTGAGTTTGTGTAGTTTTAATAGCTGAGTTAAGAAATAAAATTTAGGACAGAAGGTAGATATTTAGATATGATTCTGGAGATCAGAGAAGACCACTTATTTGGAGAGACATATTTGGTTTTATTAGCATGTACATGGAGCTTAAAATCAAGAAGCTAGGTTTGGAAATGTAGCTCAGGGTTAGAATACTTGTCTAGCATTTACAAACCCTGTGTTTAATCCCCAGCACCTGCCCATAAGCAGAATTATATATGAAGCTATTGATTAGCAACAAATGCCACATTTTTGCATCCCCACTGTCTGTTCATCTTTTAAGGAACATATTTAATAATGTTAACATTCACAATATTAATAATGCAAATGATTATATATTTTAGTGTTTCATGTTTACTTTCATTAAAATAATTGAGCTACTTGTAATTGCATTTCAGGCTAAAGTTATAAATTCCAGAGAAGTTAATTAAATGGCCTGTGATCTTTCAGCAAACAGGAGATTTTAAATTTAAACTTTATTTTGCAGTAACATAACTTGATTTTCTTAAAACAACTCATGAAGCATTTTTATATGACGTCAGGTATATATAGATATGTCAAAAATATATATGTATGTATATATATGTCAAAATACCTATGTTTGTACATATATATGTGTGTACATATTTGTATGGGTGTATATATACATTATCCAGAACAATAAACAATAGTTTAAATATTGTGTGAGAAATGAATCTTGATATATCTATTTCCTGCATACTCTCAAATGTATAATTTTTGTTTCAAGTATTTTTAAGCTCAATTGTTAGATTATATGCATTTAGGTATTTTTGTCTTTTAATATCATTTTGTATTCTCTTTAAATATGAGATTATTCTGTGTTCTGAAGTAAAATTGCTAGAATTAAGAAAGTTATATCATCTTTATATATGTGTGTGTGTGTGTATATATATATATATATATATGTTGATTTATAGTTGACTATAGTATTATTAATAGCAACCATGTACTATCTACCCTTATTTAGCACTACCACCATCAATATGATTAGGGAATATAGAGTGATAGCATCATTTTAATTTTCTAAATATAATATTATCTTAATAGGATTTAACATTTTAATTTCAGTCTTATACTTCCTGTACATATGAATAATAACAAAATGAGTAAAATTTACCTATCACAATAATCAATCCAAACCATTATTTAAGAAAAATGCTTTTATTTTTATATATCTCTTATCCCTATCTTTTATCCCTCACATTATTTTGGGTCTCATACACTGTAAATAAAGTTTAAACAAGATGTCAGATTGTCAATTTAATAATAGAAATTTTAAACTATTGACCAAGAATGAATGCAAAAACTGCTAACTCGTGTGTCCATAAATAACAAACTGTTTTCACCTTTTATAGAATATAAGTAACCCTCAGAACATAGGAGCAAAAATATTTGTGCAACTACAAATAAAAGAAACAAATTAGTTCTCTTCCTTCATGTGATCTCACTATTTTAAGTTTACTAACCACCATAACTGTTTCCATGTTTATGATAACGACCTCTTGTTTATATTACATAAAGATTTTTACTTCATAGTTTATTTCAGTGTAATTCTCAACTAAACACACAGATGCACACCCCTCCATACTTTCACTTTTAATCTGTCTGTATTTTTTGAATGCTTTTTTAATAGACTGAAAATAGTTGGGTTTGCTTTTTTCATTCAGTTTGACAATTATTTTCTTTTAACATTGTGTTCTTATATCATTAACTCAAGTGATTATGCATGTAGATTGGACTAAATTCTAAACTCTTGCTAGCTGCTTTAAACTTGTTCTAATGTTATTATTATACTTGAAGCAGAAAGTATCTTTTAGAATAATAAAATATTGGTGGAATATTTTAGATTTTCTTCATTTATTGCATTTCTTTCTATGTTCCACAATTTAGATCTTTATTACTTGTCTTTAAAGGATTTCCTTTAAATCGTTTAGAGTAGGTTTTCAGTAAATACCCTCTGATTTTATTTGCTTGAGAAAAATCTCATTTTTTCATTCAATTTTAAATACTTTTCCAAAGTAGCACAAATATATTCTGAAATTATCTCTTCTTACCTGACAATGATATATTTATAAAAACAAACTAATGGTACAGTGTTTCTAACTAAACTCCAAATTTCATTTGGTATCCACTAATTTTGTAAAATACATTTTTTCTAAGGAGTCAATATGAGATAACATGATCCATTTCATGATCATATCTATATTTTTGGTCTAAAAACAATTCCTCAGTCTTATGAAAGTTGATTATCTTATAAGGGAAATTAAAAATATTTTTAAAAGAGTAGAGTGAAATGAAGTTTTCATACTTTCACACCTATAGAAAGTGACTTTGGTGTTGGAGTTAAATAATATTGGATCTTTTCATTTGGAAGAAGATACAATTTTGACTAGAATCATTAAATAATTCATCCAGGTTTAAATGCTTAATGAGCAATATCTAATTACTGGTGTTCTGAGTCATGTTTCAAAGGTTTTTGATTATTATCATTAGGCCACATTTATCTTTTTTTCTTCTATATTGAAATAAACTATGATTTTTAGTAACTTTTAATGACAATATTAAATTCATATGGGCAAACTAAGCTACTAGCTGAGAACACAATATAAACTGCAGCATAACAAAACACTAAATATTGCTATGAAGAGAACGTTTGGTTACAGACCAAACAGTGCTGAAGAAATCTTTATGCACAGTGAAGGCATAGTATTGAACTATAATGAGTGATAAAGTATGAAGAAGGAAAAGATGACATTAAGTGACCAAGTTATGCCTTGTATTTTTGTATGCATATCATTTCTTGTAGCTTCTTAATAAAGGAAGCATATTTTTATAAACTTAGCAAGTAGAAAAGTGAGAAAAATAGGAATGAAATATAAAATTTATGGGATTTGACATTTTCACATATTATTTATTAAAATCTTTTCTAAGTAGTGCAAAAAGTTTTCATATTGAATGCATGTCAAAATTTTAATAGTTGCTTTGTAAATGGGAACATTTGCTAACAATCACTTGAGATTATCTTTCTGATGCTGTTAAAGAAATGAAATTAATTTAGAATCAAAGAAAAAACCATAAAAATGAAACAGTTATGATCCTTTTGAAAGTTTTCATAGTACCATATGTTCTAAAGATATCATGTACTTGGCGAATTGAATTAAATCTTTTATGACTTAAGGGAACCAAAAATCAATACTAAGAAATTTAAAAAATTTAAGTTCTTAATATGTTTGATCAACAGTACAGTTTGCCTAAAAATAAGCTTCAATCATCTTTTTAAAAAGTGTGGCCTTAAAAATTGAAATCTGTAATCAGACAGATGTAAAGTTTACATGATGGCTCCACTACTCTTCAGGATTTCATAGCATAAAATACGAATGCAAAAAGATGGGATGAAGCCATTAGTGGCACTCTGACATGGTTGGATAAGCTGAATTTTATTCATATTTTTTTAATCTATGTCAGCAAATAGTTGGAAGGGTCTGTGCTCTTCAATAGCATTCCTATTTCCTTCCAGGTATGTGGTGTTGGGGATTGAGGGGTATCTATAAAACTACAGGGATATAAAGATGTTCTCTACTATCTTTGTGTCTTATTTCAAATGATTTTATCAGCTGTGGGTTCAGAAGGTTAAGATCAGAATGATATACACACAAGTGAAGAAAAAGAGCTTGATAATGACAAATAATATAACAAGTATTAGTTTGAAAAATTGAATACTTTTAATGAAATTGAATAATTTTCATCAAAATAATACAACAATCCTTCCTTTTTGAATTTTATTTCACTATAGATTTATTCTTAGTTCAAGAACAACTCTAAAATACCTTGATCATCGTCTACTAAAAGTAATCACTCAATGCATGCTACATTTAATTTTGTATTTTGTACAAGTGATCATTTTATTATACCCTAAGTACTGTGTCAGAGTCTAGAGAAACCCCAAGACATGTATCACTTATTCTTGTTACTTCCACTTGATTAATAATTCTGAAAATTTGTTTTATCTGTCAATTTTGATATGCACAAATGGAAAGGATTTTAATTTTATTTTTATACATTTTAATCTGCTTTAGCTTTCTTTGGGTATAACTGACAAAAATTATATATACTTAAGTGGTACAACTTAATAAAAACAGCACAACCCAGTCAACAGACCCATTAGTTCATGTAGTTATTTTGTATGGATGGATATGGTGAGAACACATAAGATATATACTCTTATGTGTAAATTTCAATTACATAATATAGAACTCTTAAGTATAGTTACCATGCTGTATGTTAGTCTCCACTTGGTCCTAGGTGGATAGTACTGCCACTAGTCTTTGAAATAGCACTGACACCAGGGATCTGTTTCAGAGTGTGCTGGAAGGTCTTTACATGGCTGCTCTGTTATAGTGTAGGTGGAAGGATACCATGTAGGTGGAAGGATTTGGGTTCCTACTGGCAGGGTTCCTACTGGCAGAGATCCTACTGGCAGACCTCCTGTTGGCAGAGCTCCAGCTGGCAGAACTCCATCAGGCAGAGCTCCAACAGGCCCTTGCGGATGGATCTTGAACCAGGCAGGACTACCCTAGACCTTAAGTGAGAGCTGCTGAGACTGAATCACAAGGCTACATCAGGGTTCACACTCAAGATCTACCTTTAGGGCACGGAAGATAAATGCCTTCTGCCATGTTCCTTGGTGATAGTACTGCTCCTGGATCCTGGCTGGGAAGGGCTAGATTCCTGTTACAGAGATACTTCAGGATGCACATTTGGAGCCAAGTCAGCATTCCTGCCTTAGGGTGAATGATTTAATTTTCTAATTAAATATATTTAATTCCTCCAGTGACTTTGAAATAATTATAATTACTTATTTGAGTAATTAGAATTTCAAATTTTTCATATGGTGATTATTTTCAAGCATAATATTTTGTCATTTAATATATTCATAATTTAGTGAAATTTAATGTGCTTAAAATGTTTTAATTTATGGAAATTTGATTATCTTGTTCTTGATTACAAATGACCTTAGATTACAATCAAAATTTTGCTTTTTAATATGTAGGTTGAGCTTCTTTGTGAGGTATTACCTATAATATTGTTTGTGTATGTGTATTAGTAATAGAAAATGATATAGCACCTCAAATTGTGGCCTGGAATGGGAACCCATAAAAATTCATTAGAATCAGCTTTATAATTATATTCAAAAAATAGAGACTATAGTCATGTTTTCAATTGTTTGATATCTAAATTTTTAAAAGTTGTATATTTTCTCTTTATGGTCATATCATCAATTTGTTAATTTATTATTGGTATTCTGAAATTGTTCTTTATATGTTATACAAATCATTATTAATTGTATTGTGATTTGGGATATTTTTATCTATTGGTAAATTGTTTCTTATTTTTTGTAGTTTCCTCTTGATCTAAAATAGTTTTGTTCTTAAATTCATTTTAAAAAAAAATTAAAGCTTTTGATGCTTTTATTAAAGACTATGTGGGGAACATATATATTTCTTTATATAATATCTGATAAGTATTAGTCCAAGTTTTACCATACTACAAGAAGTTTATACTTTTTTAAAATTTCCACTTTTTAGTTGTTATTTATAGACCTGTATGAATATTGCTACCTTATTAAATGTGAAACTTCAATTTAAGACTGAACTATTAAACAATTTGTGTTTTATCTGGTTCAGTGATATATTTGAATTTGTTTTGCTTCAAACTGTATGCTTTTTACTTACAGTATTTTCCACTTGTTGCTTTCATTGGAGAGTTCTTGGGCATCTTTTGATAAGTTTATTTTCAAGACTCTCAGGTTTGATGCTACTTTATATTGAATTCCTATTTTAATTTTAATTTTTTATTTCCCAATTGTATTTAGAAGTAATATTTTTAATATATTGACAATGTACTCCAATATTCTGAAACACATTCATTTCTTCTTCTCTAATTTTTTTTGATACTTTGGGATTATTTATACAAAGAATTATGATATCTACAAACAATGTTTATTAAAAAAAATTCTAACCTGTTTGTCTTTTTCCCAGATTTTCAATTTTGCTTTGCTTTGATTAGATTTTCCACTACAACTTTGATATGGTTAGAGTTGAGATCTTTGCCTATTTCCAAATAATAGTGTGAAATCATTCGGTCCTTTCATTAAATATGATGCTATCTTAGATTTTTCAGTCTTTGTTCTTTTATTATAGATATCTATTATCTGCTAGTTTGTTACCAGTTTTTATCATGAATGGTATTAAATTCACCAAATATTTTTCTGGCATGTATAAAAATATTTATATTTTTGTTTGCTTAGGGTAAATTGTACTTAACTTATTTTCAAATGTTAAATAAACTAATCTTTCTTGGAATGATAAACTACAGTAGAACATTATATCAATAAAACTAATAAAAATAATGACAGCTAAACGTGGTGGTGCATGTCTTTAATTCCAGGTATTCAGAAAGCTGATGCAAGAGAATCACAAGTTTTAGATCAGTCAGGGCATCTAAGTGAGCATCTAAGCATCTGTTTCAAAATAAAAAAAATTAAAAAGAAGTGGGGATGTAACTCAGTGGTAGAGCACCCTTGGGTTCAATTCCCATTAACAAGGAAAAAAAAAAAAAAAAACAAAAACAAAATTTAAAGGAAAAATTAGAAATATGCGAACAGGAAGTATTAACATTTAAAAAATATGAAGAGAATCAATAGTGCCAAAATTCTGCTCTCTATATATCACAGTAATTAACATATTATTATACTAAGAATTCTAAATTTAAACAAAACAGTAAGAAATGGATGACGAAAAACAAAGAAAATACTGTTATTGAGTGTATTGGCATATGCTAAACAGTGAGATTTCTACTCTTATTTAACAAATCTTGTGTGACTAAGTTTATAATTTTAGTACTTGGGTGATGGGAAGATGTAAATTTTCAAGGGTTATTTAAGCCATGATTATTATATAGCTATAGCATATAATCACAACTTATTTGAAAATATATTTCATTAAGAGATTAGGAGATTTCCACAAATTCATTACTATAAATGCCATTCTATTTTATAAAATTTAAAAATTCTTACCTTCTCTTATTTTTCTTGTGAAATACATAATATTTTAAAATAACATTTGCAAATTGATTTTTTACATTTAATTAACAGTACATGATACGTTACCTCCTTTTAAATCTAGAGAAAATGAGACTTTGCTTTTTATTTAATATTGTGGTTATCTTTTGTTTTAAACATTTAATTTTCTTTTCCAAAATTTAAAATGCAATGCTGAATATTGTGCCTTGTACTCTTCATTCAGAAACACATGATAAAGTTCAGATAAATGAGATTTATATGTTGAGAGATAATTACTAGTTTCTGTATATGTATTTTCACTTAAAATGTTGATGGATAAAAATCACTATTAAATGCCAATAATCCACAATAATAAATGATGAAATAATCTAATGTTAAAATTAAATTTATATTACTTGTTTTGACATAGTTTCAGTATTGCACATCTTTTTATATCATTTCTAGACTTCACATACTTGGGAAACAGAGAGTCAAAAAAATTTAAGAAATCAAGTCATTAATCAAGAATTATTCACTATTGTAGACATGAAAACTTTCAGTAGGAGTAAAACATATATTTTTCAACATGTTTACAAATTTTTAGCATTTTTACATGCTATAAATGATGGAGTAGACATAATTCAGAAGTAAGGTGGTTTAAAATTATGAAAGACTTCAGTTTGAATCTTACAAAAATATTTCTACCTGGGTAAAATTCAAGCAAAAACAATAGATTAATATTTGTAATGTATTTACATCTAAAATACATAGTTATAGCATAATGAAAGACTCTTCTAATTAAAAAAAATCTGCTATGAAATAGTAATTACTATTCCTGCACTGTAGGTGTTGCAACATAAATAAGTATCATTTAGCAAAATGGATGTGAACAAAGTTATTATGATGAAGTGGGTAAAACAAAATCATTTAAAAACATTTGTATAGAACATTTGTATAAAAACTTTGTATAAAAACATTTGTCTAGAAAGGGTTACCCATCATGCTGCATGGATCTTGGAAGTCTTCCGGAGACAAGTATGAAAATGTAAATTATTAAACAACAGTTTATATATTGCATAATTTTCATTTTGTTTATGTAGCAAGAAAGGGCTAGAGGCATGTTATAATTCAATGTGTACAAAAGTTGTTGGAAATCATAATGATAGGGCAGATATGCTGTATAGTGTGTAAAATTTTAAGGGTGCCAAGAAACAGTCTAAAAATATCTTCAGTTTTTGGTCAGAAAATAAAGAGGAAATTGGAGGGAAAAAAGCAATATAGGAATTTGGAAAATTTTCAATAGAAAAATTATTTAAAATATGAATGGACTATGAATGTAAGAAAAATCAGAAGTGAGAATAAGTATAAAATTACTGATCATTTTTAATAAAATTTGGATAGTTGATAAATATGCAAATTGAGGGAACATCAAATTTAGTGGGCAAAAATTTGAAACCTATCAGGTAGGTAAACAAATCTTTTCTTGAAAATACTGGGTATTAGAAATAGACATTAAATGCAGCGATGCATACAGTAAAGGAGACATTGATTTCAGAAAGTGAAAGGGAAGTTGTATTATTTTGCAAATGAGATCAGGGAAGGAATAAGTGAAAAAAAGAAGTATTTAAGTTCAGAAAAGAAATTTGCCAAAACTCTTGAATAAACCTGGTTTAAAACAAAACTGATTGAGCTCTAGTCCATTTAGTATTTAAGTTATTGAGTATTTCTATAGTCAAGTGACAATGGTAAAAAATTTTTTAAAATTAAAATTAAAAAATATTGTCCCAGAAATGCTTTTAAGGAACTAAAAAATCACAGAATAATAGCAACATTCAAGAAAAAGGAGGAGAAGGGAGAAGAGAAAGAAGACAACAACAAATGAAGTTGTAGATAATAGTCATAAAAATGGACCAAAAACCATGGAACAAGTCAGTTTGGTCAAATCATTAAGAACTGCACAAGTGTGAATTGAAAATTATTCTGAAACTCAAGTAGCCATATAGTTGCCAACAAATACTTCTCAACTTAAAGATGACTTTTCCACTTCAAACAGTCTTGGAAGAATAATATAATCAAATACAAAAAAAATTCTTAAGCTTTTAATGTTATATATATATAAATATTCTATATGTATATATATAAATATATGATTTAGAAGATTAAAAATGCTTTAATTATGGTAAGAATAACCATTAAATATCTCATTTTAAAACAATAGACACTCCCATTTACAGCTTCCCTTTAATGGAATTTAAGAAAAAATAAGCAGGGAAGAAAAAATGAAAAAAAAAGACAAAGTTTGAACAGATATGAGGAAGAGTCTAAACTAGATCTCAGAAATTGTAAGAACAACAAAATACAACAACAAAGGAGAGTACTGTCTCAGATGAAAAGTCTAATAAATCTCTAGTACTGGAAAATAAGATCAGAAGCAAAAATAAAATTCTGGATCAGACTTAACTGAATGACAGAGGAGTAACTTTATAAAAATACAACATGTCTTCTCTTCCATTATAATGACAGAGGAAATAACACTAAAACAATGAATGCAATAACTGTTTTATTTCATTTCCTTAGAGAATTTCTCCCTTATTTAAATCCTTGGAACAAAAGTGAAAATCAATCTAACTACCAAATTCATATAATACTCTAAATATAAAATTAAACCTAACAGAAAATTTCCTGTGAACAATAAACAGAATGAAATTGAACCCACAGAGAAGTTGATAATTGTAAACTAATATTGCAAAGTTTTCTTCAAGAAAATAAGAAAGTTATGAAAGCCACAAACGAACATAACCAATCAAAAAAGTTAGGAACATTATATATCAATAAAATCAGGGCATATGAAATAGAAATTGACAGATGTTAAAAAATAAAGAAAAGCTCTAAAAATAAGAAAAATTAACAATTCCATTATCAGTTTCAGAATAAGTCAAAATAATCTAATCAGAATACAAAGTTTAATATAACATCACATCAATGGGTATGTGCTAACTTTGGAAGTTTTGAAGACTAAAACATTAAAAGTTAAGAAAATGTACATAAATATTTTTAGTTAATATTGAAACATGGGTGGATGGATTAAACATTGTAAAGCAACTATGCTTTTATTCTGGAATTGAAAAATGACATGAGGGATGGTTGTTGGAGTGCTCATTATTAGAGCAGGAGGTTGGAGACCAACCTCCTGGAAAGAAGGTTTCCATTCTGGAAAGAAGGCCAGAATGATCCACACGGTAATGGATTAGGGTTGAAGACATCACTATGAACGTGTTTAGCTTAACAGACACATAAATAGAGATGAACATGTTGACATACATGTGACTATAAACAAAAAATATATATAAACAAATACCTTTTCTTGCACTTTCAGCTGAGAGACTCTAGGAGCAAGGACACCCTAATAATAAGAGTAGAGTTCAAGTGTGGCTTCTTGGGTCATTCTTCAAAAGAATGCTGAAGACAAAAAAGAGATTCTAAGACTTATGCAAGAAATATACAACATGAGCCTAGAGAACCTGAGAATGGCAACAATGCAAACAAATATGGAAGTGCTCAAAAAATAAAAAAAAATAAAAAATTAATGACAGGATATGCTAAAGAGACTTGGGAATCAAGTGAAAGAATGGTCAATTCCCAAAAAAGGGTATAATTTGAGCAATATAATAAAAACATGTTGGATTATAACATAAATTATTAGGTAAATACCAATAAATCTATGTGAAAATGTTGGAAGAAATAAATATATTTGGCAGGATAAACCTTGTGCAGAGTTCCAAATAATTCATGTAGATACTCTGTCCTCAAGGAGGAGTAGATCAATTACTTACTCTTTGAATTCAACTTGTTTTTAGAAACTTCCTTCCAAACAGTAAAATATGGAAAGTTTAGAAAAACAATAAACTTTACAGTGGAATAATCTGATAGGCACCACAAAAAGTAGGTATCTAGATTAACATCAAAAGTAATTATTTGTGTAGAAAGTATGTACCGTTGTTATGGGCTGATGAAAATGAAATTTTACCCCTGTGACCCACCCTCAAAACACATAATACCAGTCTAATAATAACATGAGAAATATCAGTTTAGGGATAGTTCCTGATCAGTAACTTTCAACACTGTCAAGGTCATAAAAACATCTAAGAAATTATCACAGTCAAGAATAGACTAGGGAGACAGGATACCTAAGTGTTACATGTTATTCTGGATGGAATCCTGGAAAGGATAAAGGAAATTAACTAGGTAAAAATTAAGGAAATCCTAATAAAAATATGAACTTTAACTAATTACATATCAATATTGGTCCTTAATTGTGACAAATATGCCATACGCAAATGTTATTAGTAAGGGAAATTGTATGGAGTATATAGGAGCTCTGTATTATGGTTGAAATTTTTCTGTAATTTAAAAATTATTCTAAAATGTTAAACATTTTCTTATAAAATAGGTGAGAAAAAATAACAAACAAATGACAACAAAGGAGAGCACATTAAGGGAATAGATGGTAGAAAAGAAAAAAAAGTGTGAGAAAAAAGAAATAATGAAGTATAGAAAAATTCTAAAGAGGTGGAGATGAAGTAGACAGGTAAACAAAATCCAATTTATTTTCACTTAGTGTATACATTTTAAAAAATTGAAGTAAAGAAGTATGTAAATTTATGTTAAAATTTAAATTAAAAACATAATTGAATAAGCAGAAAGAAAGGATATGTAGTTGCAAAAATCATTCCAGAATATTGACACTCAAATTATATACTAGTGCACATTTTGGATGCTTAAAAAAAAGGAAATTGCTTCTTGTTTTCTGTCAAAGAATACAACATGACTGCAAAATGAAAATTCAGATAGGCATTAGATATTATACCTATTTATAAAGGTTTACTTTTGATAAAAGTATGCATTTCTACTTGAAAATTCTTATAAATATCAAATGTAAGCAACTAATATGAAGTCAAACCTAATTTTAAGAATAACTTGGACAAATTAGCCACAAATATGTTTCAATTCATTGACTATTGTTCCATTAACTCTTCCTAAGGAATTTATAGGTATACAAAATCTAATGTTTTAAAAAATGTATTTTGTAAATAAAATGTTTCAGGGACACAGTATTCCATTCACGTATTTTATTCTTAAGTACTTTAATAGCAGTACTAAATGTTTGTAACAGTGACCACATAAACCACAAAATCTAAAATACTTTGTCTTTTTACACAAAAGTTCTATCAACCCTACAAAAGAGAATTAACTGCAGATAACCTTTAACAAAATAGAAAATCTTATTCTGAAGCCCAGATGAAAAGCATTGAATATGCTTACCCATCACTCTTCCTGCATTTAAAGTTTATTTATTTTTAGATCTAAGAGAAAAATAGATACTTGATACATATTGCAAACTATATGCATTGACAATGTAGAAGCTAGGCAATACGGAAATGAAAAAAAATGTAAAGAGAAAATATGGAAAAATTTTCATACAAAAAGTAGCTTAGTGATTGTATAAAGAATAGCTGGGTGTAAAAGAACAACAATAGACAATAAAATATCAAGCATCAAGACGTTTTATTTAATCTGCATAGCACAGGTAAATTTTTACTGGTGATTAAAATTGTAGAATGATGAAGAAGAAGGGGAAGAAGAAAAATTAGTTCCCCTAATATTATTCTTAAAAAGAGCTTGACAGTCTATAATATGACTTATTTGATGAATGTATTAGTAAAATTTTTACCACTAAAATATTATAATAGAACCACCAAAAGAAATACCAAAGAAAAGAAAACTCTCTATTTTTTAGGTAGTAAGAGACTCATTTGGAATATATTAAACTGTTATCATTATGTTGAAGTGAACCACTTCACTAGTCTAAAAAATGGATTAAAATGGATTCAAAAGACCACAGGGAAGTCAACTCTGCAAACAAGAAGTCCTAAGATGTATATATTTTGTCAAATTTGCCTAATAAGGAAGAAATAATATCTATCTTGCTTTGTATTAAGTGGCCAATAATTTGGCCAAATGACCAGAGATATAGAACAATATTGAAGGATTCCACAGTGTACGCCTTGGACTATGCATGTGACTGGTTATATGAGAAAGGAGACAACATATAAAGAGGTTTGTACTTTATCTAAATATTCACACAATAATGATGAGACCCTAGATCATAACTTGTGGAAGTCATTGACCTCTTTGTCAGCTATTGTAGCATATGCTCAATAGGTTCATGAACAAAGTAAATTCACTGCCAGATGTGGAGATATTTGTATGGACTGAGCAGTTGCACAGGTGGCAGATACATTCACCATGGACAGCTCTCATAATGGGTGATTTCTTATCACTGAAAAAGATAGATTGGACATGGATGTGTGTCCTTTCCCAGAGTTCTATGATAGTCCTAATCTCTGTTCCTTTAATGAAATCTTTATTTGCCTCGTGACCACAGGACCGAGGCATGGAGTAGATTCTCCTTCACAGTTCTTAGTAGGAACCAATTCTGCTGAAATTTGATTTCATAATTTCAGTTTTTGGAACTGTGAAACAAATTTCTGTTTCTGTTTTTTAAATCACCCACTATGTGGAACTTTGATACAGAAGCCCTAGGAAGCTAGTACATTAGGCAAAGATGTGAATTTTCTTTCAAATTTTGTTACCACTGTAATGGTATTTAGAATGCCAAATGTCCTTTTATTGTCTATGGGTACTTGTATGTGCTTTGTTGATAAACATTTGCTTACACTACAGGAGCTGGGAAACTCACTTTCCTGAAGCTTCCAGTTTAAATTCTACCCGTTAAGGACACTTGTGAAAAATTGAGAATGTGAATTAAAAGCCAGATTTGCCCCTGTAGCAGTAATGAGTAAGTACATGTATTTTGACAGATGACAGATGTGAGATTTTGCTGGTAACTTATGAGCATCACCTTCAAATCCCTAGTTGGAGACTGCAGGCAACTCATTCACAGCAGCTCCTGGTGATAGCTGCACTTTCTGACTACTGCAATAGTAGCTATGGATTCCTGACCTTCTTACCCCAACGTTTCTGACATTATTTTAAGACTCTAATTCCCTTTATTGCATTCCAGCAGTTTGAAATACTTAAAGCCATCTCAGTTTTCTGAAATCAAATACACATTCTCTCAAACTTTATAATACAAATTAGAATTTAGAAAGAGGATTCCTTACATAATCCAAAAATAATGAAAAACTTTATAGAATATTACTATGAAAGCAAAATTGTCTGACCTTTAGGATTAAAAAAAAAAAAAAAAACTATTTCATTCTCCAAAGACAAATACTAATTGGTGGTTTTGCTTACCCTAGCTTTACATTGTACTATAAAATTTGTAAAACCATGCATAGCCAAAACATTAATGTGAGTGTCTTGCCAACTCTGGGTTGATAGTTCACAGAGCCCCATGGATTAAGCTCAGTGGCAGGTTTCTATGTCTCCAAAATGATGCTCACATATAAATGAGAAAAGTTAAAAGACATACCCCAGTTGGATTGAAAATATTTTACATGTTGGATTATTTCATGTGAAACAAACTGAGACTGTCAAACTGATTTTATCTTCTAGAAAATTATGCTACATTTTCTATCACAATACAGACATTTATTATAGAAGCAAAGTGAATCTAGTGCATAGTTGTCATAAGATAATAACTACTCTGGGGAATTTTAAATACTTGGCTAAGTTTAGTAACTCTTATTGCCTAAGGGATGTAGTTATTTTATGACAAACATAGCCTCATCATTTCTTTTTAAAATATATTATTAGTGTAGTATTTTAATAGTCTTCAATTTCTACATTGGAGAATTCTGGATGCTCAAACATTTGAGAATGCTTCCAAAGCTCCTAGTCTTATTACTTCATGTTTTATAGATTAAGTAACAGGGACATTCTTCTAGCTTAAATTCTCAGTCCAGAATGTTATGTCTTCCATGAACTTCTTCATATTAAGGTTGGAATTCATTTGGAGAATAGTGTTTAGGCAGAATCCTTAGACAGTATATATATATTCAGCATTAGAAATAGCTGCTATTAAAAACTCATTTCCAAATAATTCCAAATTGATGATGTTAGGACATGCCTGAGTGAATCTGGATGCTGATTGTTCAGACCCTCATTAAGTCCATATTCTCTCACTAACATGTACTCAATTATCTTTAGGTCCTCGCATTATGCAGGATAGGTCTATAGATTTGAATATTTGTAATTAAGGTTGATTTGTGTTAATTTCTGCTATAGTTTCTCTGATATCAGACTACTATATTTAGTAATGCTTTAAAAATACAATGTATTAGGCAGTTTCCAAGTTCAAGAGACTTGAAGATCAAGTAAGAAGAGCACACCATTTCTCTTTCAATGTTTGCAGGTATAAAATCTAAACAGATCATGTGGGAGAGTTATGTGAGGTCTGAAACTAAATACTGGCAGGCAGATTGAGATAGTTCTAAGTATCACTGACTACCAGTGAGTTTCCTTTTCTTCTCCCCATCTAGCATTTCTCAATCTGGTCTACAGGCAATCCAAAAATCAAGACTTGGACACGAGCACCATCAGAAACAATGCCAGGGGAGCTGAAGTGTTTTATAAAAAGAACAAAAGAAACAGGATTGAATTAGGTGAAAATTCCTCCATTCAAAAAACTGAATTTTTATAATTAGAATGAAACGTATTGGTGTTTTCTTTCTCACTTTTTGTTTTTCCAGAATAAATGAGTGACAAGAAAAAATTCAGGTTGTTAGGGAAGAGGGAGAATAGAATTCTGCACGATTAGCTCAGAGAACCCAAGGGACTCTAGATAGTATCAGGACAATGAAAAAAATAGGGAGGACCTAGGGAAAATAAATACTCTGATTCACCCTAATGGAGAATGTGTAAATCTAACCCTAGAAAAGATCAAGTTTCAAATGCTAACCTAAGAGTTATATCACTGCCCAGTTTCCAAAGTGGTTTCTGACTGGTGCACCTGTGAGACAGATCAGAACACCAGTGCAAAGTCTCAAAATTTAACTCGTATTGAAACCAAACTCATAGAACCCAGGACAGAACATGCTAGTCAAATCCGAACATATTAATGGTTAAAACAAAAAATATTAATATTTTCTATAGAAATTAAATAAGACTTAGTATCTCACATAGTAATAGTCAAAATGTCCAAATGCTCAATTAGGGAAGAAACAATAGAAAAAATTCCATAAATATCATAAAAGACAATCTACAGAAGCCATTAACAATATGACAATAATGTTGGAATTCTCTAAAAAAGACTTACATAATAGACATTTATAAAAAGTCATAATCACTCAAGAAGACTTGAAATCAATATTTTATTATATCTCAGGAAAGAAATATACATAAAAGAATTTCAAATATAATAGCAATATGAATATCTAACAGGTTTAGAATATAATCAAGATAATGAGGCAGAATTAGCAGCCCTGAATATATACAAAAAGAAAAAAAATATGAGCAGAAAAACAGAAGATTGAAAAAAACAGCATTAGGAACTTGAGAGGCATTAACACAAGAGGCTCTGGTGTCACTGGAATCCAACAAAGAAAGAAGAAAATGTGGTGGAGAAAAAATGAAGGAAGAGAAACTAATGGTTAAAAATATCTCATGTTTGTTTGACACAAACCGATACATAAAAGACAGGGAAAAAAACCCATCACTTTGATTACAACAATGCACTTCCAAATAATTAACAGTTTATAGAGGAACATTTTGAAAGGTAATGAGAAAATGTAGCCACCAGCATGATGTTTACACAGTTTTTCCCAAACTGGGGCTGATGAGGGGATTGGAAAAAAGACAAAGAGACACAAATACAGAGAAAGCAGGACTCGGCAGACCTGCCAAAATCCTGATGGGAGAAGACTGGCCAGGAGTAGGCTCCGAACTTTTACTATATAGGTTTAAACATCAAAAGAATTTACTGTGAGAAAGCTTGTTCAAGATAAAAAGAAGTTGTGAGCAAAGCAGCTGAATTGGTGCTTATCCACTTGTGCCCATAGCTCTTCTACCTCAGGGCAGCTGGTGTTTGAACTCAAGGCTATTGAACTAATAAATTCTTGGTAAGCACAGAATTCCCTCTCTTAACAGGGGTCTCCATTTAATGGGCACTTTTCTATCAGTGCCCTTGCACTGAGAAATTCCCAAGGGAGGTGTCATCTCTGTCCAGCGCAGTTCAAAGCAATGATTCATTCACTGCTTGAATTGAGATAAAATATATCTTGAATTGGATAAAAATAAAACCACATCACATTGTTACAATGAACAATGCTGTGTTTAAAAAATACCAAAATAGCCAGGCAAGTAGCACATTCCTATAATCTCAGCAGCTCAGGAGGCTGAGACAGGAGTACCTCGAGTTCAAAGGCATCTTCATCAAATTAGCGAGGCCCTAAACAACTCAGCAAGATTCTGTTTCTAAATAAAAACATAAAAAAAGATCTGGGGATGTGGCTCAGTGGTTAAATGCCCAGGGTCCAATCCCCAGTACCTAAATAAATATAGAAAGAAATAAAAGAATGGTATAAATAAAAAATGTAAAAATAAATGAAATGAAAAGAGGAAACAATAGGTATAAATAAATGTGACAAAACAATATATTTCTAGCAAGACTGAATGAAAAAATTGATGTGTATAACCAATATCAATAATGAAAGTGGGGATATGCATACAGATACCATAAGAATTATAATCACTGCAAGGAGTATGGCCCACAATTCTATGCATGTATATTAGCAACTTAGACTAAATGAATCAATTACTGTTATTAATGGTATTCAATATATGATGAAAATGTAAGCTAGTGAAGTAAGAAAGAAAATGAATTAAGAAAAGTAGAAATAAAACTACCCTTATTTATAGACAGATGTTTTCTACAAATAATATACAGGAAACATACAAAAAAAATCACAGAACTTAATTACATGGAAAACAAATTCAGCCCTTGAGAATCAATCATATTTGTACAGACTATCAATAATCAATTGGATGACACATAAAATATTATTTGAACTGGCTCAAATAGTTAAAAAATTCTAAAATTGAATATTATTGACTACAAAATAATGAAAAAAAATAATAAAAAGATGTAAATTCTAGAAACAGGCAGAGGAGAGAGTGTGAGAGAGGCCTGAGTTTATTGATGAAAAATTCAGTGGAAATACTGAGAATATATTAACTTTTTCACATAGAAAATATGTTAATTCTTTCCAATTTATCCATCAATTCAATAAAGTGTCAATCAATTACTGAGCAGGTTTATCTTGTAGCAAGTTCATTCTAAATTTTGTATGGAAAAACAAGATGTTAAAGTAGCAAAACTGTTTTAAAATATAAAAATTAAGTTGGAAGAATCACACTGTTTGAATTTACAGTAATATAATACTACATTAATCAAGATTGTGTGATACTAGTGAAGGGAAAGACACAGAAATCAAAAGAACTAAACAGAGGTTCTTGGAATAGTGCTACATAAAGTTGACCAACTGATGTACAACCATGGTTTAAGGCAAATGACTCTATAGATGGTCACCACTGCAACAACTCTAAGTTGGAACAACTGGGTATCAATAAGTGTACAATTGAACCTAGAGAGCATTTTCATATATTTTATAAAATCAAATCAAATATATAATAGATTTGAAAATAAAACCTAAAACTATATAACTTGCAAGAGAAATCGTAGAATTGCCAAGATGTAGGATGAAATACAGAATTCATAGACTTGACACTAAAACTATAATAAATGAACCAGAGTTTTTAAAAATAAATAACTTTTTTTTTTCTCTGATGATCTCTTTTAAGAGAATGAAGAGAGAAACTATATACTGGAATTACATGTCACATGACAGAATACTTGCAGCCATAAAAAATTAAAGAACATTCAAATATCAATATTGAACAATAGTAATCTAATAAGAAAAAGGTGAGGAGAGTGGAGACCAAGGATATGAAGAGATCCTCAGCCAAAGCATGTGTGTGTACATGTGGAAGACAATGTCAAAGAGGATATGAGACAAGTAGAAGGCAAATAAATGAATTTCTTCATAGAGAAATAACTCTGCAATGAGGTTCTATGTACAGATAATAGAATGAATTAAAAATGAAATTTTGCTAATATCAAGTACTACTGTGAACTCATAACAAGTAGAACTCATACACATAGCTCACTGGAATACAAAATTATACAGTCACTTTGGAAATTGTTTGGCAGGTTTTTATAGTTACCCATACACATACCATATGTCTCAGTAATCCCACTTGTCAGAATTGACCCCAGAGAAGTGAAAAGTTGTGTTTATGCAAAAACCTGCACATAAATGTTTATAGAAGTTCTAATTATAAAGTTGAAAAACTGAAAACAATTGAAATGTTCTTCAAATGTGAATGCATAAACAAAAAGTGGTATTTTCATAAGATGAAAAAACACTGAGTGGTGAAGAGCTATATTTATAGCTGAGTGCAGTGATGGCACACAACTGTAATCCCAGCTAAGGCAGGAGGATGGCAAGTTCAAGGCCAGCCTGAGCAATGTATCAAGACAGTGTCACAAAAAATCGTATATTAATGTCATATGCATTAAGCCAGCAGCAGGTTCTAGTGATACACACAACTTGGATGAATCTTAATGGGTAAGTGAAAGTAACCAGTCTTAAATGTTTACTTATTGCCTGAGCCTGTTTATATGACTTTCTCTGAAATTAAAGGCTACAATGGCAGAGAATTGATCAGTGCTTCTCATGGATTAGTAGTGAAGCAAGTGTGAGACAACCAAAAGATAACAAAAGGGTAGATTTGGGAGTGATGAAATTGTCATATATCTTGATTACATTGATGTTTACATGAATATACATGTATAAAAATTCATAAAACTACACCCCAAAATAATGACAATTTTATTGTATTTTAAACAATAAAAGTATTCATTATCATATGAACTCATGATACAATTTTATTACATAATAACCCTAAAGTTTGTCAATTTCCAAATTTCTGTTTCCATTTGAACTTCTCTTCTAAATTCCATACATAAATAGTCAATTATTTGATATCTTCAGGGGTCTTGGGACTTGAATGTCTCATATGTATTCCATATGAGAGAGATTAAACATATTATTTGGGGCTGGAACAGCTCAGGAGTGGAGCACTTGCCTAGCATGCATGAGGCCCTAGGTGCCATCATCAGGGCTGTAAACTAAAAATTTATTAAATTAGAAGAAAAGACAACACAATTAATTTTTCATCTCCACCAACAAGCTAATCATAATATTTCTATGATCATATTACTAGTATTTTTATGTTCATTTCTATATCACATGAAATGAATAATATAATAGACATTCTTCAATGAATTTTATATATTGCATACATAAAAAATGATAGAAGGCAAAAGCCACCATATCATGAAAAGTATAATTTCAGTAGCTTTCTTTTTGCTAGAGAAGTCTTTTTCTAAGATGAAAATTCCTTATACAAATAGTCCTATCTGCTAAGACTAATTAAATCTGTAGAGGAGGTTTTATTGTATGTGCTCTGTTGTGTAGAAGAAAGACTACCGCTAGCCCTGGATCACATGATGCACATAAACAAAGATGATTTTTTTCCAAGATTCTGTCCCTTTAAAACAATGACAGATCTGTTTCATGCCTGTTAAAATGCACCCTTTGTGGAATTAATCATTCAACACTTTGTTTGGGTGGCTATTCTTTCTTTCATGCTAAAAACTGGAAGCGCAGTGCAGCAGCTGTTTGCCTTAAAAGTTTGTAGATGTTGGCCTCACATACAATTTAGTTTTGTTGCTATAGCAATCCCTCCAGGGAAAGAAAAATAAAAAGAGGAAAATTAATCTGCCTTATAGTTTAGGTTCCTAGAGTGCAGCCCCTTTGTGGTGAGTGAAATAATTAAGTCTTGTTTACTGTGTTTTCTTTAAAACCTTTGATGGACCTGATGATATCATCACTGTCTGATTGATTTTTCAGGTAAGGAAACAACCAAAATTAATTGCCCTAATCTTCACTCAAGGACAACACATACATTTTGAGCTAAAGTAAATTGTTTCTTTTTGGCTTTTAAACAGCTGGACATTTTGAATTTCCTTTTCATTTCCTCTCTGTATTACAAGAAAACACATTCTCAGGGAGGGAAAAATTGTTGTAATCCACAGGTTGAGATTTTTGGATGTGGAGCATGAAATGGACAGAACAAAAGGATTTGTTCTTAAATTAATGCAACTTCTCTCCTGATACAAAATGACAGCAGGAAAGAAAAATCTTTTCATACCAAGAAACTGTGTTTAAAGGTAGATGCAGCTTAAATTGGACATAATGTAATAAATTCTAAGAACAAATAACTTTAAAAATTATTTTTATTTTTTCCACAAAATTTTATGCAAGAATTAAGACCTATAATGTATAAAATACTACTTAGGACTATTCCAGAACAACTGAAAAACACTTTAAATATATGTCTTTTTAGAATTTTGTGACTCTTGCCACTTTAACTAGATAGATGTGAAAATTTTGCACAAATTATATCATGGGAATGAAGTTTTATGACTTAGTCAAAGAAAAAATAATTTCTGCCTTTAGGAAAAATAGTTGACTCTTGAGTAGCCAGTCACAATATACCTTTTTACTGCAATTATCTAAAACTATCAAAAAATGTTCTTTCTATTCAGTCATTAATTGTTCTTGATCACCACTTTTCATTTAGGCCATTCTTATTCGCCACCATCTTGTTAAAGTTTTATCCCTTTCATAAAAAAACAGAAAGCCTCCTTCCTCATTTTCTAGACCAAATGGAAGAAATTACCTATATAATCTACTCTGATCCACTCTGTTGCAATTACACAATTTATGTAACTGTCCCCTTTCTTATATCATTTTCTTCATATCACAGGAAGAAAGATATCTGTTTGAACTCAGTTTTTGCACCTTATTTTCATAATTCCATCCTTCTAAGGAAGCTATAGAAATGTGCAAATCTCTTGTACTCTGCTTGTCAATCAGTTTTAATTCCACCTGACTTCCTACATATAGTTCTGTTCCTATATCAACCACATTTCTAACAAGATAATCTTCACTACTAAGTCCCTAAAGGAAGGCACAAGCCCCACCAGATTTTTGTCTTTTTCTTAAAAATGTTAATATTCTTTCTGAATAATGATAATTTCTAGTCCTGCATTAGGCATTCTAAAACATCTGTATCTGTTTATGGGCCCTTCTCAATTTGATTGGTTATCCAGGTTAACTTTTTTTTTTTTTTTTCACAAATAGAAGTGATAATTTTATTTACTTAATTTTTTATTTTATTTTTACAGACTGCATTTTGATTCATTGTACACAAATGGGGTACATCTTTTCACTTCCATGGTTGTGCATGATGTAGATGCATACCATTCGTGTAATCATACATGTACATAGGGTAATGATGTCTGTCTCATTCCGCCATTTTTCATATGCCCCCCTCTCATTTCCCTCT
Source organism: Sciurus carolinensis (assembly GCF_902686445.1). Taxonomy (NCBI): domain Eukaryota; kingdom Metazoa; phylum Chordata; class Mammalia; order Rodentia; family Sciuridae; genus Sciurus; species Sciurus carolinensis. The sequence goes on along the minus strand of NC_062217.1, from coordinate 62,572,398 downwards.
ACATATTTTAAAGTTCCTCCATTGTTCTCTCACTCCCTCCCCCACCCCCATTTTTATCTCATCATCCACTTATAAGGGAAAACATTTGATCTTTGGTTTTTTGGGTTTGGCTTATTTCACTTAAGATGATATTCTCCAATTCCATACATTTATCTGCAAATGCCATAATATTATTATTCTTTATGGCTGAATAATATTCCACTGTGTATATATATCACAGTTTCTTTATCCATTCATCTGTTGGAGGGCATCTAGGTTGGTTCCACAATTTAGCTATTGTGAATTGAGCTGCTATAAACATTGATGTGACTTAGAGAAATGCAAATTAAAACAACTTTCATCTTACTCTAATTAGAATGACTATTATCAAGAACACAATCAATAATAGATGTTGGCGTGGATGTGAAGAAAAAGGCACACTTGTACATTGCTGGTGAAGTTGCGAATTGGTGCAGCCACTTTGGAAAGCAGTGCGGAGAATCCTCAGAAAACTTAGAAAGGACTCACCTTTTGCCCAGTTATTCCACTCCTCGGTTTATACCCAGGTTAACTTCTAATTTACCTAAAATAATGTGTTTCTTTCTCTTACATGCCTTCATAACCAGAGTCCATTCCACTGGTTATTTTTATCCAACTCTTCTGTGTCCTTCTATATTCTCCCTCTGTATAAGCCTTTTAAGTAAGGAGGACATTTTTCTAATCTTGGGTTAAGAAAGATCCTCTAAACCAATATGCCTATTTGACTCAATTTCTTAAAGGTCTCAAAACAAGTTGGATATAGTAGTTCCAACAGCTAGAGATGCTGCTATTTCTTTTCTTCTTCTTCCTTTTCCTCCTCCTCCTCCTCCTTCTTTGTTCTTTTTTAGATGTAGAAACTGAGGATAATGACCATATAGCCAAATTACTGCACTTATCATTCAGATAAGCACACTTTTGGAAGTGAAAGGGGCTCTTAATAAACATGTCAAGAAACAGACTTCATCAGGAAATATAATCATTCTCTAATTCTGGTGTCTCTTAATTTTCTTTTAGGTCTAGATATTATCTTATATGTGTCATACTGTCTTGGCCAATAATATATGTGCTTAAATTTCCAGTGTTTTTTTCCTGTACTTACTGCATTTTTATGTATTTTTCAATGTTGAGTAATTGAAATACTGTGAATTCAGAATGAAAATAAGTGCCAAATGCTAAAGGCCCGTAAATCAAGACATTTACTATGCAACCTCAAAAATCTTATTTAGAGCATAATAATGGGAATTGCTGTGGATAATGGCATATCTCATATATAAGAACATGCTATTGGATGCAATGGTTGCTTTTAATAATAATCTGCATCCCTTGAAACAGAGGTAAGAAGGAGGAAGTCCCTTTGATTTTTTCATTATTATTTGGGACAAGCTTAATGAAATCTTTCTTCTACAAGGGTTTTCAGAGCATTTAGAGCCCATTAAAAGGTTTTCTAATCTTTATATATTAAGAAATATTTGTAAGTCTTCAGAGTAGCTTTCTTTATATAAATATAATTAACAACACATTTACACACAACACATATACACACGCACATAGAAGTTCACCCAGATATATTATTATTTACATGCAAAATGATAAAGAATTTAGACCCTTTTATATATAGTGTTACCTTGAAATTTATATAAAAACAATCCATGAGAAACTGTTCCTAAATAATATTAGAAATGAAATAATTCAATCTTGAAGTATGGATGCCCTATATTCTGATAATTACTGGTTAGTTTTGTTTGTCAAAACATACTACTTATCACCATGACAAATATAAATCTTATACCAGGACATACACTTTATTGTTGTATGTTTGGAAATAGGAAGGACAATAATATATAATGTAATAGCTATGTGTTATTTATGTTTATAGAGATGAATTAAAATGCTGTGAGATTAATTAGACAATATTACATTTTAAATTGTAATAATATATAAGTGTACACAATGTATAAAATCTTAGATTTTGGGTTTTTTTCCAAATGTCTAGCAGAGTATTTATTTGTTAAATTTAATTCTCAAGTACTCAGATTCTATTAAAACATGAACAATTTTTATATATTAGGTGTAAAATTAATGAATGTGTTTGTTTTTAAAATAAAAGGAAATTAAATTTATGTTGAAATATAGTCAAAGGTTGACATTTATGCTAACTATATTACTCATAAAATGTTGTTTTGAAAAATATTGGAGTTTAATAAATCTTGAATCAAATCTTAAAAACATTCCTATCAGAAGAAATAATCTGAATACTGATGGTCACTCACAAATATAATTTCCAAAGTGTCCTATCTATTATATTTAATTTGAAATCAAGCACATTTGATAATGTAAATTCACTGTTTAAAGAAACAATGCATTCAAATACTGTGCCTACATTAGGGCAACCTGTGGATTATGCAGATTCTGTGTATCCATGCTGTGGCTAGAATAATATTAACTAATTCCCCAGCAATATGTATTCATCAGCATCATGAAAGCACTTATTAATTCCCCACACACCTTACATTAATTCCTAATTAGTGACTAAAAATGTCAAAGTCAAATGGGAAAAGCTGTACAAATTAAAAATAAATGAATTATCAGCATTACTCACCAAATGGAAAAGAAAACCAAAATTGTTTCTCATTACATGATATAGGATACTGCTAACATTCATAACGACTTTAATTATGTTTAGATTAGTAAATTTATGATAATTATATTAATGGTGAATTGTAATTGTGCATAAGTAGGTCTTAAAAATATGAGGGATGATTTGTTACATGACAATATATCAATTTTAATATATACATATTTATATGTGTACATGTTAATTTTTAAAATAACAATGTTGGGGATTAAGTAACCTCATATGTAGAACACACTATACATTTTAAGAATATAAACATACCTGTAAATTTCCAGAATAGTAAATATGCAAAAGTACTAAATACAATCATATTAATACCGAAGTAAAGAGATGCTACATAGATTTTTTGAGCTAGGAAAACCTGTAACTGACAAAAATAGAGAAATTTTAAAGACAACTATTGGCAAAATAGAATGCAAAGAAATATTAATGATATTTGTATTTAAAAAGTGAAATACTTTTAAAACTCAATAATTAATCTGATGAAAAATTTTGCAACAAATGATCAACAAAAATATATATACCTAACTTACAATTAAATCATAAGTGATTAGTTACTATATACTATTCATGTATATTATTTATGTAGATCTTAAATTTTTATATTTAAATATTTATAATATGTCAATAAAATGAAGCTAGTTACTAAAGAATGTTTCTTCATAATTCTGTTAATTTTTGTGAGGTCATTATTGATAGGTTCTCTTACATTAGTAATTTTGGCTACTTTTGTCTTCTCTTTTTCTACATATTCAGTCTACCTAAAGATATTCACCCCCTTTTTTTTCTTTTCAAATAAGTATATAGCTTACTTTGTTTTCTCTAAGTTTCTGTTGTCTATTTCATGGACTTATGTTCTACTTTTTATCATCTTCTTATGTGTGCTTATCCTATGTATAGGTTGCCACTTTTTCTATTATTTATTTATTTGTTTGTTTATTTATTATTTATTTTTAAAATTATTTATTTATTTTTTAAATTTTTACAGACTGCATTTGGATTCATTGTACACAAATGGTGTACATCTTTTCATTTCTATGGTTGTGCACGATGTAGATTCATACCATTCATGTAATCATACATGTACATAGGGTAATGATGTCTGTTTCATTCCACCATTTTTCATATCCGCCTCCCTCGCATTTCTTTCTACATAATCTAAAGTTCCTCCATTCTTCTCTCACTCTCCACTCCCCCAACCCCCTTATATATCATCATCCACTTATCAGGGAAAACATTCAGCCTTTGGTTTTTTGGGATTGGCTTATTTCACTCAGCATGATATTCTCTAATTCCATCCATTTATTTTCAAGTGCCATAATATTATTATTCTTTATGGCTGAATAATATTCCATTGTGCACATATACCACAGTTTCTTTATCCATTCATCATTGAAGGGCATCTAGGTTGGTTCCACAATCTAGCTATTGTTGAATTGAGCTGCTATAAACATTGAGGTGGCTGCATTACTGTAGTATGCTAATTTTAAGTCCTTTGGGTATAAACCAAGGAGTGGGATAACTGGGTCAAAAGGTGGGTCCACTTCAAGTTTTCTGAGGATTCTCCTCACTGCTTTCCAGAGTGACTGGAACCAATTTGCAACTCCACCAGCAATGTAAAAGTGTGCTTTTTCCCCACATCCATGCCAACATCCATTATTATTTGTATTCTTGATAATAACCATTCTAATTGGAGTAAGATGAAATCTTAGTATTGTTTTAATTTGCACTTCTCCAATTACTAGAGATGTCAAACACTTTTTCATATATTTTCTAATCTCCTGTATGTCTTCTTCTGTAAAGTGTCTGTCCAATTCCATGGCCCATTTATTGATTGGGTTCTTTGTATTTCTTTGTATTGTTTATTAATGGTTAAGTTGACAAATCTGCATACATATTTATCATGTAAAAGATGATTGTTTAAAACATATATACATTGTGAAATGCCTGAATCCAGTCAATTATTATATGCATCACCTCATATATTAATCATATTTGGGGGGAGAATAATAAGTTCTATTCTCTTAGCAATTTTCAGATATGCAACGTGTTGTTATCCACTATAGAACACACTATTATAAACTACCATCACTGCTGCCCAATGGGTCTCTTGGACTATTCTTTCTAATTGAAATTTAGAATTCTTTGATCAACATCTTCCCAATACTGTCTCTTACCACAAATCATGTACTGGTCCTTGGTAACCACTATCCTACTCTCTGCTTTTATGAGTTGAACATTTTCGATTCCACATAAAAGTGAGATCATATGGTATTCACCTTTGCCAGGCTTAATTCACTTAACAATATGACCTCCCAGTTAATCCATGTTTCAAATGACAGGATTTTCTTATTTTCAAAGCCTGATAGTATTCTATTCTGTATGTGTGTATACCCATTTTCTTTATCCATTCAACTAGGATGTACATTAAGTTATAAGATATATATATATATATTCATTATTGTGAATAATGCTGCAATAAAAAGGGAATGATAGCTCTCTTAAAACTGCTGATCTTATTTCATTTAGTTGGATTGCTGAATTTATGGTAGTTCTTATTTTAAGATCTCAAAGGAAAGTTCATACTGTTTTTAATAATATCTGTACTAATTTACATTCCAAAAATTCCGTGCAAGTTTTCCCATTGCTTCAGGTCCTTACCAATATTTTTAATTCTCTCTTTTCTCAAATAGTCTTTCCAACAGGTGAGGTAACATCAATTTTTTTAATGTGGGTTAATGACCTTTGTATTTATTTTGGCATAGAATTATTCATTTATAAATGTTCCATTAGTCATTGTTTTAGTCATGTGTCACACATTTGATAAATCATTCTTTGTCATTTGATTCATCTCAAAATATTTTAACTCCCTTTGCATTTTCTTTAAGCCTTTCAGTAATGCTTTTAAAAACTTAATTTACAAATATTTTGGATTCCCAATATACCTGCCATTGTTGATTCCCAATAACCTAAAGATGGGGAACATATTTTCTGTTATCCTAGCTTTTATAAACTTATCAAAATTTTTTTGTGATCCAATAAATGATCTATCAGGGAAAATCTTTAGAAAACAGCTCATTTTGCTTCTGATGTTTGAGTGTTCCCTAAATGTCAGTTAAATTTTGTTAGCTAGCAATGCCATTCAGGTTTCCAGTACAGTGAAGATTTTCTATCCAGTCATACCCATTATTAAAAATAGAGTATTGTGGCCTTCAGATATGGCTGTTGTGCTGTCAGTTTTCCTTAAATTATTATTAGTTTTACTTTAGAAATTTTGCTACTCATTTTATGTTTATAATTGCTATGATTTTTCTGGATTTATCATTTATCATTTTGAAATGAATGTCTTTGTCTCTTAACATTTTCTTCTTGAAATTTATTTTTTTACTCTCTAGTTCCTTGTTTGTTTGCATAGCATATCTTTTCTGTTCTTTAACTTTCAATCTAATTGTATCTTTAACTCTAAGTCTTTTTTATATCTCACAGAACTAGATATCTTGCCTTAGTTAGTATGGCTCTCTGTTTTACCAGTGGAACATTTAATCCAATCATATTATAACTAAGACTTGGCATACCTTGTAGCCTTCATTTTTCATAAGAAATTGGATTAATTATATTCTTATCTTGCTATACTTGATGTGTTCATTTTATCTCCCCTTAGGATTTTTTTTTTTTTTTGGTGTGTGTGTGTGGTTTTCAACAATTTAATGATGATGTTCCTACACGTTAAGTTACCCTGTCTTTAATTAGAGTCTACTAAACTTCTTAAATTTATAGATTATTGTTTCTATCCTATTTGGGAAGTCAGAAGTCAATATTTATTCAAATATTTTTATTTTTCTTTCCTTTACTCTTCTCCTTCTACTATTATTTGTCTGCTGATATGCTTGATTGTTTATCTTGATCCAATGCTTTCTGCTCATTTGACTTTGCTTTATTTTTTGTTCTTTATATAGGAAGCTTATAATGATTTGTCATTAATTTCATTAATCTTATGCTCCCCCAAATCTACTTTTATAGAAACTTCATTTCTTTAGTTTTCAACTAAATCATTTCCATTGATTCATTTTCTAAAATTTTCTTTCATTTGAAATGCTTATTTAGAATTTCACTATCATTAGATTTACCATTTAACCTTTATATTATGTATTTCCCTGCAGATATTTGTAACAGCTGCTTTATTTAAACTTAAAAACATGGGCATAAGCTGACACTGCCTCAAGATAGTTTATGTTAACTTTTTTTTATCCTGATTCTCTGCATGTCTAATATCTTTGTCATTGTTGAAAGTGGATATTTTAGCCCAACATGGTGGTTCATACCTATAATTCCAGGAACTCAGGAAGCTGATATAGGAGGATTGCAAGTGTGAGGCCAGTCTCTGCACCTTGGGGAGACCCTACCTCAAAATAAAAAAAGGGCTGAGTATGCAGCTCATTGATAAAGCTCTGCTCTCTCAAAGAGGGAGGGCAGATAGAGAATCACACATTTTAGGGAATATATAATAAAACTTCCCACCATTGGTTATAGTTCTTGCTGTTGTCTTGATTGATTGTTTGCATTTATTTATTTATCAACTTGTCTGCACTAATTCTATGGAGACTGTCTACTCTGTAATAAACAGCTACTTATATTTCTTTTCAGTTGTAATTTTCATATTTTTATATCTCTTTATATCTGTACATCCTGAGGAGGTGTGTATGTGAGTGCTGTGGTGTATGTGTTTGTGAGTGTGTGTGCATGTGTGTGCTTCTTGTGTGTTTTAAGTCTGCTTTTTTCCTAGGGGTAACTTTTGTGTCAACCTTGCCTAGGGACCATTTTGAGAAGCTTGTATCTTTGGTCTTTTATATTTTATAGTTTCATTATTCTTTAACATTCATCAACTTTAGAAACTTCAAGCGCTTTTATACAAAGATTAATAAAAGCACTGAGAATTCAGATAACATTCTATAAAAATATTTGTCAAAGTTTAGTTTCTTAAATGATGTAGATCTACTTTGATTTTTAACAATAGTTAAACACTTGACACTGTATATGCACTTAATGCAATAATGAGATCATGATATAATTGAAGGATAGAGGACAATTCAGTTGGTTTAATGGCCTTTTCATTATTGATCTATTCTTCTTTCCATCTCCACAGGTATTTCATCCCTCCACTTATCTTTTTACATACCAAGAACATGAGGCAGTGGAAGGCTGGCGTGTAGAAGGTGCAGAACTCTAACTGCAGCCTTATTTCCCTACTTCAATTCAAAGTCCCTTTGTATTTCAGTGTGTGTGATATGCAGGCATGTTTTTTCAAAGAAAATTAGATAATGACAGTAACCTCTAAGACTGTAATTGCCAGCAGAGTCCTGTGAAGGAAAAGTAGATGCAAAATATGCTGGTTAGGGAAGTACCAAGCTGTCAAAACTATCATATATTAGGCTACCTCAATGCATAGGTAAGACATCCTGATGCACAGTTCTCACACAGAAGGGCGGACGAATATGCACCTCAACTTTTTAAGTACCACAGGTGAGTCTAGTAAGTATCAAAGATTAAGAACAAGTGGCATAATTAATTTTTTCTGGTTAACGTCAGGGTCAGTTGAATTTAAATACTTGTTTAAAATGCAATTTCCATGTCCAGTAAGAGTCATTGGGCAAGTCCAGTGGTGTTTTTAAGTGATTAGTATATATGATGATTATCCACTTTGTCTTGGTACTTGTTTCTGTAATTTCCAATCTTTGGGATAAACTTGTCCAATCCTATGATCTATGTGCTCTGTGAGGTACCCCAACCCACTGGCAATTCTTGGTCAAAGCCTTCAAACAATGGACACACAGATATTTAGTAGCAGACTGATGGGGGACTGATGCCACTAATTTGTGCCCACATTTGAAAAAATATCATATAAGTACGTATGAAATTGATTAAATTATAGTCACTAGGACATGTAAATAAGTTGCCTATTAGTACAGTGTTTTTAATAGCTTGAATTTCCAACCCCTTTTTTTATTGCTCAGAAATATTCTTAATTCCATAGCAGACCTGATTTAATTGAGTTCCTAATGCATACTAACTACATTGCACACAAAAATCCTCCTTGGATATAATCCATACATATCTACAACTACTGAACATGCTCCATGTGATTTAGAACTAACCAGTGGCAATGATTCAAAAAATCATAAGATCTTTGCTTTCATGAGGATTTGTTTGGAAGAGTTGTATTTTATCTTGGGTCAGATAATTCTATTCATTCTGTGAATTAGTAGTCAAGTGACCAGTAAAGAAAATGCCCTAAATATCACATGACAAAGAATAACATTATCTCTGATTCTGAGAGGATTTCTACAACAAGCAAAACCACGTGAGAATATTTTTCTGCTTGAATGTTTAAATGTGAGACATGATAACCTTCCCTATCAATTTCTGGTTCTTTAGATCAGAAAAAAAAATCTATGCGATAAAATTTTCTACCATTTTCGGAGGAAGACTTGATTAACTTAGAAGATAATTAAATTTTCAAAGTTCTGTAGTGTCAGTAAGAATAGTTGTATACCATCAGAAAACAGAAACAATATGTTTTCTAAAAGTGCATTAGTTTAACTTATGATCTAAATTGTATCATATCTCAGTCCAGAAATGCTATGTCCACTATAATTGCAAGGAATGATAGATCTGAAAATAAATGAAAAGTTATTTTAATTTTAATTGAGAAAGATGATATAAATAGAAAGGTTTCTGAACCAAAGACACTTTGTGGATATTTAAAGCTGAGTGACAAGTGCTTTTATGTACCTTCTTTATGGCTGCAGTGTAATAATAAATGGCTTAAGTGATCAAAGTCACTGAATTATGTGGAAGTTATTTCTATACTATGCACATACTTGGGGGGTTTCTAAATGTAACACACTTCCTAAGGGAAACAATAAATCTATATTAAGAACAAGTCTGAACAAGTACTAGTACAGAATAGAAATACTAATTAACAAATGTAATACTAGTTTTATTTAAAAATATTTCACATGAACAAGGTACTAATGAGAGAGTATTTCAATGAAAGAGTTTTTCAAATGGGAGATAAATGCTTATAGGGTCAACCTGAGCAGAAGAATAAATCGAGATATGACACAATCTCTGAGTTTGTTCTTATTTTCTAAAATGCAGGAAAATCTTCTATTCCAATTTTCTGGGGTGGGGGAGAAGAAAAGAAACAGAAAGGAACTGTGAGAAGATGTCATAAAAATAAGTGCAACTAGTAGTAAGGATAGTATTGTCCAGATGATAGAATTTTGCACCACTAGTGTTAAAAACAGGGGGATATTTACTTTCTATGTTAGGGTTTTCAAGGGGATTGTCCCATGTTGATAATTATCTCTGGCTATTAACAATTAGAAGCAGAAGAATCTGCCTCCCGCCACCTCTCTCTTTGTTTTTAGAATAATACTTTCCAAATGAAAGATCTCATCTATCTACTGCACTGGAAGAGAAAGTATAATGTTCATAAATACAACATCACAAGAAGGAAAGCCAGCATTCATGAGGGTAAGCAACATAGCACACAGCAGATTGAGACTGTAAATGACTATAGTAATTTGTTCTAAAAAGTGAAATGTAAGCATGAAATATTTTTAAAAATATTTAAAATTGCTTTTCAGCAACACTGTTGCTTACTCTAAATCTATTATAATCAGAACTGTGTAGTATGAAAGAATTGCAAATTGCTCAGTGGAACAGCAGAGAAGTCCCCAAATAGCACTTTGACAAAGTATCAAAATATTATATTGGTCTTTTAACAAATAGTTCTGAAACGACTAGATATTTTAAAATAAATAAATAAATAGACTATAGACACAGACCAAATTAACTCAAAATAGGCCATAGGGATAAATGTAACTATGCAATTTCTAAAGATAACATTGGAAAAAAATCTAAATGACCATGGGTGTGGTGATAACGTTTTACATACAACACCAAAGAAGCAGTTCATGAAAGAAAGAATAGATAAGCTAACTTTCATTAAAATCAAAAGTTTCTACTCTAAGAAAGACACTAGCAAGTGAATGATAAGCCACATACTGGAAGAAAATATTTTTGAAAGATATATGATAAAGGGCTGCTATTCAAAGTAAAAATTGAATTCTTAAAAATAAAAAATAAGATAATGAGCAACTGGATTAAAAAATTGGCAAAGTGGCTGACAGTGAAGATGTACAGATTACAAATTAGCATATAAAAGATGCCTGGTATCATATATCATTAAGAAATTACAAATTAAAATGATATACACACATATTAGAATGGCCAAATTCCAAGACACTGATGTTATCAAATGCTGTACAGAAAGGAAGCAACAGAAATTCTGATTAATTGACTGCAGGTATGCAAAACTGGTACAGTCATTTGTTCATTTTGAGGAGTCATTTTGAGGGGCAGTTTAGAAGTTTCTTACAAAAGTAAACATATCTGTATCATAGTATCCTTCAATTGTGCTTCTTAGTATTTACCCAAAGGAGCTGAAAACACAAAAACCTGCACATGGATATTTACAATGATTTTTTAATTATTACCAAAATATGGAAGCAATTAGAATGTCTTTCAGTAGGTGAATTAATATATAAGCTGTGGTTCATCCAGAAAAAAATAATATTCAGCACTGAAAAGAAATGAGTTATCATGCTATGAAAATACATGGAGAAAATTTAAATGCTTATTAGTAATTGAAAAAAGCCAGTCTGAAAAGTTTACATACTGATCCCAAATATTTGATTTTGTGGAAAAGACAAAACTATGGAGACAGTAAAAAGATCTGTGTTTGACAGAAGTTGGGGCCAGAGAGAGTTGAATAGGTGGTCTTCAGGGAATTTTTAGGACACTGAACCTGTTCATGTGGTACTGTAATATTAAATGTATGTTATCACAATTTTGCCAAAACTCAGAAAATGAACACTAAGAAAGGGTCCTATGATAAACCTTGGGACTTGGCTAATAATGATATTTCAGTGTAGGCCCATTGATTCTAACAAATGTACCACTGTGGTGAGGGATGTTGATAGGAAAATTATATGTGTAATGTTGAGGGGAAAAAGGGGATACATAGGAACTCTTTGAAATTTATTCATCTATACTTTGATGTGATTCTAAAACTGCTCTAAAATTAAAATCTATAAAATACTGTCCATTGAAAATAATTTCTGCTATTAAAGTCTTGGAAAAAAAAAACACTAATAAAATCATTTTCAGGGCCAGGGTTGTGGCTCAGTGGTAGAGCACTTGCCAGCATGTGTGAGGCACTGTGTTCAATTCTCAACACCATATATAAATAAATAAATTAAGGTCCATTGACAACTAAAAAAATTTAAGAAAAATCATTTTTACCATGGACCAGCTGATAAGGTAAGGACTAGAACCAAGTTCTTGAGGCACAGTGTTGGGCTTGATAAACTGGTTAAATTGACAGCATGTTATAAACATTGACGTGGCTGCATTACTGTGGTAAGCTCATTTTAAGTCCTTTGGGTATAAACTGAGGAGTGGGATAATTGGGTCAAAAGATGAGTCCATTCCAAGTTTTTTGAGGAATCTCCACACTGCTTTCCAGCGTGGCTGCACCAATTTGCAACTCCACCAGCAACGTACAAGTGTGCCTTTTTCTCCACATCCACACCAACATCTATTACTGTTTGTGCTCTTGATAATAGTTATTCTAATTGGAGTAAGATGAAATCTTAGAGTTGCTTTAATTTGCATTTCTCTAATTACTAGAGATGATAGCTAGATTGTGGAACCAACCTAGATGCCCTTCAACAGATGAATGGAAAAAGAAACTGTGATATATATACATAATGGAATATTATTCAATCATAAAGAAGAATAATATTATGGTACTTGAAAATAAATGGATGGAATTGGAGAATATCATGCTAAGTGAAATAAGCCAATCCCAAAAAAAACCAAAGACTGAATGTTTTCCCTGATAAGTGAATGATGATATATAATGGGGATGGGGGTGGGAGATGAGAGAAGAATGAAGGAACTTTAGATTATATAGAAGGAAATGAGAAGGAGAAGGGGGAGGAGTATGAAAAATGGTGGAATGAGACAGACATCATTACCCTATGTACATGTATGATTACACAAATGGTATGCATCTACACCATGCACAGCCATAGAAAAGAAAACATGTACCCCATTTGTGTACAATGAATCAAAATGTAGTCTGTAAAAATAAAATAATTTAAAAAAAATTGACAACGTGATGGGGTCAATGTTTAAGCACTTCCCTAGCCTGTGAGAGGCCCTGGATTTGATTCCCAGCACCACCAAAATATAAAATAAATTTAAAAGATGACATGTCATTTTGTTCCTATTTGTAGTAGTTACTAATATTGGCAGTAAATTCTTGTTCTATTTTAAATAATTCTAATCCATAAAACTTTTTTCTTTAGTTTTGAAAAATACAAAAAATAAGGATCCTTGTCATAGAAATATAAAAAAACAATTATAACTTAAAAATAATGATGGGTATATTTGTATCCAAATATGATTTATTAATAAGATCTTTAAATTGTTTATCTTCACGTCATGATGATTGAATGAAATTCTGCTGCAAAATTATGCTTTCTGATCAAGAAATATTTCTTTAGTGGAGCAATAAAATAGCTTATTAAGATCATCTCCAGCTTGAGGTAAATACAATCATAAAACTGGTTCCTCTGCCACTTTTTCCACATATATCCTTTGACTCTGGAAAATGAATTATCTCCTTCAGCTTACCAGGTTATTCTTAAAAATGTATTTTAAAACTCATTACATTATTTACACTTATTTATTGATTGTCTATCAGGTGGCATACACAGTGTAAATTACTGAAATACAAAGCTATTCCACAGCAGCAGTTCTTGCCTCCCTTGGTTTCTCAGTTTGTTGGGCAGGGTTATCAACAATTTATTAGGTATAAGTGAATTTTAAATTAAATGAAATTGTTATCACAGAAGAGGATTCACTTACTTGAGCTTGGAGGTAGCAATTAGATCCAAAAAAATACTTTTGGAGGAAATTACTAAATTAGACATGAAGGAGTCTATCTTGAGGAGCAGAATGTGATGAGAGTAAAGACAGATAATGAACAGGACATCCCATTTACACATAAAACCCAGAAAGGTTGGGTAACATGACCAGGATCGAATAGCCCAACTAATAGCCAGGATGTTAAAGTTAGACAATCTAGTTCTGGAGCCTTTATTTATCACCATTACCAAATTACTTTCAGTGAAACAGAGAAAATTGTGATACAGAATAGCATATCTATATGCTTATTGAGTTATATAAATATTATAATAACTCTGAATCAATAGCATTTATTGCACTTAGTTACAAATAAATTCTATTCAAATTACTTTTCTGCTTTTGTTATTTCAACATATTACAAACAGATGTGTCTAAAACTATTCATTGTTTAATTTAATCTCTGTGTGGTATTCATTGTTCAAAAATTACTTTATCTACTATGAGAATTGCTTATAGGTATTCACATAGATTAGCAGGAGATTTAATGATAAGTACACCAGATGGCTTGCTCTTGTTTTAACAGAACTGGGTTCAGAAATGAACGATTGTGGGAGCTAGTTATCCTCCTACACTTTGTATGCTGTGACTGCAAGAGCCACTGTTCCCTGAGGTGTTTTTGACCTCTGTACAGACTTTTGAAATCCCAAACTCCAAATCCCTTCTGAGAGGAATCCTCAATCTGTCAAGAAGTCTGAATTACAACTTATATGAACTGATTTCCAGCCTTAATTATTATTTACCTTAACATAATAATTGTAAATAAATTTTATTTTCCTAGAAATCCTGAAATATGTACAATTTCTCTACACTCTGCTAGAAGTCTAACAGTATTTATATCTCTTATAAATAGTAGGATCCCCAGTGACCTTTTACCTTCTGCTTCTATTTCTGGAATTAAACTAAAAAGTATCTCTCTTTCTCTTTCTGAGTGTAGCCTTCCTTTTCCCACTTTCACAAGTTGCTCAAACCTAAGCACTCTGAGTCAGAATTATTCAGAGACAAAATCAATAATATCGATCAATAGATAGATGAGAGAGTATCAATTAAAGGCCTTGACTCTCATAGTTATGGAGATTATGAAGTCCCAAAAAACAATGCCTGAAAGCTGAAGGCCGTGGGCTGCTGGTAGCATGGTACCAGCATGGTTCCACTGTGAATGCCTTAAAACTGGGGAAATTGAATTAATTCTTAGCTTGATTGTGAAGTTTCAATGACCTGGTAGCCAACTTGTATAAGTCCTTGAGTACAAAGGCGCAAGAATCCTGGATTACTGATATCCACGGACTGAGAAGAAGTGTATATGACAACTTCAGGAGAGAGGAGGAAATCACCTTTTTGTTCTGTCTGGCTCCTCAGTGGATTAGATGGTGCTGGCTCAAGTTGAGTTTCATATACCTATCTCTCCCAGATACACTAAGACAAGAAGGTATTTTGGAACGACCCAGATAAGAATCCATTACCAGTTCTCTAAGTAGTCCTTCATCCAGTCAAGTTAACACCTAAAATAAACATTACACATCCTTTCAAATAGTTTTTTTTCCCAATAATGCTTTTACTTGATAAGAATAATTTTAATATTTTCGTACATGATTGGATGATAATCCAATGTTGGTTGTCGTGGGCAAAATTATGTCCATTCCCCTCATTCCGAGTTCATATGTTGAAGTCCCCATACCCAATACCTCATATTGCAGCTCTATTTGGAGATAGGGCTTTTAAGAAGGTAATTAACTTAAAATGTAGTCATTAAGTTAGGGCCCTAATCCAATATTATCAGTATTTATAGAAGAAGTAGAAAATAGTGAAGCCAGAATTGGGGATAGGCAGTTAGTGTAGAAATAGGAAATCGGGTCAGATCCAGAAAATAGAGGCCATCAAGTCATCTGCCTCTGGAAGTTGGAGACTGCAATGGGAGAATGGAATGTCAAGGACCTGCAGAACCCATTGATAACCAAATTCACCTGCCCTTGCCAGAGACTGCAGGCAAGAAGGTGCTAATCAATGCCCCCTGGGCCCTTGCCTGTCTGAGACACCTTGACCCTCCCTCTGCCCCATCCCTTTTCGCTTTTTACATTTCAAAACCAGGCCTAATCCCGCAGGCAGGAAGGGAAGAGATAAGGGGAAAGAATGGGAGAATGAAACCCATAAAAAGAACGAGATTTGCTCATCCCACGGATTCCGCCTTTGGGTCCCCTTCTTCCACCCGGGAGAAGTCTGCTTTTCCTTTTCTTTAATAAAGCTGCATTTTCCACTCTACATTTGCCTTGGCGTGCTTCTCCGGCGTTATACTTCAACACCTGAGGAAGCAGGACTCGTCACCGGTAAACAGCGGTATCAATAGGACATAGACAGACCCAGAGGGAAGACTAAGTAAAGACACACAGAGAATGTAGTCAAAGCACGCCAAGGAGAGAGGGATCAGAAGAAACCAATCTTACTGAAATTTGATCTCTGATGTATGGACTCCAGGATTGTGAGAAAATAAATACTGATGTTTCAGTCACACAATCAGTGACACTTCATTATGGCAGTTCCACACATATCAACACTGGGGCCATGTCTCAACCTCTATGTCAAATTACAACATTGTAGTGGCAATCTTATTTTTTAGGGTCTTATGATTTCCCTCACAAGGATAACAGATGAAAAGGACCTAAAAGTAGGTCCTTTAAATTGAAAGTTAAATTTTCTCATTCATGAATCTCTGTTGCCCTTCTCTGATTAATGCCTTCAACAATTAGTGTTCATCAAAATTAGGGGAAAAAAATGGTCCTTAACACAGTTGTTTTTGAGCAAAGTCATTGATAAGCTAGTGATTTAGGTATATTCACTGTGATGTCACCATGTGTTTGGAGTCCCACGAAACCTGCAAAACAAACAGACTCTTTATTTGTAGTTCCTAATATGTGTTGTTTGCAGAGTTCCATGGATACTTCTCACAAGTGCCTTGTAAATGTCATAGTCTAGAGAAGTCATTTAGGCTGGGAAAGGGGAAGGTGGAAAAGAAAATTAGGTCCATGGTGACACTGGTGCCAACATTTCATAGAGTCTATAACTTGTAGAGTTCTGTAATTCTTATGGTTACATTGGTCTACATAGGAAAAATTACTGTTATTTATACACTGATATGGTGAAAGAAAAACAGAGATTTCAATAATTAAGTTAAATATAGGGAAAATCTAATTCTTAACTATTTTCCTGCTAAAGTTGCCATTTAGTATTACAATAAATAATATAAAATATATCCTAAATTTGGAAGTTAATCAAAAGTGTTAGAATTCAGACATTTATACAAGTCATGTTTATAAAAAAAAAGAAACACAGATAATACAAAAACAAATACAGTTCATTACACTTAAGTAAAATAATTTGTACAATTGTATAATTGTACTCTATTTTAATAGAGTATTATACAATAATAATTCACTGACAGAACACTAATATAAGTAGCTAAATATCATGGCATTTTGTAAACACATTATTCAGAAGGAAGACTGACTTTTTGCTTTAGATAAAAAGTATGAATTTCAGGGTTTGGCAATTATTGTATACTAGCACATAAAATATTCCTAATGCCATCTAGATATTCTTTTATTTGTTCTGCTGAAAATAAATCAAGAAATAAGTTTTAATGTATCATATAATGAACAGAAAATAAGCATTCTTATTAAATAAAAAAGAAATATCAAAAATGCGTGCAGGTAAAGATAAGCCAATTTTTATATCACTGATTATTTAATATATTAAAAAGGAAAAAAGTTTAAAGGAAAATATGTACTAAGCAGTCTCTATTTAGCAGATGATTACTAAATACCAATGAGTCTCATTTCAATTACTTCTAAGAAAAAATAGTGTAGATAGTAATTATTATCATCTTCATCTTTTAAAATAAGGTAGTGAATGGACAGATGAGTGTAATATTTCACTCAAAATCACTAAGTATTAGAGTTAAGACTTCAAAATTATAATTTGTCCTCTTATTATTTATGTTAAACTTCCATTGTGATAATAAGATACATATGAACATATACATACACACATATGTATCCAGTGATCACTGTATCACTTGGAAATATGTTTATATAAATACACATATATGTATGTATACACACACACACACATATATATATGCTTACATACATTGCTCATACACACACATACAAACACCACTCTTCTGTACACTTAAAAATGTTCAAGATGTTAAATTTTATATTTGTCTTTTTCCCAATAAAAGATAGTGTTCACTCAAACTAGCAAAGAACAGTAGCAGAATATTAATTTGGAAGACACTCAATACTATGGTTTTTTCAACATGATATAATGTCACTAAGATTAAAATATTTAAATTAATAAAAATATTAGTCATTCTAGGCTTTTCAGGTATATAATACTTATGCCTTCTGGAAAACTTGATGTTCAACAAAGTCCACAAAGATGTGGATTGAGTAGTTGTTTGCATGTCAGTTCATCAGTCATTACTATTGGTTGGTATCTGCATAGAAAAACCAGTGAATGTTTTGGCATAATTCCTTCAATTTATTTACTTTATTTTTTAGTTTATCAACACATTAGAATGCATTTTGACACATCATACATAAATGGAGTATAACTTCTCATTCTTCTGGTTGTACATGATGTAGAATCACACCAGTTGTATAGTCACATATGCTTATAGGGTAATAATGCTTGATCCATTCTGCTATTTTTCCTTCCCCCATACTACCTCCCCTCCCTTCACTGCACTCTGCCAAATTCAAAGTACCTCTATTCTTCTCTAGCCCCCTACCTTATTGTGAATTAGCATCAGCATATCAGAGAAAACATTCAACCTTTGGTTTGGGGAATTGGTTTATTTTGCTTAGCATGATATTCTCCAGCTCCATCCATTTACTGGAAAATGCCATATTTTCATTCTTCTTAAAGTGAGTAATATTCCACTGTGTATATATACCACATTTTATTTGTCCATTCATCTGTTGAAGGGCAACTAGATTGGTTCCATAGTTTAGCTAGTGTGAGTTGAGATGCTCTAAACATTGATGTGGCTGCATCACTGTACTATGCTGATTTTAAGTTCTTTGAGTAAAAATCAAGGAATGGCATAGCTGGGTCAAATGGTCATTCTATTCCATGTTTTCTGAGGAATCTCTACACTGATTTCCAGAGTGGCCGCACCAATTTGCAGTCTTACCACTAATGTAAGACTTTACCTTTTCCCCCACATTCTCGCCAACATTTATTGATGCTTGTATTTTTGATAATTACCATTCTGACTGAGGTGAGATGAAATCTTAAAGTAGTTTTGATTTGAAATTCTCTAATTGCTAGTGATGTTGAACATTTTTTATATACTTTTTGACCTTTCCTGTTTCTTCTTCTGTGAAGTGTCTGTTTAATTCTTTAACCCATTTATTTATTTGTTTGTGTGTGTGTGTGTGTGTGTTAAGTTGTTTCATTATAAATGGAGCAAAATTGAAAGCATCACTCTAAAAACTGGAACAAGATGAAGATGTCCTCTTTCACCACTTCTATTCAACATAGTTCTGAAAACTCTAGCCAGAGCAATTAGACAGGCAAAAGTAAAGGGATATGAATAGGAAAAGAAGAATTCAAACTATCACTTTTTGAAGACATGATTCTATATTTAGAAGATCCAAAAAATTCTACCAGAAAACTTCTGGAACTAATGAATGAATTCAGCAAAGTAGCAGGATATAAATTCAAACACATTCCAATACATCAGTGATGAATCCATTGAAAAAGAAATTAGAAAAATTACCCCATTGAAAATAGCCTGAACAACAACAACAACAACAATAAAAACAACATAAAACAACAAAAGCAACTTGCAAATCAATCTAACAAAAGAGGCCAAAGACCTCTATAGTGAAAACTACAGAAAACTTAAAAAGAAATTGAAGAAGACCTTAGAAGATGGAAAGATTTTCCATGCTCTTAGATAGGCAGAATTAGTACTGTCAAAATGTCTGTACTACCAAATGCATACAAAAGTGGAGAAGTTCTGATATAAAGACATTTCTAGTACTTCTGAATTAATAGCGACCAAGCAAACTATGGCATAAAAATAAGCAATATAAACTTAGAAAATTAAAAGATGTCTTTAGTCAAGATTTACTTGCTCATCATGAACCAAATCCCAAATGCCAAAATTAATAAGACTTAGTGCCTACATTTCATGATCTTGAAACAGAGGTGGGCAATACCAATATATATGTTTTATATGGTATTATAAAGTTGACACTTGAAAAATCTGAAAATGGAAAAAAAAAGGGAATTTTTTTTTAGATTAATGTGAATAGAAAGAAAGAATAGTCATCTCTTTCTCTAAACTTGGTTCCTCACTGATGATACATTTTAAAAATAAGTATCTCCTAAGATGGAAATAAATATTAGCAGATACAAGATCAATGTCTTATGAAGAGTAATTTGTCTTGCTGGAACTTCTGTAAGAGAGTTATAGATATAAATTTCGGGTTTATATGTAAATATTCACTGTAATAGTCTTAGGATTACCTGGACCTCATTCAGTTTATGTTTATATATATTCTTTTGTGATATACAAGTTATAACAAACAGTTTTGGAAGTGTCAATACTTACTCTAAAACTGAGATGTTTTATAAGAGAAAGTTGACAGGCCATTATGATTGACTGATTTCAGAAAGTGGGTGAAATGGGAATGACAGTTATTCCATTTATTAACTTCAATAAAATGACTAAGCCTATAAGTAATAAATGTGATTTTTCCAATAATTACATTTAAAAGAATAAGGACAAATAATTCACAGTACCAGATACCTGAGAAAACAGAAATGCATTGGATAAAAAGGATAGATGTTATGTCTATTACATAACCATACCTTTATTGCATCAGTAAATGCACATCTAGGCTTATTTTGTAGTTTTGGAAAAGCTATCTTATTTCCATTTTACATGTGAATTGACAATAAGGTAGCAATGTGATTGAAGACACTAGAAAATACTTAGTATTTTGTTATTGTAGAAAATTGAGAAAAGCTAGAGAATTATCATGAGTGGGGGATTAAAGCAGATACTTTGTCTACAGTTTGTGTTACATGTGGCCTTAGAATAATATCACAATTTCTTAGCAGAATACGTAAGTGATTTTAAACATAACCTACCTAGATAGATAACCTCATACGTTTACACTCTAACTTTGTCCATCCTCTTTGATAGAGATTTCAGTGTCAACGTCCCTCTTCAGAGGGCCGTCTCCCCTTTCTTCTTCACATCAATCCATATAATTTTGGCTCTAAGTTTCATTTTGATTAGTTTTATTTATTTACATATTTGATAGAAACTCTATAAATACAAGCAAATATTTATTTTTATTTTATTTTATTAGAGTCTATAAAATTTTGTTTTATAGACTCAACTTTTAGGCCAAACTTGAAAATATTTGAGAATTTAATTTGACATATAATTGAATTAATGTGTGCAGTGATTAAGGTGATTAAACTACAATTAATTAAAAGTACAATAGAACCCTAGCTTGAGTCTAAATATCTTCCATTTTTAAGTTCGGGTATGGACGGACATGACAGGCATACTATGGGTTGGACTATCAGGCATGTGCTTGATAAAGATTAAAGGACCGCCGATACTTTCATTAACTTGGTAAATACTGAGCACAGACACAGACAGTATGTTAAAATGAAGAAAGCAACAAGGTTTTGTCATCACACTACATCACATTACACTCGCATTTTCTTCCTCTGCAGAAAATAAAGAAAACTGTAAAAAAAGTAAATTATTATATATTACAATGATGTTGGTATTAGCACAAAATAATATGAAACAAAACAAACATACAAAAGTAGGAGTGTAAGGCAGAAAGTTGAGAAGGAGGAGAGTTATGGGGTAGATTTTATGAAAAAGAATTTCACATCTTTATATTTTCTTTTTTATGGGGTTGGATACTGGAGATTGAATGCAGGGACAGTCAATCACTGAGCCGCATCCTCATCCCTATTTTTTATTTTATTTTGAGACAGGATCTCACTGGGTTGCTTGGTGTCTCACTGCTGCTGAGACTGGCTGTGAACTCAAAATCCTCCTGCTTCAGCCTCCTGAGCCAATGGGTGTGCTTCTTTGTCTATAAATTCAGTTACAATAATTGGTCACTCAGAAAGTGATGTTATTTACCTAATTATGATATTCTCAGTATACTTGTTGGGAAGAGGAAGAAGGAATGTGAAATGTCAAATAGAGAAAGCTCAAAGTTAAAGCATCTATAGGTTTGTGTATATTATTTAAAATTGAAAAAGGATCTCTTGTATTAGAAAGATATCCTGTGTGTACTTTAAGAAAGATTGAGGTCTCTCTTTAAAATTTTGAAAATAATTTCTCAAAAGGAAGAACAAAATAGAAAAACAAAGAATGTTAAAATTCTTTGAAAAAGCTAAGTGAAATACCCTAAAATATGAGGTATTGATGGTTTCAAGGTTGCCAAATGAATTTATGACATAGCAGCCATTTGTAATAATAATCAGATCAAAATGTAATCATTAAAAATCTATATTTTGAATAACAAAGAAGGTGAAATGTAAAATCATCAAATTACTATATGTACTTGTGGAATACATAAATAAAATTTATACATTTTATTAAAAATTTTATAAATTTACATAATTTATAAAAATTATTATAAAAAAGTTTTCAGGCATCTTTCTCTAAAGTACACAGTTACATTTTATGAAGAAGTACATTTGTACAGCAAATTGACAGAATCAAAAGTCATAGCATATTAATGACTAAAAAGAGCATGTGGATATAGTCTGATATTTATTCTAGAAAGGCACAGAATTGTATGAATTTGTTTTACTCCTTATTATTAATATTATTACAAAACAAGATGTAAGCCTACAGCTGTGCTGAACATTCTTTTAAAAATATGAAGTTTTTTTCTTTTTCATTTTCATTTTCAAAAAGTATCAATGACTTGATGATAGACAACAAATCAAAATTGATCAGCTGCCACAGTTTTATCAAATGTTCCTTTAACTAACTCATCAGTGAATCTCTCTTTTAGCAAATGAAATATGATATTGTTCCCAAAGATGAACAAAATAAAGATAAGAAATTATTCTTAAAATTACATGAGGCAGCATTAAAGTGAAGAATACCGCTGCTGCTGATTCTGTGTGGGGACAATTTTTCAAGGAGGAAGAAGTGTTTTGATTATGTCATACATGTGTGCTCTTCTTGTTATTTTATGAATAAAAAATCAGTTGCATGGCAAACAAGAAAGTTCTGTGTTTAAGAAACAGGTCAGACCTTGGAGATTATAAAAATCAATTCTGTGAGTACAGTTACCTGGCCTTTGATCTGTTCCTGCCCTCCATACACTCTCAGTATGACAAGGCACTAGTGAAACAGAAGAAACATTTTTCATGACAATTTTAAGAATCAATTCTAGAGAAAAAAAAAAAGCCATTTTGGATATTTTTAAAAAGTAGCCAGTTATAAAAAACCTGCACTAGAATATTAAACATTTACAGTTAATGTATTTAAAATAATACCATCATTACCCACGTGTTCAGAATAGGTGGCACCTTTCCCCAAAACTAACGTGCACAAACAGGGATCATTTTGTCATTGTTACTTACTGACAGATAACAACTACTCTACTCAATACTACTCTTTTGCTGTGAGAAATATCTTATTCATTTTTTTTTGCTATATCCTTTCAGATTGCCATTATAAATTCTGAACAAAATGATCACTGCAAATTTTAAGTTTTCATCTGAGGAAAATTTTATTGCAAATTTTACCTCGCATACTTTAACCTATAAGAATGTAGGACAAGCTGTCAACATTAGCTTAACTCTCTTAAGAATTATTGTTATATATCCCACAGGAGAAAAGGAACTCTAAAACACTATAATATCCTGAGGTTCTTTTACATATATTTATTTCAGATGATTTTCCTTAAAAACTCACTGTAACCGTGGAGAGACAATTCTCCATGTAAAGATCTTAAACACCCTACTAAATCAAAGTTCATCTTGAAAACAATACATTCTGAAAGTTGCTGTTGCAACATGGTAAGGAGTTGCTAAGTAATATATGTGCAATTAAAAAATAAATTATGGGGAATTTTACCTTGGTTCCTGGATTTCTAACATCGAGGATCTCTATCAGTACTATCCCAGTTGAGTCTATTTTTACCACCCACTTATAGACTAAAGAATCTTCCTAATAGACATACCTTGTCTTTAGTGTACTCATCCATTCAATTTCCACATAGTGCATTTATGGAACTATGATTACATCACTTAGTTTTAACAGAGTTAATTAGTTCCCATTTCTCTTTCATTAAAAACCAGATCTCACATGCTCTACAATGATATGAATGACTGAGTAAATTGCCTACTTATAAACCTCACTTTCCCCATCTCTCTAATTATAGCAGTTGGACAGAGGAATATTAGGTTTTTTTTTGTAAGCAATATCACTTCTCTCATATTTTTGTATTCTGAGAAGACGTTCCAATTACTTTAGAATCAAAGAAAAATCAGCATGTCTATCTATTAGTAAATGCATTTTCTCTCTTTTGGAAAGAACATGTGCCTATCTATGAGATACATATTTTATGGGACACATAATGACTTCTATTTTTGAAGAAATCTTCAAACATAGCAAATATGTCAATGGTTTAAAAGAAAACTGTGAAAAGTTCCATTTTCTTCAGGAAAAAATTAGAAATAAAAAAAGAGTTAAGATAAAAATATAAAATAATATGTGAATCTAAGAATTTTACCAAATATATATTTTCTAGATGAAGGATGGGTTCAATTACAAATGTCATTTTGATTTCTCCAGAAATCAAAATATTATAAAGAGGGAACCAAAATATATTTGAATTAATCTAGAGATCTGCCACATTCAGTGAATAGGTGTAAGTAATTTATAAATAACAAATAACAATAAACTGATATTCATCTCATTTTTAACACATCAAAATTATCTAAAATAATAATATTTTCAAGTTAACATGCTATTTCTTCATATAAGAAATATTCACTTTATAAAATCATACTATGTTCACATGTTTATAAATAATTATATTCCAAGTAACTGGCACTAAGGTAACAAGTTATCTCAGAAAGGCCAGAAATTAGGGTTAACTGGGCATTGCTGTTGGACATCACACGGACTGAAGCAGAAGTCAAATTCAGTCCCAAGTATCTTTCTGAATGCCAAGGTGAGAACTGTTACATATTTATTGCTATTTATGCATATTTTATTAAGTGCACATTTTTGCAGTGACAAGTAACTAAAATCATAGTACTGTTTTTCGTGAGGTGCCTTGTAGATGTTCAGAGATGGGTTCGCTAAGGGTGAGAATGAACAATGCCTACCCTACCTAGCCTTACCCAGTGTGCTGTTTACTCAGGCATTGGAGATCGAGCTCTGAAGGCACGGATCTAATTTTATTTACGGTTGCACAGGACATATATAGACACATTATCCAATCAGGTTAACATGCTTGTTAAAGTATAACAGAGTCAGCCTATAGGTGAACTATACGTTGAGGGTCCAGGTAGAGTGAACAAACGAAGTATGCCTAAGTAATTCTGCCCAGCAACAGGTCTGAGACAAAGGACTGGGGGAATGGCAAGCTCCAGCACACAGCATGAGGCAAGGCAGCGCGCGTGAGCTCAGATCACAGCTTTCTGTGATACGTGTAAGAATGAGGCCTCCCCTCAGCTCAAACTCAACCTCAGCAACTGCAAAGACCTTCATTCCATGGCAAGTCTTTACCATTACCTCAGTTTCTCTGTTCAGACTGTTTGGCTTACTTAGACCACGGTGTCTGTGACTGCTGTCAGATAAGCTTGAGGAATGTTCCCTACAGGGCCTAATTAGTTTTATTTTACAGAAAAATATGTACTCAATATGTACTCATAAGTACCAATGAATTTAGTTTAAACTAGTTTTTTTCCTTTCATTCTAAATGGAAAAACTAACGAGAAAACAATGTATTTTAAGTTGTTTCTTAAAATAATTGGTGTCTTAGATATTTACATGATTATTCATATTCATTCATTCATTCAGTCATTCATTCATGTCATTCATGTCCTTCCGTACTGGGATGAAACCTGGCACCTCACACAAGCTAGGGGAATGCTCTACCACTGAGCTACATCCCTGGCACTTTTTGTTTTTCATATTTTGAGACAGGGACTCCCTAAATCATTGAGGCTTGCCTCAAAGCTTCCTACTGCCATAGCCTCCTGAGCAGCTAGAAGTACAGGAGTACACCATCGGGTCCAGCTAATTACTCATATTTTTGTATGAATGTATGAATATGAATATAGGTTCAAGTGAAGGAAATGGTATAGAGATGAGCTGGTATGATTCGAGAAAAAAATTTAATGCAAAACCAGCTAGGTTTCTATAATAAACAAAATGCATGCTTGTGAAACCAGTTTTTTAAATTACATGTGTGTACAAGTAAACACAAGACCACCCATCCAAAAAGAAATTTTTAAAAAATGTATTAAAATTTTATAGTTAATTTCAAAGGACAACTTCTTTAATTTTTAGGGACCTCAGTAATGGGATTTTTATTGATTATTTTTGGTTATGTATAACATCAGGACACATTTTGACATAATCATGAAATCAAGGAATAGAATTTACTCTAATTCAGTCTCCAGCACTTTTCCCTCCTCTCCCTTCCTCTGTCCCCATGCTCCCCTCCCTCTACTGATCTTTCTGTAATAAATATATGTATAATATATAAAAAATATACATATAGTATATATATTAGTGTATATTGATATTGTATATATATTAGTGTCTTATGGATATACTCAATGTTGAGATTGAATATAGTATACTTATGTATGTACATAAAAAATTTAATCAGATTCATTGCACTGTTGTTCTCTTCTCTAGTCCCTCCTTTCTCCTCAGTACCCTTCTTCTACTATACAGATCTTTCCTCTATTTTGATGAGACTCTCTCCCTTTTTTCCTTTCTCTTCCCGCCGCCTGCCCGTCTTATTTGGGATTAGCTTCCACATATCAGAGAAGACAGTGAACCTTTGACTTTTGAGACTGGCTTATTTCACTTAGCATGAGAGTCTCTATTTCCATGCATTTACCAGCAAGTGCCATAACTTCTTTCTTCTTTACAATAAAGTATTATTCTTCTTTTACAATAAAGTATTATTGTGAGTACATACCACATTTTCTTTATTTGTTCATCTGTTGAAGGGCACTAGTTTGGCCACATAGCTTTGCAATGATGAATCATGTAACTATAAACATTGATGTGGCTACATCACTCTAGTATGCTAATTTTATATCTTTGGGGTATATATCAAGGAGTGGGATAGCTGGGTCATATGGTGGTTCCTTTCCTATGTTTTTGTTCTAATTGTTTATACATTACAGTATTCAGTTATACATGCACTTTGACACCTCATACATAAATGGAGTATAACTTCTCATTCTCTGGTTGTACATGATGTAGAATCACATCAGTCGTGTATCAAAGGATAACTTCTGGTCAAAAATTGGTGAACTAACCTGAATAGAGAAACACCAATGGGAGTATAAACATGGCTCACACTCTAGCAAAATTTTAAAAAATAAAAATGGGGGTGGCTAGCTAAAAGATAAATAATAACAGAATTTGTTCTTATTACTCTCTTTACAAAGGGAGCATTTGTAAATTGTGGGCTTTATTTTCCACTCTAGCCTGTCTCATCTTATCCAATGGCTCCCTCAAAATTGAATACTTCTTTTGCCCTTTTTTTTTTACAATAAAATATGGATTTATGAACACAGAAAAAATTAGATAGAACCATATCTTTTGCCTAGGCTATTATTTTAAAAATTTCTGAAGGTGTCTTTTTCAATTCTAGAAGAACAAATAATTGAAATTATTTCTACTTCATGTCTTTCTTACATTTGTTCAGATTAGTGAAGATATTAAAGAGAAAACAGAAATTTATTTTTACCATCAGAGAACCAGGAATCAGTGAGTACATTTTAGCCTACATGATAAAGGAATGAAATAAAGGAATTAAAATATTCTAGAGAGGAATCATTTTAATTAATCTTCTTATATTTAAATTATCATCATCAAATAAATAAAAGAAATAATACAGATATAGATTATATAGATTGACATTGATCTATAGAGATACAGGTAGTTTGGGGAATTAATGATGTTACCTTGTAAGAGTTAATATGAACCCAGAACCCTGGACTACGGCTGAAGTCCCAGCTAATTGGGATGCGGAGGTGTAAGAACTGCTTGAACAAGGAGTTTGAGGCTAGACAACATAATTTAATGTCACTTATCAAACAGGTCTTGATGTTTGTTTTTCTGTAAAAGACAGGTGATGGATCAATAAAAGAAGTAAGACCTGACCATCAATTTTAATGTTACTGATGTCACTGATGAACTCCTAAGAGCAGTATGAATTTAAAATGTAGCCATCAGTATGGCTTTGCATTTTACTTTAGTCATTTTTAACTATAGGCATAGAGTAGGCTCGGATTGGATTTTGGTTTAATCAATAGAATAAAATGCAGGCAAAAGTGAAATGGAAGTTAAGGATACCTGCATGGTTCTGAGAGGATTATAGATTTCAGGGATTGATATATCAAATTAGGTGAACTAGAGCTGTAGCACACAATACTAAGGGATAGAGTGACCAAAATAGAAATTATCAGAAGTTGCTAACATATAAGTTATAAACATGAGAGTATGTGACCAAGGGACTGAAATTTCCTGATTTCCAAAATCAGGAAATATCAAAGAACAGAGATGCTAAAATATTGGTGAGATTATTTACGTGATTTAAATCAGCACAGAAAACTGTAATTGGAATATTTTCAGATTGGGAATAGAGATAATGTTAAAATCTCCTACAACACTATCTATATACAAGAAATGAACTAATATTTTCTCAAACAACTCTGCTTATGTCAGTATTAGTACATTCAGTTCTCTGAGTACCATGGTGAATGTCCTATGCACTGTGATATTTAAAGCAGGCTATACTTCCCTTATAGTAATGCATGGGGATAAAAAGAGAAGCACAATGGTGACTTTTGCCATATTATTTGGACCAATGAGATCTTTTTCCCTGGTGCCTTAGGACTAAGTCATGAGTTTTCTCTTGGGATGTTTAGTGACTGTTCTGCCATTCACACTACAGGAGTAGAGTTCCTTGACCACAGTTGGCATACAAAAGCAATCAAACACCTCTGTACAAGCAGCTACTTAGGATTTCTCTCATACTCTCCAACATGAAGGTCAATTTTTTTTTTTAAGTGCAATGATTTGCAGAAGATAGTCTGTTCTGGAGATTTTGATGTTCATGCCTACTAAGCAGGTTCAGGATTGAAGTTAATTCTGGAGTCATGTCTTTAAGAAAGTAAAATCATACAAACACCTTACTGGTTACAAATAACCTTACTGATTACAGTTCTTTGTTCAAGTTTGAATTCCCTTTCAATCTCTCTGAAATTTTTCACTTTATGTACTCCTTGGATACTTGTTTTTTGTAATCTGTCCAGAACTTTCAAATACAGTCTGTGGGAAAACTAATCTCCAATGATTTTACATCATCTTTACAGTATCAGAAATGCATGATTACATCATTTAATCAATAAATATTAACTTGCATCTTTGAAGAAAAAAGTAACAATGTTGAAAGGCCAAACCAGATTTCTTAGAAGCAAGTTTGCTGACAATGTAAAAATGTATTCTGTCTACTGATAAAGAACTAGACTCTGTTTCTAGTTAGATACTGTGTTTTCATTGCTGAAAATTATAAATAACATAAACAATAATCTCTGTCATTTAGACAATCAACATTTTTTTACACTAGCATTTGTTTATTATATGCATGGTTGGATTGCTTTTCCCAAAATACACTTGGATTAAATATTAAATCCATGTTCTTTTTTCTCCTTGTAATATTTCATAATATTAATAACTAAAGGAAAAGTAATATTTAAGCATATTATAACCACTTCTATAAAAAAGTAATATAATACTCAAAAGAAAAAAAATTACCACATATTGAGTAAAGTTCTACAGCAGTCTCAGTGGGAAAGAAAAATAAATCATACCCTTTAGGAAATTAAACCTGTTTTTATGTGTTGTATCAATATTTGTTCATTTAAGGACATGGAAATCTTATAATATATTTTGATTGAAATATGTTAACCACTCAATTTCGTTAAAATCAGTCAGGATGAACATTAGTCATTTAGTTCCTATTTAAGATCATGCCAAGAGAGTGTATACATTCAGTGTGTATACATGTGTGTGTGTGTGTGTATGCAATCCTGCATATGTGAAAAGGAAGTAATTGGTGTTGCCTCAAAAATGTCTAAGTGCACAGCCCAAAGATAAACAGCACAGTGACAAGAGTTCGGTACTATTCAATGTCATATTTGCCTTGGCTGCAGCATCCCATTAAAAGTCATATAAATTATTGTCTAGTTTTACTTCAATAGTTGAAATAAATTATTTGCACATCTCTAGTGGATTAAGTCATCTCTGTACATGTATATAAATCATGTAGAAAGAAACCAAATTATCCCCCAAATGCTCATAGACCCATATTCTTCATTCATAATAACACACATTTCATCTACAGACATTTAATAGTGTAGTGCAGTTAATATGTTTCAAAGATGACCCTATAACACTCAGGATTATTAACTACAACAAATCTGAACAGCGATTCAAGGCTGCTAGTTTCTTGGCAGTGCAGTAGATCATTTTAATACAAGGTATACCTGATAAGTTTCAGCTGCTCTCTACTTTTAAGGGCTATTTTTTCTGTCCCCTCCCTTTAGGAACAATAAAAGAAAAACGTTAGGGTGACTTAAGTTTTGCTATTCTAGCTCTATAATGCTTTAATCTGTCCTGATTCAAATATAACTTAGCTACCTAAGTCTACTCTTATAGTACATGTTATAACTTTAAAACCCACAGAGTTACCTTTGGAAAGTTATTATAGCAAAGACTTTTATTTGATAAGTAGCTCAGTCATGACTTTGCAGCAATTTTTCTGTAAAAACTGCCATAATTGACCTTAACATTACAGGAGAAATAGAAACAGAAACAAGAAAACAGAAGTCTTTTGGAGCATGACGCATCCATTTTAAGTTGCAGTAAAAATGGAAATAAAATGTGTTTAAGTACACTTGAATTCTCAAAATATGAAAACAAAAGAAGAGGGTTGTAGATGCTCACAGTTGGCATTTATAGAATTATTTGAAAATGAGAATTATAAGTATAAGAAAATTAATTAAAATTTTTAAAAAAATATTTAATTTAAATTTTATTTATTTGCCAATGCTAGGAATAGAACTTGGGGCTACTCTACCATTGAGCCATACCCACAGCACCTAAAAATAAAAATTTAAATATTCCTGGTTTCTATTACTAGCAGAGGATATGGTGAAAAGAAGATATATATTGTAACCCAAACATATCCCACTTTAAATAAAATGGATGTTTAGAAAATCATATCAAATATGAAAAATTCATTATGCAATGAGAAAAAAAATTGAAATGTTAACTTAGACTCAGATAAAACTTAAGGACTCATTCAACACTTAAGTTTGCTGATAATGCAGCAACCATGAAGAATCACAACTACAGGCAAAGTATTCTTAGAAAAGTCCAAACGTGAGACCCCCTCCCATGTCCCCAAATAGCCTTTTTCTTCTGAATTATACCCCTTAGGAAATTATGACCCTCTTTGACTTTGTATTTGATAGTCAAGAATTTTTTGAACAGAAATTCTTCTAAAATCCAATTTGTAATTCAATGATTTACTCTCCACATGAAGATCATTTTGAGGATCATTATCTTGTTTTTAGAAAAAGAGGTCATCTGTTGCACCTATGAGGTGTCCCCAGTAGCGTTGGATGGACTACAGCCTGATTTTTACTCTTTACATTGTAATCTTTGGTGTAATATTAGCATGGCAAGTACACCACACATGAGGAACAAAGATATGAGATGACTAATAGGGTCAATAACAGAATAGAGATAAAAAAAAGAAAGACTGCTCTTTGAAAAAAGGAAGTGAAAAAGAATTTAAAATATTCACTTTACACTATGTTTCAGCATTACCCTAGTATATGGAGAAGTGCATGGAAAAAAGGAAGACTACAACTATAAAAATCTGGACATGTTAAAAATGTATATTTATTTTTATATAACAAATAATGAATATGCATTTTATTTGAAAGTTTTCTTCCTTCTAGGTCATAAATATCCCCATTTTTTCTTTTCAAGAACATATTATTTGTTTTTATAAAGAAAACATGCTATTTGGATAAATAAAAATCCATGAATGAAAATATTTTTTGAGGATGTTAAATTATTGACAGCAATATACAGAATTGTTTATAAATCATAAGCACTACCTTTAAAAAGGAAGTTGCCATCACAGAGGTGTACAGTTAGGTCAAACACAGACAAGGTCAGATTATTAAAATCATAATGCTAATAAGATAAGAAAAAAGATAATTACAAGTACATATAGTTAAATACTTCAGATTGAGAAGCTATTATTATAATGCTAATGACAGTATATTGTGTAGAAATTCCTCTTTCATACATTGTTTATTTTCTAAACTTTTCTACAGACAGAAATTTTTTTATACAAACTTCCAAAATGTGACATGTTTGGCTGGCTATATATTACACAAACCATATTTTAAGATGAAAATTTGCCTTTTCAGGTTTCAATAATTCTGAAAATTGTCATGTCTTAAATTGATATTAAAATATGCCTATATTTATTAGAAAAAAGAACAAGATGTGAGAAGGCGTATAATCTTCTCCAGGTGGTAGGAACAATCTACATTGAAGTACAAGCAATAATTATGTGTTTTAAATAGAGAGACTTTAAAACCATAATGGTAATGTCTAAAATAGTGTCTGTGCTTTGTTGTCAGTATATGTTGGTAATTCTAAACAATGTCAGCAATAAAATATTTTTCAGTGGCAACAGAGACTGCTCTGGCTAAAAAAGTTTTCTTTAAAGTTTTGTTTTTTATGTATATTATTAAAATTAATTTTAAATTTACTGTGTCTAATAAATCAATTTGACTATGAATGAAATTATAAGCAAAGTAGAAACAGGAAATTGCAGTATCAAAAAAGATTGTAGTTATAAACAATATCTCTTTTCCTTTTTCATATATTCATGTATGAGTTCTCTAGTGCTTGAGGTGTAAAATTTCTCTATTTTGTAAATACTGTTTGTAAAGAGTACAGTAAGAAGTAATTAATTAAAGTATCTTTTAGGTTTCAATATGGCTGTTTCAAAAAAGAACTGAATCTGAAAGGTTTATAACTTTTGAACTCTTAGACAGCTTTGTATATCAAAATAATTATGAACCAAATAAGGCTATTGCAAAGAATTGCAATGTAGTTGATCGTTTTGCTGCAAGGGCCCATAGAGGTTGAATTTCCAGAAAAGTTCTAGTGTGTCATTCTACCATGACACTTTGACACACAATGCACCAAAATAACCTGCAAATAAGCAGTCACAATTTCAGTATTTATTTATCTGTATCCCCTGTGATACTCTGTTTTGAGTTATTTGAGAACATTTCATTCACATAACTGTTTAGCATTCGTCATCCTTTTGTTCAAGCATTGTGAAAAATAATATCCTTTAATAGAAATAATGGCTAAATATGCTTTTCAAAAGTGATCAAGAAATTTCAAGTTGTAAACAATATTAAGTGGAAACAAATGGTAATATTTCACAAGAAGGGATATTCAAGAGTACTTCTATCTACCTAATAAGATCATAATGTGGACAAATTTAATCAAATATTGCCTTTCCCCAAATCTCAATTCCCCCAACTTCTAGATTTTAACTTGACCAATCAGACTGAAAAAATAAAATAAAATAATGAGCATAGCAACCTGTTAACTCTAAATCTAATCAAGGGTCTCATATATTTGGTTCGAATAATCAAATATGACTACAAAAATACCCCAACAAAATGCCAAAAAGAAAATTCCATAACTGAAACAAAATAAACCATCAAATGATTTTTATAAAAGAGCTCTAAAAACCTTTAAATACATTTTATTTTTGTACCAAGGATTGAACCCAGGGATGCTTAAACACTGAGCCACTTAGCCCTTTATATGCTTTTGTTTTTTAATTTTTTAAATTTTGAGACAGGGTCTCACTAAGTTGCTGAGGCTGACTTTGAGCTTATGATCCTCCTGTCTCAGCCTCCCAAGCTGCTGGGATTACAGGCATGCACCACTGTACTCAACTAAATACAGTTTAGAAATTATATTACAAGGCTTGAATAAAATGCTAAAAAGCAGTAACATGAATGAAATGCTCTCAAATAGCTCAGAGTGTTTCAGAAGATTAAAAAAAAAATAACTATCAGGATTATGATTTGCTTACAGTTAAGCCATTGCCAAGAAAGAATTTTTAAGAATTTATATACTGTAAATCTGTCATTACAGAATATTAGTTTTTGTGTTTTATGCATCAATGTATGAGCATAATTAATGTGGACATAAAAATACATTTAGCAACATGTTTAGAAAGGAAAAATAAATCTTATTAAGCATAATTTTGTAAGAAAAAATATCACAATATCAGTAGATGAGATAATATCAGAAAAAATGACAAGTGCCTTACATATGTAAACTCAGTGGAATCATATTCTTTTCCTAAATATTGAAACTTTTCTCAAGCACTGTTATTAACATTTCTGAACTTTAGTTTAAAGAACTGTATATTTGTTGATTCAATAATTTGCTCAGCAAATAATTATTCAATGACTCATATTCACTATATCTGTTATACTCTAATCATTAAAAATAGCAAAAACTAAACCTGACAAAACAGGTATTCCTCAAATGTATAGGACTTTAATCTTATAAATCATTAGACTAGTAATTTGTTAAGGCTCACATTATGCTTTTCAGGTACACTTTTCTAGGAAATCATATTTAAGTTTTTTTTTTCTTTTAAGAAGGAATACTTCATTAAAGGCATTAAATGACAAAAATAATTTGCAATTTAATTATGTAGAAAATAGACAAATCTCTATCAATATGATTTGCTATTACCTTTTAAGAATGATATTCTTAGATACATGTAATTGACATGCCTTTTTAAATGGTACGTTACAATTTATACTTATTTAAATACTATTACTACTACTTTTTAAATAAAATGTTTTTGAGTTTTGGTGCTTTAAATTTATAAGATGGGGCACATGCACTGGCACAGACTATCAAAAAATGTTGAACTTTCTAAAGAAAAGATTGAAATTCTGAAACCCACTCTATTAAAAAAATCTGCTCTTGTGAAATATTATCTGACTTCCATAGCCTCAGTATATTGGATTTTGGAGCTAAACCTTTGAACTTTAGTTTACTTACTTTCACAGAACTTGATCTCTTACTGTGAATCAAGTTCATAGTAAATTGTGCTACAAAAAATATACAGTAGTCAGCCTTATATGTAATATATATTTTTTTCTTTCCAAGATTACTTACAACTTAAACTGATTTCTTATTTGATCGTGGATATTGCTGAACCATTCTTCTAAAATTATGTTCTCAGATATTGAGAAATAGTATCAGATTTTTTGGTTTTCAAACCCTTTTTCCCCTCTGTTAAATATAAACTTCTAAGATTGTTTTCCTACTTTTTCAATTAAAAGACAACACTTTTTGCCTGTGTGAGTTTATACTACTTCAATGGTGGTATATTTTTTAACTTTCCTGTTTGGGCATTGCTTCCTATCAATTCTTAGTTTCTGGGAATTCATCCTTTCTTTTTAGGTTCTATGGTTTTCCTAAATTTTGTCCCTTATTCTTCCATGAAATAGACTGCAAAATGCAATTTCTGTAATTGCGCTACCTAGTAATGACTTGAACCTGCTCTCAGGAGAACAAACAAGTAAACCTAAAAGAAAACAGAAAACTCATCCAATTATCTTGCTAAAGCCAAGTATAGACTACATTTCATGATCCAAAGTCCATGATTTCCATCACCTTCAGATTTCGCAAACTTCTTGGTCCTGAGTGCAAGAGGTCTTCTGTATCTGATTGCTGCATTTATTAATTAAGACCAGCTGAGAAGAGATGAAAGACACAGTCATTGATAATCTTGACATTTATATAACCTTTAATCATGGCCTATCAGTTTTTGATGATGGTGAACAGTTTGTCTTGTTTAAGATCCATACTATATGTACTAAGAATATACCTGGGATTTCATCCATAGATATATAACTGAATGATTACACAAAGTTCAATGTCATTGAGAGATTTTTAATACTGTACTTTTTCTTCCCTAGACAAAGGGGGCATGTTACACCTCATAGAGTACTGGATGAATAAACAGGATGGTCAGAAGAAGATAGGGGTAAGGAGAATGTTTAGGCTAAAGCTTTAAATGGAAATTTTTGGCAGGGA
Organism: Sciurus carolinensis; assembly: GCF_902686445.1. Classification (NCBI taxonomy): domain Eukaryota; kingdom Metazoa; phylum Chordata; class Mammalia; order Rodentia; family Sciuridae; genus Sciurus; species Sciurus carolinensis. Next base: position 62,536,174 of record NC_062217.1, on the reverse strand, counting down.
TGTGCAAGGCAGGGCAGAAGTTTAGGATTGGCTAGTTTGAATACGTTAAGGGATTTGTGGAGCACAGTAGTCTCTCTTAACTTAGTCCTAGCCTGATAGCTATTCTTGGAACAGTAGAGGGTAGGTGTGGTGTTTAACAGATAGATAAATTACTTGGAACTATACTCTATGCTAACCCTTAAGAATTTCTGGTGCCTTGAAGAGAAATGTAAAGAAAATAATACATATATATACAAAATACAATATGAAGTTGGTCAGGCAGGTTTTTCCCTGAACATCCTCAGCAATTAGTGTGAGTTCTCTCTGTGCAAATTCAACATTCTGCACATCAGCAAGGCTCAATTAAAAGTTGTGATATCCCTCCAGGTCATTAGATATAATTTTGTATTTTTTGAATCCTTGTGATGTAGAGTATTTTTCCCCTAGTAATTCTTGAATTGAACCTACCTAGCACTTTCATATTATACCAATATTTCTTAAAGTATGGATAAAACATTTTCTTTGGGACTCTATTTTTTGCCTCTTTTTATAAGGTGGTTTTTCTTGCCAAAACCAATGATACTTTCAAAGGCTGCCAATCATACATTATGCTATTCTGAGTGAAAAATCGGATAAAATATTTGTGTTTTATGTTACTATTCAAATAAGTATTTTCTATCCCTTAAAAATTTCAAGGAATCTATTTGAAAAATATGACGCATGTTATTTTTTTTAGGGCTATTTCTTGAACATAATATATATACTCTCTTGTGAATTCAATCTTTTAATTCATGAATGACTTAAATTTTGTTATTCCTCCTGTATCTGTCTTCTCTTTCTCTTCATCTCAATTAAAAGATTTTAATATCACCAGTCTTCTACATTATTTTAAGTTGTTGTTTATTTTTATTGTTTACTACACATCTCTTGCTGATGTACATTTCATCACTTTTTTGGGGTTCTCTAATTTTTTTTACCTTGGCTTTTATTAAGTTCTTATTTCTGATAATTAGAATGTTTGGGAAAGAAAAATGAAAACTATTATCAATACTTTCAGAGACTGAGGAAAATGAACTGTGTCTCTTAAGTATTCCTGAGAATTGTTGACCTTCAAGTTGATTCACTGAGTCAATGATTTCATCAAAGCACAATGTTCTTTTTCATCCCGATTTTATTAGTGTTCACTGCAAGCCCAAATGTTAGCAAGATGGCAAGTGCATTTCCACCCGTTGCAAACAGAATCAATATCATTCTGAAAGAAAATTTATCATTCTTTCCCATGACATTTCTTAGCATTTTATTGGCCAGAAATACCATATATATGTTGTGAAACAAATAAGTTACAAAAGAAATAGAAATGCCTCATATTCATTCTACCACAGCAATTGATTGTGAATGCAGTTTTTCTAAAACACACAGTAACTTGAGGAAGAGACGGACAGCTGAAACATCAGTTATTATCATAAATTACTTGTTATTATGTTAAAGTGTAAGAAATTTCATAGGCAATCAGTAATACATAACATTTTATTTTCCTAGAAATATTTGATATTCTCAGGTTTTTTTGTTAAAAATGTATTATTATTATTATTATTACTTATTATTATTAAAGAAAGTTTATAGTGGTTATTTTCTAGTGATATGATCCTGTTATCCCACTTCTGAGTATATATGCCTGAAGGAAATTAAATTGGCATATGAGAGAAATACCTGATTGCCCATATTTATTTTGGTACTCTTCCAAATAGCTAAGTATGAAATCCACCTAGGTTTGTATCAGTGTATGATGGTAGAGAATATGTGGGAAATGTACAATGGAATATTATAATTTAGCCATAAAGAAAAATGAAAACCTATCATTTCCATCAAAATCAACCACTTAAAAGTGAAAAAAGCCAGACACAGAAGACAAGTAGATCATTTTCTCTCTTATATGTGGAAGGTTTTTAAAAAAGAAAGTACTAGAAATTATAAAGAAAAGGGGGAGAGTAGAGAAAGGGAGGCTAGATTTTTATCAGTGCATTTTGTATGCATGTATTGAAATATCACACTAAATTATATTAATATGTGAAAATACATCACAAATCAAAATCAAATCATATTTAATTCAAAAATTCAAGTAAAAGATTAAAATCTAAGCATATTGATAAGAAAATATACATTTCAATGTACATTTTGAATTGTATTTCACTAATCTGCAATAATAATTATGTTCGGGTGAATATTTATTTTAGATATTATAAATATTCAAATCTGAATCATACCTGTGTAAATATGAATATATGGTTATGTTTTATGTATATATATTTTCATAATTGTATAAAATAAAATATATGTGTATGTATGCTTACCATGATTTATTTTGGACAAATCTTTAGACATTGCATTTATCATGCTTTACAGTAGTTATTGTTTAATTGTTTAATCTTTCAAAAATGATACCTGGGGTTTCCAGATGGCAGACTAGAGGGCGGCTGCATTTCATGTTGCTCCAGGACTCAAGATTCAAAAGAGGAGATAGTGGGTGACTTGGGACCAACTCAAAGCCACCGGGTGACTTTCTCCCATTGGGGAGGGGTCTCAGATGGGGCAGTAGCCCCAGAAAGCAGGGAACTTTGTGAAGTAGAGTGGCTCGGCGAGACGCCCCTCCTCCCGCTGGAGCGGTAAACATGGACAGCAGGGAACTTTGCAGAGGAGGCCGCGCAACACACTGCTTGGTTTTGGAGCAATCTGCCAGGGCTTTGGCGGCTGCCAGAGGAAGAGCTGGGCAGCGAGCTATTTGGACTCAGCAACCACCTGAACAATGGGAAGGGGGCTGTCCTGAGGAGGTGGAGGTGCGCAGTGAGTTGTTTGGTCTCCAAGCGCCCACACAGAACACCGGGTGGCTGCCTGGAGGAAGAGACGAGCGGCGGGTCACTGGGGGATGGAGCATATGTACGAGACTCCAAATGACTGCTCAGAGGATGGGTCGCATAGCCAGGCGATTAGGTGCAAAGCATGGTCCGGTCTGGGGACCTAGGCACCTTTTGTTGAAAGAGCTACACAGAGACAAGCTGAGGGGCGGAGCGAAGGTTCCAGGACTGCAGGCAGCTTCTCGAAGGAGGGAAACCTAAGGAGACTCATCTACGAAGGGTGAGGCTCCCAGGCCCAGGAGGTAGGTCCGGGCCCCTGGGAACGTTGCCTGGGAAGGCTGCCCTGCTCAGGCGGTAGTTGTGGACTGAGAGGAAACTCCAGGAGGGGAACTGACCAGCGAGACCTCCCCACCGGGTGAGTCTTCCCCGCCGGGTGAGATTTTCCCACAAGGACGGTAAAACCAGAGACACAGGCACAAACAGGCCTTGCCTCAGCCCACAGCCTAGTTCCCCTTTGGATGACCATTGGTCAACAAGTAGAGGCACCTCTGCCCACTAGCAGGGAATATACCCCACCTGAAGACCACCACCCCTAGAGAGGCAGCTTCCTTGGGGAGCACCGCAGTATCAACTTCCTCTAAGACTTCAGGCTACTGAAGGATAAGAGGGGATACACTAGCAATCTTCAGGGACATTATAAGTCAATAGAGGAAAACTGCAACATCTCAGCAGTCCATTGATACCTGAACGACATGAGAAAACAAGGGAAGAAAATGCCTCAAACAAATCTGGATGTTACATCAATAAAATCCAATGACAGCATGGCAGAAGAAATGTCAGAAAGGGAGTTCAGAATGTACATAATTAACATGATAAGGGAAGCAAACGATGAAATGAAAGAGAAAATGCAGGCATTGAATGAACGCACCAATCGACAGTTAAAAGAGCAAATACAGGAAGCAAAAGACCATTTAAATAAAGAGTTAGAGATATTGAAAAAAAACCAAACAGAAATCCTTGAAATGAAGGAAACAATAAACCAAATTAAGAACTCCATAGAAAGCACAACCAATAGGATAGAACACCTGGAAGACAGAAGCTCAGATATTGAAGACAAAATATTTAACCTTGAAAACAAAGTCGAACAAACAGAGAAGATGGTAATAAATCATGAACAGAATCTCCAAGAACTATGGGATATCATGAAAAGGCCAAATTTGAGAATTATTGGGATTGAGGAAGGCTTAGAGAAGCAAACCAAAGGAATGAGCAACCTATTCAATGAGATAATTTCAGAAAATTTCCCAAATCTGAAGAATGAAATGGAAAATCAAGTTCAAGAGGCTTATAGGACTCCAAATACACAAAATAACAACAGATCCACACCAAGACACATTATAATGAAAATACCTAACATACAAAATAAAGACAGAATCTTAAAGGCTGTGAGAGAAAAGAACCAAATTACATTCAGGGGGAAACCAATATGAATATCAGCAGATTTTTCAATCCAGACCTTAAAAGCTAGAAGGGCCTGGAATAACATTTTTCAAGTCCTAAAAGAAAATGGATGCCAACCAAGAATCTTATACCCAGCAAAACTTACCTTCAGATTTGACGATGAAATAAAATCCTTCCATGATGAACAAAAGCTAAAAGAATATACAAAAAGAAAGCCAGCATTACAGAACATTCTCAGCAAAATATTGCATGAAGAAGAGATGAAAAACAAAGAAGCAAATCAGCAAAGGGAGGAGCTATCCTAAAGGAACTCTCAAATAAAGAGGAACCAAGTCGTGTCAAAAATAGACAAATAAGTGAATAAAATGAGTCAAATGACCGGGAAGACAAATCATATCTCAATAATAACCCTGAATATTAATGGTCTGAATTCATCAATCAAAAGACATAGACTGGCAGATTGGATAAAAAAGAAAGATCCAACAATATGTTGCCTGCAAGAGACTCATCTCTTAGAAAGAGATACCCAAAGACTAAAGGTGAAAGGATGGGAAAAAACTTACCATGCACATGGACCCAGGAAAAAGCTAGGGTATCCAACCTCATTTCAGATAAAGTGGACTTCAAGCCAAAGTTAGTCAGAAGGGATAAAGAAGGACATTTCATACTGCTTAAGGGAACCATAAATCAGCAAGACATAACAATCATAAATATCTATGCCCCAAACAGTGGCTCACCCATGTATGTCAAACAAATCCTTCTCAATCTCAGAAACCAAATAGACCACAATACAATAATACTAGGTGATTTTAACACACCTCTCTCACCACTGGACAGATCTTCCAAACAAAAATTGAACAAAGAAACCATAGATCTCAATAACACAATCAATAATTTAGACTTAACAGACATTTATAGAATATACCATCCAACGAAGAGTGAATACACTTTCTTCTCAGCAGCACATGGATCCTTCTCTAAAATAGACCATATATTATGCCACAAAGCTAATGTTAGCAAATACAAGAAGATAGAGACACTTCCTTGTATTTTATCAGATCATACTGGATTGAAATTAGAAATAAATGAAAGAGTAAAAAACAGAAATTACTCCAACACCTGGAGATTAAACAATATGCTATTATATGATGAATGGATAACAGAAGATATTAGGAAGGAAATTAAAAAATTCTTAGAGGTACATGAGAACAAAGAAACATCATATAAAAATCTCTGGGACACTATGAAAGCAGTACTTAGAGGAAAATTTATTTCATGGAGCGCATTCAATAAAAGAAGCAAAACTCAACAAATAAACGACCTAACACTACAGCTCAAAGCCCTAGAAAAAGAAGAACAGACCAACACCAAACGTAGTAGAAGACAGGAAATAGTTAAACTCAGAGCTGAAATCAACGAAATTGAAACAAAAGAAACAATACAAAAAATTGACAAAATAAATAGTTGGTTCTTCGAAAAAATAAACAAAATAGATAAACCATTAGCCACACTAACAAAGAGAAGACGAGAGAAAACCCAAATCACCAAAATTCGAAATGAACAAGGAAATATCACAACAGACACGATTGAAATACAAAACATATTTAGAAACTATTTTGAAAATCTATACTCCAACAAAATAGAAAAATTCGAAGATATCAACAAGTTTCTAGAGACATATGAATTGCCTAAACTAAACGAGGAGGACATACACAATTTAAATAGACCAATTTCAAGTAATGAAATAGAAGAAGTCATCAAAAGCCTACCAACAAAGAAAAATCCAGGACATGATGGTTTCTCAGCCGAGTTCTACAAAACCTTTAAAGAAGAGCTCATTCCAATACTTTTCAAAGTATTCCATGAAATAGAAGAGGAGGGAACCCTCCCAAACTCATTCTATGAAGCCAATATCACCCTGATACCTAAACCAGACAGAGACACATCGAGGAAAGAAATTTTCAGACCAATATCCTTAATGAACATCGACGCAAAAATTCTGAACAAAATTTTAGCAAATCACATACAAAACATATTAAAACGATAGTGCACCACGATCAAGTGGGTTTCATCCCAGGGATGCAAGGTTGGTTCAACATCAGGAAATCAATAAATGTAATTCACCATATCAACAGACTTAAAGTCAAGAATCACATGATTATTTCAATAGATGCAGAAAAAGCATTTGATAAAATACAGCACCCCTTCATGCTCAAAACACTAGAAATAATAGGGATAGTGGGAACGTTCCTTAACATTGTAAAGGCCATCTATGCTAAGCCCATGGCTAATATCATTCTTAATGGTGAAAAACTGAAAGCATTCCCCCTAAAATCTGGAACAAGGCAGGGATGCCCTCTCTCACCACTCCTATTCAATATTGTCCTTGAAACTCTAGCCAGAGCAATTAGACAGACCAAAGAAATTAAAGGGATACGAATAGGAAAAGAAGAACTCAAACTATCCCTATTTGCTGATGATATGATTACATACTTAGAGGAACCAGGAAATTCCACCAGAAAACTTTTAGAACTCATAAGTGAATTCAGTAAAGTAGCAGGTTACAAGATCAATGCTCATAAATCCAATGCATTTTTATACATAAGTGATGAATCTTCAGAAAGAGAAATTAGGAAAACTACCCCATTCACAATAGCCTCGAAAAAAATAAAATACTTGGGAAACAGTCTCACAAAAGAGGTGAAAGACCTCTACAATGAGAACTACAGAACACTAAAGAAAGAAATTAAAGAACACCTTAGAAGATGGAAAGATCTCCCATGTTCCTGGATCGGCAGAATTAATATTGTCAAAATGGCCATACTACCAAAAGTGCTATGCAGATTCAATGCAATTCCAATTAAAATCCCAACGATGTATCTTACAGAAATAGAACAAGCAATCATGAAATTCATCTGGAAGAATAAGAAACCCAGAATTGCTAAAGCAATCCTTCACAGGAAAAATGAAGCAGGGGGTATGGCAATACCAGAACTTCAACTTTACTACAAAGCAATAGTAACAAAAACGGCATGGTATTGGTACCAAAATAGACAGGTAGATCAATGGTACAGAATAGAGGACACGGACACAAACCCAAATAAATATAATTTTATCATAGTAGAATAAGGGTCCAAAAATATGCAATGGAGAAAAGATAGCCTCTTCAACAAATGGTGCTAGGAAAATTGGAAATCCATATGCAACAGAATGAAACTAAACCCATATCTCTCACTGTGCACGAAACTAAACTCAAAATGGATTAAGGACCTCGGAATCAGACCAGAGACCCTGCATCTTATAGAAGAAAAAGTAGGTCCAGATCTTCAACATGTTGGCTTAGGACCAGACTTCCTCAACAGGACTCCAATAGCACAGGAAATAAAAGCAAGAATCAACAACTGGGATAGATTCAAACTAAAAAGCTTTCTCTCAGCAAAGGAAACTATCAGCAATGCGAAGAAAGAGCCTACAGAGTGGGAGAAAATCTTTGCCAATCATACTTCAGATAGAGCACTAATCTCCAGAATCTATAAAGAACTCAAAAAACTCAACACCAAGACTACAAATAACCCAATCGACAAATGGTCTAAGGAAATGAACAGACACTTCACAGAAGAAGATGTACAAGCAATCAACAAACATATGGAAAAATGTTCAACATCTCTAGTAATAAGAGAAATGCAAATCAAAACTACCCTAAGATTCAATCTCACCCTAATCAGAATGGCGATTATCAAGAATACAAGCAACAACAGGTGTTGGCGAGGATGTGGGGAAAAAGGTACACTCATACATTGCTGGTGGGGCTGCAAATTAGTGCAGCCACTCTGGAAGGCAGTATGGAGATTCCTCAGAAAACTTGGAATGGAACTACCATTTGACCCAGCTATCCCACTCCTTGGCCTAGACCCAAAGGACTTACAATCAGCATATTACAGAGATACAGCCACATCAATGTTCATTGCTGCTCAATTCACCATAGCCAGATTGTGGAACCAACCTAGATGCCCTTCAGTTGATGAATGGATAAGGAAACTGTGGCATCTATATACAATGGAATATTACTCAGCCATAAAGAATGATAAAATTATGGCATTTGCAGGTAAATGGACAAAATTGGAGAATATCATGCTAAGTGAGATAAGCCAATCTCAAAAATCCAAAGGAAGAATGATCTCGCTGATAAGTGGATGATGATACATAATGGGGCGTGGGAAGGGTTAGTTTTAGGGTTAGAGTGAGGGTTAGGGAGGGGGCAAGATTGGGGGAAGGAAGGACTGTATAGAGGGAAAAGAGGGATGGAAGGGGTGGGAGGAAGGGGAAAAATAACAGAATGAATCAACCCACATTACCCTATGTAAATTTATGATTACACAAATGGTATGCCTTTACTCTATGTACAAACAGAGAAACAACATGTATCCCATTTGTTTACAATAAAAAAATGATACCTATTAAATTTGTAATTTTTGAAGTTATCATAGTTTTTATGTGTGTGGGTGTGACTTAGTACACATGTGGTCTATGTTACGAATATCTCAGTTGTGATTTGGATGAAGAATTTTATTCTCTAATCCCCAAACCAGTGATACATTGTGTAAATTCCAGTGTAGTGGTGATTACAATGATAAAGTTCATTTTCAGTTCTTCTAGTCCAGATTCTCTGCTATCTCCTAACATAAAATGAAATCCATCCTGCCTGCTTTCAACATTGATAAATATGATTTTAAAAACAACTGCATTTCATATAGAATAAATAAAATGAAATATATTCAGGCAGGAATACAGCACCGTCCTAGCTTTTAGAGTTGTGAATCCCCTGAGAACAGCAGCTCTTCCTTCTCTCATAGATTGTTCTATTTGTAGGACACCCAGCATGATTAACAACACGTCCTTTAAATTTTCAACTACATATTTTGCTACTGTAGGATTCACAGGAATTTCTGGATGTTCTATTGTGCCACTCTGGAGCCTAACAACTGGGAAGAATGCATTTTCTTATAACTGATCTCACATTTGCTATACATTTGATGCTTACATGGGCCTTACCTGTAATTACTCTTAGTTTCTGTATTTTTTATTTTTATTTTTTGGTTTGTAGCCACTATAAGGATTCCTTTGCAGCCTCTGATTTTCATATACTTGACAAATATTAACATAAAATAATGCCTACTGCTTATTTCGTTTCTATTTCTTTATCCTTTCTGCTGAGGATATTAGCTAGAGTACTTAGCACAAAATGTCCTAGTCTACATATTACAAGCATACTGAATCATTCCAACTTTTAAACTCAGATGGTGACTTTTGATCTTAGGAGCTAGAATATGTACCACACATTTGTATCCTGGTCTTTTCTGCAATAGCATGTCCCATACCTATAATTAAATAAATAAAAACAGAGAAATAGAAATGTCATATAAATTATTCCATAATATTTTTTTCTGTTTTAATATAAAACTTAAAAAAAGAAAAGGACAATAGTTACAGAGAAAGATTTAAAAAGTAGACGGGATAACCAGAGTCCTTTCCTGAGCAATATCCCTAGGAGGAAATAGTTTGGAAGTAAAATGAACGTGTACACAGACATCAGTTTTCTGTCTGCTCCAGATTCCCTGAACTAAATCTTGTTGCTGGATTTTGAGGTGAAGGTGTTGGTTAAATCCTGCCAAATTTTAGGAACTCTGAGATTAGAGAACTCGGAAAACAGAGAAACATGTTATGTGGCAGTTTTGAAGGATACCAGATGTTTTAGGGTTTCAGGGAATGTGCAGCAAAATGCTAAAGCACTAATTATAAAGAGAACAGTAATTACAATATCCATGAAATATTCCGATTGTGAAGAAGATCAAGACCAGAACTTAACTATGAGAACCAGAAATCAAATAAAGATAAAGAGTACATTGGAAAGTCTTTTATACCATATTTAATAACCAGATGGATTCTGTGAGTTGTAGGAGGATGGTATTTGCTTAATGAGCTTAATAACATTGAAACCCTGAATTAATTGAACTCTTTGGCTCCATAGAAGTGGGTGGGCTCCTTTAACTTGCTAGAACATAGGAAAACCACTCTCATGCCTAAGAATAGCCAAATTTAAACTGAGTCTATTTCTCAAAACCAAGATACAACAGTGTATATCGTCCATAAAGAAAAAGGGGACAGCAAGACATGATGTCCCTGAATGCTCCCTTCCTAGTCTCAAAAACCTCACTGAGTTAAGGGAACAATGAGAGCAAGACTGGGCTAGAAAGTCCAGATACATATTATCTTGAGGGACACTGACTTTTCCTTAAGCATGCTAGAAACTATAACAAGTTAGAGTTATCTGTAGAAAGCTACTGTTTTGCATATACATCAGGATTACTCAGTAACTTTTGATCTTGGAAGCTAGAACATGTGTCACATAATCTAGAACCTAGAACATACAACAGGACAGTTGATACTTGGGATGCTGATTAGACAAGCAAACTTAGGAAGCAAAATTAACATGAAATATTAGCATGGCTTGATTATTGAAGAGTGTGCTCTGATAACTCAGTCTGAATTTTTTTTTTAAAGTTCCTTCCTCCACACCTCAAACTGTGGCATAATTCCATCCAGGATCTGAAATGAAGTAGTGATCAATATCTATATTCTGAAAAACTTTCACTTCTCTAAAGACCAATTATGACATTAATAGAAACCACAAAATGGTTTTGGAGCTTAAATTTAGAGCTTCACCATTTAATTGTATTATCTGATTCCAGAACCTACTTTTCCAGGGATGCCATCTCTGACAAGCTTTCTCTAAAACAACAGCAACTACTAACCTCTGTTCTCTTGAGTTGCTCAGCTGTGCATTTTTTTTTCATAGCACTTATATTAGCACTTATATTCTACTATTGTTTGTTTATCGTTACTCTCACTTTAATATGAAGTCCATGAAAACTCTTCTGTATGTTTTATATATAACTAATTCTAGCATTCTATAGTCAATCAATAAATATTTAAGAAATGTCTGCTTGAATATTCATTTGTTTCTCATAATAGTAATGTTAAAAAAATAAAATAAGAATCCAAAATCTTTTCCTGCAGAATGAATATTTGTTTTCTCTGAGTTTTATTCAATTCAGAAAAAAAATTAGCAATTCTTCCAAAGTGCTAATGGCAAAAAGTAGCAAATTTATTTCAGTCTGTATTCCTATGTAATACTCATCTACCAGAATTAAGAAATTCAACTTCCTCAACTTTGTATGTTTGTCTATGCCACTACCAGACTACCTTCTAATTTTTTTATCTATACAGCGGATGAAATTATACTGAGATTATGAACAATGGATTACATCTCCTTCCCACTTAGAACCTTGCAAATGAAGTCGCAAATCATTAATACATGCCTACAGAATGTGGTCTTGGCTATTTTGCATGAACTCATTTTGTGATAATTGCTTTCTTCAGTCTCTGATTCAACCTTTGTAAAATGTCTTTCTGGCCTTTGAAATTGGTATCCTCTTCCAGTTCTCAACCTTCCAATATCTTCTTGTGTTTTGTTTAGAAATCTTACTCTCACCTAGCCTTAATTTTTTCTTCTTTCAACTATAGTTTGTCCTCCTGGTTTCAGATGAAAAGTCATTTTCTCTCTACATATTTGAAAACATTTGATTAACTATATGTAATATTTTAATGTCTAGCTTTCACACTTCAGTAAGATACATAGCAGTTGTTTTGCTCTTTAATCTATCCTGAGCATTAAGTAGAGTATGTAAGAAATGTTCAATAATTTTTCATACTGTTATTGAAAATTAGAAGAAGTTGTGAACTGAGAAACCTGAATTATTCAACTATGGCAAATTGTATTTGTTAAATCAAATCCATTGCTCTGTATAATAAGTTAATTTTTATGCATTAAGATTTCTTAAATGGGGTCAATCATTGTTTTCTAGAGTAATATACTTAAAAAGTTGCCTGTCTTATTAAACAAAATATACAGTGTAAAGTATCTTGGAAATTAAGTATGTAATTTCCTGATGTGGGTGGTAGATAATTGAGAAAATAAGAAAATCTGTCTTCTATACTACCCATGAAATTTTGCCAGAAGTATGAAATTATGTGAGGAAAAGAAATGTTCAGTAGCTGAACAGAGAAAAACATCAAGATTTGTTTGTCTTCAGAAAAAAGTATTTAATACATTTTTTACTGTAATACCAGTGTAAGAAAATAGGACTATAGACAAAATTTATGCTGAAATATTTTCTCATGAGGACACAAAAGAAGAATATAGATTTGAGGGATAATTTTAAAATATTTTGATACAATATAAGGTGTCAAAGTTTAATCGCTAAATTAGTCTTACATAGTAATTTTATGACAAGCTGAAAATGTCCACAAATATTGATGATGGGCCTTTACCAGGAAAAGCACAAATATGCCATATTGGTTTATCTGTATGTGACAGAGACATAAAAGAAATGACACAGAAAGGGGTAGAGAAAAAGATCTGTATCTGATAAAGCATTAATCATTGCCATATTCCAGACAATTTCACAGCTACAATTTAACATGAAAAATGCTGATCCATGAATATTTTACTGTATTCGGAGTGTTAGAACAGTAGGTCTTTCCAGACCACTTTAAATCTAAATAAAAATTTTTAAAGATCTAATGACGAGAACTTAAAAAGAGTATTTACAGTGTGCTGTCATAATATTGTAACTCAGAAATAAAATGATAATTTAAACATACATCTTTCTATTTTAACAAATCATATCATATGTTAACTAATTATGATTTTAGATCTTGTCTCATTTGGAAATGTATTATTATTAGATGTATATGTGATTTTCTTTTCAAGTAAATTGTGAGAAACATGAGGAATTGAACTTCATCATACTCATTTTTCAAGTTACAGAGTAACAGAGTACTTTTTATGCAGAAGAGATTCAGGACATTTTTAGTATTTAAATATGGCAACAACAATATAGAAATTAATGAGTTCTAAGATGCATGTTTTACAGATTTTTCAGGCTATGACTAAAAGATCTGATCAGAACAATTGTAGAGGAGTAAAAGTTTATTTTGAGAGCTCACAATTTCAGAGGTCTCAGTCCATAGGGAACTGGCTCCATTGCTTAGGGCTCCAGTGAGGCTGAATATCATGGCAGAAAAGTGTGGTGAAGAGAAGCAGCTCACATGAATATCAGACAGCAGAGAGAGACTCCACTGGCCAGACCCAAAGTATATACCCAAAGGCACAACCCCAATGTCCTCTTTCAACCACATCCTACCTGCCTTCAGTTACCAGTTAATCCCATCAGGGGATTAATACATTGCTTGGGTTAAGATTCTCATAACCCAATCTTTTCTCCTCTAAACCTTCTTGCATTGTCTCACACATGAGCTTTGAGGGGGACACCTAATATCTAAACCATGACAATATAATTTAATGTTATTAAAATTTTTATATTTACTTCCATATAGACAGCATTACATTCTTTTCTTGGACTACATTAAAAATGAGTGTAATATGAAAAAAATTCTTCCATCTCAAATGAAAGTAGGCCATACTTTAATTCTTAACATTAGTATATGAAGAAAATGTCAAGTTCAATAATAGAAAAAAATGTACTTCTGAATGAGAAATAGTAAGGTTGAATACATGGTGTCTTAGAAGTAACAAAATATTGGGAGTCTAGTGAATTCTTCAAAGTGAATATATACTCTAAAAACCAAAAGCAAAGATTCATAGATCAGAGCAAATGAATCTGATTTATGGAAGAGCAGATGGGATCAGGGGAGTAGAAGAGAAAAATGAAGTGTTATCTTGTGGAGCGTAAACTCCCTTGATACTTTCATCAGCAGATGATAAAGGCTACCCCCCTACATGTACACTCTGAAAGAGAGGCAGAGACCTTTTCATTCTTGAAGGTCACCTGTATATTCCAGAGCATTCTCTTGGTCTCCCCAGATCTTATGTTTGTAAAACATTCATTCAGGAATAATTTTCTCTTTGGAATGTAACAAAAATTGATATGAAAATTTAAAAATTTGTAAGTAAAGCAAAGAAATTTAACAAGAAGAAAATACACTTACATAACAATTCATAGCACTTGCAAAAATGACTTTTCACCATCTTTTATTTTCAATTTAAAGTGTTTTCATTGAAAAGATTATATTTTGGAGCTTTTCTTTATATTTGTCAATTTCCTGTTTTGATTTATTTCCATTTGGTGTTATTCTTTCTATAGTGTGCTTATATTTATCACTTTGCCAAATTTTTACTATTTATTTTATTTGACATGTATTTTCTGGTCTTACATTTCGTGTAGCTCATGCTTTTTTTTTTTAGGTAAAAACTTAAGTAAATAAAATTAGTGACTTTAAGGAATTAAGTGGACTAAATAAAACTTAAAAATCCTCTACCATTCTTTGAACTTTGTTTCATATTTTACTTCTACATATGCTTTCTATGTGCATTTCACAGTACACAATAGATTTATTTATCCATTTTCATTGAATGGGTGATAATTTTATTTTCTTTTTAATTAAAGTCTTTGTAAATATATGTGCATATATGTTTATATATTTTAACTGTTTTACACTCTTTCTACTATCACACATATGCAAAATACTTTTGATATTATCCTTCAATCCATAGATAGTTTATCGGAAGATCTCGCACTGTTGCTGTCCTGTTCTCATATGCTACTGGTGGAACAATGCTTGGTAAAGCACAATAAGAATGTTCGCTCCTTGGTGATTTGTGTTGTACCTGGGTTTCAGTAGAATTCACATTTGTCTTGTTAGTCCACAGTTATATTTAATTTCTTATATTTAGTTTTTCATGATTTTACCACCAACTGGCATTTTATCTCATATAAAGTGCTATCACTTTCTGAAATTAAATTTATTTATAAATTGTTGATTTTTAAATATCTCATGGGTAAAAAGTAAATAAAGCACAATGACGCTTTAGCTTGTCCAACTTGCTTTGATTTTCATGATAAAGTTTTGGTTTCTGATGACTTCCTTATGTTCTTACTGAATATGGAAGACATCAGTATTTTAGACGAAAAACCTTGTTTCATATATATATATATTCATATAAACTTATATGTCTGTATATCTATATCTCTAAATATACACAAATACACACAGCTTTTCAAATTTGTTATGTATTTCTCTTTGATTACAGAATGACTCCAAGAATATTCAAAAAAGAATTAAGTGAAATAAACAACCTAAGGACATGCGTGCCTTGGCCATAACTTCATTATGCCCTTACATTTATATGGATAAAAAATTGAATTGTTTAAATATTTTAAAATAGTCTGAAGTCTTTTATTATTGAAATTAAATGAACTCCATGGATAGCTAAATGAAAGAACAAGTTTCTTAGATTTCCAGGAGTTTTTAGCTCCCCATTGCTTTTCAATTCTTATATTTCACTGTCTGTGGGAGGAAGGCATTCATTGCTGCCAGCTATGAAAGTCTTCAATGTTCTCTGTAGTCCTAAAATATAGATTTTGTATTTTCTCCCTCTATCATGAATATTCTCATTTATTACACCTGATATCCACTTCCCTACTTATATTCTACTTTACTCTTTATTTCTCTCTTATGGATACTGATATTTTATTTCTAGTCATCAGATCTCTTGAGTTTTAAATTTACCCTTTGTAATATCAGTCTTAATATCTATATTTTAGTCTATGTAGTATTTACTATTTTCTTAAATTCATGTATATTCTTGAATCTGATCACAAAAATATTCCCCATTGCATTAATATATTTCCTTTATTCTGGGATTCTAATAATATGAACACAGACATTTCACTCCTATATTCATATCTATGTTTTCTTATAAAAATATGCATTTCTTATATTTCTATGAAGTTTTGAGAAACAAACTTTGATCTAATTTTATAGTTTCTAATATTTCCTTTGGCAGAATCAAGCTTGTTATTAAGCATATCCATAAAACTTCTTCACTTTCTTTTCTCATATCTAATATTTTTATTTTTTCCCCAAATATTTTGAAATGTTTTTTTTTAACTTTGTCATATTATCTTCCCTCATTTCTTCTGGAGGTATATTTAGCTTATATGTAAACATTACTTTTCTTCTTCCATTCATTATGTTTTGCATGGCAGAGAAGTATTGTCTGGGCTTATCTTCACAGGCCTAATAATTCTCCTTATTTTAGAGTCCTTCAATCTTCCCTTTATCTACATTTGCTATTTTTCCTTGGTTGAAATTTTAATCTGAACTTTCACTTTTTCCCTGAGTTGTGAGATTTGATTTGAGGAAGAAGACCTTTGCTGAGCCTTGAACATCTGTTTTAATGTATTATTTATGTCTCAACATTCCACAGTCTGAAGCCTTCTTGTTCTCACATAACATTCCAAGGTCCAACAGTATTGCAGATCTTAGACAAATGGTGACTGGTCTAACAAAAATGTATGAAGAATAATGTTGGGAAAGGAAGAAAATATCCGCAGGACCAAAAATTTTATTTTCTCTTTATTAATAACAATAAAAAGAAACCATAATATAAATTTCATTTACAAATATGTAAAAGAGAAAATAAATTAGAAAGTAGAAAAATATAGTCATACAGAAAGGGTGTATGTGACAAAAAAGATCAAAAAATACCACCTTGCAACTATAAGAAAGAACTGGAAAATTACTGTATTTAAAAAAATGGAATGCCATAAATAGTATTCCTTTCTTTGCTGTGGAAGCATAAAGTCTATAGTCTTTTCGCCACTGGAATATCATAGATGTTTCAGCAAACAAAGGATGAAAAGTCTGTATAATAATAGTTAACAGAGATTTACTATAAATCATTTTTAGTCATCCAATCAATTGATATATATCTTCACATATTTAAATCTTTTAATATATCTTTAAACATGTTTTCAGTTTTCATTGTGCATTGACACTTCTCTTCTTAAAAAGATTCTAAAGTATTCATAAGTATTTTATAACTTTGAAATTATTGGGTGGTGTTAATTAAATTTCATTTTTACATGGCCTGTACTATCTTTTCTTCCTTCCTTTCTTGCTTCCTTTGCATTTTTATCTTATTGTAATCAAGTAAAGCCTACAATGCAATGTTAACTGAAGTGACAAAAGTGACATCTTTATCTTTCCCATTCCCAATTTCAGGGAAGACAGTCATTCAGCATCAGTGATGATTTTTCTTTCAACTTTATTGAAGAATAACGGTGGTATATATTTAAAGTATAAATGAGGAGATTTGATGTATGTATTTGATATGAAATAATTACTACAATTATTTAATTAACATATACATCATCTCAATATCTACCTTCATGTGTGTGTGTGTGTGTTGAGCACACTTAGGATCTACTCTGAGGAAATTTCTTTCAGGAATATAATGCAGTATTATTAACTATAATAACAGCTATTAACTTTGTCTTTTGTATAACTGCTCTTTATCTGAGATAGAATATTTCCTTCTATTTCTAGTTCTTCTACATTTTTGTCATGAATTTGTTTTAGATCAAAATTTTTTGTGCATTTACTGAGATGAGAATCACTTTATTCTTGATATTATTAGTATAATATATTGAATTGAGTTCTGGTTATTAAAGAATTTTGCATTCCTGTGATAAAGTCTTTGGTTACTGTATATAATGTTTTTTATATGTTACTACATGAAGTTTGGTCCTATTTTGGTGTGATTTTGCATCTGAATTCATAATGAAAGTCTATTCAAGTTTTACTTTTATTTTCTTTAGATGTCTTTGTATGGAATCAGGATAATGTGACTTCTTCAAACAAATCAGGACTCTATTCTGACTAAGATGTTGTGGAGGATTTATACTGTATCTTAGTTAAATGTTTGATAAATTGTCTAACCATAACATCTGTGCCCAAAATTTTCTTTATGCAAATTTTAAAATTCAAATCTTATTATAGGTTTATCCTGAATTTTATTCTCTAAATATTTGACAATTTTAAGTTTTTATAATAATTTGTGCACAATCATATAGGCTGTTTATAGTTGAAAAAATAAAGTTATTAATAGTTTCCTTATATTCCCTTTTAATTTTTATAAGGTAATTTTTGGTGCCCTCTTACAGTTTTTTCTCTTTTCCATTATAATTAATCAAGCTAGACAATTTTTGTTCAAAACTAACTTCTAATTTTATTTATTCCGCTTATTTTAATTTTTGTACTTCACTAATTTATGCTAATTTTTGTATGTTTATATTTTTGGTTAAATTGCTCTTTATTTAATCACTTAATGTGAAAGTTTGATTTAATACTATATTTTCCTTTTATGGTGTGGACAATTATAGTTATAAATGTCCTTCTCTATGCTGCTTCAGATACATCTCATGAATTCTGATGTGTCTTTTTTTTAATGTTCATTCACCTATAGCTATTTTCTAACTTCCCTTGGATTTCTTCTTAGATGCAGTAGCTCTTAATAAGACTTGTTTATTTTTAATTTATATATATTTTGGGATTACCAATATCAGTTCATTTGTTGATTTTTATATAGCATATCTGGTATTATTTTAATCTCTGATCATCTTGTTAATGTGCTTTTCAAAAATTGTTGAACAATTTAATTTTTAATTTCAATATATATCTGCAGATCTAATGAAAATTTTTTCAACTTTCAGTCATAATTGGGAATATTTTTAGTATACAGTTTTTAAAAAAATTTTTTTGGTTGTAAATGGACAGAATGACTTTATTTATTTACTTTTATGTGGTGCTACAGATTGAACCCAGTGCTTAACACATGCTAGGCAAGTACTCTGTCAGTGAACTACAGTCCCAGAACAGCATTTCTAAGTTTGTTCTTTAATTTTTTAATTTTCTATTTTAATGTATTGATATAATGAACTTTGTTATCTATTTTGCTTGTTCTTATTTCCAAATTTTCTTCACTTAATTTTGATTATTTACATTTTTAACAAAATTATAATTCTTCATTTTCAAATTTTATTCATACATTTGAATAAAATATTAGTGATATGCAACTATATATTTTTAAATTATGTGTCGTTACTTTTCCAATTGATAATAAAGTAATTTTTCTCTATTTCTGATTTTCCTTACATAGAATTGTGAGAATATATTTTGTTGTTCTTTTCAAAGAAACAACTTTTATAAGTGATATTTCTTATTTTTTAAATAATTTTAAAATTATTCTGGATTTTTTGTTTATATTGCTAGGTATATTAATTCCTGTTTTTTAATATTTTGTACTATCAAATATTTTACTAAATTATTTAGCAAAAGCATAATCTTTTTGTTTTACATACTTTATTTTTTATATTTTCTTTTATGAAGATAATATATATTTTGAAGTCAAGCGAGCATATTCACCTATAAGATTTATAATTAGTTATTGTAGACTTTATTTTTTGATATTCTACATTTCCCTTTGTCTTTTATCTACTGATTTTTGAAACATTTCTTTATTTTCAGGTACAAACAGTTTTACATATTCATTATTCATACTTTTAAAAATTTTCATTTTATAGTGCTACAAATATGACATGAACTATCTTCTTTTAAAATTTTAAAACAATTCTGGTTAAATGTCTCCCTCTTAGGGGTTGGGGAGGTAGCTCAGTTGGTAGAGTGCTTGCCTTGCAAGCACAAGGCCCTGGATTCAATCCCCAGCACTCAAAAAAAAAAAAAAAAAAGTCTCCCTTTTTAGTTTTATTTAATTATCTTGCTTTCTTTTTACTGAAAATGTTGAAGTTTACTAAAAAGATATCCTATACATTCTGTACAAAGCAATGTTGCAATGTTTGGGCAATATTACTATATATACTTAACAACTTAAAGAAACAAGCTTCTGTTTATTATTATTCTTTCTGTTCCTAATAACAAATTTTAAAGATTAAGTAAATTTTAAAGAAAGTGGCTTATTTTAACTAGATTGTACAAGTATAGGTAAAGGAGATATATCTAGAGTTGGTTTCCTTACAGCAGAGTCAAGATGCAGCACAGGGTATAGTGTAACAAGAGACAGGAAGGGGGTTATGTTTGTGTATATGTGTGTGTGTGTGTGTGTGGTTCCTCTCTCCATGACAGGATTCAATGTTGACCACCCTAATGATCTTATGTAATCCTAATACCCTTCCAAAGGCCAAACCTCTAAACACCATAGTCAGATTGTTTCCATTTATCTTAAAATACTTCACAAAGGGAATTAAATTTTAACGCCTGTAGTCGAGAGGAACACTCTCAAACCATCTCCAAACTATAGCAATTTATTAGTTTACAGTTTTCTCTGTTTCATCATGAATTCAGACCTGACTCTCTTTTGAGTTGCTCGTTAGTTAGATGCATTTCATAGAGGTTTGACTGGGGAAGGATTCACTCCCAAGACTATTTGGTTATTGATTGAATACCTTCCAGGATGGCAGGATGAGGGTCTCAGATCCTTTGTGCTGGTTGCCAGAGGCTATTTCCTATTATTCACCGTGTAATTTTCTGTAGTTTGGTTTGCATTATCAAAATCTGCAAGGAAGAGAGTCAATAGCAAGAGTAGGCTAACAAGATGGAAATTGTTCTTCTGGTAATGTAATCAGGAAAATGCCATCCCATCACTTTTGCAATACTGTATTGATTAGAAGAAAACATCATATCCAAGCTGCCTACATTCAAGAAGATAAAAGTACTAAAGGATATCAATGTCAGGATATTGTACATTTGGTGCCTATCCTAGTATCTGATGACCACAGGTTCTATCTAAACTCAATCACCTCCCTGTGTACCAGCTGTCAACTCAAGTTATACAGAATTCAATATATTGTATCTATAGAGATTGTTTTATTTTCCATTTATTGTACCTTTATTTCATTTCCATAGCATTTGTTTTTTGGTACAACTTTTCTACTCCTTGCTGTTTTGATAAAATATCAATTCATTCTGTTTTTACTGTTTATTTAGTTTACCTAGGACATTCTATAGTTCTTAGAAACAAATCCTTGATGATTTTTGGAAGCAGGATGTAACTATTTCCCCTTACTGAGAATTTTTTTTTCTTTTTTTAATTATTTTTAGTTAGCTTTTAATTTTTTACAGACTGCATTTTGATTCATTGTACACAAATGGGGGTACATAATTTCATTTCTATGGTCGTACACAATGCAGATTCATACCATTCGTGTAATCATACATGTACATAGGGCAATGATGTCTGTCTCATTCCACCATTTTTCATACCCCCCTCCCTCTCATTTTCTTCTATATATTCTAAAGTTCCCCCATTAGTCTCTCATTCCCCACCCCACCCCCATTATATATCTTCCTCCACTTATCAGGGAAAACATTCGGCCTTTGGTTTTTTGGGCTTAGCTTATTTCACTTAGCATGATATTACCCAATTCCATCCATTTATTTGCAAATGCCATAATATTGTTCTTCTTTATGGCTGAATAGTCTTCCATTGTGTATATATACCAGAGTTTCTTTATCCATCCATCTGTTGAAGGGCATCTAGGTTGGTTCCACAATCTAGCTATTATAAACTGAGCTGCTATAAACATTGATGTGGCTGTGTTACTGTACTTTGCTGATTTTAGGTCCTTTGGGTATAAACCGAGAAGTGGGATAACTGGGTCAAAAGGTAGGTCCATTCCAAGTTTTCTTAGGATTCTCCACACTGCTTTCCAGAGTGGTTGCACCAATTTGCAACTCCACCAGCAATGTAAAAGTGTGCCTTTTTCCCCACATCCACGCCAATATCTATTATTGTTTGTGTTCTTGATAAAAGCCATTCTAATTGGAGTAAGATTTTTATATCATCACACCTTTTACTACATGCTGAGGGAAACTTCACCCTGATGAAATGTGGCCTGTGTGATGCTTACATTCCCCCATATAAGAGAATAATTTTAATAAGATTCTCTCCTTTTGATTGGTCCAATCTCAAATTTTGTCTCAGGGATGTCATTCATTGCCTTTCAGTTCCTAATCACTTAGCATATAAGATTTTAAATTTTCCCTGTTAATTATTATTTTTAGTAGTTTTGTTTTTTCCTTTCTGAAATAATATTACATATGCTTGTGAACTTGAATACGTTGAATCCTCTTTTCAATTTAGGACTTAGTGTTTGTCTTTTTCCTTCATTACTACATGAAAATTCATAAACAGACCATTTTACTGATGGTCACTTGCCTTTTTTTAGCCTTTCTGAATTTACTTTAATGGGTTCAGAATGTTGTCTGCTAAACTGATACTTCCCTCCTCAGTTTAATGGGTTTCAGATATTACTATTATTGCAGGTATGTTAAATAATGTTAGAGGGCTGGAGGAATTATAGTAGCCCTTTAGTGTTCATTCAGTAGTACTAAGAAAAACATCTGCTAAAAATAACAGAAATTCAACTCAAACTACTAAGGTAAATAAGAGGCATTTATTGGTGTGATAGTGGGAAGTCTCACATCAACACAAAAGCACAGTGGGCAGCTTTTCCTCTAGAGAACAAGAAGCAGAGATTGTCCAGGAGAGTCATTTGTGACTGCTCTGTCAGGATATCTTAGATTCATTCTCCTTAATGTTAAGGGAAATTTTCCATTGAATCATGAAGTCTACATCTCATGATTTGTTCTAATACACTGATTCAAATATTGCCATATTTTCACCTGCAGAAACTGTTTGTCAGTACTACTATTGCAATAGAATAATGGGGGGAAATTAGCTGTAGTCTGAAGAGTATTTTGAACCAAATTAACCTGAAGAACACAAACTTTTTACTAAGATAATTCCAAGGTGACAAAAAATAAATCACAAGGAGGCAATTAGACTTCATATCTTATTTAGAGCATCAAGATTACAATTTTTAAGCAATATTTTTAGTTAATTATATTTAATTGAATTTCTGAACTACTTTCAGATTTATCACCAAATCCATGAAAGTGAGGAATGCCATGATGCAAAGTGGAAATCTAATGATTATCTTGTTAAACTGACCTGGCTTTAAATCTTAGATCATTCATTATCTTTCGAAAACTTGGAAGTGACTTTTAATCTTCCTTTAATCTTAAGTCTTTTTGATCTTGCTCACTATGGTGAGAATTAAATGACAATATATGTAAATAATATACCACACTAAATAATTTAGTGTGGCTTTTAAAATAAAATGTAATTGATTTGTTTTTATAGTCAATCTTGAAAGCATAGTTTTTTTTTTTTGTTTGTTTTGTTTTTTTGTTTTTCCCCTATTCTATACTTCTTAAGACTATGTTGTATTATGGCTCAATACTATCACAAGAAGAACTGGTGTCATGGTTCTTTACCAATCGGCAAAGTCCAGTAATCTACTTAAGAACATAAGGTGAGGCTTTAAGTTCACTTTGTTCACAGAAGATGCTCCCAGTATGGCCTGTAATTCAATGTACCTACTGACAAGTTCTCACCTCTGATGAAACAAGGAGAGAGCAGTGGTCCCAGGAGATCACAGAGGCTAAAAGTTCTTGTTCTTCTTGACAGTATTTGTAATCCCACAGGAATGGTAAAGGTGTTTCATGTCTTAAAAATGAGTTCACACAAAAGGGCACAGGTGGGAATTGTGTTAGAGTTTATTACTGTACACTGACTTGTCTTTAGAAAAATAGCCTTCTGTATCTACATACTTGAAGTTGAATCCTTTCAGAAATACTAACTTTTCACAAACTGTCACATCATTAGGGTAAAATTTGCTTATAAGTTTCTTGCTTCAAATTATTGAAATTATTTTAAGTCAAACTATAAGTTAAAGGAGTTAAAACCTTTTATGCATATTTCCTAATGATAACTCCATGTTAGCCCACAATTCAATAAGGTAAGATTGTCTGAATAAATTCACATAGACTCATAAACCAGAAAAAAAAAAAAACATAATTATTTGCTTTCTGAAATATGTTCAATTGGTTAAAATTAATTTTATTTGAATATTACTTAATCGATGATAGTTCTATATGCTTTAAACAATATGTATTTTAATATTTTCCTCTATGTCATTTTTAAATAAGATAATTCAAAATCTATTTTTAATAAAATCTTATAAAATAAATGAATAAAATATACATCTGATGAAATAATAGCAAGGAGGAAATTATATTGACAGTTAATAGGAGCTTAATGTTAACTTTATCTCAGGCAGAATTACAAGCTATAATGTTATAGTTTATTCACTTTATCCTGCCTTAGTGCCCACATTTATTGCCATATTACTTAAATCACTTGTTCTTTCAGTTACTTCATTTGTATAGGAAAAAATCTTCAATACACATAGAAAATTACTGTCACCCATGATTTTAAAAGATTTGTTCTAATAGCACTTTATTGTGATATATTCTACAATAAGGAAGGGAAATGAGCTTTGTGATTCCTAGACCCTATCATGTGTACATGAAATATATATTTGCGTAACTTCTAGACAATGCATACATTTTTAATCATCTGATAGTATCCCAAATTCATTATTTTGACTGTGTATTCCAATTCAGTTTTATATATTTTGTCTAGTTTTTGAAACAAATTTTGTTCTGAATTCTTCAACTAAAATCCCAGTGGATTAATTTTTATAATTAAAAATTTCTAGTGTTATATTGTGGTTTTACTATCCTTTTAAATAATTACAATTTAAAATAGAGGGTTAATATTATTGTTATTAACTTTGTCTCTAAATTCTTTGAACAATTAGTAACTGGACAGATGAAATAATGAACAAATGAAATTTTTTTTAATTATGAATTTTTATTTTTGTAATTGTAGTAAAGTGTTCACCTTATCACCTTAGCTATCCCAAGTGTATGAAACAGTGACATTGTTCACTCAGATTATTTGTATGACCATCACCACCAATTATCACCTTCAGAAATCCTCCTACCTTGTACAACTGAAACTCTGTCCTATTAAGCAATAGTTCTATTTTCTGCTTTGAACAGCCACTATTCTACCTTCTGTCAGTATGAATTTAACTACTTTAAATATTTCAAGTAAGAAAAATTGTATGGTATCCCTTATATTTGTATATGAATAGCTTATTTTACTTGGCATAAATTCCCCAGGGGTTATTTATATTGTGGCATATATCAAAATCTCCTTTCTTAAGGTTGAACAGTATTCCATTTTGGATGTATATATCACATTTTCTGTGTACATTCATCCATTGGCAGATATTTAGGTTTCTTCAACACTGGTTATTGTGAGAAATACCGCTATCAACGTGTGTACCTATACCTCCATAAGTCTCTGTTTTCAAGTTTTGGGCATTTGTATCGAGAAGTGGAATTGCTGAATCTAAGGGTAATTCTCCTTTCTTATATTTTGAGGAAACACCTTCATATTTTAGTCTAATTTGTCAGTGGTGTCACGGCTTATTGTGAACTCTGACTTATACAGAAGAGACACTACTTGGCTTCTCAAGAATGCTGTTTCCTTTATCATTATATTCTTTATAGTGTAAATAAAATACATGTCTTTAGGATCCTGCTGGAAAACTTAGGCAGAAGTTAGCTTTTCTCATCACATACAATTAATTCATTCTAACATGTCTACGACTTTAAATTTCCTCTTTTTCAGTTTTCTACAAATGCCCTCTGAGATCTCTCTCATTTACTATACTCCATAAATGTACTGAAACTTCAAGAAAAGTAATATTTGGAAGGCATTTGCAGCAGTCTTAACAGGAGGTTAAAGGTCTAATACCAGTCATTCTTCTAAGCTCCAGAGAAAATAAGCTTCATGTTGATATGACTGCTGCCTCTTGGTAAGAGTCAGCTCCAGTATGAATCTCAAGCTTGGTTGGTAGTATCAGTCACAGCAGAAACACCATCAGGTGCAATCATCAACTTTTTTTCCATGGATTCTTTCTGTTCCATTCTTTTCCAGTAGAAAAAGGGCTCTTTCCATGAGAATATACAGGAAGTGGCTCGAACCAAGTCATTAGCAATAGTTGTTTGCTTCCATAATTCATAGCATTACTGCTCTGCTGGGCACATTTGAAATTTCAAACCATTAAAAAAGTTAGAAGTAAATAGAGCACATCAAAATAAAATAAAATAAGATTTACAAAATCTGAATATATTTAGATATATTAAAATTTTAACCATTCGCTTGATTCTCAAATTATTGAGACATTTTCCAAATCATTTCATAGCACATACCATACTTATAATTAAAATAATTTTCTATTTGAGTATATTGATTTGTATTATACTAAACCGATATAAAAGTTCAATTATTCAGTTCCAAAGCAAAAGCCTATATTTTTATATTGAACCAAATATGTCAGGCAACAGCATGATCCCAGTTTTCTGTCCTATAAAAATAATATTATCAAAGTACAGTATACCAAGACAAAATGTTTTATTTAAGATTAACCAATAAGGTGTAATGTCATGATTAATGTTATATTACTGACATGGCTTCCTGGGTGCTGAGTCACACAGCCTGCCCACTAATCCCTGGCAAGAAACAGTGGCCGAGTGGTTGCCCGGTGGCAGATTGGAGGGCTAGAGCACATCAGGGCCCAACCCCATCACTGACACCTGCTGCTGCCTCTATCCAAGTGCTAGCAGGTGTCCTAGGCTGGAGTACTGGCGGTGAACACAGGCAGTAACTGTACAGAGCCCACCATGCCAGTATGACTGAGCCTGAGGCACAGCTAGCCAGTCCCCAGAGGAACCAGGGTCCGCTAACCCATCACACTGCAGCCTTGCCAGGGAAGGATGTAGATGTCTGTTGCAGGGACCTGCTCCATGCAGCATTCCAGCTCAGAAACCCAACCATCCACAATCCTACCACTGCAACCTCCTATTTCCTGGGAACAGCAGGAAAATGGAAGTGGGGCAGGCCTGAATGGGATTACAGGGCTAACTAATAGCACGAGTGATTTTTCAAATACTGATTAGCATAAAATTGGATCAATTGTAGCAGTATGTTTCCAAACCCTTGTTAGAATAATTGTGGACCAATAGTATTACTACTTTTCCAAACTCTGAAATTCTGATTAACATAAATTTGGACCAATTGCATTGACCCAAGTGCTATATAAACCCCTAGATTAGCACACTCAAGCAGCAACCTCCCTTAGGTCCCCTTTCATTCTGCAGGTGTTATGTTTCTATTTCCACACTTAAATAAATCCACTTTTGAATTCAATCATCCCTGTCTGTGAATTTCATTCTTCATATTCACCAGGCCATGAACTGCTAACGGGTGTGGTCTGCTGCACTACTGGAGGGTATAGCCCATCACTAAGAGTGCAGTATGTTTCTCAGCTTCTGAGGCCTACAGATTACCAGACCCCACTTATCCAGAGTAGAAAAACTCTGATTTCACTAACTTTATGATTTTAAATAATATTACATGATAATTTGGAATTATTACATCTTCATATTACATATGAATTATTACATATTCATATTCTATATTATTACATATTCATAAGAATGATATTATATGTACCTTTCACCAAAGAAGCAGTTGACTAAAGTTGACCAAAGTAGTTGACTTCCTACTTCTTACACCTTGGGACTTTGTTACTGGACAATATTTAGAGACACAGAATTGGACCCTAATTCTTTTCAGTTTCCTATAGATCAACATTTTCATTACAAATCTACATTAGTACTTTTGAGTTTGAGTATTCACTTTGGAAAATAGTGAAAGAAAAGCAGTTTAAATTATGTGAGTTATAAAATTTCACTTATATTTCAATGTCATCTTATATTTCTAGTAAAAATTCAACAAAACATATACACAAAATGACTGAATGTGAACCCATTTCATTTGTTACATATATGGTTATAGACATAGGTATATAAATACATTTATTCACCAGTCCACATAATCATTATGACAATTAAGAAGGTTTTCAGGTTATATGTGACCATTGTGTTGCAATGGATAAATTCGGAAAACAAATATATAGGATGGAGGTACACACATTCTTATATATAACCCCAATGAGAAGAGATGAATGGCATGTATACTTATCATCATACTTTCTTAGTTAATGTAAATTTCTACTCTTCTTATTTATGTGTAAATTATCTCTCTCAAAATTCTCTTCTTTCTATGTTCCTTATTGCATTTGCACACAATAGAAAATCTCATGAGATTTAATATAACCATGAAGCCATAATTAAACATTCTGTGTTACAATAAATGTTGTAAGTAGTTAGAACACATAATTCTCTAATTGCTTTCAGGCATTGTGCTCTTTTGTGTGCTCAGTGGTTAGTATTGTTAGCTGGCAGATCATTTTTAAGATATATAGTTCTCAATTGCATTTTACGATGAAATTATTACATAAAGGCTTGATACTGATAATCTGTTCAACTCTGCATTGAGTGGCTTCAGGTTGCCATGCTAAAATCAGCCAAGGTGGAAATACTCACATCAAGATAATTAGCAAAGCTGCATCTGATATCTTGATTCAATGATTTGTGATTATGTAGACTTACGAAAATGATGGACAAAATATTAATTATGCAGATTAGAATGAAGTATGTGTCATACTTTTAGTAGTTACATTGTGAATATCACATAAATTATTCAGAGAATTTTAAACACAGCCAATTAAGAACAATTCCTTTCTGGTTGAGATTAATTTCAATTCCTTACAATAGGAGTCATTTAATAATGGACAAGGGGAACATGCTGTTTCCCTAGTGTGTTACATAAGCTAAGCAGCTGACTATCCACTCATTTATTTCATGAACCCATGAAACTAAATTTACAGATCTGGCAAAATCCTCAACTCTAACATTCAAGGTATTTTTCTGGGCTGCAATATTTTCATGGGTACTGACATTATGCATTTTATTAATTAATTTATTTAACCACATACATTTTCATATGTGGCTATTTTTATATTTCCTTTCACAGCTGGGCAAGTGGATTACATTGAAAATACAATCATATAGCCCTTAGGAGTTAAAAGTTGCTGTAAATTTGGAAGAACACACGTCTAGGCATACTATATCTTAAGGCAGAAGTAATCTGAGAAATAATTAGCAATTTATAATATAAATTATACATTAATATGATATACTTGGGTTTATTCTTCTTGTTGAGATCAGTAGTGGACATATACAACTATAACCTGTATATATCCTATTTCTTACCATTCTCAGAGTAGCGGATCTCATTGAATATTAAAGTAGTTACCTAAAACTCTTATTAATCCCAATAAGAGATGAAAATATTTCAAGGGTTAGGTGAGTTATTTAATTGATATAGGACTCAGAATGAATATGAGAGGGAAATAAAGCAGAGTTTTCACTGGGAGGATTTTGAAGGCTGTAAATTTGAGAAGTGGAAAAGGTAAAAGTATGTACAAGTATACAACTCAACAAAGTTCTGTCTTTCACATGATCATTTCTACCCTGAATGTAATGGGTCAGGCACAGATTTAAACTACCACATACTAAAGGAAAGAAATATCAATGCCCAAGTACAGTATTGATATCCTTAAATTTGATAGCGTGAATTATTAAGCCTATTTTATAGTGTGTCATTTAGCCCATGGAGCCAAATTAGATATCAACATAATATAGGTTCCATTACGTTGTCAAGGATGTCATCACAGAATCACCTCATGGATGAAGCCAGAAGTGTTAGCAAAACTCCTGTTGTTGCTGACCCTCTAGGAAAACAGTCTGTTTAAAGCTTGGATAACCAAAACAGGTTACTTAGATGGAATAAGAGGTGAACATCTCCAGAACTTTACCTATGGTGAATTTTGTGGATTACTACTTGTGTGATGATGATGATGATGTTGATGATGACGACAACGGCGACGTCAACAAGGATGATTTTTTTACTTCACACATGTCTAATGCTAAGACAAACAGCAGAATTTATGCTTTGTTCTCATTAGATCATAGAACTGCAATTCAGTTATGCTGTAGGTGTCTGTCACATTGCTCGGATTAGACGATAAACTTTACTACATGTCCTGGTTGCTAGAGCAGCAGCTATCAAAAGCAACTCATTCATTAATCATTAAATGGAAATCCTTGGGGGAAAGGTTAATTTTGGTGCTTTCTTATTGTCAAGGATTGATGGTTTCTATGTATTTTTTTGTATGTGTGAATTTCACAATTTTGTATAAATTCGCCACTAAATTTTGGGTCATGTTTCAAAATAGTATATCATAAATTTTAGTTATGATAACAGGAAAAGTTGTTTACAATACCTAACCCACTGAATTACCAGACATGGAAGAGAGAAACTTATTTTTATCATTCAATGCATCAAAATACCTTTAGTTATCTTTATTAGTTTTTTAATGAAATGATAATCAATAAAATCCAACAATTCTGTTTGATTGGGTGTTCTTGGGATACCATATGCTGGACTGGAGTAATAAAAGGACTCTGTAAGTCTGGGAAATAAGCTTATTGTATTTTGACACGACTGCTACCTATTACATAAACAAAACCATTCATTTTAGCTTAATTTTTTAACTAAGATATTTTAAGTGAGTAATCTAATTTAAATGTACAATATATAAAGTAATACCCATAATTTCCAAACTTAGTTTTTAAACAAACCATATTAGTAGTAACTTCAGGACAGTTCTTTTGGAAACCTTGGATCCCAGTCTTCTGCTTTTCTGTTTGTGCTTCTTAAGGATGATCCATGAAAATGCAGTATCTTGAGTCACATACAACAACAAAAATATGTTCTTCCTAAAATGTCAATGCAGTTCAGGAATCCTAAAGATCCATGATTTTACAGACAATGTGAATGAAATGAGAAAGGGAAAGATAAAGTGGTTAGACAATGCTGAGACCAAAAGGAAAAACACAAACTAAGGGAGGATGAAGATGGGTAAAAATTCTTGTGAGATAAAAAAGAAGCTAAGTAATTCTGGGAGTTACATTAAATTATTGCCCAAAACAAAGATACTAAAATAGAAAAATCATCTAATCAGTCCTAAAGTTTTGGACAATCAAATCAAACAAATAACACAAATGATAGAACATAAGAAAGAATGAAACCTATATGAGATGGAAACTTCTAAAAAGTAATTTTTGTTTTCAGTAAGTCATTTACCCTCCAAATTTCAAAACTTTAGGAAATAATTCTGCTAAACAAATTGTCTAACTTCTGCATATAGCAAAGGTAAAAAATGTTCTAAAGCAACAAATACTGATCAAACGCTCTGTTCCTCTGCAAATGTTAAGCAATACATGAATATCTTTAGCTCAAACATAATGTGTATTTTCCCTGCAAAATAGATTAATATTTCACTTGATTAAAGAGTATGTTAGTGTGTCTTGAAAATTTCTTCAAAAAGTGGTTTTTAAGCATCTTCCTAATTTGTTCAGCATATTTAACATATGGCTTTTTTCATCCAAGCTACAAATGGTCACTAGAATTTACAATGGTATGAATGAACTTCCTGGTAGTGCATTTGTAATTCTAGCCTATCTTTATCTGAGGTTTAAATGCATTTTCATGATTCTTTGTTTTGTAAATTGAAGGTTAAATGACCACTCAAAAATATGTACTTTCAAAGATGGTATTTTTCAATCAATGAGTTTAATTCAGTATAATTCCAGTGTCAATTACTTTGTAGAAATGCAATTGCTTTCTACTTCAAACAGTTTACTTCTTCAATGTGGCATAAATGTCAAATGATGAAAATATTCTTCTACATACAGAAGAAGGTAATGTTAGGGGTCATCCCGATTTAAGACTAATAGAAGAACTGAATTATTCCTGCCATTAATGCTGATGCTACAGTGGCAATTACCACATAACATAGAGTGAAATTATAGTGTGAGAACAATTTTCTACTGAGTTGATTACCACCTAGATTCACCGCTTTGTAATTAGTTAAGTAGTAGCAAGTGACATTGGGAAAAAACAGAAACTAGTTTGTATTCCTTTACATGGTAACTAAATTCTTGAAAAACAACACCAGAAGCATACTTCCATCCTGAAATTTAATATCATGAAAATATTAATATATGAATATAAATTATAATTTCAAAGCATACATACTATTAAATGAGCAAATAGCATTAGTAAATGAATTTTTTTTACTGTACTTTGGGCAAGGAATAATATATCTTTGAAATATGTGTTTGTCCTGAATGTTCATTTACTTACAGTCCTACTTGATAAATGATTGCTTGTTTTTTAAGTATGTTATATAAGGTTAATGTATTCTTTATTTTATTTACAGAATGAAATTCTTCAAAAAATTATTTAAGTAATAAGTCTTGTAAATGTAGTGTGCGAAATGGAAATATATTTTTGTTATATTGCTATTCTTTTTATGTTAAAATACTATAAATATTGTTCAAATTATTAGTCATCAGAGACCTTTAAGCACTATAATGCCATATGAATTTCCATGAACATGTTTATCAGGATGGCTCAGCTATGTTATTGAAACTGTATTTCCAGTGTTATTGTGTGTATAAACTGAAGAGAATATAAGATAAATTACTGAGGTAATTGCCACACAAGCAGATATAAATCTTAACTCATAAACTTTAAATGAATAAATCATAGTTCTTTCTGTAAATGATGTGAAGATGACAAGAAATAATTTAATACAGTTTATTATGTTTCAAGAGAATTTTCAGTATTAATTAATAATATTGCAGAAAAGGAATAAATTACTCTAATGTTCTTCGAGCATTTATTATGTTTCAGAAATTAAATTAGAGATAGTTTATGTCTATTACCACTTGACCCATCACATATTTATTAGATCTCATCATAGAAGAGAAATAACCATCTTACCTGCTATCAGTACCTTGTATATATAAATTATCTGTATAATAATTTAAATCCATCACTTTGTAATTAGATTATTTATAAAGTCTTGATATGAAGTAGAAAAAAATTCTATACTTTAGTTATGTGTATTAGAGTGAAGGTCCAGATAAATATCTTTCTCTAAACTATCTATGTATTAAAATAGATCAAACACATTTAAATCATTTTTAAGGCTTAAAATTTCAAACATTTTGTGAACAATACTTTTGTTTGTTTTCATAGCAATAAAACATTTAGTGTCCAACAATATAACTAATATACTATAATTTATTTGGTAATAATTTATCTAATATATTTGGTAAATTAATAAAATTTATAAATTATAATTTTGGCTGTCTTTTGTATTTTATTGTGAATTTTTTTTATTATGCATGTAGAAGAATCTTGTGAGGGCAAACTTGGAAGCATGCAGCATCATTTAAACTGCATATTGTAAGAGAGATTTGCTTGATTTGATGTATTGCTTTCTCACAGTGTCTCATAGGCCAACCACTTAACCCCTTTCATCCTTAATTTCCCCACTTGTTAAATGGAATTTGACTCAAACTTTCCTTTTAGAAACACCTTCCATAGAATATAATACTTAGTAAAACCTAGATAATTGGTTACAAATATTTTAATAAGGATAAGAAAAAATTTAGAACAAGCACAAAACAAAAAATATTCACTATTTTTAAAGGAAAACAAATGCTATTTGTTCATTTATGGATATGGATTGTTTACATAATTTTCAAGTATATGAGTTTGTGTATGTGTGTGTGTGTGTTTGGATGTGCTACATTTGTTAATCTGTAGAGTTTGTTCATAAAATTAATACCAACTCTCTATGGGTTTTATTATTTTCTTTCTTTTCCACCTAAGAAACTAGAGTATAATTGTAACTTTTAAAAACTGCTCTACTTATGTATGATTGACATGTAATAAGCTGTATATATTCAATATATAAAACTTGATGAGTTTTTGAGTAAGTAAACAACCTTGAAAATTACACGACCCTCACAATTACTCCATGTCTTTCACTGTAACTTCTCTTTAATTAATTTAAAGTGTCTAAGTGCTAATGGCATGGAATAGACAACATTGACTTTAACTTATTTTAATTTAAATGGAATAAGTCTTTAGAAGCTTGTATATGCTTTTAGAAACATTGATCATATTTTAATTATAATGTATCCCTGGAAATAATATAACTGTTTTCATAATTCAATTTTTTGAATTTGAAATAAGCTCAAAATAAATGTGAGAAACTTTCTAGGTTGAGGGATATACTGAAAATAGTTGTCAGTGATTTCTTCAAAGAAAATTTAACTGAAAATGAAAAACTGATCTCATGTATTAATAGTTTATAATAACATCAGTTGAGTTTTAGTTTTAAGTGTTAAATGTTGCTTGATAGTTGGTAGTTTTTAAAAGTGATTATTATGAGTATTTTGCTAGAATGATAGATTCCTATGTACACTAGGAAGGTGATTATAAAAAAAATATTTGAGAAGAGTAGCAAGTGAAAAATACTTCAGTCTTGCGTTTGAATCTTTACATATTGTGCAAAAGTACAAGATTGATACACTTCAATGTCAGAAATATATTATTGTTAAGTATCTGAAAGTATAAATTCATTAATTGACCTTAAGGAAGAGATGAAGTACTTACTATTATTTTATGTTTAATTGACACAATGACTGTACATATGTGAAAGCTAACAAAGTTTATCTCATTAAAAGTGAAGAATACATTATTGTTCAGTAGAGGCTATCAAGTGAATGAGAGAAGGGGTAGAAGATAGAAAGAAGGTGGATTGCAGGTGCCAAATTACAGTTATATAGTAAAGTGGTACAGTTTACTGCAATATTTCAAAATATATATAAAATGAAAAAGCATTCTAAGTTGATTGATCTCAAGAATTTATTATAAATGTTGAAGGCCCAATACAGATTAAAATTATGAGTAGGTTTATAAAAGACATTTAAGTGTTTCAGTGCAGATCCTATCTGACCTTGAAAATGAAGCAACATAGAAGGCTTAAAATGTCTTGAAATCAATCTAATTGTGATTTTGAAGAATAAAAACTGTCAGATGATTTTATGCATAAGTGCATAATAACTTTAAGAGCAGCAATTAAGATAGTATTTTGTTTTCTTATCATTAAACCAATTGTTAAATGTTACATTCAGCATTACTAAATAAATTAAATGCAGTATTTTAATTGTTATGTTGTATTCTATATTATATAATAGATGGGATAGGAAACTCAAATTAATTTTTTAAAATTCATATCAGTACATAGAACAATGATACACATATTGATGAATTTAAAAGAATATAAATATAAATAAGGAATATAAAGAATATAAATATGAACATAAATATAGATATATTTTCCTGGGTATAAATAGTTTTCAGGAAGACATTTTTAAAAAGTTTGATTCATTGTACAAAAATGGGGTACAACTACCGTTTCTCTGGTTGTACACAATGTTGAGTCATACCATTTGCGTAATCATACATGTACATAGGGTAATGATGTTTGTCTCATCCTATTATTTTTCCTTCCCTCCACCCCTTCCCCACCCCTTGTTTTCCTCTATACAATCCATCCTTCTTCCATTCTTGCCTCCCTCCCATTTCCCGTTATGTATCATCATCCACTTATCAGAGAAATCATTCAGCGTTTGGTTTTTTGAGATTGGCTTATTTCATTTAGCATAATACTCTCCAATTCCATCCATTTACCTGCAAATGTCATAATTTTATTCTTCTTTATGTTTGAATAATATTCCATTATGTATATATACCAGTGTCCTTATCTATTCATCTATTGAAGGGCATCTAGGTTGGTTCTATAACCTAGCTATTGTGAATTGTGCTGCA
This sequence comes from Sciurus carolinensis, assembly GCF_902686445.1. Classification (NCBI taxonomy): domain Eukaryota; kingdom Metazoa; phylum Chordata; class Mammalia; order Rodentia; family Sciuridae; genus Sciurus; species Sciurus carolinensis. The sequence goes on along the minus strand of NC_062217.1, from coordinate 62,500,237 downwards.
ATAAACATCAATGTAGCTGCAACACTATAGTATACTGATTTTAAGTCCTTTGGGTATAGGTCAAGGAGTGGGATAGCTGGGTCAAATGGTGGTTCCATTCCAAATTTTCTAAGGAATCTCCACACTGCTTTCCAGAGTGGCAGCACCAATTTGCAACTCCAAATTGTATGAGTGTACCTTTTTCCCCACATCCTCATCAACACTATTGTTACTTGTACTCTTAATAAAAGTCATTCTAATTGGGGTGAGATGAAATTTTATGACAGTTTTGACTTCCATTTCTCTTATTACTAGAGATGTTGAACATTTTTCCATATATCTGTTGATCGCTTGTGATCTTCTTCTGTGAAGTGTCTGCTCATTTCCTTAGCCCATTTATTGATTGGGTTATTTGTATTCTTGGTGTAAAATGTTTTGAGTTCTTTATAGATTCTGGAGATTAGTGCTCTATCTGAAGTATATGTGGCAAAGATTTTCTCCCACTCTGTAGGGTCTCTCTTCACATTATTGATTATTTCCTTTGCTGAGAAAAAGTTTTTTTTTTTAGTTTGAGTCTATTCCAATTATTGATTCCTACTTTTATTTCTTGTGCTTTGGGATTCATGTTAAGGAAGTCTGGTCCGAAGCTGACATGATGAAGATTTGATCCTACATTTTCTTCTATTAGGTGCAGGATCTCTGGTCTAATTCCTAGGTCATTTATCCATTTCGAGTTGAATTTTCGGCAGGGTGATAGATAGGAGTTTAATTTCATTTTACTGTCATATGGATTTCCAGTTTTCCCAGCACCATTTGTTGAAGAGGCTATATATTCTCCATTGTATGTTTTTTGGACCTTTGTTAGTATGAGCTAACTATATGTATGTGGGTTTGTCTCTGAGTTCTGAACCATTGGTATATCTGTCTATTTTGGTGCCAATACTATGCCGTTTTTGTTGCTGTGTAGTATAGTTGAAGGTCTGGAATTGTGATACTACCTGCTTCACTCTTCCTAGTAAGGATTGCTTTAGGTATTCTGGGTCTCTTATTTTTCCAAATAAATGTCATGATTGCTTTCGCTATTTTTGTGAGGGGTGTCATTGGGATTTTAATTGGAATTGCATTGAATTTGTATAGCACTTTTGGTAGTATGGCCATTTTGATGATATTAATTCTGCCTATCCAAGAACATGGGAGATCTTTCCATGTTTTAAGGTTTTCTTTAATTTCTTTCTTTAGTGTTCTGTAGTTCTCACTGTAGAGATCTTTCACCTCTTTTATTAGATTGCTTCCCAAGTATTTTTTTTTTGAAGCTGTTATAAATGGAGTAGTTATCCTAATTTCTATTTCAGAGGGTTCATCACTTATGAATAAAAATGCATTAGATTTATGAGCATTGATTTTATATCCTGCTATTTTATTGAATTCATTTATTAGTTCTAGAAGTTTTCTGGTGGAATTTTTCGACTTTCAAAATATAGAATCAGGTCATCAGCAAATAGTGATAGTTTGAGTTCTTCTTTTCCTATTTGAATCCCATTAATTTCTTTTGTCTGTCTAATTGCTCTGCCTAGAGTTTCAAGGAAGATGTTGAATAGAAGTGGTGAAAGCCAAGAATGCAAATAATCCAATCGACAAATGGGCTAAGGAAATGAACAGACACTTCACAGAAGATCTACAAGCAATCAACAAACACATGGAAAAATGTTCAACATCTCTAGTAATAAGATAAATGCAAATCAAAACCACCCTAAGATTCTATCTCACCCCAATTAGAATGGTGATTATCAAGAATACAAGCAACAACAGGTGTTGGCAAGGATGTGAGAAGAAAGGTACACTCATGCATTGCTGGTGGGGCTGCAAATTAGTGCAGCCACTCTGGAAAGCAGTGTGGAGATTCCTTAGAAAACTTGGAATGGAACCACCATTTGACCCAGCTATCCCACTCCTTGGCCTATACCCAAAGGACTTAAAATCAGCATACTACAGAGATACAGCCACATCAATGTTCATAACTGCTCAATTCACAATAGCCAGATTGTGGAACCAACTTGGATGTTCTTCAATTGATGAATGGATAAAGAAACTGTGGTATATATATACAATGGAATATTACTCAGCCATAAAGAAAGATAAAATTATGGCATTTGCAGGCAAATGGATGAAATTGGAGAATATCATGCTAAGTGAGATAAGCCAATCTCAAAAAACCAAAGGATGAATGATATTGCTAATAAGTGGATGATGATACATAATGGGGAGTGGGAGGGGTTAGTGTCAGGGTTAGAGTTAGGGTTAGGGAGGGGAGCCAGAATGGAGGAAGGAAAAACTGTATAGAGGGAAAAGAGGGGTGGGAGGGGTGGGGGGAAGGGAAAAAATAACAGAATGAATCAAAAAACATTACCCTATGTAAATTTATGATTACACAAATGGTATGCCTTTATGCCATGTACAAACAGAGAAACATGTATCCCATTTGTTTACAATAAAAAAAAAAAAGTGGTGAAAGAGGCATCCTTGTCTTGTTCCAGTTTTTATGGGGAATGCTTTCAGTTTTTTTCCATTTAGAATGATGTTGGCCGTGGACTTAGCATAAATAGTCTTTACAATGTTGAGGTATGTCCCTACTATCCCCATTTTTTCTAGTGTTTTGAGCATTAAGTGGTGCTCTATTTTATCAAATACTTTCTCATCATCTATTGAAATACTGAGGTGATTCTTAACTTTAAGCCTGTTGCTGTGGTGAATTACATTTACTGATTTCCAGATGTTGAACCAACCCTTCATACCTGAGATGAAAGCCACTTGATCACAGTGCAGTATCTTTTTAATATGCTTTTGTATGGTATTTGCTAAAATTCTGTTAATAATTTTTGCATCTCTGTTCATTAGGGATATTGATATGAAGTTTTCTTTCCTTGATGCATCTGTTGTTTTCATATCAGGGTGATATTAGCTTCATAGAATGAATTTGGAAGGGTTCCCTCCTCTTCTATTTCATGGAATACTTTGAATAGTATTGTAATGAGTTCTTTGAAGGTCTTGTAGAACTCCACTGAGAATCCATTTGGGCCTGGACTTTTCTTTGTTGGTAGGCTTTTGATGACTTCTATTTCATTGCTTGAAATTGATCTATTTAAATTGTGTATGTCCTCGAGATTCAGTTTGGGTGGATCATATGTTTCTATAAATATGTCAATGTCTTTGAGGTTTTTCATTTGTTGGAGTATAGATTTTCAAAATAGTTTCTAATTATGTTTTGTATTCCGGTAGTGTCTGTTGTGATATTTCGTTTTTCATCCTGATTTTTAGTAATTTGAATTTTCTCTCTCCTTTTCTGTGTGGCTAAGGGTTTATCAATTTTGTGTATTTTTTCAAAGAACCAACTTTTTGTTTTGTCATTTTTTTGCATTTTCTTTTCTTTCAGTTTCATTGATTTTAGCTCTGATTTTAATTATTTCCTGTCTTTTACTACTTTTGGTGCTGATTTGTTCTTCTTTTTCTTGGGCTTTGGGCTGTAATGTTAGGTTGTTTAACTGTTGACTTTTTCTTCTTTTATTGAATGGGCTCCATGCAATAAATTTTCCTCTTAGTACTGCTTTCATAGCATCCCAGCAATCTTGGTATGTTGTATCATTGTTCTCATTTACCTCTAAGAATTTTTTTTATCTTCCCCCTGATGTTTTCTGTTATCCATGCATCATTCAATAGCGTATTATTTAGTGTCCCGGTGTTAGAGTAGTTTCTATTTTTTATTTTATCATTGATTTCTAGTTTCACTCCATTATGATCTGATAGAATACGAGATTTTTTGTCTTTGCTAAGAGAAGCTTTGTGGCATAACATATAGTCTATTTTAGAGGAGGATACATGTGCTGCTGAGAAGAAAGTATATTCTCTCGTTGATGGATGGAATATTGTATATACGTCTGTTAAGTCTAAATTATTGATTGTGTTATTGAGTTCTATGGTTTCCTTGTTCAATTTTTGTTTGCAAGATCTGTCCAATGGTGAGAGAGATGTATTAATGTCACCAAGTATTATTGTGTTTTTGTCTATTATTTTGTTTCCTGGAATTGAGAAGGATTTGTTTAACATACAGGGATGCACTATTGTTGGGGCATAAATATTTATGAGTGTTATGTCTTGCTGATTTATGCTTCCCTTAAGTAGTATGAAATGTCCCCTCTTTATCCCTTCTGTCTAACTTTGGCTTGAAGTTTGTTTTATCTGATAAGAGGAAGGAAACCCCCACTTTTTTACTGAGTCCATGTGCATGGTATGTTTTTTCCCATCCTTTCACCTTTAGTCTGTGGATGTCTTTCTATGAGATGAATCTCTTGAAGGCAGCATATTGTTGGGTCTTTCTTTTTAATCCAATTTGCCAATCTATGTCTTTTGATTGATGAGTTTAGGCCATTAACATTCAGGGTAATTATTGAGATATGACTTGTATTCCTGGTCATTTTGGCTTGTTTATGGTTTTTAACTTGATTTGGTTTCTCCTTTAATTGGCTGTTCCTTTAGGGTAGTTCCTCCCTTTGCTAACTTATGTTGTTGTTTTTCATTTCTTCCTCATGGAATATTTTGCTGGGAATGTTCTGTAGTTCAGACTTTCCTTTAGTTTTTGTTTATCATGGACGGATTTTATTTCATCATCAAATATGAAGGTAAGTTTTGCTGAGTATAGGATTCTTGATTGGCACCTATTTTATTTCAGAGTTTGAAATATGTTGTTCCAGGCCCTTCTTGCGTTTAGAGTCTGGGCTGAGAAATTTGCTGATATCCATATTGGTTTTCCCCCTATATGTAATCTGATGCTTTTCTCTCACAGTCTTTAAAATTCCATCTTTATTTTGTATGTTAGATATTTTCATAATAATGTGACTTGGTGTGGATCTGTTGTAATTTTGTACATTTGGTATCCTGTAAGCCTCTTGTATTTGATTTTCCATTTCATGCTTCAGATTTGGGAAACTTTCTGATATTATTGCTATGAATAGATTATTCATTCCTTTGGTTTGTATCTCTGTGCCTTCCTCAATCCCAATAATTCTCAAATTTGGTCTTTTCATGATATCCCATAATTCTTGGAGGTTCCATTCATGATTTCTTACCATCGTCTTAGTTTGGTCAACTTTGTTTTCAAGAGTAAATATTTTGTCTTCATTGTCTGAGGTTCTGTCTTCCAAGTGATATAGCCTGTTGGTTATGCTTTCTATTGAGTTTTTAATTTGATTTATTGTTTTCTTCATTTCAAGGATTTCTGTTTGTTTGTTTTTAGAATCTCTATCTCTTTATTGAAATGATCTTTTGCTTCCTTTGTTTGCTCTTTTAACTGTTGATTGGTGTGATCATTCATTGCCTGCATTTGCTCTCTTATCTCATTATTTCCTTCTTGGATCATTTAAATTACGTACATTCTGAACTCCCTTTCTGACATTTCTTCTACCATGCTGACATTGAATTCTATTGATATAGCATCTAGGTTTGTTTGGGCACTTTCTTCACTTGTTTTCTCATGTTTTTCACGTATCTTCCCCTGTAGCAGTGTGACCCCCAGGTATTGCAGTGTCCCTCTTATAGACTTAAAATGTCCATGCAGGTTTCCAATACATCACCTTGAAGTGAGAGATCAATATTAGCAGAACACCATACAAAAAAACTGCATCCTTAGCCCAAATAGTTCTTATTAAGAT